>NC_066585.1:171243818-172443818 GCF_024323335.1 Lathyrus oleraceus | reverse complement strand
CCGATTCTGACAGGCGTTGTTAATTATTTTCCCATCAGAGTGCAAATTGTTCGTCTGTTCTTGGTATTCAATCACTCCTCATCCTGATCATCTGAAA
The DNA here is from genome assembly GCF_024323335.1 of Lathyrus oleraceus. Taxonomy (NCBI): domain Eukaryota; kingdom Viridiplantae; phylum Streptophyta; class Magnoliopsida; order Fabales; family Fabaceae; genus Lathyrus; species Lathyrus oleraceus. Next base: position 172,443,721 of record NC_066585.1, on the reverse strand, counting down.
GCCGAGGCTATTCATATCGACAGGTTCACAGTGGATTGAATAGGGGCAACTGTAACACCTCAAAATTTGCCCTCCTCTCTTGGGACTAGCATAACATATTTGCATAACATTTCTTAGGTCATTAGGCATTGCATATTGCATATCATGTGGTTACATTGTGCAAGTCATCCTCCTAGGTCTTGAGCAGAAGATGAAGGGGCTAATGTGCAAGCTAGGGTTTCATTGATGGAATGGACTGATCATTAACTATCTGAGGATTGGGCTACAAATTAGGGTTTTATGATTCTCAAGGAGATTGGTCTTGATCTTGGTTGAAATGGTACATCATCATCATCATGGTCTTGATATCATCCAGAAGATTCAAGAAGATTGATCAGATACCTTGAGATTAGGGTTTTGACCACTGGTCAACCCTAATCAGTTGCATTGGGCCAATCAGGGCATGGCATGGAGATGGGGTCTACACTGGATATGGGGATCTTCACATAATTACATTGAGCTTATGGAGGCTAGGGTTTCATCATTGAGCCATTTCATCAGAGGATTGAGGCTCAACTTGATCAGTGCACAGCCAAATTCATCTATCAATTGAAAAAGTCAACTGTGGTCAACTGTGCTTGATTTTATGGATTTGGAGGTGGGAGAGAGTTGGATACACTTCATTCATGTTGAAACAAGGTTCATTGGGCATTTCAAACCTCAAGAATGAAGAAAATAAAATCAGGAGAAAAGTTGCCAAAAATAGAAAGTGACTTGTAATGAAAGTTTCCAAAAATGGAAAGTTTTTCATCATAAAATTACATGTCCAAAAGAGCTTCAAATGAAATTTTGTTCAACATGAAAGTTGTAGATCTTGCTCTCACCTTTCCAAAAAGTCCAAGAACTTGAATTTCCCATGTATGGTTGACAAGTTATGGTTCATTCATTTTCCAAAAATGCCTAAAATCAAAGTGGCATAACTTTCACATGGAATGGCCAAAATGGATGATCTTTCTTTGAGCAAGCCCCAATTCACATGTACTTTCATGATGCATAATCAAAATTCATCAAAATTGGTCAAGGCAAAAAGTCAAATTTCAAGTGGATTTCTTTTGAATTTTTGGTGTGAACATGTGATTTTGAGAAATACTTGGATTTTTCACACAAGACCAATTCCAACACTCTCCAAATGGCCAATGTGACTTGTTCCAACTGTTATTTTACTGTTGCATTGCCAATTTGGAGAAGGTCATTTTTGACATAACACTTAAAAGTGCATTTGTGCTAATCACTTGATTTTTGGTAATTGAGATTAACAAAGTGGATTAAGGAGATGGTATATATTGCTAATTGTAACAGAATTGCAAATTACATTTCATTCTCCAAGAATCATAACAGAATTTCCCTCCAAAACCTCCAAATTCTCTAAAACTTCATCACACATTTTTGATCATTTCTCATCCAAATCTTCATCAATTTGCATCATTCTTCTTGGATCTGCATTCTACAAGTGGAGTTGAGGAACTGTTTCACAAGATCCATGCCATAACCTTGCCAAATCGTGACTGTCCTAAGCTTGCACATCAATGGCAATTTCATCATTCTTGCACATGGAACCGTTTTGAGCTAAGCTACTTGCTTCATTCACCTTCCATAACCTTAATCTCCATCTGTTTTTGCAATTGGCGCGTGGAAACAAGCTGAATCGCATCTGCCATCATCATAAGGTGCAAATTCGAATTTTTCCATTTCTTGAATCATGATATGCATTTTGTAGTTCATTCATTGTAGATTAGCATGATGTTTGTGGTTTTGAATTTGGTTAACTGTAGAGAGAGATATATTGATTTGAATGTTTGGATGTGAATCTTAAATCGTTCGATCCCGTTGCTACAGTTAGAGTTAGGGCAAATCAATTCCATATTTTTGATCTATGTTGAAGGACGAACACGTGGATATATAGTTTGTTAATTTTGGTTGAGATTTGATGTTCTTCATTTTCTGGAAAATTTGTTGATGTTCTTGGTGATGAACTCGTCCAGACGTGTGTTTGATCTTCAATTTCCCTTGCCTGAGTTTGAAATGTGTTTACCGCCAAGCTCAACCAATGGAAACGCGCCAGCGTTTTAAAATGGAGCGACGTCGTTTTGGCCTGGCTGTTTAATATTACGCTTTTGCCATTTTCCTTTTAATTCTTTTATTATTTCATTTTCTTTTTCTTATTTCATTTCCATTTTGATGCTTGATCTTGAAAAATTCATAAATGATTCATTCTTTATCCAAATTTTGTGAGGTTTTTTCCATGATGCTCCTTGTAATGTGTAGAATTTAATCATGATTTTTGTGATTTTTGTGCACGTGTAAAAAATTAAAATTCCTAGGGTTTGCTTGGTAGTGTCACATTTGTACATGCTTTTCCATATCTCTCATAAAATGATGATGCTTCCAAATAAATTCATGAAATTTTTTGTGCTTATTCTGGACTCTTTGATGGTGATTTTGATGTGCAGTTTGTAATTTTTGGATACTTGGTTGAGGAGATATAAATTTTTGAATAGAGGTGTGAAAATTTGTGTCACACCAAGCTTGATGAATTTCATGATTTTATTTGCCTTGCTTAGGGAAGTTGAATTGAGCCAATTTTTTGCATGATTGAACATATGTATGTTGAGATCACATGTGATTTTTTCTGGATTTATTGATGGCATTTCCTGATTGATTGGAATTTTTCCCTCTGTTGGCTCATTTTTGTGACTTCATGTGACACATGTTACCATTTGATTTGTGAAATTCTGATCATTGATTTTATGAGTGTGAAATTTGGTATGAGCATTGTAGACACATTATAGGTCATTGTGGTTTTGATCCCATTCATTTATCTTGTTGTGTCACTGTTTTATGATTTTTGGAAGTTGATGTTTGTTTGGATACCATGTGTTGGCTTGCTTGAACTTGTCTGAACTTTATGAATTTAATTTCCATACTTCCATTGATCCAAATGAGCTGAAAATTGATATGCTACTCATTGAATGTGTTCTGTTTAGGTTAGAATTTTTGTGGAATTAATTGAATTATTTTTTGGTATGTTTTTTATTGAGATCTTTCTGTTTGATCATTTGGAGTTGCAAATTGCATGTTTGATGCTATTTTGTGCATAAAATGATAATGGTGAATGATATGAGCATGGGACCAATTGCATTTGCTTTTGATTTGTTTGAATGTGATTTTGGATAATTTTCACTTGCTGTTTTGATTTTTTCATCTCCTTTGGACCCTAGGCTTGGCCTAGTGGTCTAGTTTCTCATGTTTGGTTTGGATTTTCAGGTTGAGATGCAAAAGCCTTAAGGAGAAAATTGCAAGTTGATTGAATTGACTTGTGAATTGTTTATGACTAACATTGGCTTTGTGTTGTAGGGTTTGATGCTTGAGTTTGAGCTTATGGCTTGCCCTTATGTGCATTAACTTGTGTTGACTGTACAAATTGACTGTTTGACTTTTGCTGTTTACTGTTGGTTTGTCTGAGCACTGATGATACTTGATTGATTTCAGGTACATTTAGTTGCTTACAGTTCCTTGAGAACTTGCTTGCTGTTGCTTGGTTTTTAAACCAATTGAGGTAGAATTTCTATTCTCCATGTAGTCTGGAAGACCTGGCCTGTTACTTGGCCAGGCACCTGTCTGAAGTCCTTCTTAAGAGGCGATGTTTGTGCTTGTTTACTTTTTGTGCCAAGCAGGTAAAGACCTTGATTAAGGCAATTGGTGGATCAAAGAGATATGCAATCTATCTCCCACTATTCTGTTGAGTCGTTCCTCTGCTCACACAACTGGTGTTGATGCATTGGGACACAAACCCAAGATCTTGTACTTTGTACAGTTGTGTCAGAGTCTTGAGCGTAGAAGGGTTCCTCCATTCTGGACCCACGCTCCTTTGTCTGAAGCTCTCCCTGGACAGGGATAAGAGCTGTGAAGTCTCATCTTCACCCACCTTTCATCTGCTTCACCCTGACTCTCAATGGCAAGGTTAAGAGCTAACTCTATCCTTGTACAGATGACTTGCCTTGGCAGTCGAACCCTTTGTTTGAGCCCACTTCTGACTGGATATAGTGTGTGCTTTGTGAATATTTGCTTGAAATGTTTGTTTTGTTTTGTTGATGCTTGCATGCTTGTTTTCCTGGATAGGATTAGCTTGCTGTTGTGCAAGTAGGTAGAAACCATAACATAGGGCAATGATGCATGATAACACTAGGCTCGAGTACAGCTCCCTGGTAGTGTGTCTTCCCTTTGTCTCTGGCTAGAATTTCTTTCCCTTTCAGGGGAACTACGTCGCCCTGATCCTCATACCAGATGAGGTACGTAGGCAGGAGACCGTGCGAGGTCTCTCTGGGCACTTTTTTTTCTTTTTGTGTGCGTTTGCTTGTTAATCTTCTTGTGTGTCAGGATATGGATGTAAGCCCAGCGATTGGCTGTCCGTATCCTGATTGTGTTTGTTTGGTTCGGAAGCCGATGTAAGTCCAGCGATTGGCATTCGGGTTCCAAGTTTGCCTGAGTTTATGTGTGTCTTGTTTGGCGTGCGTGAGCCGAACTACGGCAGCTCTGATTCTCGTTCCAGACGAGATACGTAGGCATAGGATGCGATATCCTAGCGAGCCCTCTCCTCTCTTTCCCCACCTGTGTTGTCTTCAGTTTGTGTGTGTGTGTGATGTTTGTTTTAGCAACCTTAACCTATCTTTTAAGCGTGGATCCCGTCGAGTACGACGGATGCATAGGGGTGCTAATACCTTCCCTTCGCATAACCGACTCCCGATCCCATTCTCTTTGGTCGCGAGACCATGCTTTTCTCAGGTTTACTCTGAGCGTTTCCTTTCCCTCTTTTGGGATAAATAACGCACGGTGGCGGCTCTGTGTTGTTTTTGTTTCAGCCCGCCGGTTGTTTTTCGCGGATGCGACAGCAGTTAAAATCAAAGAAGAAATGAAAAAGCAGATTGATGATGGTTTTCTTGTAATTGTCGATTATCCATATTGGGTGGCCAATATTGTGCCTGCTCCTAAGAAAGATGGAAAAGTCCGCATGTGTGTTGATTATAGAGATTTGAACAAAGCTAGTCCGAAAGATGATTTTCCTCTCCCACACATTGATATGTTGGTAGACAATACAACTAAATTCAAAGTCTTTTTGTTTATGGATGGATTTTCCGGTTATAATCAAATCAAAATGGCACATAAAGATATGGTGAAAACCACATTTATTACACCCTAGGGAACATTCTATTATAGACTGATGCCCTTCGGTTTAAATAATGTTGGTGCAACATACCAGATTGCTATGACCACTCTTTTTCATGACATGATGCATAAAGAGATTGAAGTTTATGTTGATGATATGATTTCCAAATCAAGTGATGAAGAAGAACATTTTGATCCTTTGTTGAAGCTATTCCAGCATTTGAGGAAATATAAACTCCGCTTGAATCCTAATAAATGTACTTTTGGTGTTCGTTCTGGTAAGTTGCTGGGCTTCATTGTCAGTAAGATGGGTATTGAAGTTGATCCTGCCAAGGTCAAAGCAATACAAGAGATACCTGCGCCCAAAACTGAGAAGCAAGTCAGAGGTTTTCTCAGCCGCTTGAACTATATCTCAAGATTTATATCCCATATGACTCCCACATGTGCGCCTATTTTCAAGCTCCTTCGGAAAGATCACTCTTGTGATTAGGCCGAGAATTGCCAAAAAGCTTTTGATAGTATCAAAGAGTATCTGTTTGAGCCTTCGATTCTGCCGTCGCCTGTTGAAGGAAGACCCTTAATCATGTATTTGACCGTGATTGATGAGAGTATGGGTTGTATTCTTGGTCAGCAAGATGAATCTGGGAAGAAAAAGTATGCAATTTACTACCTCAGTAAGAAGTTCACCGATTGTGAGACTCGGTATTCTATGCTTGAGAAGACATGTTACGCATGAGCTTGGGATGCTAAGCGTCTGCGCCAGTATATGTTGAATCATACTACTTGGTTGATATCCAAAATGGATCCAATCAAGTACATTTTTGAGAAGCCTGCTTTAACTGGGAGAATTGCCCGTTGGAAGATGTTGTTATCTGAGTATGATATTGAATACCGATCTCAGAAAGTTATCAAAGGTAGTGTCTTGGCTGACCATTTGGCCTACTAACCTATTAAAGATTATCAGTCAGTGCAGTACGATTTTCCTGATGAAGAGATTTTGTACTTGAAGATAAAAGATTGTGATGAACCATTGCTTGAAGAAGGGCAGTAACCTGGTTCCCGTTGGGGTATGGTATTTGATGGAGCTGTTAATTCGTATAGTAATGGCATTGGGACAATGATCATTACTCCTAAAGGAACTCATTTTCCGTTTACAGCTAGATTGACCTTCAAATGTACAAATAATATGACTGAGTGTGAAGCTTGCATTATGGGGCTTGAAGAGGCCATTGATCTCAGAATAAAGGATCTTGACGTCTATGGAGATTCAGATTTGGTTGTGAATCAGATCAAAGGTGAATGGGAGACAAATCAACCCGATTTAATACCATATAGAGATTATGTGAGGCAGATATCAACTTTATTTACAAAGGTTGAGTTTCATCATATCTCTCAAGATGAAAATCGGATGGCAAATGCTCTTGCAACATTGGTTTCAATGATTGTAGTGAAATTTTGGAATGAAGTTCCTAATTTAACTGTGATGCGCCTTGATAGGCCAGCTCATGTATTTTCTGTTGAAGAAGCCAAAGATGAAAAGTTGTGGTATTTTGATATCAAGTGTTTCCTCCAAAGTCATATTTCCCGCTTGGGGCATCTCTGAAAGATAAGAAGACTTTGAGGAGATTAGCTGGCAACTTCTACCTAAATGGTGATGTGCTTTACAAGTGAAACTTCGACATGGTTCTGCTCAGATGTGTGGATAGACACGAAGCAGACCTGTTAATGACTGAAGTCCATGAAGGTTCCTTTGGTAATCAATCCAATGGACAGGCTATGACGAAGAAGATGTTGATAGCAGGTTACTATTGGATGGCAATGGAATCCGACTGTTACAAGTTTATGAAGAAATGCCACAAGTGTCAAATTTATGCAGATAAGATTCATGTTCCTCCGACACTGTTGAATGCCATTTCCTCTCCATGGCCCTTCTCCATATGGGAAATTGATATGATTGGTATGATTAAACCAAAAGCTTCGAACAAACATCGTTTCATTTTGGTGGCTACTGACTACTTCACAAAGTGGGTTGAAGCGGCATAGTATGCAAATGTAACCAAGCAAGTTATTGTAAGGTTTATCAAGAATCAGATTATATGTCGTTATGGTGTGCCAAGTAAGATCGTTATTGATAATAGATCGAACTTGAACAATAATATGGTGGAAGCTCGTTGCAAAGACTTTAAGACTGTACATCATAATTCTTCTCCTTACAGACCTAAGATGAATGGGGTTGTTGAAGCTGCAAATAAGAATATTAAGAAGATCATTCAGCAAATGGTTGTAACATATAAAGATTGGCATGAGATGCTCCTATTTGCTTTGCATGGGTACCGTACATCCATCCGCACTTCAATAGGGGTAACCCTTTTCTCTCTTGTTTATGGTATGGAAGTTGTGCTCCCCGTGGAGGTTGAGATCCAATCATTGCGTGTCTTGATGGAAGCCAAGTTGACAGAAGCTGAATGGTGTCAAACCAGATATGACCAGTTGAATTTGATTGAAGAGAAGAGATTAACTGCCATGTGTCACAGTCAATTATATCAACAAAGAATGAAGAAGGCATTTGATAAGAAGATTATGCCTCGTGTGTTTAGAGAAGGCGACCTCGTGCTCAAGAAGATTTTATCTTTCAAACCTGATGCCAGGGGAAAATAGACTCCCAATTATGAAGGCCCATATGTTGTTAAGAAAGCCTTTTTAGGCGGTGCTTTGATTATTACAACTATGGATAGTGAAGAGTTCACTCAGCCTGTGAATGCCGATGCAATCAAGAAATACTTCGCCTAGAAAATAAAAGAACAACTAGCTAAGTTGTAAACCTGAAAGGGCGACTTAGGCAAAAATGAGCGTCTCGGTGGATTGAAAACACGAGAGGGAGATCCAGGCAAAAGTTAGAGACATAAAACAGAAAATTTATCCCGATAGATTGAGTACCCCACCTTGGGGAAATCTAGGAAAAAATTAGGGATTATGGCAAGTAATTGCATTCGGTTGGTCCTAGTCATTGAGATAATTTTGAGCAGGTTGTCTGGTTCTGATTCATTATTCTCAACTGAAGCCAAGAGCACAGTGGATATTGAAGTTGGTAGGGATAGTAGTGATCATTGTATTCAATGTAGCCCATTTTCCATGTAAATTACAATTTTTAACTTTTGTAAAGATCTATGGAGTCCTGTCATTTACAGAATACCATTCTATTGAATAAAGTAGAGCTTTAAGCTAATTGTTTCTACTCTTATTTACTTATGATAATGAAATTGAATTTTTATGATGATAATTTTGAAATAAATTAATGAATAAAAATTATTTTTCTTAAAAAAATAATAAAAACAATCACTTTAAGAATAATCGATTTCAGCAAGGAATATTAACAACAATCTGAGGACAAGTAAGTCTCAAAGTGTGAAGCCTTGTTGGTCTTCCCCAAGAAGTTTGGTATGGTAACTTTTCCCCAACAGTTCATCATTCATCCCCAATTTGGTTGATAAGTTTCTCCCTACATAATTTATCATCCCCAGTAGAGTTGAGCTGATGATCGGTCCTTATCCCACAACTATGGTACTCCTCTTGATATCCTCTAGTTTGTGACTTTGGAGATCTGAAGCTTTCATTTAGTTTTCATTGGTATATTTGTGTTGCATGACTTTGGCAGTTCGTTGGATCCGGTCATCTTTTCCTTGGAATTGGTTTATTTTGCAATTTCCTAAGGGAATTTGTTGATTTTTGAGGAACACAACGATCTTGGTCATAGAACCCTCAACATTTTTGCTTAGATCCCCATGCAGAGTTTTACCTCTTGTATTCTCCGACGGAGTTTATCTTCTGATATCGAAGATCCCTTGTTCCCGACAGTTTTGGACTCTGAGCAGTATTTGGTTTGGCCCCCTATGGGTTGTCTCCAATTTGATATGGTGTTGACCTAAAATTTCCCATAGAGTTGACAATTTAGGTCCTCATCAGATCTTTTCTCTTTCCCCAACTAGGGTTGAGTTATTCAGAGCTAGATGACTTATGTTCATCCCTAGCATTTTCTCTAGTTGGTGTTTCCATCCTGTTGAGATTAGTCGAGTGTTGCAACAATGATCCAAATCGGTGATATTTGTATCCTTTGTGTTGTTTTGTCAACATAATCATCAATCATATACATTCATATTCATGCATAAATTATTCATCAGATATTTCATTATGCATTTTATTACATTTGATTTCATTATTCTGATCCCCTGCTTCTGTGATAACATTACTTATACATATTTGGGGTGTCTGTCCTCCTTCAATTGTAGAGTGTCAGTCCCCTTTAAGCAGAAATAGTTTAACATTTCTCATTTCCCCATTGAGTTATTTCCTTGTGGGTGATTATTATTTCAGTTTCCTCCCCAGTTCTTTGGATGAAACCACTCCCCTTGAGTTATATCCTCATAGGGTTGAGTCTTTGTTTGATCGTTTTTTTCTAGTTATTACCTAGGTAGATATTTTTGATCCCTTTAGAGTCTTTTACCCAGTAACTGGTAATATTCTTCTCAAGCTTTGAGTACTTTGCTTTTGCCAGATACCCGGTAAAAGTATTTACTTCCTTTATTTTTTTCCAACGGATTCGTTTTCACGTTTCCCCAGGCAGTATATCCTTGATATGTTCATCCTAACCGGTGACGGATATTCTTCCTTTTGTGGTTTTCTACCCAGTAAAAAGGTAGTTATAATCCCTACTTTAATTCCTTAGAGAGTTAATCCTGGATATGTTCATCTTAACCGATGATGGATTTTCTCCTCTTTGTGGTCTTTTTCCCAATAGCCGGTAGCTGTAAATCCTACTTTCACCTCCGAGTCTATCCTTGATATGTTCACTTTAATCAATGACAGATACTCTCTCTTTGGTATTCTATCCAATAAATGATAGATATAATTCCTATTTCTCCCTGATAGTTTATCCTTGATATGTTCATCCTAATCGATGACGGATATTCTTCCTTTGAGTTATCCTTGATATGTTCCCTTTAACCGGTGACAGATATTCTCTCTTTGGTCTTCTACCCAGTAACCAGTAGTTGTAAATCCTATTTGATATTTTCCCCAGCAGGCTATTCTTACTCAGTAACTAGTAACGAATACACCTCTTTTTCCTCAGCGAGTCATCCTTGATATGTTTACCCTAACCGGTAACGGATGTCCCTCTGTCAGAGTGTATTATCTTCCTACCCAGTAACCGGTAATAGATAATATATTTTTGGTACTTCTGTGTTGAAGTTCATTCTTCCCTAGTTGAGTTTGATTCAGGTATTTCAACTTTGTTCTGATCTACTCGTTTCCCCTATAGATTTTTCCTTTATCCCCAACCGAGTCCTTCTATTGATTTATGGAAATTCCCCTCGCGTCTCCTACGGTTTTTAAAGACGTAGTCTGGACTACGCATAGCTTTTATCCCCTAGAGTCTTTATCTCCCTAGTGAGTGTTTCTTACGAAATTCATTACGCTCCTGTGAATTTTCAGTCTCTCCGAATTCTTTTCCTTTGTGGCAATATACTCCCCACAAAGATTATTTTTAACATTTCATATCATATGCATGATGAGGTCTCTTAGGGACCAAAATTTGTTTTTATATGTTTTTAGTTAAGTCCATTCTACTGAGTTGATACGAAGATTTTAACCTTCACGTCCTCAGTTAGAATGTCCTTAAATAGGGGCAGCTGTAAAACCCCAATTTTGACCCTAAGATCCCTCATGTTATCTCACCATATGCATTGACTTTGGGATCACACCTTGATAACCTCCCTACCCCTTATTCATTGGGTTTGCATTGGGAGAGATCACCAAGCATATTTGGTTTTATCATACTTTGTTTTTCATTATTTTCTAACCAAAATACCAAAAATATGTCTATGTATAACTTATGTTTCTTTTATAGGTAGTGTGTGCATCCATCAATGCCCTATCAAGCTCACAACTAGGGTTTGAGACCATTAATGTAAGGATATCTTTCAAGAGATGGTTCACATTGGTTATAGACATCATATATGGATCCCCATGATCTTCATTTATCATTTTGATCAATAATTCATCAAGAGTTTGAAGCTTGTTTGCCTTGGAAGCCCTAATTCATCTGGGTATCTTGTGTGACTTCCTCAGCAAGTTTCTTCATCATTTTATGCAATACATTAAGGTATACTTCTTATTACATCATTTTATACATATATGTTCCTCCATGAGTCCAAGAGATCAAGAGAACTTCAAGTTTGCAAGTTGGTTCATGGTGGTTGACTAGAGAAAGTCAACTGGTCAAAACTGGGGTTTCCTAGACCCTATCTCCTACAATTTTTGTCATATAAAAATTATTACAAGAGAAAGGTTACTCCTTATGACGATACAAACAACTTTCATGTTGAAGTCAAGAGCTAGTTTTGATTGGAAAGTCATTTTTTATGGTGAAATATTATAGGTCATTTTGTCTGAACCCTAGTTAGAAGGTCAACTTCCAAGGACCATAACTTGCTCAATTTTCATGAGATGAATGCCATTCAAGTTTCATGATCAAATTCAATATGTCTTATCTAACGTTTATTATTGGAAGAAATTCAAATTCAAATTGCAAGAGCATGTTCAAAGAGGAAACATTATAGGTCATTTTGGACCATTACCGTTGAACAAGTAATTTTCCTCAAATTCTAAAATGCATACCTCCTTCATACCAAATCCAAATGAGGTCAAATTTGTGACCAAATTGAATAGGTTTTAAAGATCTACAATGTTTATGAAGGAACTATTTCCATTTGAAGCCCATAGCAAAAGTTATTCAAGGTGGAAGAAGTGAACATTTGGCTTGGTACTTAGAAATATTTCATTTATGTTTGATTTTCCAAACTTTCACCTCAAAATTCATCATGATCCATGCTTCAAATGGAAAAGTATTCAACATTAAAGTTGTTCCCCTTTATCTCACCTTCACAAAAACTCCAAGATCATCTCATTTGGCCAAGAATTGGAGGACTTGCGCATGGGTTCTTCACAAAGCTTCATTTGGATGAATTACATGATCACATTCCAAATACCATTGCATGATCACATGACACACTTTCAACATTGTACATGAGGAATTTTGGACCTGATTGCATCATTTCATGGGCCTATCACACGCCCACGCATCCATGCAAAAAAGATTGCTATTTTTGGCCAATTTTTGAAATGTGTAGAAAGCAATTGCCTTGTCTATAAACAAGACCCTCATTGCTCAGAATTGGAGGACATGGCCTAAGCTTTGAACCTGCAATCCAAACCCCTACCATTAGAGGACAATCTTGAAGGTTTTCATTTGAAAATCGAGTTTCAAATCTCCTTCTATTTTGAGATGGAAACTCCAAGAATCTAAGCCTTTCCTTGATCCAACTCAACTTATGCAAGCTTATAAAGTCAAGCCAAGGTCAATTGGAAGCAAGATCAAGCAAGTTTCAAGCTCCCTCGAAGGTGATTTTCCAGAATTTTCATATCTTCGATTCTCTCTCAATTCTTCACTATTCTTTGTGATTTTTGGTTAGCTAAAGTCCTACCAATATAGGCAACAAGATTGAGTTGCTTTGAGGTCAAATCGAAGCAACTCGGTTCATGATCCTCAAAATTCAAATCTATGTATCTTTTTATATACTTGGAATTAGAGAGAATTGACGCCAGATTCGTGATCCTGAGCATTCATTCTTTGAAATAGTGTCCTTGTTTTTCATTTTCCATTGAGATGAAGTTGGACCAATCCAGTGGAGGTCACTGGAGAAGATGATCGGAGCCCTAGCTCCGGTGGTGTGCTGACACACCTCCTGGCCATCTGATCATGTTTGGATGTTCTAATCTGGACCTTTTGTTTGGATTACCACTCGTACATCTTGTTGACTTAAGTCCACCATGGAACGCGAGCGTGTGGCCATCAGATCTTCCACCTCAATTAATGAGGAAGATATGATGGCCCTTATTTTTTCTTATTTTATTTTAATTTCTGATTTTATGTTTAATCCTTTTATTTTATTTAATTCATATTAATTTCATTTTTAATCCAAAAAATATGGGACTTTCACCAAAAATATTTAAATATTTTTCTCCTTCATATTCTAAAATTAAATTATTTTTTGGATTAATTTTTATATTTTTCATGAATTAAATGTTTTTATGCATATTTTTAATTGTTTAAAAATACTTCTGACTATTCAAAAATCATGAAATTTTTTGTCTAGGGTCATTTGATCTTGTTTGACCTAGGATAAATCTCCTAGCCATTTATTTGGTGTTTTAAAGAGATTTTAGGTTTTGACCAAATTAAAATGTATTTTAATTCACTTTTAATTGGATTTTTAATTGATTAATTGTTTAAAAATTATGTTGAGCCATTTTTATGGTCTTGTGATGCTTGACTTTCTGTTTGGGCCTTGGTCAAGGTTGATTTGACTTTTGTTTGATCAAAACCATTGGATTTAGGGGATTGATGAAATGTACATTTCATCTTCCAAAATGAATGAATAGTTTTGATTTGATAAAAATCCTCCTTTTTTCATTTATGATGTGGTGATGACTGAACCAGTCCGACCAAAGTCATCAGAGAAGATGACCAGCCTTTGGCTCCGGCGATGCGTTGGAAGCGTTCAGAGCCATTAGATGAGTTTGAAATGTTTTAATCAGGAGCGTACATTATGATTACCAGGCGTGTGGACGTTTGACTCAAGTGCATCATGGAACGCGCACGCTCCACCACTTGATCTGCCACCTCAAATAATGAGGCAGATCAAGTGGTCCACGTTTTTTTGATTATCTGATTTTATTTTTTATTCCTTTGATTTTCATTAATTCATATTAATTTTAATATTGATCCAAAAAATATGAGAGTTTCACCAATTTTTTTAAATAAAATCCTCTTTTATTTTCTGAATTAAAATTATTTTTTGGATCATTATTAATATTTTTCATGATTTAATTGATTTTGTGAATATTTTTATTTATTTAAAAATACTTTTAAGTCTCCAAAAATTCTGAAATTTTTTCTCCAAGGTCCTTTGACCTCGTTTGACCTATGATAAATCTAATGACCATTTCTTTGGTGTTTTGATGAGGTTTTAGGAAATTGACCAACCATATTTAATTTAATGTATTATTTTTAATATCTTTAATTGTTTAAATGCCAAATTAATTGTGTATAGCCATTTTAGTTGACTTTGTGAGTTTGACTTGTGTTGTTGGGCCTTGGTCAAGGTTGATTTGATTTTGTTAGGTTAATATCTTTGGATTTAGGGGATTGATGGAATGTGCATTCCATCTCCTAAAATAAATGAATGATCTTAATTTGGTAAAAGTTCTCCTTTGTCCAATTTGAGTTGAATCTATTTCCCCTCCCTCTTCATCTCATTCCCCTTCTTTATGCATTCATGTCATGGACCTATGATATCTCAATATCCTAAGGCTAGTTGGTTGCAAAATCAACATAAGTATGGATGAGATTAGGTCCCTCACTTTACATATTCTTTTTGTGTGTGGTATGTTTCATGAGCATAGTTCATCATACTATGTCTCTAACATGCACTAACACCAAAATTCTATTGCACTGCCTCAAATAGTTGTGACTTATACATAAGTCCAAATACGATTGCTTAACATAGCGCTAAATTCTGATACAAAAGGCATAACATTCTAGTTAGTGAGATTGTAAGTCTCCCCTCTTTCATGGTATTGTGTGGAAACTTGGCCTTTTTTCCTTCCTTTGGAAGATGTCTTGGTTCAAGGATCCATGCTTGTGATAAGTGAGTTGAGTGTTCTCAAAAGAATGACTTAAACAAAAGCAAAGAAAAAGCAATACTAACTTCTAACTCATTAGCAACTAACATTTAATTTCAAGTCCTTTACTTTCAATGCAATTTAATTTTTAAGCCTTATTCATTTGCCATTATTCATACCATTTTAATTGTTTATGTTAATGTCATCTTTACTTTGTCCACTTGGACCATATTTTATGATGTATCTTGGTTGTGTATACTTGTGTTTGTTTGTGTGGTATTTGACCATTAATGTACATAACAAGAACAAAAACCCTAAAAAATATCTTGTGTAGACTGTTGGTTTGATCTGAGACAGTTTGACTTAGAATTTAGGCAACACTCCCTATGCAAAGGACTTGACCAATGCCAACTTTCATGTAATCAAGTGCTTATGATTTGAAATTTCATCTGATACATCATTGAAGATCCATTTGAGTTCATCTGCAACATGATCATTATGAAGCTGTTATTTTGAACCTGAGACTTAGTGCATTGTGGAATTCATCTGCTACATGGGCAAATTTGAATAAGATCATGGAGTTGCTAAGCTTGGATGTGGATATCTTTATTTGATGCCTTGCTCTTCAAGTTGATATGTTGTACATTATTTGTTTATTGATTCTAATGTCGAAGGGAAATTTGGGGTTCTATATGACATTCTTGTCTATTGGATTGCAGCCCATTGGTCAGATCTTTTCAACTCTCAACTTTTAAATTTATGCTTAGGATTAGTCTCTTCGTCTCCTTCCCACTTCTTTAATTTCAAAATCTCTCCCTCTTTTTTTTTTTAAAATTTCTTTGTTTGTGCTTGTTTCCTAAACTTTGACCATTTTACAAACTAGAAGCTTTGGCCTTAAGCCATTGCATTTTCAAACTTCTTTTCTTAATCAAACTTATAAATAGACTTGACTATACTTGACTTAAAAGTTTCAAAAAAAAAAAGCCAAAAAGAACTAACTCATTCAAACCATTTTTAGGCCTTTATGCCTTTCAAACTTAAATTTTGTTAAAAGCAATGCATCCACTTTGAAATTTATACCACGAACTACTAGGTTTTGATCCCTCATTTTTATGTTGGTACGTAGGCACAAGTTCGAAGGTCTTCTCAAACACAAAAAATATAATTAATGAATTCTTTTCTTATCCCCCCATTCTATTTTTTTGCAAACATCATTTGTACAAAAACACACATGCATACAAAAAAGGGCTCCCTAGGAGTACGTAGGACACTTCGGGTGCTAACACCTTCCCTCTGTGTAACCAACGCCCTTACCTGTAATCTCTGGCATTTTATTAGTTTTGATTTGAAAACTTCTTATTTTGGGTTTTGTTCGTACTTTTCCCTTTTCCTCTGGAAACAATAAAAGCGCCATGGCGACTCTTATTATTTGATGTCTTGCTTATCCATAGCTTGATGATCATGAATTTACCTCTACAGAAATTAAGTGGCGACTCTGCTGGGGAGTAGTCTCCAGTGGATTTAGCCTACTTTTGTATGTGTATATAAC
Organism: Lathyrus oleraceus; assembly: GCF_024323335.1. Classification (NCBI taxonomy): domain Eukaryota; kingdom Viridiplantae; phylum Streptophyta; class Magnoliopsida; order Fabales; family Fabaceae; genus Lathyrus; species Lathyrus oleraceus. Next base: position 172,427,229 of record NC_066585.1, on the reverse strand, counting down.
TGTATACTTGACGTGTATATTTGTTTGTGTGATAAAACCTTCTTGTTGTGCTCGGTGATCTCTGAGTGGTGAGATAAGTTCTAACCCGAACTTGAGTGCAATTAAGATAGGAGGATGGTAAAGTCATGTTCGACTTGTGTGGAGTAGTCCTTAACAAGTTGGCTTAAGACCCATCTACTCAGTAAAGACCCTTTTGTATTTAGAAATGTCACATAAGTATTTATGGTTAGGCATTAATATCTTTGATTTGGGGTCTGAGAAGCTGAGGACCTTAGAACATTTAACCCCTCTTGGCCTATTTAGGATGTAATGCGGAGACTGTTCAAGTGTAGACTTGATAACAGTTGTTACGCGATGCTACACTCAGACAAGTTTCTCTTGGGAATATTATGGGTTGATGAGTCAGTCATCCTAACCTGTAATATCCGATAGATAGAATTAAGACTCTGGGAACTTTTTAGAACATGATCTATAGGTTTTTATCCTTAGTTCACTCCTTTGGGATGGTTCTTACCCAGACTCCATGCTCGTGACTCACAACAAACCCTTGATTCTTGGTTGATCCAATCAAGTCTTGTCAATATCAATGGAACTTGGGTGTTGATAAGGTGTAAACCATAATCCACCAAAATGGATGATTGATCTTGACAATGACTTGATTCATCCCTTGACCTTTATTTGTTTGCCTTGTGTGTGATCCCTTCTTTGTGATTATTGCATTCATGCATTCATGCGCATCATAACATTCATCATACGAAAATTTCAAGGAACTAAGGTGTTATTTGCAAATATTTCCAGACCATGGATTATGGATGAAGGAACACTAAGAAGTACAGTTTCAGAAGTCCCGACTTGAAAGAGTTAAGGAAGCTAACATCTTTTGTATTAGATCCCTTGGACTTCAAGCAACGTCTTGGGAAGCTTCTGTCTATTTTGTCTGCTGACGTAGTTGAAAGACGCTTGAGTGTGTTGGTTCAGTTTTATAATCCTCTCTACCGTTGCTTCACTTTTCCGAATTATCAGCTTGTGCCTATGTTGGAGGAGTATGCCCATCTTTTGGGGATACCTATTTCTAGAAAAGTTCCATTTAGTGGATTGGAGGAGATTACCAGGTCTCATCTTATTGCTGAAGCTCTTCACTTGAAGAAGTTTGAGATAGAGGCTCATTGAGTGAAGAAAGGAGGATTATTTGGGTTGACTTCTGAATTCCTCATCAAGGAAGCTACTACTTTTGCTCAAGCTGGTAGCGTGGACGCTTTTGAAGCTATCTTTGTGTTGCTCATCTATGGATTAACTTTGTTTCCTAACATTGATGGTTTTGTTGATGTTAACGCCATTAGAATTTTCTTGATTGGGAATCCTGTACCTACTTTGTTGGGTGATATGTACTTCTCTTTGCATCTAAGGAATTCTAAGGGTGGTGGAATGATTGTCTGTTGCATTCCTCTTCTGTACAAGTGGTTTATTTCGCACTTGCCTTAGACACCCACTTTTGTGGAGAACAAACAACGTCTACGGTGGTCTCAGAGACTCATGTCTCTCACTAATGATGATATAGTTTAGTATGATCCTTCTTTGAGAAGTTTGGAGGTTATTGATGGTTGTGGTGAATTCTCTAATGTGCCTCTCATTGGTACACAAGGAGGAATTAACTACAACCCTGCTTTGGCTCGTCGTCAACTTGGATTCCCCTTGAGAGACAAACCTAATAACACTTTGTTAGGAGGTCTTTTCTATCAAGAGGGTAAAGATCCCTAACATGTGAAGTAGAAGATTGTGCATACTTGGCATAATGTGCATAGGAAAGGAAGATCCGAGCTCGGTCTGCACAATTGTGTAACTTTGGAAGCTTACACACTTTGGGTGAAGAAGGGAGCTTTGGAATTGAAGATGCCTTATCCTTGTGAGAGACATGTGTCTATGGTTGTGGTTAAGCCATTAACTCTCCCTAACCAAGATGTAGAGGAGTTGGAAGATGCGCTCACCAAGATGAAGCGAGAGAAGGATATGTGGGAAGAGCGTTTCCATGCTTTGAGCCAAAAGCATGAGGAGTTGCATCTTGAGTCTAAGGACAAAGATGCACTTATTGAGTTACTTGAAGACCGAGTGACAAAGAGACAAAGAGAGCCAGAGGTTTCATCTTACTCTAGTATGCCTCAACCTTCGGTCGCTTGGAAGAAGATTATCGATCAGCTTGTTCTTGAGAAGGCTCAGATGAAGGCTTCTTTTGAGATCGAGATTTGACACATTCGAAGGAAGTACACGCCTACAGCCAGATCTTTTGACATTGTTGTTAGGGATCCTTAAAATGACTAGTCTCCTTTTCCCTTGTATTTTTATTTGGTTTCTGAAATTGTACTCAGTGTAATCCTTCCAATTATATAAATGAAAGAGATTTTTATGGTCATATCAAATTGTTGCGATATATATTTGCAAATAATATAGTAAGTTCCTTGAAAATAAAAACAATCAAACATTGCATCTAATGCATCATTTGCATAAGCAGGTTTCTCCTTCGCCAGATGTCTCATTGGTGTTTCTTTTGTGCTTCAGCCAAGCTGACTTATCGATACAATACTCACCCAATCACTCCAGAATCATGAAACATCTTGAGCAAGAGAATAGAGACTTGAAGGATGAGATTGCCCGTCTGACTGCCATGATGGAGTCAGTCCTAGCTGCTCAGAGCCAGTCTTCTCCAACACCTGCAACTCCTCCTCCTCAGAGGACTATCATTTCAGAGGTGGCTACCTCTACTGTTCCCGCAACTGCTGCTCATTTCACGCCCAACATTCCTGCCGGATTCCTGTTGGGAATGCGGCCGAACTTTGTGCCTGAAGGCTTTGCGCCTACCTTTGCTTCTATGCCGGCATCTAGCCCTGTCATGTCTGTGCCGCCGCCTGTCGTGCATACCCTGCCTCGTGTGAAAGACACCATCTATCATTCTGAGCCGTCTGAGGGCCCGGATGTGTATGAGAAGATGGATGAGATGAAGGATCAATTTCTTGAGTTGCGCAAGGAGTTGAAAACTTTGAGGGGTAATGACCTATTTGGAAAGAGTGCAGCGGAATTGTGTTTGGTTCCCAATGTGAAGATTCCAGTAAAGTTCAAAGTGCCTGACTTTGAAAAATATAAGGGGAACACATGTCCACTCAGTCATTTGGTGATGTATGCCCGCAAGATGTTTACTCAAACGGATAATTATCAGCGGTTGATCCATTATTTTCAAGACAGTCTGACCGGTGCTGCGCTGAGATGGTACATGAGGTTGGATAGTGCGAGCATCCACATGTGCAATAATTTGGGCGAAGCATTTGTGAAGCAATACAAATATAACATTGATATGGCTCCTGATAGAGATCAGTTGAGGTCGTTGTCTCAAAAAGATAAAGAGACATTTAAGGAGTATGCTCAGAGATTGAGAGAACTCGCCGCCTAGATTACCCCTCCTTTAGAAGAAAAGGAGATCACCAAGATTTTCTTAAAGACCCTGAGCTTATTTTATTATCAGCGGATGATCGCCAGTGCCCCTAGTGGTTTTACCGAAATGTTAAACATGGGGATGAGGCTAGAAGAAGGTGTCCGAGAAGGACGGTTGTCTAGAGAGGAGATGTCGTCCAGCAAGAAGTATGGTAACAACTTTAGCAAGAAGAAGGACAGTGAAGCTAATGCAATTTCAGTTGGGAGGCAAAGGAGGCCTCAGATTAGAAGAAGTCAACCACCCAGTCAACATCACCATCAAGTATCTTCAATTATTCCCGTATTTTTAGCAAATCAGTCAACACCAGTTCAATAACAACAACGTCAACAACAACAACCACAACAACGTACAAACACCTACAACAACAATAATACCAACAATCATAAGCAATCAAATTTTGAGAGGAAGAAGGTCTCTTTCGACCCTATTCCAATGACATATGCAGAACTATATCCTTCGTTGGTTCTCAAGAACCTGCTACAACCGAGAAATCCTCCGCAAATTCCCGAACCACTTCCCTGGTGGTACAAACCAGAACTCCATTGTGCTTTTCATCAAGGAGCCTCCAGACACGATATTAAGAATTGCTACCCCCTCAAATATGAAGTTCAGAAGCTGGTAAAAAATGGAATCGTGTTCTTTGAGGACCGTGCACCCAATGTGAAAGCAAACCCACTGCCTACCCATGGAAGTTCATCTATTAATATGGTGGACGGTTGTCCAGGGGAGTTCAAGGTATTTGATGTATGCTTCATTAGAAGGTCCTTGGTAACGATGCACAAGGATATTTGCTTGGGGAGCGATTGTGAGCATGACCATGATGGTTGTGCTATCTGCAATATTAATCCTAGAGGTTGTATGATTGTGAAGAGGGACATCCAGCGGTTGATGGATGAAGGCTTGATTCAGATTGTTCAATCCCGTCACATAGATGATGATGTCAATATAATAGTGCCAGTATTCAAGATACCAGAGAGAGTGGTGATTTCATTTGATAGCAGCAGTAGTAACAGTATCAGCAAGAGATCGGTATCGCCATTGGTCATACGGTTGGCGAGTCCAGTCCCTTATTCATCCGATAAAGTTGTTCCTCATCAGTATAATACAACTATGGTGAAAGATGGTCAAGAGGTTTTGTTACCTACGACCAGTTCGGTCATAAGCATTGCCGATGTTACTAAGGTGGCCCGCAATGGTCGTGTGTTTGGGCCGGTGTTCCCAAAGAATGTAGAAGTTTCTCCAGTTGATAAGAAGGCGGAAGTACACACAGTAGATCCAGTTAGCGCTCCAAAGTGTCAGTCTGGTGAATCCAACAATTTGAAGCCTAACAATGATGATGAGGTACTCAGGCTACTAAAGAAGAGTGAGTTCAATGTGGTGGAGCAGCTGCTCCAAACCCCCTCAAAAATCTCAATACTGTCTCTATTAATGAATTCCGAAGTGCACAGAGAAGCACTGCGAAGAGTTCTAGAGCAAGCTTTTATGGAACATGATGTCACGGTGGATCAGTTTGATCATATTGTAGCTAACACCACTTCCTGTAATAATCTCAATTTCTGTGATGAAGAACCCCCCGAGGAGGGTAGGAACCATAACTTGGCTTTGCACATCTCCATGAACTGCAAAGATGACGCTTTATCCAATGTGCTAGTTGACACCAGATCTTCCTTGAATGTGCTGCCAAAGTCAACATTGTTAAAGTTGTCATATCAAGGAGCGCCTATGAGATATAGTGGCGTGATCGTCAAGGCTTTTGATGGTTCGCGCAAGACAGTGATTGGTGAAGTAGACCTTCCGGTGAAGATAGGTCTGGGTGACTTCCAGATTACTTTTCAAGTAATGGATATCCACACGGCCTACAGTTGTCTGTTGGGAAGGCCATGTATCCATGAGGCGGGAGCTATTACCTCCACGTTGCATCAGAAGCTCAAGTTTGTTAAGAATGGGAAGTTAGTCATTGTTGGCGGGGAGAAGGCGCTGCTAGTCAGCCACCTGTCATCTTTCTCTTATGTTGAAGCTAAGGATGAGGTTAGAACTCCGTTCCAAGCCTTGTCTATTGCTGTTGAAAAGAGAGTTGGGGCACCCATGTCCTCATTTAAAGATGCAAGGAAGATTGTAGAAGATGGGAACGTTGATCAATGGGGACAAATGATAGAGGTATCCGATAACAAGAACAGATCCGGTCTGGGTTTTCAGCAAGGTTTGTCAACTGCTAGAGTGCGACTCAGTTTCTGTAGCGGAGGGTTCATTCATTGTAATGAACAACACCTAGTTGCTGTGCTAGAGGATGATGAAGAGGAATATTGCACCAATTTTGTGACGCATGGAAAGGCTTGCAACAATTGGACTGTCGTTGATATTCCTGTTATTATGCATCGATCTAAGTAATTGCTTTTATTGGTTTTTGAAAATCCTTCTCATATGCCTAAGGGAGAAGTGAACATTGTTTGGGCATTTCAAATTGATCATTAATAAAAAATAAATCTATTTATCCACATCTATGATGTTTTGTTTTTACTTTTTGCTTTATTCTGAAAATGGTAATCACAAAAAAACATAAATAAATAACAACAATTGTCATAATATTTGGTCACAATTCACTTCTCTAAAATCAAAATATCAAATCATTATGCAGGTTGGTTTCTAACCCCATTGAATACAATGATCCCTCTCCTTCTCCAAATTTTGAATTCCCTGTGTTTGAGGCTAAGGAGGAAAGTGATGAAGAAGTGAGTGATGAATTATCTCGTCTTCTTGAGCATGAAGGAAAAGCCATTCAGCCATTCGAAGAGCAGATTGAGTTAGTCAACTTGGGTTCCAAAGATGATGTGAAGGAAGTCAAGATTGGGTCTCGACTATTTCCAGATGTTAAGAAGGGGTTGATTGATCTTCTCCAAGAATATTCAAATGTGTTTGCTTGGTCCTATCAAGACATGCCTGGTTTGGATTCTGAGATAGTGGAGCATAGATTGCCGTTGAAGCCAGAATGTCCGCCAATCAAGCAGAAGTTGAGAAGAACGCATCCTGATATGGTAGTGAAGATCAAAGAAGAAGTGCAGAAGCAGATTGATGACGGTTTCCTTGTGACCGATGAATATCCGTAATGGATGGCCAGTATTGTGCCTATTCCGAAGAAGGATGGAAAAGTCCGCATGTGTGTTGATTATAGAGATTTGAATAAAGCCAGTCTGAAAGATGATTTCCCTCTACCACACATTGATATGTTGGTAGACAATACAACTAAATTCAAAGTCTTTTCATTTATGGATGGATTTTCCGGATATAATCAGATCAAGATGGCACCCGAAGATATGGAGAAGACCATATTCATTACACCTTGGGGAACATTCTGTTATAGAGTGATGCCTTCCGGTTTGAAGAATGCTGGTGCAACTTACCAACGAGCAATGACTACTCTTTTTCATGATATGATGCATAAAGAGATTGAAGTTTATGTTGATGACATGATTTCTAAATCCATTAATGAAGAGGAACATGTTGATCATTTTTTGAAGCTATTCCAGCGTTTGAGGAAGTATAAACTCCGCTTGAATCCCAATAAGTGTACTTTTGGTGTTCGTTCTGGTAAGTTGTTGGGCTTTATTGTCAGCGAGAAGGGTATTGAAGTTGATCCTGCCAAGGTCAAAGCAATACAAGAGATGCACGCGCCCAAGACTGAGAAGCAAGTTAAAGGTTTTCTCAACTGCTTGAATTATATCTCAAGATTCATTTCACACATGACTTCCACATGTGCGCCTATATTCAAGCTTCTTCGAGAAAAATCAGTCTTGTGATTGGACCAAAGATTGCCAGAAAGCTTTTGACAGTATCAAAGAATACCTGCTTTAGCCTCCAATTTTATCTCCACATGTTGAAGAAAGACTGATGATCATGTATTTGACTGTGCTTGAAGAGAGTATGGGTTGTGTTCATGGTCAGCAAGACGAAACTGGAAAGAAAGAATTTGCAATTTACTACCTCAGTAAGAAGTTCACCGGCTATGAGACTCGGCATACTATGCTAGAGAAGACTTGTTGCGCATTGGCTTGGGCTGCTAAGCATTTGCGTCAATATATGTTGAATCATACCACTTGGTTGATATCCAAAATGGATCCAATCAAGTATATTTTTGAGAAGCCTGCTTTAATTGGGAGGATTGCCCGTTGGCCGATGTTGCTTTCAGAGTATGATATTGAATACGGATCTCAGAAAGCAATCAAAGGTAGTGTCTTAGCTGACCATTTGGCTCACCAAACAATTGAAGATTACCAGTCGGTGCAGTATGATTTTCCTGATGAAGAGATCTTGTACTTGAAGATGAAAGATTGTGATGAACCATTGCTTGAAGAAGGGCCAGAACCTAGTTCCCGTTGGGGCATGGTATTTGATGGAGTTGTTAATCAATATGGTAATGGCATTTGGGCAGTGATTATTACTCCTCAAGGCACGCATTTTCAGTTTACAACTAGATTGACTTTCAAGTGTACAAATAATATGGCAGAATATGAAGCTTGCATTATGGGGCTTGAAGAGGCCATTAATCTCATAATCAAGTATTTGGACGTCTATGGAGATTCAACTTTGGTTGTGAATCAAATCAAAGGTGAATGGGAGATGAATCAACCCGGTTTGATACCATATAGAGATTATGTGGGGAGGATTTCAACTTTCTTTACAAAGGTTGAGTTTCATCATATCCCTCGAGATGAAAACCGGATGGCAGATGCTCTTGCAACGTTGGCTTCAATGATTATAGTGAAATATTGGAATGAAGTTCCCAATCTGTCTGTGATGCGTCTTGATAGGCCAGCTCATGTATTTGTTGTTGAAGAGATCAAAGATGAAAATCCGTGGTATTATGATATCAAATGTTTTCTCCAAAGTCAGATTTACCTCCATGGGGCGTCGTTGAAAGATAAGCAGACTTTGAGAAGACTAGCCGGCAATTTCTACCTGAACGATGATGTGATTTACAAGAGAAACTTCGACATGGTCTTGCTCAGATACATGGATAGACACGAAGCAGACCTGTTGATGACTGAAGTCCATGAAGGTTCCTTTGGTACTCATTCCAATGGACATGCAATGGCGAAGAAGATGTTGCGAGCATGTTACTATTGGCTGATAATGGAATTTGACTGTTGCAAGTTTGTGAAGAAATGCAACAAGTGTCAAATTTATACGGATAAAATTCATGTTCCTCCGACACTATTAAACGTCATTTCCTCCCCGTGGCCCTTCTCCATGCGGGGAGTTGATATGATTGGCATGATTGAGCCCAAAGCTTCGAACGGACATCGTTTCATTCTGGTGGCTATTGACTACTTCACAAAATGGGTCGAAGCGACATCGTATGCGAATGTAACCAAGTAAGTTGTTGTAAGGTTTATCAAGAATCAGATCATATGCCGCTATGGTGTGCCAAGTAAGATCATTACTGATAATGGATCGAACTTGAATAATAATATGGTGGAAGCTCTTTGCAAAGATTTCAAGTTTGCACACCATAATTCTTCTCCCTACAGACCTAAGATGTATGGGGCTATTGAAGCTGCAAACAAGAACATCAAGAAGATTATTCAGAAGATGGTTGTAACATATAAGGATTGGCATGGGATGCTCCCATTTGCTTAGCATGGGTATCTTACATCCATCCGCACTTCAACAGGGGAAACCCCTTTCTCTCTTGTATATGGTATGGAAGTTGTGCTCCCAGTAGAGGTTGAGATCCCTTTATTATGTGTGCTCATGGAAGCCAAGTTGACTGAGGCTGAATGGTGTCAGGCCAGGTATGATCAGTTGAATTTGATTGAAGAGAAGAGATTGAATGTCATGTGTCATGGTCAGTTATATCAGCAAAGAATGAAGAAAGTTTTTGATAAGAATGTCAGACCTCGTGTGTTCAGAGAAGGTGACCTTGTGCTCAAGAAGATTCTATCTTTCAAGCCAGATTCTAGGGGCAAATGGACTCCTAATTATGAAGGCCCATATGTTGTCAAGAGAGTCTTTTCAGGCGGTGCTTTGATTCTTACAACTATGGATGGTGAAGAGTTCACTCGTCCTGTGAACGCAGATGCAGTCAAGAAATACTTCGCCTAAAAAAGAAAAGAACAACTTGCTAAGTTGAAAACCTGAAAGGGCGGCTTAGGCAAAAAATGAGTGTCTCGGTGGATTGAAAACCCGAAAGGGAGATCCAGGCAAAAGTTAGAGACATAAAACAAAAAGAATTATCCTGATAAGTTGAATACCCCACCTTGGGGCAATTTATGCAAAAATTAGGGATTATGGCAAGTAACTGCATCCTGTTGATATTCAGTTTTGAAGGTGTTCTTAAGCATAACGGTCGATGTCGATTCATTGTCCCCAGCCGCTGCCAAGAGCATAGTGGATATCAAGAGTTGGTAGAAGGATTAGTGATCATTGTATTCAATGTACCCCTTTTCCATATAAATTACCATTTCAACTTTGTAAAGATCTACGGAGTCTTGTCATTTATAGACTACCATTCCATTAAATAAAGTTGAGCTTTATCCAATTGTTTCTACTCTTATTTATTTCAGCCAAATAGATTTAAATTTTATTATGATCATTTTTTAAATTAAATTTTTTAAAATCAAAATAATTTTTCTTAAACATATAAAAGCATGAATTTTAAGCAATCGATTTCATTTTAAAGGAATGTCAACAGTGGTTCGAAAGCAGTAGGCCCTAATTGTGGATTTGGTTCTCCCCAAAGAAATAGGCACATTTCTCTTTCACCCTAACATCATTACTCAGCACTCAGTGTTTGTTGATTTCTCCGGACGATTTTTGTTCGCCATTCCCCGGTGAGGTAGCCAACTGAGTTGGTTGATCAGTCCCCTACGGAGTGTTTATTCCCCAACCAATTTGGGTCTCCAGTGGAGTAAGAACAGTTTTCCTCAGCAGTTCGCGTGGTTGCGATAGAAACTTCAGTTTCCTTATCAGTCGCCATCAGATTCGCTCCCAGTCAGAGTTTCCTCCTAGTTTCTGAGCATTTATTTGTGTTTATCCTCTGCATGGTTGTCTCCCATTTGATATGGTGTTGACCTAAAATTCCCTGCAGACTTGATAACGGTTTTCCTTAGCAAATCTCCTCCTTCCCCAACTATGATTGAGCTTTTGGGATGTTGATCTCTCTTCTCTCCAGTAATTGTATCCCTCTTTTGTGGATTGACCGAGAATTATATTGATGGTTCAAATCTGCGACACCTTTGTATCCATTGTGATCGTTTTGTCAGCATAATCATCATATATGCATATGCATATACATATACATATACATTCATATAATTTCATCATTTTCATCATCACACTTGTTGATTCATTCTTGTGATTTTAATTCTCTGTTATGGTGGTACTTTATCCCCATACAAGTTTGGTGTCTGTCCTCCTTCAATAGTAGAGTGTCAGCCCCTTAAGCAGAAAGACTTTAACCTTTCTCCTTTCCCCACTGAGTTACTTCCTCGTGGATGATTTTTGTTTCAGCTTCCTCCCCGGTTGATTATCTGGATGGAACCATTCCCCTTGAGTTATATCCTCATTAGGTTGAGTCTTGATTGACCGTTTCTTTCTAGATCTTGCCTAGATAGATACTTTGGTTTCCCTAAGAGTTTATTACCCGATAACTGGTAATATTCTTCTTAGTTTGCAGTTTGTTACTTTTTTCTCAATACCCGGCAAAAGTAACCTCTTTTCTCCCCAGCGGATTCATTTTTCATGTTTCCCCAGGAAGTTTATCCTTGATATGTTCATCCTAACCGATGACAGATATTTTCTTCCCCTACTTTGAGTCTATCCTTGATATGTTCATCTTAACCGGTGACGGATACTCTCACCCTTGGTATTCTACCCAGTAAAAAGGTAGTTGTAATCCCCATATTTATTCCCTAGAGAGTTAATCCTTGATATGTTCATCCTAACCAATGACGAATTTTCTTCTCTTTGCGGTCTTCTGCCCGGTAGTTGTAACCGGTAGTTGTAAATCCCGATTTTCTCCCTTTTGCATAGCTTATCCTTGATATGTTCACTTCAATCAGTGACGGATATCCTCTTTGTGGTATTCTATACAACATTCGATAGATGTAATTCCTATTCTTTTGTTCAGGTGGTTTATCCTTGATATGTTCATCCTAACCGGTGACAGATATCCTCCTTAGCATCCCCAGGCAAGTCTATCCTTGATATGTTCATCTTAATCGATGACGAATTTTCTTTCCTTTGAGTCTATCCTTGATATGTTCACTTTAATCAGTGACGGATATTCTCTCCCTTCGGTCTTCTGCCCAATAACCGGTAGTTGTAAATCCTATTTCTGCAGTTTTTCCCCAACAAGTCTATTCTTACCCAGTAACTGGTAATGAATACACCCTCCTGGAGACTCTCAGTGAGTCATCCTTGATATGTTCATCTTAACCGATAACGGGTGTCTTCTCTATCAGATCTTTATTATCTCCTTACCCAGTAACAGGTAATGGATAATAGATTTTTGCTCCTCCTATGTTGAAGTTGATTTCTTCCCCAGTTGAGTTGAGTGCGTATTTATTTAGTGAAATCGCTTTTCCTGCATGATTTGAGTACTTCAGTTTTATCCTGATCTATTTGTTTCCCCTGCAGATGTCCTTTTGTTTCCTCGGCTGAGTCTTTCCATTTTTATGGAATTCCTCTAGTCCCCAGCAATTTTAAGTCATAGCTTGGCCTACGCACAACCTTTTTATCCCCTCAGAATCTTTATCTCCCCAGTGAGTTTTCCTTATGGAATGCATTATGCTCCTGCGTACCTTCGGTCCCTCTGATTTCTTTTCCTTTGTGGCAACATTTCCCCACAGAGAATTCGTTTTTTACATTCATATCACAAGCATCATGAGGTCTCTTAGGGACCAAAATTTATTTCTATATTTAAGCCCGTTCTACTGAGTCGAAGCGAAGATTTTAACCTTCACCTCCTCAACTAGAATGTTCTTAAATATGGGCAGTTGTAAGACCCCAATTTTGACCCTAAGATCCCTCATGCCATCTCATCATATGCATTAGCATTGAGATCATACCTTGGCATTCTCCTTACCCCTTTTTCATTGGGTTTGTTTTGGGAGAGATCACCAAGCACCATGTAATTGTACCATATTTGTATTTTATCATTTTACTAACCAAAATACCAAAAATATGTCTTTGCATTTGCCTAAATCTTTTGTAGGAAGGGCATGATCACCTTGATCTATCAAGTTCACATCTAGGGTTTAAGACCCTCATTGCTAAGAGCACAACCAACGAGGATCCACAAGATCTCTAAGCATCATATATGAGTCCCAATGATCTCTACATGTTATTTTGATCAAGTATTCTTCAAGAGTTTGAAATTGGTTTGCCTTGGAAACCCTAGTTCATCTAGGTATCTTGTGTAACTTCTTCAACAAGCTTCCTCATCAATTGATCAAATTTCTCAAGGTACACTTCAAAATTCATCATCTTATGCATATATGATCTACCATGAGCCTAAAAAGTCAAGAGAATTGCAAGTTAGCAAGTTGGTTGATGGTGGTTGACCAGATGAGTTCATCTGATCAAAACTGGGTCCCCCTAGACCCTATCTCCTACAATTTTCATCATATGAAAATGATTCCAAGAGAAAAGTTACTCTAAATGACATTCAAAACAACTTTCATGTTGGGGTCTAGAGCTAATATTTCTTGGAAAGTTATTTTCTATGTTGAAACATTATAGGTCATTTTGTCTAAACCCTAATTTAAAAGTCAACTTCCCAAGACCATAAATTGCTCAACTTTTATGAGATGAAATATTTCCAAGTTACACAATCAAATTAAATATGTCTACTTCAACTTTTATGTTTGGAGTAAGATCTAAATCAACTTTTATGAGCATGTGATATGAGGATACATTATAGGTCATCTTAGACCAATACCATTGAACAAGTGATTTTCCTCAGCTTCAAAAATGCATAACCCACTCATTATAAATCCAAATGATTCCAACTTGGTGACAATTTTTAAGGTATTGGAAAGATCTACAACTTTGATGAAGACACATTTCTCATTTGGAGCTTACATAAAAAGTTAAGCAAGGTATAATAATTGAATATGTGACTTGACACTTAGAAAATATTTTAACATGTTGAAATTTCCAAACTTCCACCTCAAAATGCATCATGATATAAGTTCCAAATGGAAAAGTGTTCAACATAATAGTTGTTCCTCTTGATCTAAGCTTTCCAAAGAGTCCTAATTCATTCATTTTGGACTAAGTTTGATAGGTCTGTGCATGGTGTAAACGGACATGTATCAGTTGGCAAAATCAAAGCTTCAAATGTTCAAACAACTTTGCCTTGCCATTCAAGCTTCATGCAGACCTCATTTCAGTTGATTATGGACCTAAATGGATTGCTTCATGGGCCTACACACGCCCATGCAAGCATATGCATTACATTACCAAATTTGGAGAATTTTTCAAGTGTGCAAATAACACTTCTCATGGCTATAAATAGAGGTCCCCTGCATCAATTCAAAGGACCTTGCACGCCAACTTTGCTCCCAACCTTCTAAACCCTCTCAATTTAAAGGAAAACCTGAGAAATTCCATTTGAAATTTTAGTTTGAATCTCACTGTTTGGAGATTCAAAAACTCCAAGATCCAAAGCTTTGCATTGTTCTTAAGCCACTTCCACAAGCTCCATAAGCAAGATCAAGCACGAATTGAAGCAAGAGAGATCCATTTTTGCACAGATTGAAGGTAATTTTCCAGATTTTTCTTCTCTTCGATTATCTCTTAATACTCATCAATTCTCTTGGATTCTTGGTTGTATGAAGTCCTACCAATGTAGGCAAGAAGATTGAGTTGCTTTGAGGTCAAACGAAGCAACTCAGTTGACACACCTCAAAATTCAACTCCATGTATTCCTCTATATATTTGGAGTTAGTTAAAATTGAGGTGATATTCGTGACCTACGCCATTTTATATTTAAGATCATGTCCTTTTTTTTCATTTATGATATGGTGATGACTGAACCAGTCCGACTAGAGTCATCGGAGAAGATGACCGACCTTTGGCTCTGGCGATGCGCTGGAAGCGTTCAGAGCCATTAGATGAGTTTGAAATGTTTTAATCAGGAGCGTACATTGTGATTACCAGGCATGTGGACGTTTGACTCAAGCGCATCATGGAACGTGTGCACTCCACCACTTGATCTGCCACCTTAATTAATGAGGCAGATCAAGTGGTCCACGTTTTTTTGATCATCTGATTTTATCTTTTATTCCTTTGATTTTCATTAATTCATATTAATTTTAATATTGATCCAAAAAATATGAGAGTTTCACCAAAAAAAATTAAATAAAATCCTCTTTCGTTTTCTGAATTAAAATTATTTTTTGGATCATTATTAATATTTTTTATAATTTAATTGATTTATTGAATATTTTTATTTGTTTAAAAATACTTTTAACTCTCCAAAAATTCTGAAATTTTTTCTACAATGTCCTTTGACCTTGTTTTACCTATGATAAATCTCATGGCCATTTCTTTGGTGTTTTGATGAGGTTTTAGGAAATTGACCAACCATATTTAATTTAATGTATTATTTTTAATATCTTTAATTGTTTAAATGCCAAATTAATTGTGTAGAGCCATTTTAGTTGACTTTGTGAGTTTGACTTTTGTTGTTGGGCCTTGGTCAAGGTTGATTTGACTTTGTTAGGTTAAGATCATTGGGTTTAGGGGATTGATGGAATGCGCATTCCATCTCCCAAAATGAATGAATGATCTTAATTTGGTAAAAGTTCTCCTTTGTCTAATTTGAGTTGAATCTATTTCCCCACCCTCTTCATCTTATTCCTCTTCTTTATGCATTCATGTCATGGACCTATGATATCTCAATATCCTAAGGCTAGTTGATTGCAAAATCAACATAAGTATGGATGAGATTAGGTCCCCCACTTTGCATATTCTTTTTGTGTGTGGTATGTTTCATGAGCATAGTTCATCATACTATGTCTCTAACATGCATTAACACCAAAATTCTATTGCCGGGCCTCAAATAGTTGTAACTTCTACATAAGTCCAATTACGATTGCTTAACATGTCGCTAAATCCTGATACAAAAGGCATAACATGCTAGTTAGTGAGATTGTAAGTCTCCCCTCTTTCATGGTATTGTGTGGAAACTTGGCCTTTTTTCCTTCCTTTGGAAGATGTCTTTGTTCAAGGATCTATGCTTGTGATGAGTGTTCTCAAAAGAATGACTTAAACAAAAGCAAAGCAAAAGCAATACTAACTTCTAACTCATTAATAACTAACATTTAATTTCAAGTCATTTACTTTCAATGCAATTTAATTTTTAAGCCTTATTCATTTGCCATTATTCATACCATTTTAATTGTTTATGTTAATGTCATCTTCACTTTGTCCACTTGGACCATATTTTGTGATGTATCTTAGTTGTGTATACTTGTGTTTGTTTGTGTGGTCTTTGACCATTAATTTACATAACAAGAACAAAAACCCTATAAAATATCTTATGTGGACTGTTGGTTTAATCTGAGACAATTGGACTTAGAATTTAGGCAACACTCCCTATGCAAAGGACTTAGCCAATGCCAACTTTCAGGTAACCGAGTGCTTGTGATTTGAAACTTCATCTGATACATCATTGAAGATCCATTTGAGTTCATCTGCAACATGATCATTATGAAGTTGTTATTTTGAACCCGAGACTTAGTGCATTGTTGAATTCATCTGCTACATGGGCAAATTTGAATAAGATCATGGATTTGCTAAGCTTGGATGTGGCTATCTTTATTTAATGCATTGTGTCGCATCGCGCGAAAAACCGGCGGGAAAAGAAAGAACAACAGAGCCGCCACCGTGCGTTATTTATCCCAAAAGAGGGAAAGGAAACGCTCAGAGTAAACCTGGGAAAAGACATGGTCTCGCGACCAAAGAGAATGGGTTCGGGAGTCGGTTATGCGAAGGGAAGGTATTAGCACCCCTACGCATCCGTAGTACTCTACGGGATCCACGCACAAAAGGAAGGATAAATGGTTGCTAAACACTGCTCAAACTCACACACACACTGGCTGAAAGAGACACAAGAAACTGACTGAAACTGACTCGGCAGGATGTCGCATCCTGGGCCTACTTAGTCTATCAGGCATAGACATCAGAGTCGAAGTAGTTCGGACTGGGGAGACAACACATGCTCGCTAGGATATCGCATCCTATGCATACGTATCTTCTCGGACGAGAGAAGAATCAGAGCATTCGTAGCTCGGCTGACACGCACACAAACAAACACAGGCAAAGGCAAACGTGGAGCCTGAATGCCAATCACTGGACTTACATCAGCATCCGAACCAAAACACACACAAAGAGGCAAACGTGGAGCCCGAATGCCAATCACTGGACTTACATCAGCATCCGAACCAAACACACGCACACTGGAACCTAACTGCCACTCGATGGACTTACATCAGCTTCCAAGCACACAACAAGACAAAACAAAGACACAGGCGACAAATTGCTAAGGAGTCAGGCACTCGAGCCTAGCGACTGTCAAACAACACACACAAAAAAGAAAAAGGGCGCCCGGAAAGATCAACTCAATCTCCTGCCTACATACTTCATCTGGTGTGAAGATCAGGGCGATGTAGTTCCCCTACGGAGGGAAAAGGATGAACACGCGAACTAATAGGGAGACTAGAGCTCGAGCCTAATAGTTGCTACGCAAACAAAAAGAGACGCTGAGACGTCAGAAGGAACACAAAGGTTGAAAGGACCAACTAATAGGGAGACTAGAGCTCGAGCCTAATAGTTGCCAAACACACACAAGAAAAGAAGAAAAGGCGCCCGGAGAGATCTGCTCATCTCCTGCCTACGTATCTCATCTGGTATGAGAATCAGGGCGACGTAGTTCCCCTACGCAGGGATAAAGGACTAGCCTAACCAGATAACAGAGGGAGACACAACACTAGGGAGACTACGACTCGAGCCTAGGTGTTATCATGCAAATCATCCCTAAGTTAAGGTTTCTAGCTAGATGGCACGCGGGCCAACCTATCCTAAGTATGGCTCACACAGGAAGCAAGCCACACACACTTAACTTGCACAGGGAGCAAGCCAAGCAAAACCTACTTGCACAGGAAGCAAGTCAAACTATCCTAACTTGCACGGGAAGCAAGTCAAACTATCCTAACTTGCACAGGAAGCAAGTCAAACTATCCTACAAGCACAGATAGCACACACTATACACAAGCAAGTGGCTCAAACAAGGCTAGGTTTTAGTCAAGGGGTCATATCAACCTCAACAAACAAACCTCTGGAATGGGGTGAATGTGCTCTTAACCTTGCCATTGCGGGGCTAAGGTGAAGCAGATGAAAGGTGAGTGAAGGTAAGACTTCACAGCTCTTATCCCTGGCCTGGGAGAGCTTAAGACAAGAATGTGTGGGTTCAAAAAGTGGGAACCCTTCTACACATTTGATACTGACTCAACTGTACAGTTGTACAAGATCTTGGGTTTGTATCTGTAATGCATCGACACAGTGGTGTGAGCAAAGCAGATGACACACTGAATAGTGGGGGATAGATTGCATATCCCTACCTTCCACCAATTGCCTCTTCACTTAGGAGGTCTTTGACTCTATGCAAGGACAAATGTAAACAGTCACAAACATTGCCTCTTAAGGAGGACTTCAGACAGTTGCCTGGCCAAGTAACAGGCCAGGTCTTCCAGACTACATGAAGACAAAGAGACATACCTCAATGCAAATTGCTTATACAAGCAAAGCAAAGCAAAAGGTTCACAAGGAACTAAGCAACTAAAGCACCTGAAACAGTCAAGTAGATGTTAGGATGCAAATTCAAACAAAACAAACAGAAACAGACAACAACAGTCCATTAGAGGCACATGGATGTGCATGGCACAAGGCTTAGGGTATGTGAGCCAAGCCACCTACGAAACAAACAAGTTAGACAGTGGTATTTAAGCAAGCTCAATCAAAAAGAATTGGTCTCAATGGTCATTTGATGGTCAACCTGAAATCACAAACTCAGGGGTGAGTAGCAGGACCACTAGGACAAGCCTAGGGTCAAAATGAATGAGAAAGCCTAAACAGCAAAGGATGAGTGTCCAAAATCATGTTCAAACCATTAAGAAACACAACCAATTGGGTTCACATTCATATCAATCATCATCATCATTTTATGAACAAAAGAAATCAAAACATGGCATTTAGAAGCTCATAGAAGTCAACAGCAAGACTTGAATCAAAAGCAATCCTAAACATTTCCAAAAATCATCAAATAAATCATGATCAATCACAATCCACAGCATGGTAAGCATGTCAAATTTCATCCCAATTGGACAAGTGGAAGGCAGTCAATGAAAATCAGAAAGTCAAAGAAATTTTGAACATGTTCAAAGAAGTCAACCAATCATGCATCAACTTAGAAAATTCATAAATCCGAGATGGTGTATGATAAATGAATGGGACTAAAACCATGGCAAAGATGAGGATGTCTAGTTATCTCATGTAAAATTTCATGTCCATCTAATAAAGTATGAGAATTTCACAAATGAAATGGGAACATGTGTCACAAGAAGTCAACATTTGACTAGGCAGGGGAGAAAATCTCAAACAATTAGTAAATGCCACAAATAATTCCAAGAAAATTCACATGTTAACTAGACATACAAGAGTAGGTTCATGCAAAAAATCAGATCAATTGGAGGTAAAGAAGCATGGCTATGAAAATCATGAAGTTGGACATCAATGGTGTGACACAAATTGTCACACCCTAATTCAAAAAATCATATCTCACAAACAAGCAATGATAAATTCACAAACTCTACACCAAAATCACCATGAATGTGTCTAGTTTAAGCACAAAAAATTTGGGAGCCATTGGATAAAGTGTCACCATTTCACAAATGATTTGGCAAAGTGTACAATATTTGGTCACATGTCACAAACCCTAGCACCATTTAAAATTCGACCATGAAAAAATTCTGGAAAATATATGACAAAAAACTAGAGATCAAGATGGACACAACACAAAAAATCCCATTAAATTTGGATTAAAAATGAACAAGTTATGATTTTTGTAAGTTTGAGTGATTAAATGAAATAAAAATTGAAAATTAAATGGATTAATGGAATAAATAAAGAAACAATGGGGGGGGTCAACGCCCCGGTCAACGCGCCCAGTGGCAGCGCTCCTTTTTAAATATATATTTTAGAAGGCATTTAATAATTGAATTGGCATCGCGCCCCAGTGGTAAAACACTTGGTATTTGAAGCAAGGGTCTGGGGTTCGAATCCCCCTCGCCCCAGGCCTTTGGCATTTTTTGAAAACAAGGCAAGGCATAAGTGTGGGCCAGGCGTACAGCAATAAAGCAGTCTCAGCATCATATGCATTCACGTTACAGCATTCATATTAAAAGAAAATGAAACAAAATAATAAAAAAAAAAAAAAAAAAAAAAAAAAGATGAATGGAAATGTTATTAATTAATTATTTAATTATCATTTTTAAAAAAACAAAAAAAACAGCAAATTCCCACAACCAATTGCCATTGCTTCCCTTGGCCTCATGCAGCAACAGCAGTGCCTAATTTAAGGGGATTTTAAATCCCAGCCACATATTCGCATGGCATACTCCCCCAGCCAATCACCCTTCGCCTTTCCCATGCAACTTAAGACCTATTATGCTACAGGAAAATTAAAACAAGAGTTCTGGGCAGCGCTACAGTACCTCATGTTCACCATTTTTAACAAAAAAACAGCATAAACAAATCATGACCAAAATCAGAAAAGTATGTATCAATGTGTTCCTCTAAGCATGTACATTAATAATCTAAAACTATTTTCCATCAATTTAATTCAAAACGGAAGAAACAAACAAAAACAACTTTGACCATCAAACTTAAAATCCACTTTTCTTTCTTGATAATCAATCATTTTCAAAACTACAACAACTGTTGAGCTCAGCATCAAGAGATCTTCATGAAGCATATCAAAATTTTAAAAAAAGTGGAAGTTGAAAACGCACCTATTTTTGAAGACAGTCGTGGTACAGTGGTTTGTTGGTGTCCAATGGCTGAAACAGATGCTTTAGAACCTCCCCAATGATGAATGGTGATTGATGTTTGGCTTAGGAATGTTGGAAAAGGTCTAGAACTCGACTGTCATGGAAGGGTGACTGCTGAAAACAGTTGTGGAAAATGAACCTCCAGTTTGAAAAACATGGTGAAAACAAGGTCACAAAGTTGCTTGGATGTTGTTTCAAACAAGGCACAACTTAGCTCTTTTGATGTTTTTGGACAGATTTTGGAAAATGCATAAAATGAAGCTTGAGAGAATAAGAGAACAGAAATTTCTTGCTATCCCATGTGGCTGCCCTTAGTGTTCTTTTTTGACAGAAAATGATGAGTAAACTCTGCTGTTTTTTGTGGTACAAGGCATGGCAAGGAAGTATGGAGTGGTATGGTTGCAAATTGTACTTTTTCTCCAAAATCAAGCAAGCAAGCATGGCCTCTTGTACAATTGGTTTTGGCTGCAGAATGTATTCATAATTGACAGTAAAATGGCCTTCTAATCTTCTGTTTTGAAAGTACAAATCATGGTATGGTGGATGCATAAACAAGTATGGTGCAAGTATGGTTAAATGGTACTTTTCTTACAATTCAAGCAACCAAGCAATATTCACATGTGCTGCATAATTTGACTTTGCAAACACACTCAAAATGATATTTATGAGCTGTTCCAATTGGCCAAATGCTGAAAAAATGTTTGAGTCAAAAAGTCAACTCTTGGTCAAACTTATATTTAAATGAAAAAAGGTCAGAATTTGTCATTTTGATTGGTGAAGTTTTGGGTCATGAAATTTATATTTTTGGAAAGAGGATGAAAAATGTGGTTTGTAGGAAAAAACCCCACCAAATTTGGCCAAACGGTTTGGGAGATATGCCCCTTTGAAGTTCAAGATTTTCTAAAATCGATTCGATCATAACTTGCCAACCATACATGGGAATTGAGAGTTCTAGGACTTTTTGGAAATGGGAGAACAAGATCTTCAACTTTCATGTTGGGAAAAAATTCATTTGAGGTTTGTATCATGATGTAAGTTTGAGGATCAAAACTTTCCATTTATGGCAGGTTTCAGTTACAGGCCCAGTTTCTACTTTTGGAAATTTTTGATCTGGCTCCAAATTCTTCCATGATGGTGTTTGGCATGATATATGATGACTATTTGGACATGAATGAACTCTCACAAACCAATTTCAATCATCAAATCACTGATTAAATGGACAGTTGACCAACAGTTGACTTTTAGGGTTTCTGACTGATTGTGCATTGACTGATGACTTCCAAACCCCAATTCCTTGAGAACTTGACTTCAAGTGATGTCCCAAGTTGTATGAACTCTTGATTATTGACCATGGTACCCAAATTCCACAAGAATGACCACCATCCACTGCTTTGACTGACAGTTGACTTTCTTTGACTTTTGACTGTCTGTGTATGAACTAATGATCTCCAAACCTTCAATCCTTGACCAAAATACTTCAAATAGACCTCCAAACCATGTGAACTTGTTGGACAATCCCCAAGGCCTTGATTCAATTAGAAATTCCTTTGCTTGCTTGGTTGACTGATCAGGAGATTGGTTTGACCTAATTTCTGATTGCTTGCTCTTGAGGCAACCGAGGGACAATGCAAATGCTATGCAATGGATCATGATATGCTATGACCTAATATAAAAATGTATGCATAATGGTAGGTGCAAATTTGAGGTGCTACAGCTGCCCCTATTCAATCAGCTGGGAACCCGAACGGATGATAGCAACGGCTGTCAGACTTTCAGGGTAAACAGGGATTGAATACCAAAGAACCGTAGAATTTGCACAGACTGGATATGATACAAAAAGAACCACGTCATTTACCGATGACAAAACTGTATGACAGCCTCAGAAAAAGCAAAACCATTTACCGATGGTTAGAAACTGGAAGCTTGATATTTACCGATATCAACTTCAGCATGACCATTTACCGATGGCGGCTGGGGAAAACAAACTTCTGAAAAGCAAAGCCATTTACCGATGGTTAAAACTGGGACCTTGATATTTACCGATATCAACTTCAGCACGACCATTTACCGATGGTGGCTGGGAAACAGATTTTGATGTAGAAAGGAAGCAAGACCATTTACCGATGGTATCTTCAAAGAAACTTGACATTTACCGATGTCAACTTAGCAAGACCATTTACCGATGGCATGCTGCAACTGGGAATTTGATATTTACCGATATCAAAGAAAACTGGGCCATTTACTGATGGCATCTCCACTTGGGGGGGATAAAATCTTTGTGGTATAACCAGACAAGACGTTTACCGACGACTTCTGGGGATCTTGATTTTATTGACCAGACATTTACCGCTGACTGGGATGAGACTCGACGTTTACCGACATCGAAAGATGATGTTTACTGACATCAAAAGAAATGACCAGACATTTACCGATGACTGGGATGAGACTCGATGTTTACCGACATCGAAAGATGATGTTTACCGACATCAAAAGAAATGACCAGACATTTACCGATGACTGGGAATGAGAAATTAATTGGGGGAGATACAAACAAATATTCGCAACCGGAAACCAGATAGGACATTTACAGATGACTCTACTGGGGATTTCTAGCTGGGGATTATCAGACATTTACCGATGACTGAGGAAAAGACTCGATGTTTACCGACATCGAAAGATGATGTTTACCGACATCAAAAATGACCAGACATTTACCGATGACTGGGTGAGACTCGATGTTTACCGACACCGAAACAATGGTGTTTACCGACACCAAAAATGATGACACACGTGGGTGCTGGCATGACACTTACTGGTATCACAAGAACGACATCTGAGATATGTCAGGGCAAGGCTGATCACTTGCTGGGGGTCTCACTGAGGAGAAATAGACTTTCTGTCACCATCGGGTGAGGAAATAAACCTCTGTGGGGAATAAACAAAATTGAATGCTGTCAAGAACAACTGTAGTAGACTTGTTGTGTTGATGTTGAACGAAATGATCCGCCTCTGCCGGGGATACGGTCTGGTGAAGTTAACACATGAATGCATATGTTTGAATTTTCCATGGCGTAATGCTCCGTTTATGAATGGGAATGCTACGCTGTTTTTGAGGATGCAATGATCACTACATGCAAAATGCAAATGAACCCTGGCTAGGGAGCCGAAATGATCAGATACTCTGACTCTGTGGGGAGACTCCTCTTGGGGGAAATACTCTGCGGGGAACTTTGCTTGAGGAATGGTAAAGCGACTCCACACTCATGTTGAAGCAATGGCACTGCTGCTGGGAAAAGGTAAACTCCGCTGGGGATAAATTCAATGAACCTGCCTCACTCGGGGAGGAAATCGGCAAATACAGGCCTGCTGGGGACAGGCCATCCTTAGATCTGTTGGGGAATAGAAAACACTATCCACAGACGTCTTCGCAGGGGAACATAACTCTGATAGCTTTCAAGCTTGCTTGGGGAAAATATCTGTTGAGGAAACGTCCTCACAGACGCCAATCTGAAAAACAGCACAACAAAATGCCCCCCAGGGGATGTATGGACAAGATACGCTCAAGTGTCCGCAACATTCAAAATGATTTTCAAATGTTTTATCATTCTGCACATTGTTGTGTAGCCTTCATGTTTTTTATATGCAATGCTTATCAAAAATTCGGACATTTTGCGAACAAAACAGTAAAAATAAAAATAAGAGCTATTTATCTGAATAACGATTTTTTTTTATTGATTGAAGATGTGCCTGAAGAGGCAAATACATTAGGAAGCAATTCCTAGAAAGAGGTAATTGCGTACAAAAGGAAAATCCTATCCTAATGGCAACGTGGACACGGCATCCACTATTTCCCAATTCTGTTATAACTCACAGATCATCAGTTTTCCTCCCAACTCCTTGCTTTCTGAGAAGAATGACTGGACAGATCACATCTTTCGAGATGGCAGACGACAAAGCTCGATGAAGTACAGACAACTCAGACTGTAGTCTTCGCTTTAATCCCTAATTTTTGCCTGGATCGCCCTTTCGGGTTTTCAATCCACCGGGATACCCATTTTTGCCTAAGCCGCCCTTGCGGGTTTTCGACTTACCGGGTGTACAATTTTTTTATTTTATCCCTAATTTTTGCTCGAACCTTTTCTTTCTGTTTTTTGGTTCGTCGGGATGCCCCTTTTTTTTTGCCTGGACTCTTTTATTCTTTTTGTCCAGCGGGTCGATTTATGCGAAGTATTTTTTGACTACATCTGAGTTGACAGGAGACGGAAAATCTTCACCATCCATAGTTGTAAGCATCAAGGCTCCACCGGAGAAGACCTTCTTCACAACATACGGACCTTCATAGTTAGGAGTCCACTTGCCCCTGTTATCTGTACCGGGAGGGAGGATTCTCTTCAACACTAGATCACCGACCTGATAGCTTCGGGGACGCACTTTCTGATCAAAGGCTCGCTTCATCCTTCGCTGATACAACTGTCCATGGCATACAGCTGCTAACCGTCTCTCCTCGATAAGGCTCAACTCGTTAAACCTTGTTCGAATCCACTCAGCTTCGTCCAGCTTGACATCCAATAAAACTCTCAGAGAAGGAATCTCCACTTCAACAGGCAGGACAGCTTCCATGCCATACACAAGGGAGTAAGGGGTTGCCCCGGTCGACGTACGTACTGAGGTACGGTACCCATGCAAAGCGAAAGGCAGCATCTCATGCCAATCCTTGTACGTAACGACCATCTTCTGCACAATCTTCTTGATATTCTTGTTTGCCGCTTCTACAGCACCATTCATCTTCGGTCTGTAAGGAGAAGAATTGTGATGTTCAATCTTGAAATCTTTACAAAGCTCTTTCATCATCTTGTTATTGAGATTCGAACCATTGTCAGTGATGATTCTCTCAGGGACTCCATAACGACAGATGATTTCTTTCTTGATGAACCGGGTAACCACTTGTTTGGTAACGTTAGCATAAGAAGCTGCTTCTACCCATTTGGTGAAATAGTCAATCGCAACCAAGATGAAACGATGTCCATTCGAAGCAGTAGGCTCAATCTTCCCAATCATATCAATGCCCCACATGGCAAACGGCCAAGGCGAATTCATGATATTCAGAGGGCTTGGTGGTACGTGCACCTTATCAGCATAGATTTGACACTTATGGCACTTCCGAGCATACTTGAAACAATCGGATTCCATAGTCATCCAGTAATATCCCGCTCTTAACAATTTCTTAGCCATTGCATGTCCGCCGGCATGAGTACCGAAGGAACCTTCATGAACTTCCTGCATCAACATGTCTGCTTCGGGTCTGTCCACGCATCTGAGCAAGACCATGTCAAAGTTTCTCTTATACAACACATCATCCTGATTCAAATAAAAACTTCCAGCTAGCCTCCTCAGAGTCTTCTTGTCATTCTTCGACGCACCCTCAGGATACTCTTGAGTCTTGAGGAAATTCTTGATGTCAAAGTACCACGGCTTTTCATCAGTAGCAACAACTAACTCGGCTGCAAACACATACGCAGGCCTCTCGAGTCGATTCACTTCAATATGCGGCACATGATTCCACCAATGAACTTTGATCATAGATGACAAAGTAGCCAAGGCATCAGCCATCTGATTCTCATCCCGGGGGACATGATACAACTTCACTTTCTTGAAGAACGTCAGTATTCTTCTGGTGTAATCTCTATACGGAATCAAATGCGGCTGATTCGTATTCCAATCTCCGTTGACCTGATTGATCACTAGAGCTGAATCTCCAAATATGTCAAGTGTTTTGATCCTCAGATCAATGGCTTCTTCTATCCCCATGATACAAGCCTCATACTCAGCTTCGTTGTTGGTGACGTCAAACGTCAATCTGGCAGAAAAAGGTATATGAGCACCTTTGGGATTGATCAGCACTGCCCCAACACCATTACCATTCATATTCACAGCCCCATCGAACATCAGTGTCCATTTGTCATCCGGGTCCGGTCCTTCCTCAACAAGAGGCTCTTCGCAATCTTTCATTTTAAGATACATGATGTCTTCATCAGGGAATTCAAACATCATAGGCTGATAATCTTCAATCGGTTGTTCGGCAAGGTAGTCTGAAAGAATACTACCTTTGATGGCTTTCTGAGATGTGTACTGAATGTCATACTCTGTTAGAATCATCTGCCAACGGGCAACACGTCCGGTGAGAGCTGGTTTCTCAAAGATGTACTTCACTGGATCCATCTTAGAAATCAACAAAGTGGTATGGTTCAACATATACTGTCTCAGTCGGCGAGCAGCCCAGGCCAAAGCACAGCAAGTTTTCTCGAGCAGTGAATATCTTGTTTCACAGTCGGTAAACTTTTTGCTAAGGTAGTATATGGCATGCTCTTTTCGACCAGACTCGTCATGCTGTCCCAATACACACCCCATCGAGTTCTCAGTCACTGACAGGTACATTATCAGAGGTCTCCCAGGAACTGGAGGTATGAGGATTGGAGGTTTCTGTAAATACTCCTTGATCTTGTCAAAAGCTTTCTGACAGTCATCATTCCACTTGATCGCTTGATTCTTTCTGAGCAGTTTGAAAATTGGTTCACATGTAGCAGTTAGATGAGATATGAACCTTGCAATGTAGTTCAACCTCCCTAAAAACCCACGGACTTGCTTCTCCGTTTTCGGTTCAGGCATCTCTTGAATAGCTTTGACTTTTGCTGGATCAACCTCAATCCCTTTCTCGCTGACAATGAAGCCTAAAAGCTTCCCTGATCTCACCCCAAACGTACACTTGTTCGGATTCAACCTCAGCTTGAACTTTCTCAACCGGTCAAACAGCTTCTGCAAATTAACCAGGTGCTCCTCTTCTGTCTGCGACTTCGCAATCATATCATCTACGTATACTTCGATTTCCTTGTGCATCATGTCATGAAAGAGAGTCGTCATTGCCCTCTGATAGGTAGCACCAGCATTCTTTAGTCCAAATGGCATCACCTTATAGCAGAACGTGCCCCAAGGTGTAATGAATGTCGTCTTTTCCATATCCTCTGGCGCCATCTTGATCTGATTATATCCGGAGAAACCATCCATGAAAGAGAATACCGAGGATTGAGCCGTATTATCAACCAATACATCAATGTGAGGTAATGGGAAATCATCTTTCGGACTTGCTCTGTTCAAATCCCGGTAATCGACACACATTCTGACTTTACCATCCTTCTTCGGCACAGGAACGATGTTGGCCACCCACGGTGGATAACTGGTGACAGCCAGAAAACCCGCATCCCACTGCTTCTGAACCTCTTCCTTGATCTTAGTTGCCATGTCAGGACTCGTTCTACGAAGCTTCTGCTTGACCGAAGGACATCCTTCTCTAAGAGGTAATCGGTGCATCACAATGTCTGTATCTAACCCAGGCATATCTTGATACGACCAGGCGAACACTTCCACATATTCTTTCAGCATCTCAATCAGCCTCCTCTTGACAGAGTCTTCTAAAGCAGCCCCAATCTTAATTTCCTTTTTGGCGTCCTCAGTACCCAAATTAACAGTTTCCAACTCCTCCTGATGAGGTTGGATGACCCTTTCCTCCTGCTTCAGTAACCTGGCCAATTCTGCAGGGAGTTCACAGTCTTCCTCACTCTCCTCTTCAGCTTGGTAGATGGGATTATCGAAATCATACTGAGCCATAACAGGACTGTTCATAGTGGATGCCATAAGATCGCTTCTGCATGTTTAATGCTTTGTTTTAGAAAGAGAGTTCAAAAAAAGTCACAAAAAAAACATTGCCATTTTTATTGTTTTGAAAAAAAGGGAAAACAGAAAACAGAAAGACAGGGATCACAAAATTTGTTCAAAAAATGTCCTTCATTAATGATAATCATTCAAAACATGATGAGGCCCTACAAAATGAATCACTACGTCTTGGGCAGAACGTAGGATTTTCATGCAAAATGACAAAACAACAGAAAATTACTCTGTCAGAAGAGTAACTTGAACCACTTCTTCAGCCGTCCAGTTGTTGATAGACCCCCCTGGTGCACACGGGCGAACCCAGTTGTCCAAATCGCAATCACTGTCACAGTCTTCACTACTGGTTGCAGAGACGTCGCCATGATTCATCAGCCCAGCGCTGGTAAAGGTACTCGGACCCGCTTGACCATTCTGCTCTGCTCGGAGAGGCTCATAACCAACACCAAATTTGTCTTCTTTAACCGGCAAATCCACCATCTTGCCCCAACCTTCAGTTTTGCCAGAATCAACAACCTCCTTAGCCTGCTTGTAAGAAGTGATTGAAACACCCGGCTTCCTCTGATCAGCGTATGCCACTTTCTCAAGAGTCACAGTCTCAAACGCCTGGCATAAGGTTTCGTGGATCTCGCCATCCACCTCAACATATTTGAATGAGGATAGATGACTTACCAGAATCTCCTCTTCACCGCACACAGTCACAATCTGACCGTTCCAGACATACTTGAGCTTTTGATGGAGAGTCGACGAGACTGCCCCTGCTGCATGAATCCATGGACGCCCCAACAAACAACTGTAGGCGGGCTGGATATCCATAACATAGAAGATGATATCGAAAACCTCAGGACCTATCTTCACAGGCAAAGTAACTTCTCCACACACAGAACGTTTGGAGCCGTCGAAAGCACGAACGATCAGGTCACTGGGAGTAAGCACAGACCCTTCCGCATCAATCTTCTTCAAAATCTGCTTAGGCAACACATTCAGCGACGACCCGGTGTCTACCAATACGTGAGACAACACTGCCCCCTTGCACTCCATGGTGATGTGCAAGGCTTTGTTATGGTTTCGCCCTTCAGGTGGTAAGTCCAGGTTGGTGAAACCTACACCATGCCTGGTGCTCACATTGGCCATCACACCCTCCAGTTGATTGACAGAAATCTCTTGAGGTACGTAAGCCAGATTCAACATCTTCAGCAAGGCATTACGGTGTGCCTCAGAGCACATCAACAGTGAAAGTATAGAGATCTTGGACGGAGTCTGATTCAACTGGTCTACAATCTTGTAGTCACTCTTCTTGATTATCTTCATAAACTCCTCCACGTCCTTCTCAAATGAGCCCTCAGGCGCTTCCTTCTGGACAGGTTCTTCCTCAACCACAGCTTGCTTACCCTTTGCTCTGGCAAGAGCCTCAGCATTGTTGTCCCTCAAAGGCTGCGGTGCAAACAGACGACCACTTCTGGTAAAACCTCCTGGACCCCCTACATTATCCACAGCCGGACCAACAGTTGCAGGAACTCTATTCGGTAAACCAATTGTCACTAGAGCTTGATTCACTGGTCTTGTCTGACTTTCAGCCCTTCTGTAATTGCGGTGAGCATTATCATACTTCCACGGCACAGCTCTACTATTCTCAACAACCCTTCTTCCAGACGCCACGGTAGTAGTCGGAACACTGATGGTTACAGGCACGGGAATGGTAACTGGGGTACCATTCGTTGCGGGTGCACTGACAATCCTTTGTCCACGTTCCTCAGACGGTTTAAAGTAAATGGTGATAGTTGACGCTGTTCCACGATCCTTTACAGCCCTACTGAATTGCAAACAACCTTCATCCATCATACCCTGGATACCGGTCCTCAACTGGTCGCAACCATTCTCAGATTCTGCACAGCCCAAACAATTTTCATCACAGCCCGGGTAGACACCCCCCTTCAGCAGACGACCCTTCACGACTAGCAGAGAAGTCTGAACATCATCAACATTAACAACCAGATCTTCAGCTTCTTTCCCCTCAATATTGTTCACTCTATGCCCACCATGCTGAGGCATAGGGTTGTTCACGACGTTAGGCACTGGAGCGAAGTTGATCGCCTTGGCATCGATCAAATCTTGAACCTTGTGCTGGAGAGCTCGACACTTCTCAGTATGGTGGCCTGGTGCCCCAGAATGAAAGTCACATCTAACATTAGCATCATAGCCGGGAGGCAGCACTGTAGGCGGAGCCATTGTACGCAACCCAATCATCCCCAACTTGAGTAGTTCGGGTAATAATTCTGTGTAAGACATGGGCAAAGGATCAAATCTTCTATCAGCCTGCAATTTCTGTCTGGGCTGATAAGGACGCTGCTGTTGTTGTTGTTGCTGCGGTTGTTGAACTCTTGGTTGTTGTTGTTGACGAGGTTGAGGTGCCGGAATAGTCACTGCAGCTACTGGACGATATTGATCTCTGTTAGCATTTGTTCTGTACACACCCCCTCTGTGCTGTACAGCATTGGTCTCTCCTTCTCTACGGCGAGGTGCCCCAGAGAAGGGTTTCTTTAATGAAGACGAGGAACCAGCATCGTGGATCCTACCAGCTTTGATTAGACTCTCAGTCCTCTCTCCACAAATGACGACATCAGAAAAACTACCGAATGGACAGCTCCCCATCCGGTCCATAAACACACCTTGAAGAGTACCGATGAACATATCTGTCAACTCCCTCTCCAGCATAGGGGGTTGAACTCTAGCAGCCAGTTCACGCCACCTCTGGGCATACTCCTTGAAGCTTTCATTGGATTTCTGACATAGACTCTGCAGCTGAGTCCGGCTAGGCGCCATGTCCATGTTATGTTTGTACTGCCTGAGGAACGCTTCACCCAGATCTCTCCAGCATCGGATCGAATCTCTCTTCAATTCCATGTACCAGTCCAAGGAAGCCCCAGATAGACTATCTTGGAAAAAATACATCCACATCTTTTCATCATCAGTATACGCAGAGATCTTTCGATAATAAGCCTGCACATGGGTGCGAGGACAAGAAGTACCGTTGTATTTGTCGAATGACGGTGCTTTGAACTTGTGAGGGATTCTCAAACCTTCTACCAACCCCATATTAGTAACATCAAAACCGAGAGAATTCTGACTTTCCATTGCACGGATCTTCTCAGCAAGAGCTTCAACTTTGCGGTCTCTCTCATTAACCCTTCCCAGAACGTCTTCGTCTTCACTGAGCAGAGAGAACATATCCTCTTGTCTGTCAACGACCGGAACAGGATTACGGGCCGGAGCACGGACTACTCTGGCATTAGCGGCATCTGGAACAATAGGTTGACCGTTGATTCGAATACCCCCCAACTCATCACCTACAGCATAGTTGTTGACGGGTACAGCAGCAGCAATATTGTTATCATCGACTGGGCCTCCCTCTGGCGGACCATGGTTGACCGGTGGATTTGCAGCCTCTTGTCTCTGAACCATAGCTCGAAGTTCTTCTTGACCTTGCGCAACCCCTTGCATCATATTCATAAACTGGGCCATGCTAGCCTTCATCTCAGCCAACTCTGCTTGAAATTGATCCATACTTCTCTGTTGATTCAGTCTTGTTGAGTAGCGGTGCGGACGTTGATCAGCTATCCTGCCTGAACAGGAACCAAGAGTGAGAAGTCACGATCAAGAACACCTGTTATGCAAAATGATATGAGTATGATGCAAATGATGCGTATGATGCACATGATATGCTCATTTCTCAGGCATTCAAAGAGCCTGACCCATTCTGAAAAGATGGCAACCTGCAGCAACAAGAGAACAAAACAGATACAAGGAAATGCTGCCATCCTTATACATACATAAGGGTAAAAATGCATACAACCAATGTCGACAGAATATCTGAATAAACAACGTACAAAGAAAAAGAATCCCATCCAACAAGCCTGGAGGTGATTCTTAACAAAAGATCCAAGAGATGGCTTACACGCAAATGAATCCCATCCAACAAGTCTGGAGGTGATTCTCAACAAAATACAATCAGAGACACAAACTAAGACAGACGGTCTTCCGGAATGAGGGTCTTCAGGTAATGGCACTGGTCGATCAACAGTGTGCATTCTGAACAATCTGGTAGAGGGGTGATCTTCTCCTTCAACTGTCTTCTGAGCTCCAAGACTTCTCCTCCAAGGTGGTCCTCTGATCTCTGTCTCAACTCTACTTCCTTCTTCAACTGAGTGTCTTTATCTCTGAGTTGCTTCTCCAAGTCTCTGATCTTCTTCTGATAACTGGCCTCTGCTCTCTGCAGCCTCAGACATTCCCTATGTTCTGCATCTAACATACTCTCCATCTCCTCGTAGGATCTCTTCTTGCTTCTCAGTCTACTAGCATCTTCTCCTTGCACCTCCCTGAGTTGATGGGCCATGTGCAACCTATCAGCTTTAGCTTTGTACAACTCCATCTGAGTGTCTTGCTCCTTCTCTCTCAGACGACGACTCTCCATCAGGGCTTGCTTATAGTGCTCAGCAGGCACACTATCAGCAAGAATCAAAGGTGGTTGCTCCTGCAACGGCTCCATCCTATCATAGGGTAACAACAAAGTTTCCACTCTCTTCTTGACCCACTCAGTGTAATCGGGCATAGCAACGGCAAACTTCTTCCCTAAGACAGATCCATCCTTCACACCAATAGACTTCCAAGCTCTCCCTATCTGCTCCAATCTAACAGGGTTATCCTTCTTCTCAAAACAAAAACTCTCGGCTATCTCGGCTTCAAGCGGTCTTTTGCTCATAACAAACCCTAGCTGGCGAAGAGAAAGAACTGGGTTGTAATTGATGCAACCCCTAGTCCCTATGAGTGGTACATTACGGAATCCTCCACAGCTCATAATGACGTTACGCACATCCATCCGGTAAGATTGCCACCTGATATCATAGGAGGTAAGAGACATAACCCTCTGAGTCCACTTAAGAGTGCTCTGGGTATCTACAAATGGTCCACTAGCCGGCAGAAGAGACATGAACCATTTGAACAGAAGAGGTAAGCAGCACCTGATGGCTCCACCCTTACCATGCCTACTGTGGATGGCATAGTAAGTATCAGCTAAGAGAGTTGGGACTGGATTCCCTCTGATGAAAATGCTGATGGCAGCGAAGTCAACAAAATTCGGCATACTCGGAAACAAGACGATCCCATAGATCATGACGGCCAACTGAGCATGAAAGGCTTCCCAACTTCCCTTCTCTGCTTCTTCTCTAGCTACCCTCAACAGAAATTTCAAAGGCAATCCCACAACATCCCCACAGGGTTTCCAATTCTTACCAACCTCCTCAACACTCAACCGGAGAGCTCTGGCAATCCATCTGAAGTCGACCTCCTTTGGAACGTCCAAGAAGGGAGTCTGATGCTGAATAGGGATGCCTAATAGGATAGAATACTCCTCGAGAGTAGGTGCTAACTGGTAATCCTGGAAAGTGAAGCATCTGAGCTCTGGATCATAAAACTGTAGTAGCGTCTGCAGAGGCACTGGATCTACTACCGTCTTCAATACTGTCAAGATATCTCCATACTGTCCAACGAAATTCTTCAGACGATCATCTGTCACAAAGCTACCCAACTCAATCAGTGAAGTCAACGGCTCATGATGAAAGCTGTAGGAACAGGTCTTCCGCTTCGGCTCGGGGACCGTTGCCATCTCTATCAGTAGACAAGCTCTGGAATGTACCTGAGAAATGATATGCATGCAGAGATTAGTTTTTTTCTTTTCTTTCTTTTTTTTTTGATTTGATTTTTTTGATTTTTTTTTTTTCAATGCGTTTCTTTTGAAAAATAAATATGCTATGATGCACATGATGCCGACTGGACTGGCTGGTTGTGCAATCTCTGATACTAGGCCGAAGCTTTAGTCAAAATCAGAACATAAATCCCACTTAAGGTCAACCGAACACTGTCTGAACACAAAGTCACCATCAGAACCAAGTCACCAACAGAACCGAGTCACCAACAGTACCTGTAATAACGAATAACCCTTCCCCACTCACGGGTGTAGTCTAGGCCAGGGTAAAGCTTGAGAGAAACGCAGCATAAATAACCTTTCGCAAAATACTGTCATATACACACCCGAAGTATGTAACGACAACATCCCACCAGGGTCTGAACTGCTCGTGATATCAATGTTCCGCTAAGTGGCGCCATACCACCCGCTTCCCATGAATCACTCTATTCCTAGGTATCCTAGATTGCACTCATGGTCTGGGTATTGGACCTTTTACCTCAACTGACTCTTCCCCCCACACAGAGAGAAACAAACAACCAGCCAGGTGAACAGATGAATAAATGCAAACATTAATGCAAACATAAATGCAAACAATAGACAATGAATGCAAACAGTAAATAATGAATGCAATAAATAAACACAGCATAAAGCAACCAAAACCCTAACCTAAAGAGCGCTAGGAGAGACTCGCTCAGGGAAGATGGACCAGCATAGGTCAACTTCTCTATTATCCCCAGCAGAGTCGCCAGCTGTCGCATCGCGCGAAAAACCGGCGGGAAAAGAAAGAACAACAGAGCCGCCACCGTGCGTTATTTATCCCAAAAGAGGGAAAGGAAACGC
The DNA here is from genome assembly GCF_024323335.1 of Lathyrus oleraceus. Taxonomy (NCBI): domain Eukaryota; kingdom Viridiplantae; phylum Streptophyta; class Magnoliopsida; order Fabales; family Fabaceae; genus Lathyrus; species Lathyrus oleraceus. Next base: position 172,392,332 of record NC_066585.1, on the reverse strand, counting down.
TCAGAGTAAACCTGGGAAAAGACATGGTCTCGCGACCAAAGAGAATGGGTTCGGGAGTCGGTTATGCGAAGGGAAGGTATTAGCACCCCTACGCATCCGTAGTACTCTACGGGATCCACGCACAAAAGGAAGGATAAATGGTTGCTAAACACTGCTCAAACTCACACACACACTGGCTGAAAGAGACACAAGAAACTGACTGAAACTGACTCGGCAGGATGTCGCATCCTGGGCCTACTTAGTCTATCAGGCATAGACATCAGAGTCGAAGTAGTTCGGACTGGGGAGACAACACATGCTCGCTAGGATATCGCATCCTATGCATACGTATCTTCTCGGACGAGAGAAGAATCAGAGCATTCGTAGCTCGGCTGACACGCACACAAACAAACACAGGCAAAGGCAAACGTGGAGCCTGAATGCCAATCACTGGACTTACATCAGCATCCGAACCAAAACACACACAAAGAGGCAAACGTGGAGCCCGAATGCCAATCACTGGACTTACATCAGCATCCGAACCAAACACACGCACACTGGAACCTAACTGCCACTCGATGGACTTACATCAGCTTCCAAGCACACAACAAGACAAAACAAAGACACAGGCGACAAATTGCTAAGGAGTCAGGCACTCGAGCCTAGCGACTGTCAAACAACACACACAAAAAAGAAAAAGGGCGCCCGGAAAGATCAACTCAATCTCCTGCCTACATACTTCATCTGGTGTGAAGATCAGGGCGATGTAGTTCCCCTACGGAGGGAAAAGGATGAACACGCGAACTAATAGGGAGACTAGAGCTCGAGCCTAATAGTTGCTACGCAAACAAAAAGAGACGCTGAGACGTCAGAAGGAACACAAAGGTTGAAAGGACCAACTAATAGGGAGACTAGAGCTCGAGCCTAATAGTTGCCAAACACACACAAGAAAAGAAGAAAAGGCGCCCGGAGAGATCTGCTCATCTCCTGCCTACGTATCTCATCTGGTATGAGAATCAGGGCGACGTAGTTCCCCTACGCAGGGATAAAGGACTAGCCTAACCAGATAACAGAGGGAGACACAACACTAGGGAGACTACGACTCGAGCCTAGGTGTTATCATGCAAATCATCCCTAAGTTAAGGTTTCTAGCTAGATGGCACGCGGGCCAACCTATCCTAAGTATGGCTCACACAGGAAGCAAGCCACACACACTTAACTTGCACAGGGAGCAAGCCAAGCAAAACCTACTTGCACAGGAAGCAAGTCAAACTATCCTAACTTGCACGGGAAGCAAGTCAAACTATCCTAACTTGCACAGGAAGCAAGTCAAACTATCCTACAAGCACAGATAGCACACACTATACACAAGCAAGTGGCTCAAACAAGGCTAGGTTTTAGTCAAGGGGTCATATCAACCTCAACAAACAAACCTCTGGAATGGGGTGAATGTGCTCTTAACCTTGCCATTGCGGGGCTAAGGTGAAGCAGATGAAAGGTGAGTGAAGGTAAGACTTCACAGCTCTTATCCCTGGCCTGGGAGAGCTTAAGACAAGAATGTGTGGGTTCAAAAAGTGGGAACCCTTCTACACATTTGATACTGACTCAACTGTACAGTTGTACAAGATCTTGGGTTTGTATCTGTAATGCATCGACACAGTGGTGTGAGCAAAGCAGATGACACACTGAATAGTGGGGGATAGATTGCATATCCCTACCTTCCACCAATTGCCTCTTCACTTAGGAGGTCTTTGACTCTATGCAAGGACAAATGTAAACAGTCACAAACATTGCCTCTTAAGGAGGACTTCAGACAGTTGCCTGGCCAAGTAACAGGCCAGGTCTTCCAGACTACATGAAGACAAAGAGACATACCTCAATGCAAATTGCTTATACAAGCAAAGCAAAGCAAAAGGTTCACAAGGAACTAAGCAACTAAAGCACCTGAAACAGTCAAGTAGATGTTAGGATGCAAATTCAAACAAAACAAACAGAAACAGACAACAACAGTCCATTAGAGGCACATGGATGTGCATGGCACAAGGCTTAGGGTATGTGAGCCAAGCCACCTACGAAACAAACAAGTTAGACAGTGGTATTTAAGCAAGCTCAATCAAAAAGAATTGGTCTCAATGGTCATTTGATGGTCAACCTGAAATCACAAACTCAGGGGTGAGTAGCAGGACCACTAGGACAAGCCTAGGGTCAAAATGAATGAGAAAGCCTAAACAGCAAAGGATGAGTGTCCAAAATCATGTTCAAACCATTAAGAAACACAACCAATTGGGTTCACATTCATATCAATCATCATCATCATTTTATGAACAAAAGAAATCAAAACATGGCATTTAGAAGCTCATAGAAGTCAACAGCAAGACTTGAATCAAAAGCAATCCTAAACATTTCCAAAAATCATCAAATAAATCATGATCAATCACAATCCACAGCATGGTAAGCATGTCAAATTTCATCCCAATTGGACAAGTGGAAGGCAGTCAATGAAAATCAGAAAGTCAAAGAAATTTTGAACATGTTCAAAGAAGTCAACCAATCATGCATCAACTTAGAAAATTCATAAATCCGAGATGGTGTATGATAAATGAATGGGACTAAAACCATGGCAAAGATGAGGATGTCTAGTTATCTCATGTAAAATTTCATGTCCATCTAATAAAGTATGAGAATTTCACAAATGAAATGGGAACATGTGTCACAAGAAGTCAACATTTGACTAGGCAGGGGAGAAAATCTCAAACAATTAGTAAATGCCACAAATAATTCCAAGAAAATTCACATGTTAACTAGACATACAAGAGTAGGTTCATGCAAAAAATCAGATCAATTGGAGGTAAAGAAGCATGGCTATGAAAATCATGAAGTTGGACATCAATGGTGTGACACAAATTGTCACACCCTAATTCAAAAAATCATATCTCACAAACAAGCAATGATAAATTCACAAACTCTACACCAAAATCACCATGAATGTGTCTAGTTTAAGCACAAAAAATTTGGGAGCCATTGGATAAAGTGTCACCATTTCACAAATGATTTGGCAAAGTGTACAATATTTGGTCACATGTCACAAACCCTAGCACCATTTAAAATTCGACCATGAAAAAATTCTGGAAAATATATGACAAAAAACTAGAGATCAAGATGGACACAACACAAAAAATCCCATTAAATTTGGATTAAAAATGAACAAGTTATGATTTTTGTAAGTTTGAGTGATTAAATGAAATAAAAATTGAAAATTAAATGGATTAATGGAATAAATAAAGAAACAATGGGGGGGGTCAACGCCCCGGTCAACGCGCCCAGTGGCAGCGCTCCTTTTTAAATATATATTTTAGAAGGCATTTAATAATTGAATTGGCATCGCGCCCCAGTGGTAAAACACTTGGTATTTGAAGCAAGGGTCTGGGGTTCGAATCCCCCTCGCCCCAGGCCTTTGGCATTTTTTGAAAACAAGGCAAGGCATAAGTGTGGGCCAGGCGTACAGCAATAAAGCAGTCTCAGCATCATATGCATTCACGTTACAGCATTCATATTAAAAGAAAATGAAACAAAATAATAAAAAAAAAAAAAAAAAAAAAAAAAAAAGATGAATGGAAATGTTATTAATTAATTATTTAATTATCATTTTTAAAAAAACAAAAAAAACAGCAAATTCCCACAACCAATTGCCATTGCTTCCCTTGGCCTCATGCAGCAACAGCAGTGCCTAATTTAAGGGGATTTTAAATCCCAGCCACATATTCGCATGGCATACTCCCCCAGCCAATCACCCTTCGCCTTTCCCATGCAACTTAAGACCTATTATGCTACAGGAAAATTAAAACAAGAGTTCTGGGCAGCGCTACAGTACCTCATGTTCACCATTTTTAACAAAAAAACAGCATAAACAAATCATGACCAAAATCAGAAAAGTATGTATCAATGTGTTCCTCTAAGCATGTACATTAATAATCTAAAACTATTTTCCATCAATTTAATTCAAAACGGAAGAAACAAACAAAAACAACTTTGACCATCAAACTTAAAATCCACTTTTCTTTCTTGATAATCAATCATTTTCAAAACTACAACAACTGTTGAGCTCAGCATCAAGAGATCTTCATGAAGCATATCAAAATTTTAAAAAAAGTGGAAGTTGAAAACGCACCTATTTTTGAAGACAGTCGTGGTACAGTGGTTTGTTGGTGTCCAATGGCTGAAACAGATGCTTTAGAACCTCCCCAATGATGAATGGTGATTGATGTTTGGCTTAGGAATGTTGGAAAAGGTCTAGAACTCGACTGTCATGGAAGGGTGACTGCTGAAAACAGTTGTGGAAAATGAACCTCCAGTTTGAAAAACATGGTGAAAACAAGGTCACAAAGTTGCTTGGATGTTGTTTCAAACAAGGCACAACTTAGCTCTTTTGATGTTTTTGGACAGATTTTGGAAAATGCATAAAATGAAGCTTGAGAGAATAAGAGAACAGAAATTTCTTGCTATCCCATGTGGCTGCCCTTAGTGTTCTTTTTTGACAGAAAATGATGAGTAAACTCTGCTGTTTTTTGTGGTACAAGGCATGGCAAGGAAGTATGGAGTGGTATGGTTGCAAATTGTACTTTTTCTCCAAAATCAAGCAAGCAAGCATGGCCTCTTGTACAATTGGTTTTGGCTGCAGAATGTATTCATAATTGACAGTAAAATGGCCTTCTAATCTTCTGTTTTGAAAGTACAAATCATGGTATGGTGGATGCATAAACAAGTATGGTGCAAGTATGGTTAAATGGTACTTTTCTTACAATTCAAGCAACCAAGCAATATTCACATGTGCTGCATAATTTGACTTTGCAAACACACTCAAAATGATATTTATGAGCTGTTCCAATTGGCCAAATGCTGAAAAAATGTTTGAGTCAAAAAGTCAACTCTTGGTCAAACTTATATTTAAATGAAAAAAGGTCAGAATTTGTCATTTTGATTGGTGAAGTTTTGGGTCATGAAATTTATATTTTTGGAAAGAGGATGAAAAATGTGGTTTGTAGGAAAAAACCCCACCAAATTTGGCCAAACGGTTTGGGAGATATGCCCCTTTGAAGTTCAAGATTTTCTAAAATCGATTCGATCATAACTTGCCAACCATACATGGGAATTGAGAGTTCTAGGACTTTTTGGAAATGGGAGAACAAGATCTTCAACTTTCATGTTGGGAAAAAATTCATTTGAGGTTTGTATCATGATGTAAGTTTGAGGATCAAAACTTTCCATTTATGGCAGGTTTCAGTTACAGGCCCAGTTTCTACTTTTGGAAATTTTTGATCTGGCTCCAAATTCTTCCATGATGGTGTTTGGCATGATATATGATGACTATTTGGACATGAATGAACTCTCACAAACCAATTTCAATCATCAAATCACTGATTAAATGGACAGTTGACCAACAGTTGACTTTTAGGGTTTCTGACTGATTGTGCATTGACTGATGACTTCCAAACCCCAATTCCTTGAGAACTTGACTTCAAGTGATGTCCCAAGTTGTATGAACTCTTGATTATTGACCATGGTACCCAAATTCCACAAGAATGACCACCATCCACTGCTTTGACTGACAGTTGACTTTCTTTGACTTTTGACTGTCTGTGTATGAACTAATGATCTCCAAACCTTCAATCCTTGACCAAAATACTTCAAATAGACCTCCAAACCATGTGAACTTGTTGGACAATCCCCAAGGCCTTGATTCAATTAGAAATTCCTTTGCTTGCTTGGTTGACTGATCAGGAGATTGGTTTGACCTAATTTCTGATTGCTTGCTCTTGAGGCAACCGAGGGACAATGCAAATGCTATGCAATGGATCATGATATGCTATGACCTAATATAAAAATGTATGCATAATGGTAGGTGCAAATTTGAGGTGCTACACATTGCTCTTCAAGTTGATATATTGTACATTGTTTGTTGCTTGATTCTAATGTCCAAGGGAAATTTAGGTTTCTATATGACATTCTTGTATATTGGATTGCAGCCCATTGGTCAGATCTTCTCAACTCTCAACTTTTAAATTTGTGCTTAGGATTAGTCTCTTCATCTCCTTCCCACTTATTTAATTTCAAAATCTCTCCCTCCTTTTTTTTTAAACTTCTTTGTTTGTGCTTGTTTCCTAAACTTTGACCATTTTACAAACTAGAAACTTTGGCCTTAAGCCATTGCATTTTCAAACTTCTTTTCTTAATCAAACCTGTAAATAGACTTAACTATACTTGACTTAAAAATTTCAAAAAAAAAAGCCAAAAAGAACTAACTCATTCAAACCATTTTTAGGCCTTTATGCCTTTCAAACTTAAATTTTGTTAAAAAGCAATGCATCCACTTTGAAATTTATACCACAAAAACTACGAGGTTTAGATCCCTCATTTTTATGTTGGTACGTAGGCACAAGTCCGAAGGTCTTGTCAAACACAAAAATATAATTAATGAATTCTTTTCTCATCCCCCCATTCTATTTGTTTGCAAACAACATTTGTACAAAAACACATATGCACACAAAAAAGGGCTCCCTAGGAGTACCTAGGATACTTTGGGTGCTAACACCTTCCCTCTGTGTAACCAACCCCCTTACCTGTAATCTCTGGCATTTTATTAGTTTTGATTTGAAAACTTCTTATTTTTGGGTTTAGTTCGTACTTTTCCCTTTTCCCTTAGAAACAATAAAAGCGTGGTGACGGCTCTTGTTATTTGATGTCTTGCTTATCCATAGCTTGATGATCATGAATTTACCGCTACACATACTTGTTGAATTATCCAAGTTAGATCCCTTCTCATGGAAGATGTCTTAGTTTAAGGATTCATACTTATGAATGGATGGTTGAGTGTTCTCCAAAGAATGACTTAATCAATTAAAAAACACCATTAACCTTTAACTAACCTTTGACTAACATTTGACTAACTCTTGTTAATATTGTTTTACTTTCAAGTCATTTACTTTATGTAATTTAAATTTCAGTCATTTATCATTCATTGCCATTTATATTTCATTTAACTTGTTTATGTTTATGTCATTTTCACTTTTCTCGGTTGAGCCATATCTTGTGATTGTATACTGTTTGTTCATTTTGGTTTTGTTTGTGGTCTTAGGACCTTAAAATACTTAATAACAACAAAATCCCTAAAAAATGTCTGGTGGATTATTGATCTTGATCTGAACTCTTGGACTTAGAACTAGGCAACATTCCCTGTGCAAAAAGGACTTGGCCAATGCCAACATTTTGAGATCAAGCTATTGTGAATTGAGCATTCATCTGATGCAAGCCTTGGATCTTGTTTGAATTCATCTGTTACTTTGTCTTGGTGCTAATTGCTATTTTGATCTTGTGTCTTATGCTTTGTTCTGAGTTGATTAAGGAATAATTCAGTTGATACATGAGAAGACAAATGAGTCTGCTAGCTATGAGATTTGCTTGCTTGGATGTGGCCATCTTTATTTGATGCCTTAATCTTCATGATGTCTGATATTGCTAATTGCTTATTGATTTTTGCTTGATTCAAAATCCAAAGGGAAAATGGGTTTTCTATATGACATTCTTGTTTGTTGGATTGCATCCCATTGGTCAGATCTCTTCAATTCTTAACTATTAAATTTGTGCTTAGTATAGTTCTTCATCCCCTCCCACTTCTTAAATTTCAAAATCTTTCCCCCTTTTCAAAAACTTCTTTTGCTTGTGATTTCAAACTTAGATATGTTTAATGATTAGAAACTTTGGCCTTATGCCAATGAATTTTTAAACCTTTTTCTTAAATCAAATTTGTAAATAAACTTAATTATATTGACTTAAAATTTCAAAAGACAAAAAGAACTAACTACCCAATGCAACTTTTTGACCCTTTTGGGCCTTTTTTATTATTAAACTTTTATTAAAAGCAATTCGTTAAATTTGAAATTTTTACCACAAACTACGAGGTTTTGATCCATCATTTTTACGTTGGTACGTAGGCACAAGTCCAAAGGTCTTGTCAAACACAAAAATATAATCAATGAATTTTTTCTCATTCCCACACTCTATTTTTCTCAGACATCATTTATACCAAAAACACATGCACACATGAAAAAGGGCTCCCTAGGAGTATGTAGGACACTTTGGATGCTAACACCTTCCATCTGTGTAACCAACCCCCCTTACCTGTAATCTCTGACATTTTATTAGTTTTGATTTGAAAACTTCTTATCTTTGGGTTTTGTTCGTATTTCCCCTTTTCCTTTGGAAACAATAAAAGCGCGGTGGCGACTTTGTTTTTTATTGACGTCAAACTTATCCATAGCTTGATGGTCATGAATTTATCGCTACAAATCCTAATAGTTGATTATGAAATGTTACAAGGGTAATAATTGATTATGTTTAAGGAATAATTGATTATATAGTGTTAAAATGCTTCATAAATAACTTTTTGAGTTCTTAGCCAATTTGTTAGGCACAAAAACTATTTTTTATGATTTTTTGCGAGATAAGATATATAGTCATATATGCGCATACTTCATAAACATTATTATAGGACAAGATGCTTTCAACCAACTTTGAGTTGCCCTACCCACATTGTATATGTGCATGAAATACACATTTCCTAATGGGAGAGTTTGTGTTATCTAAGAGGATAAGGAGATCGCCAAAAAGTGCTATCTAGAAAGTGTGAAGTTAAAAAAGATAAATGTGATTGTGGTCCAAGACCAACATCTGAAAACAAAGGAAGTGAATGTTGTATACGTGAAGTTGGAAGTCCAACTGAGATAGCTCTTAAAGATAAAGAGTTGGCCGTCTTATTCCAAAAGAACATGAATGTGGCAGATAAGCATACGAATCAGAAACCATTAATTACTTTAGGCATTAAGTCGTGTCTAATTTAATTTATTTGTTTAGATTGATTATGGAGAGATACCATATTTACCATGTGTACGGTTAAGTTTTCATGATATTATTTTTTTGTCGGGGAGCACTCTTTTCCCTCGCGTTGGTAACGATTCGCACTGGTTCTTAATGAGGGGCTTTATGCTATCAAATAATTTTTGGAATATTATCTTTTTGCTTTTATAGTAATTTTGTTGTGTTATCAAAATCATATTGTACATATATTTTCAATTCAAAATTGTTGTAACATTGTATCAGTATTTTATAACTTGTGTACCAGGTTGTCGATAATAATGATGTTAAAGAGGAAGTAGGGTTCTTTCTCTGTGTTTGTAATATCACAATGTGGGGTGCCTTTGTGATTGTTTAAGAAAGTTAAGAGAGTTTTGTGGATTGGGTGTAACGTTTCTAACATAGTAAAATCTCTCACGGGGTATGAGGGGACTGGAGTATCCTTGTTTGGAAAGCGGTACCCGAATATATCTTGTGTTCTTTACATTTCAACATTTATTTTTCTGCACTTTACTTTTCAAGTTCATCAAAAAGTTTAAGAAAAAATAAGAACACATGAACCTTTGTCTAACATCGAGAAAATATCGTTAAACCTAATTCACCGCCCTCTTAGGTTGCTCTCTAATCTTATAAACTGGACTTACACTTATTGGATCAGATAACACTAATAAATCAAGGAAAATACTACTACAAATAATACATTTTATGACAACGCTTTCACCTTGATCAACAAATATATGGGGTATATTTCTTGGGAGTGTCATGATTAATTATTTATTTAAATATATGCAACAAATTCCCTTGTTTTTTTCCAAAAAAAACGAGGGAATATATCTATCAGAGACCTCACTTTGAATCCTAATTACTGCATTTTTAGATTTTTATTTATTTTTCAATTGGTTTAGGACCAAGCATTACATTTCCTCAGTTGGTGCATTTCCTTTTTCCTTTTTTATTTATTTTGAATTACGAGATTAATTTTTTTCAATCAAAAAATATTTATTTTGTTAAATTATTTACTTAAATGCCCCCTTGTTTCAAATGTCCTTATATTTCTATTAATTTTTTATTTATTTTTAAATTTGTATTTTTCCTCTATTACTTTTCCCGACCAATGAGTAATATCATTTTCGTGAAATTCTCAAAATATGGTTTTTCTTTTCTATTTTTTAAATTTTAAATTAATTAATTCCCTCGGTTATCCTCTATACCCGACATTAAAGTTCTTTTGCATGAATAACTCATAGAACTAGACTCTAATTTTTCATTTACCTATCAACACTCATCGTTTCATCATCATGCTCTTAAAAAAACCTATGTGATTTTCATATTCATCAAAACATCCTAAACTAAGATTTCATCATCTCTTCCAACATAACTCTTGCAACATCAACTTGAAAATCAACTCTTCCAACCCAACTCAAACAAAGCTTCCTCATCATGTTTTTGGTATGTAATTCACTTTATCAAGTGTTAGTACGAGAAAATTGAGTCATTGACTACATAAATGTTGATATAAATGTCATTTTTCTTGAATAGTGTTAGTTTGAGAAAATTGTGTTACTTACCACTTAAATGTTGATAAGAATGTTGTTTTTTCTTGAATAAATTTAGTTTGAGAAAATGGTGTTATGTACTAATCATTGAAAGGTTGAAAAAATGTTGTTTTTCTCGATCCTTGCAATAAGTTTGACTAGTATAGTAAAATGTCGATGTTGTTGGTTTTGTTTCAAGTTAAATGTTTTTAGGAAGTGTACCATGAGTATAGTATAGTTCATATGCATTAGATGCCTTAGCAGAGATTTCTTGATTTGAGTAGTATAGTTTCTATTTACACAGAGATGGGCGATTCAACCAGTGCCTCTCGTACAACCTATGATACAACCTCTACCAATACTAAATGTTAAAAAAAAAAGCTAGAGGTGTCACGATGATGACCAAGGTGTTAAAATCCCATGAAAGCGGTGTTCGCTTCCCGATTATTTTTTGTCCAAAAACTAGTAAGGCTTATGGTGAACATGTTGATAGTTTTAGGAGATATGTGTCAGTACAAGGTAGAAGTAAAGTCATCATTTTTATAGATAATTGGCACAAAGTTTCTGATGATTTGAAAGATCAATTATGGACCGATATTACAGTATTTATTTTAAATTTTATTATTTGTTTTACAGGTGTATATGACCATTTATTTCTTTGGTTTAATACAAATATAAACTCTATTATGTAAACATAGAAAGTGTTTATTGTTCTAGAGGATGATATGCTGGAAAAATGGGTTGAATATGTTGGTGGTATGTAACTCACTTTATCAAGTGTTAGTTCGAGAAAATTGTGTCATTGACCACATAAATGTTGATATAAATGTTGTTTTCTTGAATAGTGTTAGTTTGAGAAAATGGTGCCATTTACCACTTAAATGTTGATAAAAATGTTTTTTTTTCTTGAATAATCTTAGTTTGAGAAAATGGTGTTATGTACTAATCATTGAAAGGATGAAAAAATGTTATTTTTCTCGATCCTTGCAATAAGTTTGACTAGTATAGTAAAATGTTGATTTTGTTGGTTTTGTTTCAAGTTAAATGTTTTTAGGAAGTGTACCATGAGTATAATATAGTTCATATGTATTACATGCCTTAGCGGAGATTTCTTGATTTGAGTAGTATAGTTTCTATTTACACAGAGATGGGCGATTCGACCAGTGCCTCTCGTACAACCTATGATACAACCTCTACTAATACTAAAAGTAAAACAAAAGCTAGAGGTGCCACGATGATGACCGAGGTGATAAAATCCCATGAAACCGGTGGTCGCTTCCCGATTTTTTGGTCCAAAAACTAGTAAGGCTTGTAGTGAACATGTTGATAGTTTTAGGAGATATGTGTCAGTACAAGGTAGAAGAAAAGTAATCATTTTGATATATAATTGGCACAAAGGTATCTTTGTTCCACGAGAACGTCATGACATATTGGTAGAAGCGATTGGAACAGAGGAGCAAGAAGGGTGTGTTTGTGGTCTTAGAAGAGGTGTCAGCTTGAGGTTATTTTTTGGATCATTGCAAAAAAGTAACAAAGTAATATGTAAGAAAGAAAATTAAGAGATAGCTGATTAAAAGGTGAGGATAAAGTAAAAGAAGTATAAGAAATGGAACGGGAGAAATGGAATTAAGAGGTGCGGGAGAGAGTGACTCAAGAGGAATGTGAGAGGGTCCATCAAGAGGAGCGGGAGAGGTTGATCCAAGAGGTGCGGGAGAGGTTGATCCATGAGGAGCGGGAGAGGGTGCATCAGGAGGGGGGGGAGAGAGAGAGAGAGAGAGAGAGAGAGAGAGAGAGAGAGAGGTTAATTGAGGAGGAGAGAGAGAAGTTGACCTGCAATGTGATTAAGGTAAGTATAAGTTTGGTTTAGAAATTTTATGTTGTCTATTGTTGTTGCTGTTGTTATTTGTATATTTAAATTTATGTATTATGTTACGATTGTTTTTATGATTCATCAATTAAAATTAACGACGAAAGCACATAGTATCATTTGGTATTGTTTACGTGCTTTAAGTATATATTGTGTTTTTATGTTTTACAATTCGATTATTGTTTCATTTCATATTTGTAATTTGTATGACTATTTCATTTCATATGTGAGATTGTAATATTCTTTCCATTTTATTGTAATCACTTCAGCTACTTAATTGTACCACTGAGAACCCTTTTATATTTTATAATCATATTCATTTGATCCTTGATAGTGATTCTATTTTTGAGCCTATGAAAGTGGTTATTTTATCATTTCGACATGAGTAGCTTGAATCACAAGTTAGAACATTTAAATTGTGATGATTTGGTATTTGATTCAAATCATATGTTATATTTGATTCGAATCAGTCACCTATTGAAAATTGGAATTACATTATGGATCAAATGATTCAGATAAAAAATTGAACATGATTCGAATCATAACCTCATTTGATTCGAATCAAGTGCAAATAATGATTCGAATCATTAGCTTTAAAAAAATGTCTCTTTTTGACACTGTCTAGTTTGGTTCAAATAAAAAATCCTTCTTGATTCGAATCAAACCACACAAAAAATCAATTTTCCATCACTTATTTAAATGATTATTTCTTTTGGTGAAAGTAACAAGTTTGGGAAACCTATGACGATCCATAGAGACAAAAATTGTGATTTTTGTCTTCTTTTTTTTGTGTGTTCATCTTTACACCATGCTTCTCTCTTCTTTTCCAAACACCAACCTTTTAATATTAAATCCATGTCATTCTTTATCCTTTTTGTTGCATCTTACTTTGTGCAATTTGGTAGTTGTTCTTGTATGAATTTGAGAATGAGTTGATCAATCTTGTTAAGGATTTGATCAAGCTCTTGACAACCATCAAGAACCAAGATCCCCTCATCTAGAAACTTATTTGAACCTTGTGTGTGTGTGTGTTCATCATTCATAAAAGCTAAATTACTTGACTAATCACTTGTAATGTCAGTTGTTGTTGAGATTATCTGGCACTGTTCACCATCACCATCCTTAGTCTTTCTCCTTGTTTATGGACCTTCCTCTAAAGATTGAGTGTAAGGAAGACTAGTGGTACATTAAGGTGTCTAATGTTTTTGTGTGTAGTTGGTTTTTTATTGTAACATATGCATGTATCGTTTCTTGAGTGTAGATTAGTATTTAGAGGTTATCTAATAAGATGAGAGTTTCTACCATACACAAATACTTAGAGTAGGTTATTATGAATAATGAGGTTATTGGATCAATATCTTAAGGGATCTTGTATTATGTTATCAGTTTAGTGTCTACTTCATTTGAGATAATTATCGTGTGATACTTCTTTGTAATCAAAGCGATGTAATCACTTTATCATCATAGTGGAAGATCGTGATTATGTTTCGATGACATCATCCATTGAATAGTGCATGTAGGCAAAGCGAGGACAGATGTCGAAGCACTATATATATATATATATATATATATATATATATATATATATATATATATATATATATATATATATATATATATATATATATATATATCTGTGTGTGTGTGTGTGTATCTTTACCTTTCCATATCCTTTAAATTTACAAGCATTCTTTCACTCGCATTTGATGCTACATATTTGCAAGTTTGTGCCTTTTGCATAAAAACCATTACCCTTAACTGCTAACCTTTTGTAAGTCTCCTCATCCTTTTGTTCGAGGACTCCTATTCCTAAACCCGCTTACCTTTTGTAAGTATCATTTGCCTTTTGCATTGGAAATCTTCTCTTATTAAGAAGTCGTTGCTACCTTTTGTATGAGATGATCATTCTTTCCAGTTTTCTTATTAACCTTTTGTTGAGAAGTTTCTCATTACCTTTTGTATTAGAAATCATATTCATCCCCTTTTTCTTCTTAACCTTTCGTTGAAAAGTTTCTCACTACCTTTCGTATGAGAAATTCCTTTCAGCTTTCTTCTTGACCTTTCGTTAAGAAGTTCTCACTATCTTTTGTGTGAGAATCCCTAGTAGACCTTGTGTCTAGGAGTTCTTGTTACCCTTTGTACAAGAATCTCGTTCCCATGTTCTTATTAACCTTTTTCTAAGGAGTTCTCATCACCTTTTGTGTGAGAAACTTTACCATCCTTCTTCTCTACCTTTTGTTTGGAAGACCCTTTTTCTTGTGCTAAGGAGCCGTTACTACCTATTGTGCGAGAAGATCATATTCCCCAGCGAGGTCATCCCTCATCCCCATTTTCTTCTTAACCTTTCATTAAGGAGTTCTCATAATCTTTTGTGTGAGAAGCCTGTCCACCTTTTTCTTAACTGTATTTGGAAATTTATGTTTCTCTTGTTAAGGAGTTGTTGCTACCTGTTGCACGAGGAAGTCACTCTTCATTTGAGCTACTTGCCATTTGCAATACGTCTCTCTGCCTTTTACATGAGATCTCATTTAAATTTTATACCCATTGGTACTTGCCTTTTGCAAACACCTGATTCTTTTACCTTTGTGGAATCCTGCGGGAATACCTCGATCACTGATTACATGCCAAAACTTGTTAATGGAGGCAAGAAAGAGAAGAATTAAAAAAGAGAGGAGAAAAGAAAGAAAAGATTGAAAAGAAAAAAATAATGAGAAATATAGAGAAAGACAAAAAGGATATCAACAATACATAACATATTGCATATTGTATGCATGTCTTTACAAAACATTCCTTTGTACAGTTGACCTATCCCCCACAAATATTTTAGCTGATCCCTAATAGATAACCATATATGAAAGCCTATACACCGTCCATTGAACAATTTTCCATTAATACCCTTACCTTACACCACATTCATTTCATTCGCCCCTGCGGGCAAATTTCTTGGTCATTTTAGTATTTAATCATCTCTTACCATGAACTTTTGAGAGTCGTTGTTATTCATACCTTCAAGTTTGAGAAGATTAATAGGGGTAACTGTCATACCCCAAAATTTGCCCTCCCCTTTTTCTTTTGATCTAACCCGTGACTTGAGACCCATTCATGCCTCATCCATGTGCATCCTTCATTCATGATTAACACTTCCTAACAAGTGTCACAGATTCAAGGTTGATGGTTAATGCAAATCAGGGTTTTGGCTTGAAGATTATGGTATTGCTCATCATGTGGAGAGAGACCCTAATTTCTGGATCCTTTGGGGCATGGATTCTTGAAGTGTATATCATGATGT
Source organism: Lathyrus oleraceus (assembly GCF_024323335.1). Lineage (NCBI taxonomy): Eukaryota > Viridiplantae > Streptophyta > Magnoliopsida > Fabales > Fabaceae > Lathyrus > Lathyrus oleraceus. The sequence goes on along the minus strand of NC_066585.1, from coordinate 172,376,755 downwards.
TCATTTGTGCATCCTAACCCTAATTATTGACTATTCTCTTTTGGGATCTTGTTGCTTGACCTTCTATGCATTAATTTGGCTTCTGAACCTTAATTGTGGGCTCATGGTTTGAGATGTTACTTGTAGAGCTTTGTGCTTTGTTTGAAACCCTAATAAGGCGTAGTTGATACTCAGGTGTTTTGCTTGGTTGAACTTTTGGATTTGGGATTCATCAAACCCCTAACTATTGATATGGGAGGTTTGTAAATCATGTGACTTGCATTGAGGTGTTGGAAACCTTAGTTGTGGTTCATGACATTGGTGCACTACTTATGGTGATTTCTCACTTGGTTTGAGATTCTTGGTTGATACATGGTTTTGAACTTTGACCTAGCTAGCTCTAGTTCATGGTAGTATAGGCTTGATCCAAGGTATGCTTCTATTCATATTTCATTCTCATTTCATTATCTTCATGGTCTCATGGTCATTATTTGGGTCAGGTCTCATTTCATTCTGATTCATTGTTTCCATGGTGTGGCAAAGTTCAATTTAAAGTCAAGATCCATGGTATATTTTGGTCAAAGCATTCCATTGGTCCCCTTAGTTTTCACTACATTCATATCTTTCAATTTTGTTTTAGAATTTACTTAAGGCATTTGTTCATATTGAATTTGGAAAATGGTCGTGTGAATTCACATTTTTTGCATTGTTTCATTAGAACATTCATTTTAACTAGGAAGAACACTGCATTTATAGGATTCATTGATTACATTATCCAATATACATTGCATTGAAAAAATTACAAAGAAAAACATCATTTTTATATAAGTTGACTTTTGGTCAAATGTTGACTTTTTGGTCAACCAGTTGACCAAAGTCAACTCATCATTTCAAAATCTCTAAGTCCTAATTTCCTTGGTCTTCAAGTTGAGATCATCCTTGCATTATCCATCACCTACAAAAGAAATCCAAGAAAACCATATGTCAATTCATGAATCAACATTTTTCCAACCATTCAAATATTTTGGCTTTCCATAACACAATAATCCCAATTCAAATAATTCCAAACGAGATTCCAACACATACATATAGAATTCCATACAATTCAATCCAAATATCATTAACCATTCTCAAAACATTAACCCATGTCAATTTCAAATTACAAAAATCAACACACAATTCAAAACCCCAAGATCCAAAAAAACTACAAATCTTCTTGGGTTCCTTTTGACATTTACATGTAGCATGTTATGGATTCTAGACAAATTTTTATCAAATCCGCTATTGATGTGGTTACATAAGGAATCAAGACATATCAAATATTTAACCAGGCTAGCTGGCACGATACCTTTCTTGCACTTTGGATTTCAGCCCTCCGGCTTGTGCAGCGAGAGCGTGGTCCTCTTGAAGGTCCTATTCCCCATCTTGAGTTCCTTTGAAATCAGATTTCAAGAATGAAACGAAGAGCAATGGTTCAATGAAACTTAGGCTGACTTCATCTGTTCAAGTCCTTGGGCAGTTTTTTGGCCTTCTGCTCTCTTGCATTAGTTGTTGATGCAACCAATCAGGTGGGAACTTGAGGCATCTCATAGGGGAGCTTGCATAACAAGGAATTTAATGGATATATCAGTGTACTTTTGGCATGGTTTTGTGTCTACATCTGTTATGTCTTTGTCAGATTCATCGCCACTAGAAAAATCCCTATGGTTAAAATTCACAACCCAAAGCAGCTGCATAATCCAATGATCCATAATATGCGTAAGCAAGCATCCATCATACACTTCAAAACCAATAAACCAACCTACATAATTGTAACAGAATCAATGAGCACAATTTTCATTTTTCAACTCAACTTCCAACCTTCTAATTTGACTTCAAACTGAACTCAGTATCATTTTCAACTTCTGACTTCACTAACATATCAGAACCTTCCCTTTCACTTCCAACTAACTCAGAACCTTCTAAATTGTTTTCATCACTCCTAACTGATTTGTAACATCCTCCAACTGACTTCAAATTATTTTTCACAACGCCTAACCGTTTATCAACCTCACAACAGAAACTCCAACAGACTTGAACTCTCTTTTTCTTTCACATTTTCGATCCTTCACTTTTCTTCTCTCTCAATCCATCACCTTCACTTATCACAATTCAATCTCATAAATCACCTTTCAATCTAAAAGCTCTAAATTCATCACCTTCATCACTCTCCGACTCGTCATAATTTCCACAAATCATCACTAAAACGCACACGAGCAGAGCAACATTTCCTCTCAGAAGATCACGCCACCATAAAACAGTCAAACAGAAACAGAAAGAGGGAGTAGAGGAGAGATTTTTCTAAGAGAAAACAAAGAAGAAGGAACTCGCGGATCTCTTCGGAGAAAACATTTTGTCGTCATCTTCACTCTTCATCTTCAAGCATGCAATTCATGCTTCAACCGTACGAATTCAACAATTCACGCATCCAGGAGGACAGATAAAAGCCGTACCTATTTTTGCAAGTTGCGTCGAAACCAGTAATCTCTCCTCTTCCTTGCTTCAATGCTTTTCGACTCGATTCTGTGATTCCGTTGCAATTCGGCGCCGTTGATTTCAATAGTCGTTGTTGTTGATTTCGTGAATTGAAACTTCAAACCATTGGATTAAGATGTTGTCGATGAACGCGAATTCATGAGTGACGAGGTTGAATTCAGAGCGCGAATCATGAGCAAAGGCAGAAAACACGCGATGATGATTTGTGAATTCAATGTGTTTTGATCATTCTTCATGAATGCGGAACAATCGATCAAGGAGGAAGCTGCAAAACACCAAGCCGGAAAGCGGAGTTGCCGTGCTTGATTTGATTCTTTGGCATAAGCATTTTTTTCAGTTTGATGTGTACTTCGCTCGTGTTGTAACTTTTTTATAATAAGCGTTTTCTGCCTCATCTCATGAAGTATAGATTCATTCCATTTTGCTGAAAATTTTATCCTGTATCCCTACAATTGTACCCACACCCCTACATTTAAATTTTTTTGACCAAAATGCCCTCATATAAATAGGGTATATTTTCCATTTCAATTTTTTTTTACCATTTTCGTTGAAGACTTCCGAGAAGACAAATATTTAGCTTTTTTGCGTTGTAAACCGGAACACTCAGAGTAAATCTTCCGGTTCATTAATTGTATACCGGAACACTTCTCTAAAGAGTTCCGGTTTGTTGCCTTTAAGGGGCACCGAACCTGAAGTCTTGTAGAAAGTCTTCCGGTTTGTATACTTGTATACTGGAAGTCTTTCTTAAAGACTTCCGGTTTGGATGATGTATACCGGAACTCTTTAAGAAAGTGTTCCGGAAGGCTTTTTTTGCTTTTTACTAACCGGAACTCTTCTTTGAAGTGTTCCGGTACGTAATTTTTATTTTTTTTAAAATTTTAATTATTTTTTTAAACATTTTTTTTGCAGTGGTTCGAAGACGAGGTGCAGATGGCCGAATTCCAGTCCGCACGTTAGACCGGGGTGCATCTTCATCTGCAGCTGCAACTGAGCCAGCTGGATATCCAGGAGGGCTGTAACACCCCGATAATAATATGATAATTATTTAAATTAAGTTAATAATATATTTATTAATTTAATTAGATAATTGGATTATTATTATTATTATTTTGGAATTATTGAATTATTATTATTATTGGAATAATAATATAAATTGGAAAATATATAAGTTGGAATAAGAAAAGAGTTTTCATTTTTGTAAAAAGGTTTTACGTGAAAACTGAGAAGCTGCAGAGAAGAGGAAAAGAGGCAGAGCAAGAGAAAGGACCAGAGAGAAAAGGTTGAAGAAGGAAGAGCTTGAAGCTGAAAGATTCGACAGATTAACTCAGGTAAGGGGGGTTTATCGTCGATTAATGGGTATTATGGGATAATATGTAATGGGTAGTGGTAAGCCGTTGATTTGACCCTAATTGGGATTGTGAATGCTGAAAATGATGCTGGATAAACTGTGTTAGAAACTGAAATTGAATCCGTAATTGTGTGAGTCGTGTTTTCCCGAACGTATAGCGTTTTACGGAATTGGAATCGGAGGTCCGGAAGTCCTCTAATGGCGGAAAATGCGGAGAATTCTGCATTCTGCTTGAGTTAGCGCAGGAACAGCTTCTGTCTTGCGTTAACCGGTTAACCCAGGGTGTTAACCGGTTAACACTGTTTTGAATTGTGAAAATTTGCTGTTTTGTCTGCGTTAACCGGTTAACCCAGGGTGTTAACCGGTTAACACTGTTGTGATTGCTGAAATATTGCTGTTTGTGCTGCGTTAACCGGTTAACCCAGGGCGTTAACCGGTTAACACTGTTAAGTTTTGGGACAGGAAGCGTGTTGTGCTGCGTTAACCGGTTAACCCAGGGCGTTAACCGGTTAACGCTGTTGCAGAGTGGAAAAATGGATATTTTAAATGTTGTGTACATAATTGAGAGTTGGCCTATGTTGGCGTATGATGTCATAGGGATTATATCCCGCTGTTTTGAGCAGTATAGGTATTAGTAGAGTGTGCTAATACTGTGTTTAATTGAATTACAGGATAATGATGTGTTGATACCTGTGTTGATGATGTATGATGGCATGTATAATGATGTGAATGTATATATTATGCCTGTATTTGTGAGTGGACTGTTGTATGGCTTAGAGTGTGAGCATATGTCCATTGTGAATTTTTGTTGATGCTGCATTGCTAGATGATTAGCGTGCATAGCATAGCCTTTGGGGCTGTAGCTAATTCCCATGGTGAGGAATTAGTGAGTGAACCATTGTGGGTTTGTTGTTGATGTTTGCATGCTAGATGATTAGTGTGCATAGTCTAGCCTTCGGGGCTGTAGCTAATTCCCATGGTGAGGAATTAGTGAGTGAGTCACTAGGTCTCAAATGAGTGGGACTAGTGAGCTTAGTAGCCGTATCTGGATTTGATCGGTGAGCTTGAATTATATGTTCAAGAATAGTCGGTACCGCATGTGTGGAGTCTCATTGCATAATGTATGTATGGCGTATAATATGAATGGATGTATTCCAATATTATACATGTGTTTGTGTTGTTATGGAGTATGATTTGAGATTATACTTGTGTTATGTTGGTGTTGAGTATGATGTTGAGCTAATGTGCTGTTACTGATTGTATGCTGTGATTAGGGTGATTGATGTGTCTAATTACTTAACATGACATGAGATTTTATAATGCTTATTATATCGATTGAGGAACTCACCCTTACAACTATTTTTCAGGTAACGAGAAATGAGTTGAGTAGAAGCGAATGCTTGGAGTCTAGTGTAGTCTCCTTAGTGGGTCATGCTCTGATAGATGTAACATTGGGAGGGAACCTTTTAATTATGTTGTTAATGATTGTTGAACCAGTTTACATGTAGTATGTTACATGTTTTGATTGATTTGATTTGTATCCGCTGCGATTTATGCAAATGTTTAATTGATTAAATAAAGAGCATGACAGTTATTTTGGAACATGGTGTGAATGATTGTGTGACACCCTTAACTGCATAATTACTCTGATATATGTTTATTATTTTAATTGAATATTTGGGGTATTTTAGAAGGGTGTTACATTAGTGGTATCAGAGCATAGTCGGTCGAGTCGAGTCGTAATTATTCTGTTTCCCCTGTACGGGATAGGTGTTGTGTAACCCTATCAGTACTTATTGTTTAGCTTGTTGGGTTTTCAGAATAGAGATGGCTGGAAGGGGTAGAGATGATGCTGCGATTGCTGAGGCTCTGGGTATGCTAGCTGGAGTACTTGGAGGAAATCCGAATGTTGTGGGAATGGGAGCTGCTCGTCAACTGAGTGAGTTCCAGAAGAACAATCCTCCAATGTTCAAGGGAGCATACGATCCAGATGGTGCTCAGAAGTGGTTGAAGGAGATAGAGAGGATCTTCCGAGTGACTGAGTGTGCTGATAACCAGAAGGTCAGGTTCGGTACGCACATGCTGTCAGAGGAAGCAGATGATTGGTGGGTTGCTACCCGCACTGAGTTGGAAACTGCTGGAAATGCTGAGATCACTTGGGCTGTGTTCAGAGAGAGATTCCTGAGGAAGTACTTTCCAGAGGATGTTAGAGGAAAGAAAGAGATAGAGTTCTTGGAATTGAAGCAGGGCAATCGGTCTGTTACTGAGTATGCTGCTAAGTTCACAGAGCTGTCAAAGTATTACACTCCCTATAATGAGGCTGCTGGAGAATTTTCGAAATGTGTGAAGTTTGAGAACGGGTTACGTCCCGAGATCAAGCAGGCTATTGGATATCAGCGGATCAGAGTGTTTTCTGACTTGGTTGACTGTTGCAGGATTTTTGAACAGGATTCCAAAGCCAGAGCAGAGAGCTATCAGCAGAGGGTTGATAGGAAAGGCAAGAATCAGAATGACCATGGAAAACCGTATGCAGCTGGCAAAGGTTTTCAACGGCAGAGTGGGATGAAGAGGCCTAGTGGGGGAGACTCTAGTGCTCCTGCTAAGTGTTATAGATGTGGTCGGGCTGGACATCGTGTCCATGAGTGTACCAGTGCTGAGATGAAGTGTTTCAAATGTGGTAAAGGTGGTCATTTGGCTGCAGAGTGCCGGTTGAAGACTCTGACTTGCTTCAACTGTGGAGAGGTGGGTCATATCAGTCCACAGTGTCCTAAGCCGAAGAAAGAGAATCAGTCAGGAGGCAAGGTCTTTGCTTTATCGGGTTCCGAGACTTCTGCAGATGACCGTTTGATCCGAGGTACGTGTTATATTAATGGCTTTCCTCTTGTAGCTATTATTGACACAGGTGCGACTCATTCCTTTATATCTTTGGATTGTGCTGTGAAACTTAAGTTAGAGATATCTGAGATGCATGGTAGTATGGTGATTGATACTCCTGCGAAAGGTTCAGTGACTACTACTTCAGTTTGTTTGAATTGTCCTTTGAGTATTTTTGGTAGAGACTTTGGGATAGACCTTGTGTGTCTTCCACTAGTGCAGATTGATGTTATCTTGGGTATGAACTGGTTGGTGTTTAACCGAGTTTCTATCAATTGTTTTGATAAGACTGTGATCTTTCCTGAGATTGAAGAAGGAAAGGATTTGTTTCTATCAGCGAGGCAAGTGAATGAGGCAGTAGTAGATGGGGCAGAGCTGTTTATGCTGTTAGCGACTTTGGAGGCTAAAGATAAACTGGTGATTGGCGATCTAGCCGTGGTGTGTGATTTTCCTGATGTGTTTCCGGAAGAGGTGAATGAATTGCCGCCAGAGCGTGAAGTTGAGTTCTCGATTGATTTGGTACCTGGTACTAGACCGATATCGATGGCTCCGTACCGTATGTCTGCTGTTGAGTTAACTGAATTGAAGAGTCAGTTGGAAGAGCTGTTGGATAAGAAATTTATTCGTCCGAGTGTGTCGCCGTGGGGTGCACCAGTGTTGTTGGTTAAGAAGAAAGAAGGTACTATGAGGTTGTGTGTGGACTACAGGCAACTGAATAAAGTGACGATCAAGAATCGGTATCCTTTGCCGAGGATTGATGATTTGATGGATCAGTTGGTTGGTGCGAGTGTGTTCAGCAAGATAGATTTGAGATCTGGGTATCATCAGATACGTGTGAAAACTGAGGATATTCAGAAGACTGCTTTCAGAACAAGGTATGGACATTATGAGTATTCTGTAATGCCTTTTGGTGTGACTAATGCGCCTGGAGTATTTATGGAGTATATGAATAGGATTTTCCATCCGTACCTAGATAAGTTTGTTGTGGTGTTTATTGATGACATTTTGGTGTATTCGAAATCTGAAGAAGAGCATGTTGAACATTTGAGAGTGGTTTTAGAAGTTCTACGAGAAAAGAAGTTATTTGCTAAACTGTCAAAGTGTGAATTTTGGTTAGAGGAGGTTAGTTTTCTTGGTCATGTGATTTCAAGAGGTGGTGTTGCTGTTGATCCTTCTAAAATAGAAGCGGTATCTAAGTGGGAAGCTCCGAAGTCAGTTTCTGAGATAAGGAGTTTTCTTGGACTTGCAGGTTATTATAGGAAGTTCATTGAGGGATTTTCTAAGTTGGCGTTACCGTTGACGATGTTGACTAGAAAGGGGCAAGCGTTTGTTTGGGACTCAAAATGTGAAGAAGGTTTCCAAGAGTTAAAGAGAAGGTTAACTAGTGCTCCTATTCTGATATTACCGAGTCCGTCGGAATCATTTGAGGTTTACTGTGATGCTTCTTTGTTGGGTTTGGGTGGTGTGTTGATGCAGAATAAGCAGGTTATAGCTTATGCTTCGAGACAGCTGAGGGTTCATGAGAGGAACTATCCGACGCACGATTTAGAGTTGGCAGCTGTGGTATTTGTTCTGAAGTTATGGAGACATTATTTGTACGGGTCAAGATTTGAGGTTTTCAGTGACCATAAAAGTTTAAAGTATTTGTTTGATCAGAAAGAGCTGAATATGAGACAAAGGAGATGGTTAGAGTTTCTGAAGGATTATGACTTTGGTTTGAATTACCATCCGGGTAAAGCAAATGTAGTGGCTGATGCGCTGAGTCGGAAATCATTGCATATGTCTATGTTAATGGTTAAGGAATTGGATTTAATTGAGCAGTTTAGAGACTTGAGTTTGGTATGTGAGAGTACTCACAATAGTGTTAAATTGGGAATGTTGAAGTTAACGAGTGGTATTCTGGATGAGATTAGAGAGGGTCAGAAATCTGATGCGCTTTTGGTTGATAAGTTGACTTTAGTGAATCAAGGTCAAGGTGGTGAATTCAGAGTTGATGAGAATGGTGTTTTGAAATTTGGTAAGCGGGTGTGTGTTCCGGATGTTACCGAACTTAAGAAGAGTATTCTTGAGGAAGGACATCGTAGTGGCTTGAGTATTCATCCTGGAGCTACGAAGATGTATCATGATTTGAAAAAGTTATTTTGGTGGCCGGGAATGAAAAGAGAAATTGCGAGCTTTGTCTACTCTTGTTTGACTTGTCAGAAGTCAAAGATTGAGCATCAGAAGCCGTCTGGGCTAATGCAACCGTTGGCTATTCCAGAGTGGAAGTGGGATAGTATCAGTATGGATTTTGTCTCTGGTTTACCGAGGACAAGCAAGAACTTTGAAGCTATTTGGGTGGTTGTTGATAGATTGACGAAATCGGCTCATTTCATTCCGATCAGAATGGATTATCCGTTAGAGAGATTAGCCGAGTTGTATATTGAGAAGATTGTAAGTTTGCATGGTATTCCGTCGAGTATTGTTTCGGACAGAGATCCTAGATTTACATCGAAATTCTGGGAAGGTTTGCAGAGGGCTTTGGGAACTAAGCTGAGATTGAGTTCTGCATATCATCCGCAGACTGATGGTCAGACTGAGAGGACGATTCAATCACTGGAGGATCTTTTGAGAGCTTGTGTTTTGGAAAAGGGAGGCGCTTGGGATTGTTATTTGCCTTTGATTGAGTTTACCTACAACAATAGTTTTCATTCGAGCATTGGTATGGCACCGTTTGAAGCTTTGTATGGTAAGAGATGTCGGACACCTTTATGTTGGTATGAGTCCGGTGAGAGTGCTGTGGTTGGACCGGAGATTGTTCAACAAACTACGGAAAAGATTAAGATGATTCAGGAGAAGATGAGAATTGCTCAGAGTCGTCAGAAAAGTTATCACGACAAGAGGAGGAAGTCACTTGAGTTCCAAGAGGGAGATCATGTGTTTCTTCGTGTTACTCCGATAACTGGTGTTGGTCGAGCTTTGAAGTCGAAGAAGTTGACACCTCGATTTATTGGTCCTTATCAGATTTTGGAGCGGATAGGGGAAGTAGCCTATCGTATCGCTTTACCACCGTCGCTTGTGAATTTGCATGAGGTTTTTCATGTGTCTCAGTTGAGGAGGTACATTCATGATCCGTCGCATGTAGTCCAAGTAGATGATGTACAGGTGAGAGATAACCTGACTGTTGAAACATCACCTATGAGGATAGAGGATCGAGAGTTGAAGCAGTTGCGGGGTAAAGAGATTGCTTTGGTAAAGGTAGCTTGGGGAGGACCAGCAGGTGGCAATGTGACTTGGGAACTTGAGAGTCAGATGAAGGAGTCTTACCCAGAGTTGTTCACTTGAGGTATGTTTTCGAGGACGAAAACTCTTTTAGTGGGGGAGAGTTGTAACACCCCGATAATAATATGATAATTATTTAAATTAAGTTAATAATATATTTATTAATTTAATTAGATAATTGGATTATTATTATTATTATTTTGGAATTATTGAATTATTATTATTATTGGAATAATAATATAAATTGGAAAATATATAAGTTGGAATAAGAAAAGAGTTTTCATTTTTGTAAAAAGGTTTTACGTGAAAACTGAGAAGCTGCAGAGAAGAGGAAAAGAGGCAGAGCAAGAGAAAGGACCAGAGAGAAAAGGTTGAAGAAGGAAGAGCTTGAAGCTGAAAGATTCGACAGATTAACTCAGGTAAGGGGGGTTTATCGTCGATTAATGGGTATTATGGGATAATATGTAATGGGTAGTGATAAGCCGTTGATTTGACCCTAATTGGGATTGTGAATGCTGAAAATGATGCTGGATAAACTGTGTTAGAAACTGAAATTGAATCCGTAATTGTGTGAGTCGTGTTTTCCCGAACGTATAGCGTTTTACGGAATTGGAATCGGAGGTCCGGAAGTCCTCTAATGGCGGAAAATGCGGAGAATTCTGCATTCTGCTTGAGTTAGCGCAGGAACAGCTTCTGTCTTGCGTTAACCGGTTAACCCAGGGTGTTAACCGGTTAACACTGTTTTGAATTGTGAAAATTTGCTGTTTTGTCTGCGTTAACCGGTTAACCCAGGGTGTTAACCGGTTAACACTGTTGTGATTGCTGAAATATTGCTGTTTGTGCTGCGTTAACCGGTTAACCCAGGGCGTTAACCGGTTAACACTGTTAAGTTTTGGGACAGGAAGCGTGTTGTGCTGCGTTAACCGGTTAACCCAGGGCGTTAACCGGTTAACGCTGTTGCAGAGTGGAAAAATGGATATTTTAAATGTTGTGTACATAATTGAGAGTTGGCCTATGTTGGCGTATGATGTCATAGGGATTATATCCCGCTGTTTTGAGCAGTATAGGTATTAGTAGAGTGTGCTAATACTGTGTTTAATTGAATTACAGGATAATGATGTGTTGATACCTGTGTTGATGATGTATGATGGCATGTATAATGATGTGAATGTATATATTATGCCTGTATTTGTGAGTGGACTGTTGTATGGCTTAGAGTGTGAGCATATGTCCATTGTGAATTTTTGTTGATGCTGCATTGCTAGATGATTAGCGTGCATAGCATAGCCTTTGGGGCTGTAGCTAATTCCCATGGTGAGGAATTAGTGAGTGAACCATTGTGGGTTTGTTGTTGATGTTTGCATGCTAGATGATTAGTGTGCATAGTCTAGCCTTCGGGGCTGTAGCTAATTCCCATGGTGAGGAATTAGTGAGTGAGTCACTAGGTCTCAAATGAGTGGGACTAGTGAGCTTAGTAGCCGTATCTGGATTTGATCGGTGAGCTTGAATTATATGTTCAAGAATAGTCGGTACCGCATGTGTGGAGTCTCATTGCATAATGTATGTATGGCGTATAATATGAATGGATGTATTCCAATATTATACATGTGTTTGTGTTGTTATGGAGTATGATTTGAGATTATACTTGTGTTATGTTGGTGTTGAGTATGATGTTGAGCTAATGTGCTGTTACTGATTGTATGCTGTGATTAGGGTGATTGATGTGTCTAATTACTTAACATGACATGAGATTTTATAATGCTTATTATATCGATTGAGGAACTCACCCTTACAACTATTTTTCAGGTAACGAGAAATGAGTTGAGTAGAAGCGAATGCTTGGAGTCTAGTGTAGTCTCCTTAGTGGGTCATGCTCTGATAGATGTAACATTGGGAGGGAACCTTTTAATTATGTTGTTAATGATTGTTGAACCAGTTTACATGTAGTATGTTACATGTTTTGATTGATTTGATTTGTATCCGCTGCGATTTATGCAAATGTTTAATTGATTAAATAAAGAGCATGACAGTTATTTTGGAACATGGTGTGAATGATTGTGTGACACCCTTAACTGCATAATTACTCTGATATATGTTTATTATTTTAATTGAATATTTGGGGTATTTTAGAAGGGTGTTACAAGGGCCGTACGATACGTCTCTTTTGGTGAAGTACGAGCATCATGTTGCTCGACATATATGGTTCGGTGAGGTAAGTAAACGGGCTATATTTGAAAATGAATAATAGTTGAATATTTTATAATTTGTTTTCTAATATGTGTTTTAATTGTTTTTAGGAAATAGGTCCAAAGAAAGAGTTGAAGGTTGTCGGACATGGACTGAAGTTGACTTCTAGGGTTCCATTGCTCTTCCACCACAGATGGAGAGTTGGGTATCTAGATCCGGTTTATCTTCACTGCAGAGAACGAGTCTGAACAAGATAGACACAAATCTTGTCTCTGCATTTGTGGAAAGATGGCATCTAGAGACATCTTCATTTCACATGCCGTTTGGTGAAATGAGCATTACTTTAGATGATGTCGCATGTCTACTTCACTTGCCCATCAGGGGTATCTTCTGGAGTCCTCAGGATGTGACTGAAGAGCTAGCTGTTGAACTTGCTGTTGACTACCTAGGAGTGTCACAGGGTCAGGCACAGTCACATGTTCGTAGCTGTAGGGGGTCGTATTACAAGTTGGAGTGGTTATATGATTTATTCGTACATCATAGAGCTGCTTCCAGCTGGGCATATGCGACTAGAGCATATCTATTGATGTTGGTGGGTTCCACCATATTTGCTGATAAGACCTTTACACTTGTAGAGGCACGATACCTCTTCCTGTTTAGGGACTTGGATGGATGTTCAGGATATAGTTGGGGAGCAGCTGCACTAGTTACCCTCTACCGATATCTTGGAGATGCGTCCATGTACAGTTGCAAACAGCTCGGTGGATATCCTACTCTCCTACAGGTATATAATTTAATTATGTTAATTAAGTGTTGGATTCATTTTATAAAATATGTTAACTTAATTTGTTTTATTTATTATGTTTGTATTTTGTAACAGTGTTGGATTCACGAGTACTTTCCAACTGTTGGAAAAAGAGGGGAGAATTGGAAACCTGCTGATAACTGTGGTCTTCCCCGAGCGATGAGATGGTCGTATAGGCAGGGAGTCCTGAAGGTCGATGATTTACGACCTATTTTGGACGAGCTGACACCTGCCGACGTCATATGGCGACCATTTGAGGATCATAGAGCATGGTGTGTATTTGATGAGATATGTCTTTACAGGGGCTGTTTGAAGTGGGGTGAAACAGTTGTCCCATACTTGCCTGATAGATGTTTACGTCAGTTTGGGTATAGGCAGTATGTTCCATCCCCACCTCTGGATTGTATGATGGCGACGGATATTGATGTTGATTGGATCAGTTACCATCAGAGTGTTATCACTGTGATCAGTTCATCTACCGTGGCCGCTGTCGCATCCGCGAAAAACAACCGGCGGGCTGAAACAAAAACAACACAGAGCCGCCACCGTGCGTTATTTATCCCAAAAGAGGGAAAGGAAACGCTCAGAGTAAACCTGGAAAAAGCATGGTCTCGCGACCAAAGAGAAAGGGTAAGGGAGTCGGTTACGCAAGGGGAAGGTATTAGCACCCCTCACGTCCGTCGTACTCGACGGGATCCACGCTCTAAGAAAAGAAAAGGTTGCTAAACAAACAAACATCACACACACACGCACCGAAGACAACACAGGTGGGGTTAAGAGGAAGAGAGCTCGCTAGGACATCGCATCCTATGCCTACGTATCTCGTCTGGTACGAGAATCAGAGTTGCCGTAGTTCGGCTCACGCACGCCAAACAAGCAAACACAAACACAGGCAAACTGGGAGCCTGAATGCCAATCACTGGACTTACATCAGCATCCGAACCAAAACACACACAAGAAGGCAAACGTGGAGCCCGAACGCCAATCACTGGACTTACCTCGGCATCCGAACCAAACACACGCACACTGGAACCCGAATGCCACTCGATGGACTTACATCAGCTTCCAAGCACACAACAACCAACAAGTTAATAGGGAGTCGGGAACTCGAGCCTATAACTGTCAAGCACACACACAAAAAGAAAAAAAAGTGCCCGGAGAGACCTCGCACGGTCTCCTGCCTACGTACCTCATCTGGTATGAGGATCAGGGCGACGTAGTTCCCCTGAAAGGGAAAGAAAATCTAGCCAGAAACCAAGGGGAGACACACTACCAGGGAGCTGTACTCGAGCCTAGTGTTATCATGCATCATTGCCCTATGTTGTGGTTTCTACCTACTTGCACAACAGCAAGCTAATCCTAACCAGGAAAAACAAGCATGCAAGCATCAACAAAACAAAACAAACATTTCAGGCAAATATTCAAAAAGCACACACTATATCCAGTCAAGTGAGACTCAAACAAAGGGTGGACTGCCGAGGCAAGTCATCTGTACAAGGGTAGAGTTCGCTCTTAACCTTGCCATTGAGAGACTAAGGTGAAGCAGATGAAAGGTGAGTGAAGATTAGACTTCACAGCTCTTATCCCTGGCCAGGGAGAGCTTCAGACAAAGGAGCGTGGGTCCAGAATGGAGGGACCCTTCTACACTCAAGACTCTGACACAACTGTACAAAGTACAAGATCTTGGGGTAATGTCCCAATGCATCAACACAGTGGTGTGAGCAGAGGGACGACTCAACAGAATAGCGGGGGATAGATTGCATATCCCTTGGGTTCCGCCAATTGCCTCTATGAGGTCTTTACCTGCTTGGCACAAAAGTAGACAATCACAAACATCGCCTCTTAAGGAGGACTTCAGACAGTTGCCTGGCTAAATAACAAGCCAGGTCTTCCAGACTACATGGAGACAAGAGAGTCTACCTCAATTGGTTTAAAAACCAAGCAACAGCAAGCAATTTCTCAAGGAACTGTAAGCAACTAAATGTACCTGAAATCAATCAAGTATCATCAGTACTCAGACAAACCAACAGTAAACAACAAAAGTCAATCTATACAGACAACACAAGTTAATGCACATAAGTGCAAGCCATGAGCTCAAACTCAAGCATCAAACCCTACAACACAAAACCAATGTTAGTTTACAACATCAAACAATCTCAATTTGCAACTTGAATTTTTCTCCTTAAGCCTTTTGCACTTTTAACCTGAAAATCCAAACCAAATGTGAGAAACAAGACCACTAGGCCAAGCCTAGGGTCCAAAGGAGATAAAAAATCCTAAACAGCAAGTGAAAATTATCCAAAATCACATTCAAACAAATTAGAAGCAAATGCAATTGGTCCCATGCTCATATCAATCACCATTATCATTTTATGCACAAAATAGCATCAAACATGCAATTTGCAACTCCAAAAGACCAAACAGAACTATCTCAATCAAAAGCATACCAGAACAATTCAATTAATTCCACAAAAATTTACACTTAAACAGAACCTATCCAATGAATAGCATATCAATTTTCAACTCAATTGGATCAATGGAAGTAGGGCAATGAAAATCATAAAGTTCAGACAAGTTCAAACAAGCCAACACATGGTATCCAAACAAACATCAACTTCCAAAAATCATAAAACAGTGACAACAATTAAGAAATGAATGGGATCAAAACCATAATGACCTATAATGTGTCTACAAACCACATGTCAAATTTCATCTTCATACAATCAATGATCAGAATTTCACAAATGAATTACCAACATGTGTCACACAATGAGCACACAGGGAAGAAAATTATCAATCAATTAGAAAATGTCATCAACAATTCCAGAAAAAAGCTCATGTGATCTCATCATACCAATGTTCATTCATGCAAAAAATTAGCTCAAATCAACATCCCTAAGCATTTTAAATAAAATCATGAAGTTGACCTAGCTTGGTGTGACACAAATTGTCACACCTCCATTCAAAAATTCATATCTCTTCAACCAAGTATCCAAAAATTACAAACCACACATGAAAATCACCAGCAACATGTCCAGAATATGCACAAAAAATTTCATCCATTTATTTGAAAGTATCATCATTTCATGAAAGATATGGCATGGTATGTGCAAATGTGACAACATCAATCAATCCCTAGACAAATTAACTTTCTACACATGCAAAAAATTTACAAAAATCATGATAAAATTCTACACATTACAAGGAATATCATGCAAAAAATCTCACTCAATTTGGATGAAAAATGAAGTCTCTATGAAATTTCTAAGTTGAGGTATCAAAATGAAATAACAATTAGAAAAGAAATAGAAATAATATATTAATTAAATACGCCAATGGCAATTTTGTAATACTAATGGAGTTGGCCAAAACGGCGTCGCTTCAGTTAGAAGCAATGGCGCGCTCTGATTGGTTGAGCTTGGCGCCAAACACCATTTGAAACAAGGCAAGGCAATCAGAAGATCAAACATGCTTTTGGACGAGTTCTTCACCAAGAACACACGCGAATTCCAGAAATCACCAGGAACGAATTCTAACCAAACGCATCGTGCTTATAGTCATTAGAACCGTCTCTCAACCTAGATTAAGGTTATGTAACTTGTTTCTCCTAATTCTAACCATGGCCACGGGATCGAACGAAAGAAGATATGAACACAAAACTTCAAATCGCGATTTCTCATTCAATACTTAATCAATTCAAAAACTAATCACATCATGATGTTCTACATTCAAAGATCTTTCAAATGCATATCATGATTTGAGCAAAGGTGAGATTCGAAAACTGACCTAGTGATGAAGGCAGCTGCGAATTTGTGCTTCTCAAGGTCCAATGATGCCAAACAGATCGAGATTAATGACTAGGAAGATGTTTGGAAAAGGTTCCTTAGCTCCAGCATGCTCCAGGTGTGAGAATTCTCAAAACTCCATTGATGTGCAAGGTATGAACAGTCCTTGATCTTGAAGGTTCTTCCACGAATTTGTCAAGACAGATGTAGATCTTGGCTTGTGGAAGATGAATCAAGAAGAATCATGCAATTTGATGAAGATTTGGTGAAGAAATCTTGAAAAATGCTTGATGAAGATTTTGGAGAATTTGCAATTTTGGAGGGAAAGTTTGTTATGATTCTTGGAATGTGCAATGTATTAACCAATTCTGTTAGGATTAATGATATATACTCACTCCTTAATCATCTCTTAATCCAAATTAACAAAATTGGAATGGATTAGTGTTAATGTGTTTTTAATGAAAGTCCAAAAATGACCTTGCCAAATATTGCACCATGACAGCTCATGACAGTTGGAACAAGTCATATTTTGCATTTGGAGTGTGTTGGCATTGGTTTCATGTCCAAATTCCAAGTATTGCTCAAATTCACTATCTCACACCAAAAATTCAACATAGTCCACTTAAAAATTGACTTTTTGCATTGACCATTTTTGATGAATTTGGATCACACACCATGAAAGTACATGTGAAATGGGGTTTGCTCACAAAAAGATTACCCAAATTGGACATTCCATGTGAAAGTTATGCCACTTTGATTATAGGCATTTTTGGAAAATGAATGGACCATAACTTGCTAACCACACATGGGAATTCCAAGTTCTTGGACTTTTTGGAATGGTGAGATCAAGATCTTCAACTTTCATGTTGGACAAAATTCCATTTGAAGCTTGTTTGGACATGTAATTTTGTGGTAAAAAACTTTCCATTTTTGGAAACTTCCATTACAAGTCACTTTCTATTTTTGGCAATTTTTCTCCTGACTTTATTTTCTTCATTCTTGAGCTTTGACATGTCAAATGAAACTTATTTCAACATGAATGAAGTGTATCCAACTCTCTCCCACCTCCAAATCCATAAAATCAAGCACAGTTGACCACAGTTGACTTTTTCAACTGATAGATGAATCCGGCAATGCACTAATCAATCTGAGCCTCAATCTTCTGATGAAATGGCTCAATGATGAACCCCTAGCTTCCATAAGCTCAATATAATCACATAATGATCCCCATATCCATTGTAGACCCCATCTCCATGCCATGCCCTGATTGACCCACTACAGATGATTAAACTGATTAGGGTTGACCAGTGGTCAAAACCCTAATCTCAAGGTGTCTGATCAATCTTCTTGAATCTTCTGGATGACAACAAGACCATGATGATGATGATGTATCATTTCAACCAAGATCAAGATCAATCTCCTTGAGAATCATGAAACCCTAATTTGAACCACCACCCTCAGATAGTTAGTGATCAGTCCACCGAAACCCTAGCTTGCACCATAACCTCTTCATCTCCTGATCAAGTCTTATGAGGATGACTTGCACAATGTAACCACATGATATGCAAGATGCAATGCCTAATGACCTAAAATGATATGCAAATATATTATGCTAGTCCCAAGAGAGGAGGGCAAATTTTGAGGTGTTACAGCTGCCCCTATTCAATCCACTGTGAACCTGTTGATATGAATAGCCTCGGCTTTCAGATGATCAGGATGAAGAGTGATTGAATACCAAGAACAGACGAACAGTTTGCACTCTGATGGGATATAATTAACAACGCCTGTCAGAATCGGCGAAGAACACAATCTTGAAGAAAAATCCGTCTGGTACGGAAAAAGTCGGCCTGATCACCGAAACAAAAACGTCGACCTGGATACCAAAATAAATGGTAACGCAGGGATAACCATGGCCTGAACACCACATCCGCTGGGGATTATCATTACTCTTCTTTTTTTTATGTTTTTCTTGAACCCCGAAATTTTCTCTTGCGCCAATGATCCCGGATCACTGCATTTGAACCCCGACATCTTGTTTCCTTGTGATAATTCCGCTGACAACGTCGGAAATAACACCAATCACCACTCTAAGGGCGACACATCAGAGGGTACACCTTCCACCAGACACTGACTGATGACTGGGAAGAAACTCGACGTTTACGTGACATCGAACGATGATTTTTACAGGCATCAAACAATGATGTTTACAAGACATCGAACAAAGATGTTTTACAGGACATCGAAGAATGATGTTTTACAGGACATCGAAGAATGATCGACCAGACACTTACTGATGACTGGGAATAAACTCGACGTTTACTGGACATCGAACAATGATGTTTACCAGACACCAAACAATGATGTTTACAAGACATCGAACAAAGATGTTTACCAGGACATCGAACAATGATGTTTACAGGCATCAAACAATGATGTTTACAGGCACCAAAGAAAGCTCGACCAGACACTAAATAATGACTGGGAGAAAACGCGAAGTTTACTGGACATCGAACAATGATGTTGACAGGCATCAAACAAGGATGTTGACAGGACATCAAACAATGATGTTGACAGGACATCAAACAATGATGTTGACAGGCATCAAACAAGGATGTTGATAACACGAAATTATATCGCTTTTTAAGACTTAATTCAATTAAATTATTTTATCATTTACGCTAATTTATCCCATTTTATCAGATATTATGCAGTATTTCTCTTCTGTTTATATCAGGTACCCATTTTGAAGCAAAAGTGAAAAAGGGAAGAAAAGGAGGGGTAAAAAGCAACAAAAAGGAGAGAAAAGGAACCAAAGGCCAAAGCCCAGCCCAAAGCGCACAAGTCACCAATGCTGTGCCTGTGACGGACGTCACAGGACGCGTGACGAGCGTCACGCGAAGCAGCCCTGTGACGGACGTCACACATGGTGTGACGAACGTCACACCAGTCCTCTATATTTTTGGCGCAAGGAACTCAACTGACCACGTTGAAGCCCACTTCCACTCACGCTTAACCCTCGGAAGCCTACTACCATGCACGCGGAAACCCTTGAAAAGTGGTTACACCAGCAGCTTATAAATAGCAGCAAATTGGGAACTTCCAGACACACAGTTTTTGCACGCTCAGTCTTGCGGAAGCTCTGCCAAATTTATTTTTTCACGCCTTTGCCTATTTTTCTTCCTTTCCAGCATCGTTCACTTTATTTATTTTATTTTGCAAGCTTTGTTTTCTTTTTCCCTTGCAATTTATTTTCCCCGTTCTTAGCTTTTAGATATTTTTCGCGTAGTAGTTTCTACACCGGAAACTACTGGGCAACTTTATACCGGATTTAACCTTACGTTATTTTCGAGTTTTTTTTATTTCCTTGATTTAATTTACTGTTTAATTGAAGAATCGAAGAACAAATCCTACCGGCTTGTGGTGGAGTGTTCAAGACCATTGTATTACGCATTCAGGTTCTTTAATTGTTATTTAATTTTTATGCTTTATTCTACTGTTTATTTACATTGCATGCCTGGAATGAGTCTGTTTATGCATGATATAGATTCTTATTTATTTAGCATGTCTGGCTAATTTGCCTAGGTATCGGTATGTAAAGTAAGCAGAAAGAGGGATCAAAAGTAAGTCGGTCTATTCAAACTTAAAATTAGAATCAATCTTTTTATGGTCTTAACTTACAGGTTTAATAACAAGATTTTTTACAAAAGTAAAAGACATAAAGAAGTTGAAACCAACAGAGCGAGAGTTTGAGGTTTTAACTGGACAGTGTAAGTTAGTCATTAAATCTATCTCAGGGCGAGAGCAAGTTTTAGAATTAATTAAATTCTGACCTTTTTCCAAAAAGTATTTTTAAAGATTGAATGTGAGGACGAGAGTTAAGCATTTAGATTTAATTGTATAACCTATGTCAACAGAGCGAAAGTTTGAGATAAGGGTGTTTAAAACGGTCAGTATTTTCTTAAAAAGAGTTTCTGCAACTTTATTGTTTTCAAAATATGATTTTTGACTTAATTATAAGTGACAGCAACATTAACATAAGATCATGGTTTCTTCAACAGAGCGAGAGTTTGAGATAAAACCTTTAACCAATAAAGTTAGTCGAAACGATTTATTTTAAAACCGAGAGACCGACAAGGAATTGATTCCCTAGTTTTGACGAACTACATACCGATATCCGTTTTATTGATATTTAATCTAGATATTAGTTTAGCTCTTAGCTCCCTTCCCCAAACAATCAAACATTTTCACCTTAGATTTACGTAGTAACCTTAGATAACGGTACATCGATTCATAAGTCCCTGTGGGATCGATATCTTTTAAAACTACGCGATAGAACTGTGCACTTGCAGTTTGTATCCCATTCTCGACTCACACAGTCGAGCGATCAAGTTTTTGGCGCCGTTGCCGGGGACTTTTATTCAATCGATATCGTAACTCTTCCGTTACGCTGTAGAGACTAAGGTTTCTTTTTCCTTCTATTCTTTCGTTGATTTGTATGCCACGCACTCGCTCTCAAGGCGAACCGCTCTATTTACGAATCAACGATATCGAACTATATCTCCGAGTCTTACGACGAATTCGGGAATATCGTGCTGAAAACAATCTCCCTCCTATAAACCTTCCTGATATCAAAAACATTTTTCCTTCTTTAACCGAGATGGCAGAACCAGCTCGTGCTCTTAGAGATTACGCCGCTCCATCGCAAGATGAACCGCATTCAAGTATTGCTCCGCCCGCAATCGAAGCAAACAACTTTGAACTTAAACCTTCACTGTTGCAGGCTGTGCAACAGAACCAATTCTCTGGAAATCTTACCGAAGATCCAAACCTTCATTTATCCGTATTTGTTCAATATGCTGATACTGTTAAAGCTAATGGTGTCACTTCAGAGGCAATTCGACTTCGTCTTTTTCCTTTCTCATTAAGAGATAGCGCTAGAAGATGGCTTCAATCTCTTCCTTCCAACTCAGTCACCACATGGAACGAGTTGAAGAAAGTTTTTCTTGCCCGATATTTTCCGCCAAGCAAAACAGCTATGTTAAGAGCCCAGATAAACGGATTTAAACAGAAAGACAACGAGTCTCTTTTCGAAGCATGGGAAAGATACAAAGACATGATGAGACTTTGCCCACACCATGGTTTGGAAGACTGGTTAGTAATTCACACATTTTATAATGGTCTCTTATACAATACAAGGTTAACAATAGACGCCGCTGCAGGTGGTGCACTAATGAACAAACCTTATGCTGATGCTTACCAGCTTATCGAGAGCATGGCCCAAAACCACTATCAGTGGGGAACCGAACGAACAACAGTGGAAAAACCTCAACCGAAAACTGGCATGTACGAGATAAGTAACCTTGATCACGTCAATGCAAAAGTGGATGCTTTGGTCCAGAAAATTGAAAGTTTAAACGTATCACCACCAACCGCCGTGGTTGCTATAACTCAGAATTGCGAGGTCTGTGGAATCCAAGGCCACACTCCTGCGGAATGTCAACTCTTGACTGGAATCCAAACAGAGCAAGTAAACTATGCTCAAGGAAGCCCCTATTCGAATACCTATAACCCAAATTGGAAGAATCATCCAAACTTTTCATATAAGAGTAATAATGCTTTATACGCACCTGGACAGTCTCCGAATCAAACCCCATCTATACCTCCGGGATATCAGAAACCAAATCCTAACAATAATACCCCTAGAAAATCCAACTTGGAAATCATGATGGAAAACTTTATAGCTTCCCAACAACAAACCAATAAAGATTTCTTAAACCAGAACATACACACTGGCGAACAACTTAAACAACTAGCAAGCAAAGTAGATGCCTTGGCTACCCATAACAAAATGTTAGAAACCCAAATATCTCAAGTAGCTCAACAACAAGCACCTACTGCTGCACCAACTGGTACATTCCCTGGACAGCCCCAACCTAATCCGAGAAGCCAAGCTCATGCAATTATATTAAGAAGTGGAACGGAAGTGGAAGGACCGTCTGATCCAAGGATAGAAAACCAAAACCCTAAGAAATCTACTGAGGAAAGTGAACCTAAGGAAAAGGAAGAGAGTAATAAGGAAACCCTAGAAAAGAAGGAACCTTATGTACCTCCACCACCTTACAAACCACCTATACCTTACCCTCAAAGGCTTGTTAAAACCAAAGATGTAGGCCAATTCAGAAAATTTGTTGATCTCCTTAAGCAATTAAACGTTACAATTCCATTTACCGAAGCTATTACGCAGATGCCCTCATATGCTAAATTCTTAAAAGAAATTCTTTCTAATAAAAGGAAACTTGAGGATAGTGAAACCGTTACACTCCCTGCCGAATGTAGCGCTATAATCCAAAACATGCCCCCTAAACTCAAGGATCCAGGTAGCTTCTCTATACCCTGTCACATAGGAAAATTTGTCATCGACAAAGCCTTATGCGATTTAGGAGCCGGAATTAGCGTTATGCCTTTATCCATATGTAAGAGACTGGAAATGGGAGAATTAAGACCGACCAAGATGTCTGTACAACTAGCAGATCGTTCCATCAAATATCCTGTAGGAATCCTTGAAAACGTTCCCGTACGCATAGGTCAGTTTTACATTCCCACTGACTTCACAATTATGGACATTAGAGAAGATGATACTACACCTATTATACTAGGAAGACCATTCTTAGCAACTGCCGGTGCAATCATAGACGTAAAACGAGGAAGACTCACCTTCGAAGTAGGTGAAGAGAAAATTGAATTCATTCTTTCCAAATTCTTGAAAGCACCTGCAATAGAAGATACATGTTACTTCATGGATATCATCGATGAATGCATAAAAGAAGCAGAGTCAGGAGAAGACAAATCATCAGACTATCTTTTAGAAGACAAATCTAAACAATGCTTAGCAATAACACCAGATCCTACGCAGTGTCTTAACAAACCAACCCCTGATTTGAAAACACTTCCCAAAAATCTGAGATATGAATTCCTAGACTTAGAACTTGAACGACCTGTGATAGTCAATGCAGATCTAGGAAGACTCGAAACAGAAAAACTCCTACATATCTTAAGAAAATATCCAACCGCACTAGGATACCACATAACCGATCTTAAAGGAATAAGCCCTTCTATTTGTATGCATCGCATCATGTTAGAAGAAGACGGTAAAACCTCTAGGGAACACCAGAGAAGACTAAATCCGATCCTAAGTGAGGTAGTGAAAAAAGAAATAACCAAGTTATTAGAAGCAGGTATTATATATCCTATATCTGATAGCAAATGGGTCAGTCCTGTACACGTTGTACCAAAGAAAGGAGGCATAACCGTTATTGAAAACGAAAAAGGAGAAACTATAACTAAACGAATCGAATCGGGATGGAGAATGTGCATTGATTATAGGAAACTAAACAAAGCAACCCGAAAAGATCATTTCCCTTTACCATTCATTGACCAAATGTTAGAACGATTAGCAAAACATTCACATTTCTGTTATTTAGACGGTTATTCAGGCTTCTTTCAAATACCAATTCACCCTGATGACCAAGAAAAGACAACATTCACATGCCCTTTTGGTACCTTCGCGTATAGACGAATGCCGTTTGGTCTGTGTAATGCCCCTGCAACTTTCCAAAGATGCATGATGGCAATTTTCGCCGACTTTCCCGAAAACATCATGGAAGTATTCATGGATGACTTTTCTGTGTACGGACAAAGTTTCGAAGAATGCCTTGAAAACCTGGAAAGAGTTCTTGAACGATGTGTAAAAGTAAACTTAGTACTTAATTGGGAAAAGTGCCACTTTATGGTACAAGAA
Source organism: Lathyrus oleraceus (assembly GCF_024323335.1). Taxonomy (NCBI): domain Eukaryota; kingdom Viridiplantae; phylum Streptophyta; class Magnoliopsida; order Fabales; family Fabaceae; genus Lathyrus; species Lathyrus oleraceus. The sequence goes on along the minus strand of NC_066585.1, from coordinate 172,352,183 downwards.
GGAATTGTTTTAGGACACATCATCTCGAACAGAGGAATTGAAGTAGACAAAGCCAAAATAGAGGTAATCGAAAATCTTCAACCCCCAAGAACCGTGAGAGAAGTACGAAGCTTTTTAGGACACGCCGGTTTCTACCGACGATTCATCAAAGACTTCTCTAAGATAACTAAACCCTTAACCGGACTATTAATGAAAGATGCTGAATTCATATTCGACGATAACTGTTTAAAAGCATTTCAAACTCTTAAACAAGCATTGATCTCCGCACCCATTATGCAGACACCAGACTGGAATGAACCATTCGAAATAATGTGCGATACCAGTGATTATGCTGTAGGTGCTGTTTTAGGACAAAGAAAGGATAAAAAGCTCCATGTTATATATTACGCTAGCAGAACCCTGGATGAAGCGCAGATGAATTATGCCACAACCGAGAAAGAACTCCTAGCAGTAGTATTTGCGCTAGATAAATTTCGTTCTTATTTGGTAGGAGCCAAAATAATAGTTTACACTGATCATGCTGCTATCAGGTACCTTCTAACAAAAAAGGATGCTAAACCTAGACTCCTAAGATGGATCTTGTTACTACAAGAATTCGACTTAGAAATCAAGGACAAGAAAGGAACTGAGAACGTAGTAGCAGACCACCTCTCTAGACTTGAGAACCTTGAACCAGAAAGAACATCCATTAATGATGATTTCTCGTATGACAAACTCATAGCTACTTTGGAAGAGAACAACTCCGACATGCAAGTAGAAACCACCTTAGCTATATCTGTCATACCATGGTACGCTGATCTAGTAAATTATTTAGCTGCCGGAATAGTTCCACCTACTTTATCTTACCAGCAGAAGAAAAGATTCTTCCATGACATAAAACACTATTACTGGGATGATCCCTTACTTTTCAAAAGAGGTCCCGATGGTATTTTCCGTCGATGTGTACCCGAAGAAGAGGTAGAAAATATAATCCAACACTGTCACTCCGCGCCTTATGGTGGACACACAAGTACATCCAAGACCTGCTCAAAAATCCTACAAGCTGGCTTTTATTGGCCAACTATATGGAAGGACGTACATGCGGCTATTAAGGAGTGTGACAGATGTCAACGCACGGGAAACATATCTAGACGTGACGAGATGCCACAAAAAGGTATTTTGGAAGTAGAGATTTTTGACGTGTGGGGAATAGACTTCATGGGACCGTTTCCATCCTCTTTCGGTAACAAGTACATACTCGTGGCGGTTGACTACGTATCAAAGTGGATCGAAGCTATAGCTTCTCCAACTAATGACACCCGAGTAGTAACTAGACTCTTTAAAAATATAATTTTTCCGAGATTTGGCATCCCAAGGATAGTAGTCAGTGATGGTGGATCGCACTTTATATCCAAGGTACTCGAAAAACTACTACTTAAATATGGAGTGAGACATAGGATAGCAACACCTTACCACCCTCAAACCAGTGGACAAGTGGAAGTATCTAACAGAGAAATCAAGCAAATACTAGAAAAAACGGTCGCCACTTCAAGGAAAGATTGGTCATTGAAATTACCAGAAGCTTTATGGGCATACCGAACTGCTTATAAAACTCCCATAGGGACGACCCCATTTAAGCTCATTTATGGAAAATCCTGTCACCTCCCGGTAGAATTAGAACACAAAGCCTATTGGGCTATTAGAAATTTAAATTTGAATTATAAAGCCGCCGGTGAAAAGAGAATCCTTGACATAAACGAATTAGAGGAACTCAGAAGAGACGCCTATGAAAATGCCAAAATCTATAAAGAAAGAACAAAACAATGGCATGATAAGCGTATATCAAGGAAAATCTTCAAGCAAGGCGACGCAGTACTCTTATTTAACTCCAGACTAAAATTATTCCCGGGAAAACTACGATCCAGATGGTCAGGACCTTTCCATATCACTAAAATCTTTCCCAGTGGAGCGGTAGAAATTAAAGGACAATCTACAGAACCGTTCACCGTAAACGGGCAACGTCTGAAACATTATCACTATGCGGAAACCAACGAGGATTCGCAAATTCTACACTTAGACGAAACGCCCCCAGGACTCATAGACAATGTTTAGCAGTTTCTCTGTCGAGCTTGCGACATTTAAACAAAGCGCTTAGTGGGAGACAACCCACAAATTAATTTGTTATTTTATTATTTTATTAGTATTATCATTTCTCTATTTTTCTCTTAATTATTCTTTTAATTTCTATTTAGTATTCATTATTGATTTATTCAAAAAGAAAAAAAGATATATCTATATATATTAATAATAATTCTATTCTTCTTTCGGCATTTGGCCAAATCCTGACTTAAACTCATGTTTTCTTTTCTCTAGTTAACACTAACCAGATGGGACATTTTGACCGTATGGGTATCAAGTTCAGAGGAATGGCTCAGAAACGAAGGTTTGAAGAACTAGCCACTAGAGAGATGCTACCTAGTTTATATGCTGATGATTGGGCTATGACTGCCCTTGGACTGAGACAGAGTGTCCTGTTTTTGCTGAATCAGATAGGATGGGAGACCTCCCCTATTCTGAGACCTTTCACCACCTACCGGAGACTCACATTAGAATTCCTTAGTTCATTAATCTATCTACCTAGCCATGGAAAAGGAATTACCAGAGGTTTTATCCAGTTCAGAATGTTCAATATGGAGTACCAATTTAATACTAGAGACTTCACCAACCTTTTGGGTTTTCCTACCTCCTTTGATACATTCACTATAAGCCAGGAAGAACTTCTTGAATATAGAGAGCTTGAACACTTTTGGGGTAAGCTGACTGGAAATGATTAGCCCGAAGAACATGAGTTTCTCTCTGGAAACATACATAACCCGGCTTTTCGCTATTTCCATAAGATCCTGACCCACACTTTATTTGGGAAGAAGCCAAATAGTACTTCAGTTTCACGTGATGAACTCTTCATCATATTTTGTGCTTCCCAGAACCGTCCAGTAAACGGTGCTACTTTTATGTTAGCTAATTTGGACCACCTTATCCAGGATGAGAGAGCACCCATTAGAATAGGCGGCCTGATAACTATGATAGGTAATGCTATTGGACTACGTCAGCCTATGCTTGACCTGAACCCTTTTTGTGGCATTACCACTATGAGTATACCTTTCCTCTTCAACACTATGTTTATAGCAAACATAGGGTCTGATGAGTTTGAGCTCGTTATTGATAACCAGGTTCTCTGCCTATTCACCCTGCCCGATCCTAGGACTAGTGTTCATAATCAAAGGAACTGGCTCTATAACCTGAATGAAACCCCAACTCCTGCTGGATCCACTGAATCCATCCAGGATTATGAGATTTGTGATGACTATGAGCATTATGTTGACCATATCTCTCTTGCTGAATCTGACCCTCAGACTCCATCCGGCTACCATGATATTGATCCTCCTCCTCAGCCTGTCCTGACCGAAGAATCAGCCATGCCTGATCTCCGACATCATATGCCAGGAACAGATATTAAAACCGTCATTGAAGCCTTGATGTCAGAACAAAACGCCCTCAGGGAAGACTTCCACAGCTTGAGACTTGCAGTCCTAGAACACATGAGCAACACGGCAAGTCAGTTACGTATGTTACGGCATCACGTTAACTCTTTTGATCCTCCGGCCAGAGATCCGAAGATAGATGGAATTTAGTTATTTTTCTTTCTAAGTTATTTAGTTTTAGGCTAGATTTTTTCATTAATGTTATTTGAATTCATGTTTATTTTTATTTCATTTTATTATTTTCCCTTCCTGTAATACATTATGATCAATTTTTATTTGAATCTGTTTAGTTAATTTATTTTGCAATGCCTATTATGCTCTACTGTTATTACTTATTATTATTATTATACAAAGCAATTAAGCATGCATACTAAATTAAGCTACAGACTAAAACGTTCATAAGCAGAATAGAATATTAAATTACGCTACCAAGTGATTCTGTGAAGCGCTACTAAGCCTTTCCAAAAAGGAAGTGTGACGAGCGTCACACCACCCATGACGGGCGGCACACTTAGTGCCTGTTACGAGCGTCACAGCCTTGTGACGAGCGTAACGCTTCTCAGACATGTGAACGTTAGGGAGCCGTTGGAGACGAACGTTACACCCCCCACCTTTTTACATTCCCCATTCATTTTTCATTTACCACAATTAATTACTTTTCAACCACTCTTTCTTTTCACCTCCCACATTTTACCTATAAATACCCTCCAAACTTCCTTCTTTCACCACAAACAACTCTCTCATATCAAATATACAATTCTTTTCTCTTCCAAATCACTCATTCAAAAATTCATCACAATGGCGGGAAATCAAAACTTCGGAAATATCATCTTCCGATCCGGAGATGACAACTATCAGCAAGAGCAATTCGAGCGCTTCCAACAGCGAGGCGTCGCTCCCACCAGGTACCCCGATTTAACTTGTTTACAACAATTGGGCTTACACCAAGGTATCGAGTGGATGCTCCGTAGAGCCGATTTAACCTTCCTTTGCACCCATAACCAACCCACCTATCCTTCCCTAACCTTAGAATTCCTAAGTTCTTACGACTACACCACTCCCGCCGGTGAAGGCGAATTTCTAACCGGTACAGCAACCTTCCGTATGTTTAACACCGAGTACTCTCTAACCCAACGCCAATTGAGTGCCATGCTGCAATTTCCCACAGAAGGTCTGCTCCATGCCAGAATTCCCCCAACCTCAAACTGGAACACAGTTCTAGTTTTCGACCTATTTAAGAAAATTTCCGGTATCAATACCTACAACTGGGAAGAACTCCTTCTCTCCCACATCCATAACCCCACCATCCGCTATTTTCTCCGTATCCTGCAAAACACACTCTTTGGAAGACCAAACAACAGTAAGGTCAACTCAAAAGAACTCTTTTTCCTCCAGTGCGTTTTCGAATCGGATACTACGGTAAACGCCGCCTCTTTTCTCCTTCATCATATCCGCACCTTATGTGCTAGAGGCCGGCAACCATTCATAATTGGTGGATTAATAACCTCCATAGCACTTGGCCTGAACCTAGGGGATAAACTCCAAACTTTAGAATCCCTACCACCCCTGTCTATGGATATCAGCTATTGTCGCTCCAGCCGCCTGATCAAAAACAGAGTAGGCGGAGGCTATTATCTGATGGTGAACAACCAAGCTGTCCCAAGTGTTGTGCTACCCAATACCACCCTAACCGATGTCACAAACCCGAACCGCCACCTCTACGATCTTAGCGCTCCTGAAACCACCGAGCCTTCACAAACAAACCAGCAAACAGACGAGTTTGAAGAAATGGAACAAGGTGATCATCCGCCAACACAACCGTCAGTCCCGCTCAACCCTTCCAGTAATGCAGCCGGCCCATCCTCCCAACGTCGTCGACGACGAAGGCCTGCGACCAACGATGACATTATGGATGCTATCGATGGAATGCAGGCACAGAATACAGAGATGATGCAGATGATGCGTCAAATGCAACAGCAACAGGATGCTCGGAATGCCATAACCGACCAGCGGTTTACTGAGTTGTTTAGCAGATTCGACAGCTTAGACATGCGTCAAAGATCACCAGGACCAAGAACCAGAGGTGGAAGGCAGCCTTAGTTGTATTTTTCTTTTTCCTTTATATTTTGTATTTCTTTCCCTTCAAACATCGAGGACAATGTTTAGTTCAAGTATGGGGGGGAAATTATTCTTTCCATTCTCATCTTTGTTTCAAGTTTGTACTCTCCCTTTTCATTGTTATTTCCTTATAAAAACAAAATATTTTTTTTAAGTTAAGTCCTGAATGTGAAAGTTTCTATTATCTATTTCCCTCAACTTTCTTGAGCCATAACAAAAATTTTAACACACCCAATAAGTATAAAGGTCGCCTACTTTATAAAATTTGAGTGAAATCAAAACAAAATCATTACCATAACAACGCTCTGAGAACCTCAATATGTTAGATCAGGATAAGTACCTATTATACCGATTCCTTGAACTTTTAGTTCTATGGCAACCCCAAGTAGTTTATACAGAAGTCAGCACCATCTTAATAGCAAACTACGTGGAGAACCGATGAATATAAGTGAATGATCCCCAAAGTAACCTAAGAAAATTAAACTAGGTGATCCTTACCAGATCATTTAACCGAAAGGTTGCAGATCATGCAAAAGCACAATACGAAAGATCCATTATGAATTGGTTCAGTAGGAATCTGGTACTGAACTTGGTAGGGCGGACTACGGTTCGATCCCCCGCAATTTGCAATGGACTGAATAATGAAGTTATCCGACTTATGTACCAGAACTTCTAGCTAAAAGCGGATCATAGTCACTAACCGGTTACTCCACTATGTGCGCGAAAGGATAAAGGGCTTAATGTGATTTCGCTAGAATGAAAACGGGCAAAATAAGACTAAAGGAACCAGGATAGCTATCATAGGGTACTTGAACCGATCGGCATAAGGTAGGGTTATCTAAGTTGTAACGGTAGTTGTTGATGTCAAGATTAAACTCAAGTCCTCCTAAACAAAAATCCATTGGCAACCTAGTACGAATTGATGTGTGCTTTAAAATTTCATCCGGCTAAAACTTTTAACAAGTTCTATACTGAATTTTGCTTGAGGACAAGCAAAGATTTAAGTATGGGGGAGTTTGATAACACGAAATTATATCGCTTTTTAAGACTTAATTCAATTAAATTATTTTATCATTTACGCTAATTTATCCCATTTTATCAGATATTATGCAGTATTTCTCTTCTGTTTATATCAGGTACCCATTTTGAAGCAAAAGTGAAAAAGGGAAGAAAAGGAGGGGTAAAAAGCAACAAAAAGGAGAGAAAAGGAACCAAAGGCCAAAGCCCAGCCCAAAGCGCACAAGTCACCAATGCTGTGCCTGTGACGGACGTCACAGGACGCGTGACGAGCGTCACGCGAAGCAGCCCTGTGACGGACGTCACACATGGTGTGACGAACGTCACACCAGTCCTCTATATTTTTGGCGCAAGGAACTCAACTGACCACGTTGAAGCCCACTTCCACTCACGCTTAACCCTCGGAAGCCTACTACCATGCACGCGGAAACCCTTGAAAAGTGGTTACACCAGCAGCTTATAAATAGCAGCAAATTGGGAACTTCCAGACACACAGTTTTTGCACGCTCAGTCTTGCGGAAGCTCTGCCAAATTTATTTTTTCACGCCTTTGCCTATTTTTCTTCCTTTCCAGCATCGTTCACTTTATTTATTTTATTTTGCAAGCTTTGTTTTCTTTTTCCCTTGCAATTTATTTTCCCCGTTCTTAGCTTTTAGATATTTTTCGCGTAGTAGTTTCTACACCGGAAACTACTGGGCAACTTTATACCGGATTTAACCTTACGTTATTTTCGAGTTTTTTTTATTTCCTTGATTTAATTTACTGTTTAATTGAAGAATCGAAGAACAAATCCTACCGGCTTGTGGTGGAGTGTTCAAGACCATTGTATTACGCATTCAGGTTCTTTAATTGTTATTTAATTTTTATGCTTTATTCTACTGTTTATTTACATTGCATGCCTGGAATGAGTCTGTTTATGCATGATATAGATTCTTATTTATTTAGCATGTCTGGCTAATTTGCCTAGGTATCGGTATGTAAAGTAAGCAGAAAGAGGGATCAAAACTAAGTCGGTCTATTCAAACTTAAAATTAGAATCAATCTTTTTATGGTCTTAACTTACAGGTTTAATAACAAGATTTTTTACAAAAGTAAAAGACATAAAGAAGTTGAAACCAACAGAGCGAGAGTTTGAGGTTTTAACTGGACAGTGTAAGTTAGTCATTAAATCTATCTCAGGGCGAGAGCAAGTTTTAGAATTAATTAAATTCTGACCTTTTTCCAAAAAGTATTTTTAAAGATTGAATGTGAGGACGAGAGTTAAGCATTTAGATTTAATTGTATAACCTAAGTCAACAGAGCGAAAGTTTGAGATAAGGGTGTTTAAAACGGTCAGTATTTTCTTAAAAAGAGTTTCTGCAACTTTATTGTTTTCAAAATATGATTTTTGACTTAATTATAAGTGACAGCAACATTAACATAAGATCATGGTTTCTTCAACAGAGCGAGAGTTTGAGATAAAACCTTTAACCAATAAAGTTAGTCGAAACGATTTATTTTAAAACCGAGAGACCGACAAGGAATTGATTCCCTAGTTTTGACGAACTACATACCGATATCCGTTTTATTGATATTTAATCTAGATATTAGTTTAGCTCTTAGCTCCCTTCCCCAAACAATCAAACATTTTCACCTTAGATTTACGTAGTAACCTTAGATAACGGTACATCGATTCATAAGTCCCTGTGGGATCGATATCTTTTAAAACTACGCGATAGAACTGTGCACTTGCAGTTTGTATCCCATTCTCGACTCACACAGTCGAGCGATCAGATGTTGACAGGACATCAAACAATGATGTTGACAGGACATCAAACAATGATCGACCAGACATTAAGCAATGACTGGGAAATAACTCGACGTTTACTGGACATCGAATGATGATGTTTACTGACACCAAAGAAAGCTCGACCAGACACTTACTGATGACTGGGAAATACTGTTGCTCCAAACTCATAATGCTGAACTCCTCGGAGTATCGTCTTCCAACTTCTGTCGAAACCAAATCTCAAGCGGTAACCACGGCTCGAGTCGCGCTGATCGCGTAACATTTCTATCTCTGTCCGACGGAAAAGTTTCCTCCAGCATCGCACTACTGGGGAATATTGCTGATCTGACGTCATGATGCTAAACCCATCAGAGTGACATCTTCCAACTTCTGTCGAAACCACCTCTCAAACAATAACCACAGCTTGAGACTAGCCTATGCTTGCAATGATGCATGACTTTTTCTGCGTAATGCTCCATAATTATGGAAATGCTACGTGATTTATTATGCAATATGCTATGCTTACTCTACATGATGAATGCATAAAAAGTATCCCCCTCAAGGGACTCTTTTGGGGAGCTCAAGGCACTCTGCCGAAAGGAACTCGACAATACTCCGATCACCACCCTGCTGGGGAATAGCACTGCTGCTGGGAAAAGGTAACCCTTGCTAGGGAAAAACCTCCTTTGCACCCGATCCGCTTGGGGATATTGCTGGGGATAAGAACCACCAACGCACTCTGTGGGGATACAACAGTTTGTGACTTGCCGAGGATATACATCCCAACTCTGCTTGAGAAACCCTCACAGATACCTAGCGACTTCACTGGGGAAATGCTCACAGATAGCTCCACTGGGAAACAGCAACCTCCAGACCTGGCGACTGGAGAAGCATCGATCGGACACCTGCTGGGAATAACCATCCTAACCCTGCTAGGGAAACGAATGCTACTCCGCTGGGGACGACCCATCCAATCCATACGTAGGATACACTGCTGGAGATATATTTCATTGAAACCCGCTCCACTCGGGGATAGCAACCTTCGGGCCTGGCTGCCGAGGAAACACCGTTTTCAACCTGTCGGGGATAACCATCCTGACTCGGCTAGGGGAACCATAGACCTTGGATCTGCTGGGGAGCTAGTCCTCTGATTCTGCTTGGGGACTACGCTGGGGAAATGAGAAAAGTTGGTACAGAACACCCGTCGACTCGTCGAACCATGATATCCACCTCCCAATCTCGTATCAACTTTCCACTTTTGAGAATTCCCAGACTCGTCTGGACCTTTTCTGCTCCATCATCTTGTATTCCCAACCGCTCCGCGCTCGACGGAGACCGAACTCCTGGGATTTATACAGATTTTCAATCTTCCGACTTTGAAGAGTCTTCTTGATTAATTTCCAGGATCGTCGTACGTCATCGTCGTCTTTTCGTCATTCCTTCAATTCATTCGTCCCTGACCGGACTCCGCGGGGAATTTCTACAGACCTTCCAATCTTCCGACTTTGAAGAGTCTTCTTGATTATCATTCAAGGATCGTCGTACGTCTCAACGTCTCTTCGTCATCCCTTCACTACCCATTCACTCGTCCCTGATCAGACTCCATGGGGATTTGTTTTCCATCACAACCTGCAAGTGAGTGAAAATACCTAACAGCACCTGCAAAACAGATCGTTAGATAAAACCGTGCCCCAGGCGTGTCAAGATTTCAACACTTGGGCCACTCAACCTTCCGAATAGGATTTCAAGATTTCAATCTTATAAACATGCATTGGAAGGGACCTGTATGTCTTAAAAATGCAAAATTCTTTATCACAATAATCTGGATGTTTTTGCAATCAAAGCGGTAGTGAAAGACAAAAACAAAATTATTTGACTGAATATGCATTTTATTGATTTGAAAAGTGTGGCTCAAACCGAGCAATACAAAGGAAGCAATTCCTGAAAAGAGGTAATTGCGCACAAAAGGAAAAATCTATCCTAATGGCAATGTGAAACCCGTGATCTCATCGAGTTCCAACTCGGTTACACCCCATATGTCCTCAGACTCTCCGTGCTTTCTGCCTTCTGAACAAGACGTTTCTGATTGATCCCTACCGGGTATTATCCATGATGCTTTAACCAAAGCGAACGATCATGCCGGACGCAGTTGTTCGTTTCAATCCCTCTTTTGCCTGGACCGTCCTTTCGGGTTTTCAGTCCACCGGGATACCCCTTTTTGCCCAAGTCGCCTTTTCAGGTTTTCGACTTGCCGGGTGTACAGTTTTTCTTTTTTTATCCCTAATTTTTGCCCGAACCTTTCTTTCTGTTTTTGGTTCGCCGGGATGCCCTTTTTTGCCTGGACTATTTTCTTCTTTTCGTCCAGCGGGTCTATTTACACGAAGTATTTTTTAACTGCGTCCGCATCTGCAGGGGATGGAAAATCCTCGCCATCCATGGTCATCAGCAACAAGGCTCTGTCGGAGAAAACCTTCTTGACCATGCTGGGGATTCATGATTGGGTGTCCACTTGCCCCTACGATCGTTTTGAGGAGGAAGGATCCTTTTCAGCACCATATCACCTACGTGATACACCCGAGGTCGCACCTTTTTGTCAAAAGCACGCTTCATCCTCTGCTGGTACAACTGCCCATGACAGATGGCTGTCAGCCTCTTTTCCTCAATCAGGCTTAACTCTTCGTACCGAGTCCTTACCCATTCAGCCTCTTGCAATTTCACGTCCATCAGGACTCTCAAAGAGGGAATCTGAACCTCAACAGGTAGCACGGCTTCCACCCCATATACCAATGAGAAAGGTGTTGCCCCAGTAGATGTGTGCACCGACGTTCGGCACCCAGGATACAAACTTCGTATTCAGCCACCATCATTGATGTATTCAAATGCTATCCGGGCAACAAAGGAAACATGGGATCCCTTTGGCGTAACCAAAGCAGCACTAACTCCTTCACATTAACCCCCTCAGACATCAGAATCCGTTCGGATTCAGGGTCAGGCCCCTCCTCCGGGATCGGTTACTCTCAATCTTGCGATTTGAGCACCTCGAGATGTCCTCATCAGGGAACTCAAACTTCCTCGGTTGCTAATCCTCAATGGGTTGCTGGGCGAGGTAATCTGACAATACACTCCCCTTGATTGCTTTCTGAGAGATATATCGAATATCGTATCCAATCAAAATCATTGGCCCTTTCGCAACCCGTTCGGTCATTGCTGGCTCTTTCAGAAATCTACCTGATCAGATCCATCTCGAAATCCACAAAGTGGTATGAACCAGCATATACTGTCTCAGTCGGCGAGCAGCCTATGCCAAAGTACATCAAGTTTTCTCGAACAGTGAATGTATTGTTTCACAGTCGGTAAGCTTTTTGCTAAGGTAAATTGCATGCTCTTTTCGACAAGACTCGTCATGCTGACCCAATACACCTCGTAGACCCCTCGAGGGCTGTCAAGCACCAGATTAACAGTTGTTCCTTCCACAGGGAGGCATCGGAATCGGAGGCTCCTGCAACTTACTCTTTCATTTTTCAATGCCCCTTGGCAATCATCATTTCACCTGACCGTTTGATCTCTTTTTTTTTCAACAGCTTGAATATAGGTTCACACGTGATTGTTAGAGGAGATGTGAACCATGACATGTGGTTCAATCTACCTAATAGACCACGAACCTCTTTTTTGTTCTCGGTTCAGGCACTTCCTTTTTTTTTTTTAGCAGGATCAACCTCGATTCCCCTCTTACAACGAACCCCAACGTCTTACCGGACCGCACTCTGATAGTGCGCTTATCTGAATTCAACCTCAGTTTGAATGGTCTCAACTGGTCCAACAGCTTGGCCAGATCTGCCAGATGCCCCTCTTCTGTTTGGGATTTTGCTATCATGTCATCATCATAGCATTCGATTTCAGGATGAATCATCTCATGAAACAAAGTCACCATGTCTCTCTGATAAGTAGCACCGGCGTTCTGCTTCTCTAGAGGACAGTCTTCTCTCCATGGTAGCTTGTGCACACCGACATACCCTGGCATATCCTGACACGACCAGGTGAAGGTGTCCACATGCTCTTTTAACATGGCTACCATTCTGCTCTCGACTCGCCTCTGAAGCGGCCTCATTTTCTAATTTCCTTCCTAACCTCGGCGGTGCTTGGAATGACAATCTCAACCCGCTCTTCATACGGCTGAATCACCTTCTCCTCTTGTTTTGACAACCTGGCTAATTCCAGCAGATCACAATCTTCTTCGCCTTCTTCTTCGGCATGATAGATCGGTTTATCGAAGTCATATGAGGTGTAACCAAATTGTTATCAACGAGATCCGGAGAATTATTTTTGAATTCGGAACGAGACAAATCAAAAAAAGAGAAAAATGAAAATAAACATTGCCATTTTTATTTGTTTTTAAACTGCAAAAATAAATGAAAAACAGGGAACACCGCTTTTTGACTGAAAAACACCCATTTATTAATGATGCAGAAATGTTGCAAATTATGAACATGAGGTGGCCCTTACAATGAACCATTACGTGTCGGGCAACACGTATGGCTTTCATGCAAATAAAACTGAAAACAGAAATTATTACTCTTCAAGTAGAGTGATAGTGATGATCTTTTTTAGGCCTTCCAGTTCTGGACTTCCATCCCTGGTACGCACGACTTTATCCAACCATCAAACTTGCAATTACCATCAGTCTCTTCACCCATCCCACAGGCGTGATCCGAATCTTCAGCAATTGCACTCACCATTGCCTGACCATGTGCCGGCATGGGATTAGCATTAACATTCGGTGATGGCGCAAAATTGATGGCCTTGGAGTCTACCAGATCCTGGACAACATTCTTGAATGCTCTACAGCCCTCAATGTTATGCCCCGGTGTTCCAGAATGAAATTCGCACTGGGCGTCCTCATCATAGTTAGGAGGCCTCTGATCTGATCTCATCGGAACCATCGCCCTCGGCTGAACCAACCCAAGATCCATCAGCTTTTTGAACAGAACAGCGTATGTCACAGGCGGCTTATCGAACTGACGATCAACCCCTTTTCCCCTCACCTGGTACCCAGCTCTCTGTTGAGGTGGCTGACGTTCCTGTCGTACAGACTGATTACCAGTAGGAATCATTACCGCAGCTGTGTGCTGGTAGTAACGATCCCTACCGTGTCCCTTCTGGGCATGCACAGCACTCGATTCACCTTCATTCTTCCTTTGGCCATTTCCGAAGGGCTTCTTCGATCCTGATGATGAGGCATTACCTTGTATTTTCCCCATTCTTAGCCAACTTTCAATTCTCTCCCCAGCCACCACAATGTCAGCAAAGTTGGTGACTGGACAACCAACCATTCTTTCAGCAAAAACCCCCTGCAGGGTACCCATGAAGAGATCAGACATCTCTCTGTCAACCAATGGAGGTTGCACTCTGGCAGCCAACTCCCTCCACCTCTGAGCATATTCTTTAAACCCCTCGTTATTCTTCTGAGACATACCCTGCAGCTGGGTACGACTCGGAGCCATATCAGCATTGAACTGATACTGTTTAAAGAAAGCGTCGCCAAGATCTTGCCAGCTCTTGATATCAGACGACTTAAGCTTGGTGTACCATTCCAAGGATCCTCCAGACAGACTGTCTTGGAAGAAGTACATCCAGAGCTTCTGATCTGTTGTGTATGCAGAGATCTTGCGGACAAAGGCTTGAAGGTGAGTCTCCGGGCAGGAACTCCCATTATACTTATCAAATGCGGGCGCCTTGAACTTCTGTGGGATCACAATCCCCTCAACCAGCCCCATGTTTGACATGTTTACCACACTGGGAGTGGCATAACTTTCAAGAGCTCTGATCTTTTCTGCCAGCAGTTGGATCTCCTTGTTCTGCGGTTGGGCACCATATTGACCGAATGGTTCGTTGTGCATGGAGAACTGATCAGCCTCTCGGTCTTCCTCTCTGTCGTCATCAACCCCAAAGAAAGGCGGGAACAGACTATCCTTCAGATTATGCCCCAGACCGGGCCCACCACCAGTAGCAGCACCAAATCCACCAGCATTGTTGTTCATCATACCTACGGTTGCTCTTTTTTCACCGTCTCTGGATCCACCCAGCCCCTGGTTGGAGACACCATCCAGGTTAACAACACTGTTAGCAGCTGAAGCTCGCTCGAGCTTCTCGACCTTATCAGCCAGAGCTTTCTGACCAACTGCAAAACCCTGCATGATGTTGATCAGCTCATTCATCTTGTCCTTCAGCTCGAGGACGTCTGTGTTTGGGAGATCCATCAGTCTGGGAGTATTGCGTCTGGTGAAGTATCTGTGAGGACGGGTCGAGTGCAAAGGTACAACTCTACGAGCACGAGCAATGATTCCTGAAACGGTCAAGCACGTTAGAACTGATACCTGCAAAACAACAAATAGGTTAACATGCATGAATGCAACGTCTATCCATATGAGGAAGATTCTGTCCTTTGATTCTGGTTTCATCGAGACAGATAATATTTTGACATTCACATTCTGAAATTCAAGATATCTCTCAACCAGATTCTCAATCCATCATACTCCCCATAGGGCTAGACGTAGGTTAGGTGCAGATGAATGCAAACTGGGAATGATGCAGATGTATGAATGCAATGCATTGCCATCCTCCAAGCCATCTGAATCTGTTGCACTGAAACCCTGATTTATAAACTGATCACAACCATCTCAGGTACTGAACAACCCACAACTCCGGCTTAGGGTTCCGAAATAAACGGAACTGAAAGATACACCATCATCATCATCACCAGACAATCTCTGAACAGATACCCATAACCATCTCAGAATCGGCCCGGGGAATCCTGAAATAAACGGATCCCCACTGATAAATAACACGGACAGCACTTCGGCGTCTCGGCAATAAATGTCCATAAATCCGACTTATAAATATGACTCTAATCAACGGAACCAAAAGTCACCATCTGAGTCACCATCTGAACACCATCTGAACATGCATCTGTAAGAATCACCCTCCCCTCACAGGTAAATTCTAATCAGGTCATCCTAAGGCGGATAATGGTCTCGACAATCGGGCAAAGATACTCAACGGGTTTGCCCTTTCGGGTGTGCCGTTGTAGCTCCCTTAAGATCGTCTAAACCAAAGATCTGGGAAATGATCGGTCACCGAAGTCAACAGCTCAAAAGAGATAAAACTCAACCATAGTGGAAACTCCACAAGGAAGAGCCCTCTCAGAAGAACCTCGTCCGGCTTGTGGTATGTCACGTCACAACAATCATGTCAACCCAACATGTGAAGAACGTGAGACCACACTAATCCTAGGTGTATACTCGGGCCTGGGTTTTAGCCCTACTCAGAACACCCACCCCAAAACAGAGGAACCACCTGCACAGAGGACGGCAACATGATAGTATGATGCATGCAAATATTTATGCAAATATATACACAATCAGAATAATAAATGCAATAAATAAAACAAAACAAGCAACCTAAACTATCCTAGAACGCTAGGAGAGACTCGCTTAGGGAAGATGGACCAGCACAGGTCAACATCTTGCATGGGTCCCCAGCAGAGTCGCCAGCTGTCGCATCCGCGAAAAACAACCGGCGGGCTGAAACAAAAACAACACAGAGCCGCCACCGTGCGTTATTTATCCCAAAAGAGGGAAAGGAAACGCTCAGAGTAAACCTGGAAAAAGCATGGTCTCGCGACCAAAGAGAAAGGGTAAGGGAGTCGGTTACGCAAGGGGAAGGTATTAGCACCCCTCACGTCCGTCGTACTCGACGGGATCCACGCTCTAAGAAAAGAAAAGGTTGCTAAACAAACAAACATCACACACACACGCACCGAAGACAACACAGGTGGGGTTAAGAGGAAGAGAGCTCGCTAGGACATCGCATCCTATGCCTACGTATCTCGTCTGGTACGAGAATCAGAGCTGCCGTAGTTCGGCTCACGCACGCCAAACAAGCAAACACAAACACAGGCAAACTGGGAGCCTGAATGCCAATCACTGGACTTACATCAGCATCCGAACCAAAACACACACAAGAAGGCAAACGTGGAGCCCGAACGCCAATCACTGGACTTACCTCGGCATCCGAACCAAACACACGCACACTGGAACCCGAATGCCACTCGATGGACTTACATCAGCTTCCAAGCACACAACAACCAACAAGTTAATAGGGAGTCGGGAACTCGAGCCTATAACTGTCAAGCACACACACAAAAAGAAAAAAAGTGCCCGGAGAGACCTCGCACGGTCTCCTGCCTACGTACCTCATCTGGTATGAGGATCAGGGCGACGTAGTTCCCCTGAAAGGGAAAGAAAATCTAGCCAGAAACCAAGGGGAGACACACTACCAGGGAGCTGTACTCGAGCCTAGTGTTATCATGCATCATTGCCCTATGTTGTGGTTTCTACCTACTTGTACAACAGCAAGCTAATCCTAACCAGGAAAAACAAGCATGCAAGCATCAACAAAACAAAACAAACATTTCAGGCAAATATTCACAAAGCACACACTATATCCAGTCAAGTGAGGCTCAAACAAAGGGTGGACTGCCGAGGCAAGTCATCTGTACAAGGGTAGAGTTCGCTCTTAACCTTGCCATTGAGAGACTAAGGTGAAGCAGATGAAAGGTGAGTGAAGATTAGACTTCACAGCTCTTATCCCTGGCCAGGGAGAGCTTCAGACAAAGGAGCGTGGGTCCAGAATGGAGGGACCCTTCTACACTCAAGACTCTGACACAACTGTACAAAGTACAAGATCTTGGGGTAATGTCCCAATGCATCAACACAGTGGTGTGAGCAGAGGGACGACTCAACAGAATAGCGGGGGATAGATTGCATATCCCTTGGGTTCCGCCAATTGCCTCATAGAGGTCTTTACCTGCTTGGCACAAAAGTAGACAATCACAAACATCGCCTCTTAAGGAGGACTTCAGACAGTTGCCTGGCTAAATAAAAGCCAGGTCTTCCAAACTACATGGAGACAAGAGAGTCTACCTCAATTGGTTTAAAAACCAAGCAACAGCAAGCAAGTTCTCAAGGAACTGTAAGCAACTAAATGTACCTGAAATCAATCAAGTATCATCAGTACTCAGACAAACCAACAGTAAACAGCAAAAGTCAATCTATACAGACAACACAAGTTAATGCACATAAGTGCAAGCCATGAGCTCAAACTCAAGCATCAAACCCTACAACACAAAACCAATGTTAGTTTACAACATCAAACAATCTCAATTTGCAACTTGAATTTTTCTCCTTAAGCCTTTTGCACTTTTAACCTGAAAATCCAAACCAAATGTGAGAAACAAGACCACTAGGCCAAGCCTAGGGTCCAAAGGAGATAAAAAATCCTAAACAGCAAGTGAAAATTATCCAAAATCACATTCAAACAAATTAGAAGCAAATGCAATTGGTCCCATGCTCATATCAATCACCATTATCATTTTATGCACAAAATAGCATCAAACATGCAATTTGCAACTCCAAAAGACCAAACAGAACTATCTCAATCAAAAGCATACCAGAACAATTCAATTAATTCCACAAAAATTCACACTTAAACAGAACCTATCCAATGAATAGCATATCAATTTTCAGCTCAATTGGATCAATGGAAGTAGGGCAATGAAAATCATAAAGTTCAGACAAGTTCAAACAAGCCAACACATGGTATCCAAACAAACATCAACTTCCAAAAATCATAAAACAGTGACAACAATTAAGAAATGAATGGGATCAAAACCACAATGACCTATAATGTGTCTACAAACCACATGTCAAATTTCATCTTCATACAATCAATGATCAGAATTACACAAATGAATTACCAACATGTGTCACACAATGTCACACAATGAGCACACAGGGAAGAAAATTATCAATCAATTAGAAAATGTCATCAAAAATTCCAGAAAAAAGCTCATGTGATCTCATCATACCAATGTTCATTCATGCAAAAAATTAGCTCAAATCAACATCCCTAAGCATTTTAAATAAAATCATGAAGTTGACCTAGCTTGGTGTGACACAAATTGTCACACCTCCATTCAAAAATTCATATCTCTTCAACCAAGTATCCAAAAATTACAAACCACACATGAAAATCACCAGCAACATGTCCAGAATATGCACAAAAAATTTCATCCATTTATTTGAAAGTATCATCATTTCATGAAAGATATGGCATGGTATGTGCAAATGTGACAACATCAATCAATCCCTAGACAAATTAATTTTCTACACATGCGAAAAATTTACAAAAATCATGATAAATTCTACACATTACAAGGAATATCATGCAAAAAATCTCACTCAATTTGGATGAAAAATGAAGTCTCTATGAAATTTCTAAGTTGAGGTATCAAAATGAAATAACAATTAGAAAAGAAATAGAAATAATATATTAATTAAATACGCCAATGGCAATTTTGTAATACTAATGGAGTTGGCCAAAAAGGCGTCGCTTCAGTTAGAAGCAATGGCGCGCTCTGATTGGTTGAGCTTGGCGCCAAACACCATTTGAAACAAGGCAAGGCAATCAGAAGATCAAACATGCTTTTGGACGAGTTCTTCACCAAGAACACACGCGAATTCCAGAAATCACCAGGAACGAATTCTAACCAAACGCATCGTGCTTATAGTCATTAGAACCGTCTCTCAACCTAGATTAAGGTTATGTAACTTGTTTCTCCTAATTCTAACCATGGCCACGGGATCGAACGAAAGAAGATATGAACACAAAACTTCAAATCGCGATTTCTCATTCAATACTTAATCAATTCAAAAACTAATCACATCATGATGTTCTACATTCAAAGATCTTTCAAATGCATATCATGATTTGAGCAAAGGTGAGATTCGAAAACTGACCTAGTGATGAAGGCAACTGCGAATTTGTGCTTCTCAAGGTCCAATGATGCCAAACAGATCGAGATTAATGACTAGGAAGATGTTTGGAAAAGGTTCCTTAGCTCCAGCATGCTCCAGGTGTGAGAATTCTCAAAACTCCATTGATGTGCAAGGTATGAACAGTCCTTGATCTTGAAGGTTCTTCCACGAATTTGTCAAGACAGATGTAGATCTTGGCTTGTGGAAGATGAATCAAGAAGAATCATGCAATTTGATGAAGATTTGGTGAAGAAATCTTGAAAAATGCTTGATGAAGATTTTGGAGAATTTGCAATTTTGGAGGGAAAGTTTGTTATGATTCTTGGAATGTGCAATGTGTTAACCAATTCTGTTAGGATTAATGATATATACTCACTCCTTAATCATCTCTTAATCCAAATTAACAAAATTGGAATGGATTAGTGTTAATGTGTTTTTAATGAAAGTCCAAAAATGACCTTGCCAAATATTGCACCATGACAGCTCATGACAGTTGGAACAAGTCATATTTTGCATTTGGAGTGTGTTGGCATTGGTTTCATGTCCAAATTCCAAGTATTGCTCAAATTCACTATCTCACACCAAAAATTCAACATAGTCCACTTAAAAATTGACTTTTTGCATTGACCATTTTTGATGAATTTGGATCACACACCATGAAAGTACATGTGAAATGGGGTTTGCTCACAAAAAGATTACCCAAATTGGACATTCCATGTGAAAGTTATGCCACTTTGATTATAGTCATTTTTGGAAAATGAATGGACCATAACTTGCTAACCACACATGGGAATTCCAAGTTCTTGGACTTTTTGGAATGGTGAGATCAAGATCTTCAACTTTCATGTTGGACAAAATTCCATTTGAAGCTTGTTTGGACATGTAATTTTGTGGTAAAAAACTTTCCATTTTTGGAAACTTCCATTACAAGTCACTTTCTATTTTTGGCAATTTTTCTCCTGACTTTATTTTCTTCATTCTTGAGCTTTGACATGTCAAATGAAACTTATTTCAACATGAATGAAGTGTATCCAACTCTCTCCCACCTCCAAATCCATAAAATCAAGCACAGTTGACCACAGTTGACTTTTTCAACTGATAGATGAATCTGGCAATGCACTGATCAATCTGAGCCTCAATCTTCTGATGAAATGGCTCAATGATGAACCCCTAGCTTCCATAAGCTCAATATAATCGCATAATGATCCCCATATCCATTGTAGACCCCATCTCCATGCCATGCCCTGATTGACCCACTGCAGATGATTAAACTAATTAGGGTTGACTAGTGGTCAAAACCCTAATCTCAAGGTGTCTGATCAATCTTCTTGAATCTTCTGGATGACAACAAGACCATGATGATGATGATGTATCATTTCAACCAAGATCAAGATCAATCTCCTTGAGAATCATGAAACCCTAATTTGAACCACCACCCTCAGATAGTTAGTGATCAGTCCACCGAAACCCTAGCTTGCACCATAACCTCTTCATCTCCTGATCAAGTCTTATGAGGATGACTTGCACAATGTAACCACATGATATGCAAGATGCAATGCCTAATGACCTAAAATGATATGCAAATATATTATGCTAGTCCCAAGAGAGGAGGGCAAATTTTGAGGTGTTACAGCCACCACTCCATCTGATGCAGTAGACGGTTATCTGGAGTGGTATTATTGTGTTTCCCATCCACGGTTGGTCCCTCCCCATCGTGACGCTCCTAGAGAGGTACCAGTTCCTGTATATGACGTCGGGCCATCTGATCCTGATTGGGCTCGTGTATCTACATTGATTCATCGCTATCTGAGACAGGTTAATGCCGAAGAGGAAGATCCACAGTTTTCTGATTTATTTGAAGCTTTGCATATTTCTCGTTCACATTGATTTTATGTATTAAGCTTTGAATATAATAGACATATTAATATAAAATTCATGTTTTGATTACATATTTATGTTTTGAGTACATAATCATGCTAATACAGGTGTAAGTAATTGCCAATGTTGCATACGTCCTGCAAATCCTAACATCCAAGTAGTTGCTATATGAGAACGAAATTTCTTCCAATCTAATGTGACCGGTGGCAATGGAAACCCCTCTTTCATGTTAACATGATAAAGTAAAATAATTAAAAGATTAAGTCATATAACATAAAATATTAACTGAAATAATGTTTGTATTTAGGCATATAAATACGTACCTGAACCCAATGATTGCGGTTAACAAAACCAATGCAATAAATAGAGACATTTGGTGAATGTGAACTTGTCATCGGAAAGAAAGTCATGCACGGATTGCCTAAACAGACAAGTACAACATTATAGCGATTCGCTATCAAGTAACCCATATCTGGTAGACTCATCCATTTTTCAGGTGGCTGTGAACCAAAGGATTCTATCATCAAAGATTCTCTCACTACTGACAACCGATTAGAAAATAACTTGTCATACAAAGTTGATCTATCCTTGTCTATTAATTCCAACCCAAACTCTCTACGAACCATTGGCCAACCATCCTCACCATATCCATGCAATGATGCAATGACTCTAAGGAATGGAAGCCGTTTTACCGGTGGAAGTTCAGATTCCCTCTCTAAGAATCATGAAAGAGACAAGCTTAGATGAGGATGAATGGATTCAAACTCGACTCGATCAGATAAATCTGATTGATGAAAAGAGACTTGCGGCTGTTTGTCATAGGCAGATATATCAGAAGCGCATGATCCAAGCATTTAACAAAAAGGTCAAGAGACAGGTGTACCAACTTGGCGCCTTGATGATCAAGCGTATCATTCTACCACAAGGTGATCCCAGGGGCAAATGGACTCCCACATACGAAGGGCCATTTGTAGGTATTCTCTGGTGGAGCCATGATACTTGCTACAATGGATGGCGAAGAGTTCCCGCATCCTGTGAACGCTGACATAGTTAAAAAAATACTACGCGTAAAAGAGACCCGCTAGGTCGACGTACCTAGGCAAAAGTAAGGGCATCCCGGCGAACCAAAAGGGTTCGGGCAAAAATTAGGGATAAACATATAAAGACGTACACCCGGAAAGTCGAAAACCTGAAAAGGCGGCTTGGGCAAAAAAGGGTATCCCGGTGGACTGAAAACCTGAAAAGGCGGTCCAGGCAAAAATTAGGGATTAAAGCGTATGACTATGTCCCGTTCTCTGTCAGCTTCAACCAAGTTCCAAGGACTGAACAAACTAATCACTTCTATCCGACAGCAGGAGATGAGATGCTTGAAGACATGATGACAGTAGTGGAATTAAAATCAATAGGACTTTTTCTGCATAGCTTTCTCTTTGTTTGCCTGACAATTTCCTCTTACTAGGATTTCTGTCTCCCTTACACAAGTTGCCTGTTTATGGGCCCTCTTTCAAAATCAATACAATTTTATCTCCAAAAAAGATGCTTTTGTTTTCACTTTTTCTGTTTTGTTTGCGTAAATGTCCATTGATTTAATTTGAATTGACTTATGCATTTGAATATGATCAATATTTACCAAAAATACATGCCTAGAATAGTAATGGCAGTTACTAAGAGACTTCAGGATCGTGGATAAGGTCTAACCCTGCTTCCCAATGAATCCGTTGCTAATTCTATTCCCCGGCAACGCCAATTATTCCCCAGAAGAGGTCGGCACCACCAGATAGACAGGTCATCTCTTCCATCCCCAGCCAGGCTCTGTTGAGTGGTTCCATCGTCAGACAGAAATCAAGTATCCCCCAGCTAAGAAAGGGTCGTCAATACAAATATCTCCGACCAGAAGACTGAGATTTATTCCCCCAGTAGAGTCCCCTGGAAGAACGTTTCAGACGCATAGTGCATTCATTACATCATTTCACATCACATACCTACATACAATTTTCATTCCGCATCATATACATTACATCATTTCATAACATATACATGCACACAATGCTCGCATTTATTCCAGACGCATAATTCACTCATCACATCATTTCACAGCACACGCATGCATACAACATTTGCATCTCATGCATCATGACATGGCATGAAGCTAACTTTATTTTTCAGGTTAACTATCCTCTTGATACAATCAACACAAAGGTCCATTCAGACGGACATCTGTATCAATTACATTCAGGATTCAACTACACCTTTCAGATATACTCCATGTCAACATTCATTCTGACATCCTCCCAACGATGGCATCTATAAGCCCATCCCAGACATTTATCGCCAATACAACATATACAAATACTATCAGATATAGCCTAGCGTACGGTTCATCCTGATTCAGCTCAACATATGACCCCTTCAACTCAGATACGATCTAACGTATGATCCATTCTGACCTTCAACAACTCAGATACGATCTAGCATACGATCCACTCTGATCTTCAATAACTCAAGTACGGTTTAATGTACGACCAAGTTAAACCTTCATCTTCTCAGATGCTACCTTCGGACAGGTACATTTCTGAATGGTAGTCTAGTATACGGCTACTCCCTTACTCAGATGCTACCTTCGGACAGGTACATTTCTGAATGGTAGTCTAGTATACGGTTACTCCCTTACTCAGATGCTACCTTCGGACAGGTACATTTCTGAATGGTAGTCTAGTATACGGCTACTCCCTTACTCAGATGCTACCTTCGGACAGGTACATTTCTGAATGGTAGTCTAGTATACGGCTACTCCCTTACTCAGATGCTACCTTCGGACAGGTACATTTCTGAATGGTAGTCTAGTATACGGCTACTCCCTTACTCAGATGCTACCTTCGGACAGGTACATTTCTGAATGGTAGTCTAGTATACGGCTACTCCCTTACTCAGATGCTACCTTTGGACAGGTACATTTCTGAATGGTAGTCTAGTATACGGCTACTCCCTTACTCAGATGCTACCTTTGGACAGGTACATTTTTGAATGGTAGTCTAGTATACGGCTACTCCCTTACTCAGATGCTACCTTCGGACAGGTACATTTCTGAATGGTAGTCTAGTGTACGACTACTCCCTTTTCAGCAGATTCAGCCTAATGGACGGCTCATTCTGCTCAGATATGGTTTAATGTACGACCAAGTTAAACCTTCATCTACTCAGATGCTACCTTCGGACAGGTACATTTCTGAATGGTAGTCTAGTGTACGACTACTCCCTTTTCAGCAGATTCAGCCTAATGGACGGCTCATTCTGCTCAGAGATGGTTTAATGTACGACCAAGTTAAACCTTCATCTTCTCAGATGCTACCTAGTGTACGGTACATTTCTGAAGTGTAGTCTAGTGTACGACTACCCCCTTTTATCAGCAGATTCAGCCTAATGGACGGCTCATTCTGCTCAGATACGGTCTAATGTACGACCCAATCGGACCTTTGTCTCCTCAGATGCTACCTAGTGTACGGTACATTTCTGAAGTGTAGTCTAGTGTACGACTACCCCCTTTTATCATCAGATTCAGCCTAATGGACGGCTCATTCTGCTCAGATACGGTCTAATGTACGACCCAATTAGACCTTCGTCTCCTCAGATGCTACCTAGTGTACGGTACATTTCTGAAGTGTAGTCTAGTGTACGACTACCCCCTTTTTATCATCAGATTCAGCCTAATGGACGGCTCAGTCTGCTCAGATACGGTCTAATGTACGACCCAATTTGACCTTCGTCTCCTCAGATGCTACCTAGTGTACGGTACATTTCTGAAGTGTAGTCTAGTGTACGACTACCCCCTTTTATCATCAGATTCAGCCTAATGGACGGCTCATCCTGCAACTCCAATACAGTCTATCATAAGACCCATTTGGATCTTCAACTCAGAGACGATCTAGCGTACGATCCATTCTGATTTTTCATCCTCGGCAAAGTCATCTGCCTAACGAACAGCTCACTCTGGTATTCAGATACGGTCCAGTGTATGATCCATTCTGATCCCTTATCCCCAGCAGTATATAGCATACTCCGACTCCCCGGCGAAGTCGACAGCATAATGGATGACTCACTATACGGTCTGATGTACGACCCGGTGTGACACCCATGTCTCCAGATATCGTCTAACGTACGACACAATCTGGAAATCTCCTCATCAAACTTCCTGGATGGCATCTTTAAGCCCATCTCCGTCAAGACTGATGGACAAGCGCAAATTGTTGGGGCATTCTAGTGTTCAATAATCTTTCACCTCCAGACCACGAACGGCACACACCATTCTGACTCTCTCGGTTCAAGAATATTGAACAGGGGCAGCTGTCATACCCCAAAATTTGCCCATCAATAGTTCAAGACATTTTTCAGGGGCATTCCGACTCATTTTATGGCACTGATCTTAAAGGGACAAAGGCCCAGCTCACGAATGGCCCAATCCAGAAAATGGCCCAAACTGGCCTGTTCGCTACACGCTCGCCTAGCGAACGTTACGTTCGCTACACGCTCGCCTAGCGAACGTTCGCTACACGCTCGCCTAGCGAAGCGAACGTTCGCTACCAGCTCGCCTAGCGAGGCTGACAGACAACAAAAAATTTCGGGCTTCGTTCTGAGCCCATTAGGTCATGAAAAAGGGCATTATAAATACCAGCACTTCAGTAATGAAAAGGAGAACGAAAGAGGAGGAAAGGAGAACCCTAGCAAGCAAACCCTAGCGCTCACAGACGGAAAACCCTAAAGGAAACCCTGAAGGAAAAGCCGGCGGCAGCAAGGTCACTTCCGCTCAATTCGATCCGATCGGCCAACTCAAGGTTACAATTCGATTGCAAACAGGTTTGCATTACTATTATCGCTTTATTTTCTTAATTTGCATGTGATACCGCTTTATGTTCTTAACTTGCATGTGATATTATAATTGAATTCATAAACATATTTGAGGTTTTGCATGTGAATTTAAGTGTGCCTGAATATTGTGAATGTTGAACCATGTAATTATGTGTTGAATGCCATAAGCCATGCCGCAGGTTGAAGTCATACTGTTCTGAAATTCAAAACCCGCAGCCGCTCGCTAGCACATCGCTAAGCGAGCATGTAGCGAGTGTTCGCTAGGCCTTCGCTAGGCGAGGCAGAGGCGAACGGGACAGCCCTTGATATTTGTTATGTTCTATGCGTAACCTGATCTATTCTATGTTAATTATGCACTGTTTTGCCTGACATTCATGCTGCTGTATTTTCTTTTGCGGTGTAATCTTCGATTACACCCCGATTTGGTATTCTAACCCGTTTGCTGAATTTTGCCAAGGTTCACATGTCCCAGGAAAAGATTGCCGTTAGGTCTTCCACTTTATTTGTGGGATACCCTTGTGGAGGCTCACCCTAAATTGCTTAATTAATTTTAATGTGTTAATTTTAATAATTAATTTTAATAATTAATTTTAATAATTAATTTTAATGTATTAATTTTAATGTATTATTTTTAATGTATTGATTTTAATGTGGAGATTCATCATAATCACCTAATTAACTTTAAAATGTGGCCTTTAAATATGTGATCTTGGACCTCTCTTTTGCCTTATGATATTACGGTATAACGGTCATGTCCCGCGAATGTGGGGATACACTTAGCAATGGCCCTTCGATTAAATCATCATAAAATAAATCATAGTCCCTCGGATGTTGCCTTCGAAAATACAATTTTGTCCCTCGATGACCCTTCGGTGTAGCCTACGGTTAAATGATGATCGTCCCTTCGAATGCTAAGGTATCCTTACAACTGTTGCCTTCAATGACCTATCGATGACCCTACGATGACCCTTTAACATCC
This sequence comes from Lathyrus oleraceus, assembly GCF_024323335.1. Classification (NCBI taxonomy): domain Eukaryota; kingdom Viridiplantae; phylum Streptophyta; class Magnoliopsida; order Fabales; family Fabaceae; genus Lathyrus; species Lathyrus oleraceus. The sequence goes on along the minus strand of NC_066585.1, from coordinate 172,325,166 downwards.
AAAGGGTAAAATTACTTACTTCTCAATAGTAAGGATAGTTTTACCCTCATAAGGATAGGAAACGTTCATAACGACCTCAGGAAGGTATAACTCTCAATTACTGGATCATAACCTAAAACATTTTCCACCCCTCACACTTTACACTTTACAAATCCTAGAAAATCACCACTTGGTATACATTCATACTTGAATCATTACCGAGTTATATTTTTCTAAACCATTTTCAAAATCAAATGAGATAAATACTTTGTATACATTCATACGAGAATCATTACAAAGTTAAACTCTCTTTCAAACATTTTTTTAAGCAATTCACCGATACTTTTCAGACAAAAATATAAGTGATCCAGTAATTAAGAGCCCATGGATAACCATGGATACAAAGGGTGCTAACACCTTCCCTTTGTATAATGTACCTCCCGAACCCAAAATCTATTGAGGTCTTTCCTGTTCTTTTCCACCTTTCCTTATTGGATAAAAGAAAAGTCGGTGGCGACTCTTGCTATCCGCGACATTGCGATAAAAAGCAAAATACCCCAAGTCAGTTCACCGTATGACAGAACTGGCGACTCTGCTGGGGATACTTTAAAAAGAGAGGTTACCTTACAAACAAGATCACTTATTTGAATTGTTTGATTTACTTTTAAGGGATTGCTTGGGTATCCTATGCTTGAGTGAAAGATCCTACACCCGGATCTAGTGTACCTTAGGTAAGTAGCAATAGATCATCGCGACTATCCGGCGTATACTGGAATGGTTAAAATGATGGCTACGGTTAATGTGACACTTTGGTTGTCCTGATGTTCCTCATGTTACTTGAGGAAAAATTTGGCTTCCGCGTGGTGTCATCGAAGCATTAACCAGACCTTTAGAACCCTAATTGACTCATCCTGGCCATTAGAAAGTAGTGAGCTAACTGACTTCGGTTCCGACTGGGGCTTGGTTGAGACTCGATACTACACTCTTTGAGATTGGACTTTAGGGAAGCTTCGGTCAACCACTTGGTGTTGCACTGAAGTGGACTTAAGGAAAGGTCGATGATTTGAGATCCTTTTAGAACCCGGTTACTATTCTAGGACAGGTTGAACCAACCAAACTTCAGTGGGGAGGGTACTTACCTATGGAACTCATGCAAGCCTTAAAACCTAGGGATGATTGTTGTGGACTTGTTTATGCTTGTTTAACATCTTAACATCATAACATCATAACATCATGACATCATAACATTGTACTAACCATTTCAAGGACTTAGGGATTTAACTTTGCTCTATTTTGTATGAAAAAAAAAACAAAAAAAAAACAAAAACAAAAAAACAAAAAAAAAAAAGTTTCCCTTTTCGGTAGTTTATGCAAAGTTAAACTCCAAAAGGCCTTGAAAACGTTTCATGCATTGCATAGCATAACATAGCATAACAGGTACTCTAAAGGGATCAGTGTTCTCACGGTTTTCCTCCAAACAGAAAAATGGACCTCGAACAAACTGTCAAGGATCTCCATGCTCAGAATGCTCAACTCCAGGAGATGATCTTGAACTTATCCAGGGGGCAGGAGGAACTGAAAGCTCTCTTGCTCGAGAAAAAGAAAGACAAGAAAGTTGTGAGTTACATTAACCCGGGAAGAAGGCTTAAAGGACAGGCTGCGGGAATCAAAATCAGAATTCCAAAGGATCAAGAAGAGGAAACAGAGACAGATTCAGAAGATGAGAATGCTGATCCTTTCAACCCTGAGGATGACGATGAAGATTACGAGAATGAACAGTACTCTCCAAAAGATGGCAAGTACAAGTTGCTGGAAGAACGCATGCTAGCTATGGAAGGTCAGAAGGCGCCCGGTCTGGATTTTGAAAGTTTGGGTCTAGTCTCCGATGTGATCATTCCTCGCAAATTCAAGGTCCCCGCTTTCACTCAGTATGATGGGGCATCTTGTCCTCAGATGCATCTGAGAGCTTACGTGAGAAAGATTCAGCCGTATACCACTAATAAGAAGCTCTGGATCCATTTCTTCCAAGAGAGTCTGTCTGGCACACAATTGGAGTGGTATTATCAGCTCGAGAGCTCTGACCTCCACACATGGACTGATTTAGCAACTGCTTTCTATAAACAGTACCAGTATAATTCTGAACTAGCGCCTACTCAGCTACAGTTGCAGAATATGACTATGGGATCTAAAGAAAGTTTCAAAGAATATGCTCAAAAGTGGAGAGATTTGGCTGGCAGAGTCAAACCCCCTATGACTGATCGAGAATTAGTGGACATGTTCATGAGCACACTGACTGGCCCATTCTACAGCCATCTATTGAGGAGTTCCTCATTGGGTTTCACTGAACTTATATTAACAGGTGAACATGTTGAAAGTGGCATTCGAAGTGGGAAGATACAGGCGACTATCTTTGATCCTCCGGAGACTCCTAATGGCATCACTGCCCCTCTGCCTAATCATGACGAGACTGTCAATGCTGTGGAAGATACTGATAACGATTATGACTTGGATAGCTGGATTTTCCCAACAATTGGTGACGGACCCAATAATTGGAAGGCTGAAGACACTATCCCGATTTCCTTTAGTCAGGAGTAATTGTTATTGCTATTTTTGTGTTTCAAAGCATTGTGTCTATACCCGGGGCATAATAGCTAATTTTTCAAGGGTTTTGTCATTTCATAAGCATATTCATATTCAATAAATCAATGGACTTTTTGCATTCAAATATTGCGCTCTATATCTTTCCTGTCATTTTTTTCAAAACAAGCTATGTTTTCTTGCACACACGCACGTAACAGTTTTCCGATCCATATCCATTCTGGATCTTGTTGATAATAGTTCTGCTACTGTTCATTATGACTTTGAAAATCCGATCTACCAAGCCGAGGATGGAAGCGAGGAAGATTGTGAAGTCCCTGGTGAACTTGTCAGACTGGTACTACAAGAAGAAAAGACTATACAGCTGCATAAGGAATCAATTGAAATTGTAAATCTGGGTACTGAAATAGACAAGAAAGAAGTCAGAGGTTTCTTGGGGCACTCGAATTACATTGCCCGAATCATTCCACACTTGACTGCTACCTGCAAACCCATCTTCAAATTAATAAAAAAAGAAAAAATCAAGAGATGGTATGGAATGATGAATAACAAAATCAGGAAATACCTCCAAGAACCTCCAATTCTAATGCTACCAGTTGAAGGAAGACCTCTAATCATGTATTTGACCGTGTTAGAAAATTCAATAGGGTGTGCTGGGGCAACATGACGAGTCTGGTCGAAAAGAGCATGTCATACACTGCCTTAGCAAAAGGTACCGACTGTGAAACAAGATACTCACAGCTCGAGAAAGCTTGCTGCGCTTTGGCTTGGGCTGCTCGCCGACTAAGGCAGTATATGTTGAATCATACCACTTTATTGATTTCTAAGATGGATTCTATCAAATATACTTGAGAAACCTGCTGTCTCCTGAGAGAGTTATCACTGATAATGGTACTAAACTGAACTCTACACGCAGTTCAAAATAAAGCACCATAACTCTTCTCCGTACCGGCAAAAGACGAACGGCGCCGTGGAGACTGCTAATAAGAATATCAAGAAGATCATACAAAAAACGACATAACGTACAAAGACTGGCATGAGATGTTACCTCTTGCTCTTCATGGTTACCGCACTTCGACAGGGGCAACCCCTTTCTCTTTAGTCTATGGAATGGAAGCCGTTTTACCGGTGGAAGTTCAGATTCCCTCTCTAAGAATCATGAAAGAGACAAGCTTAGATGAGGATGAATGGATTCAAACTCGACTCGATCAGATAAATCTGATTGATGAAAAGAGACTTGCGGCTGTTTGTCATAGGCAGATATATCAGAAGCGCATGATCCAAGCATTTAACAAAAAGGTCAAGAGACAGGTGTACCAACTTGGCGCCTTGATGATCAAGCGTATCATTCTACCACAAGGTGATCCCAGGGGCAAATGGACTCCCACATACGAAGGGCCATTTGTAGGTATTCTCTGGTGGAGCCATGATACTTGCTACAATGGATGGCGAAGAGTTCCCGCATCCTGTGAACGCTGACATAGTTAAAAAAATACTACGCGTAAAAGAGACCCGCTAGGTCGACGTACCTAGGCAAAAGTAAGGGCATCCCGGCGAACCAAAAGGGTTCGGGCAAAAATTAGGGATAAACATATAAAGACGTACACCCGGCAAGTCGAAAACCTGAAAAGGCGGCTTGGGCAAAAAAGGGTATCCCGGTGGACTGAAAACCTGAAAAGGCGGTCCAGGCAAAAATTAGGGATTAAAGCGTATGACTATGTCCCGTTCTCTGTCAGCTTCAACCAAGTTCCAAGGACTGAACAAACTAATCACTTCTATCCGACAGCAGGAGATGAGATGCTTGAAGACATGATGACAGTAGTGGAATTAAAATCAATAGGACTTTTTCTGCATAGCTTTCTCTTTGTTTGCCTGACAATTTCCTCTTACTAGGATTTCTGTCTCCCTTACACAAGTTGCCTGTTTATGGGCCCTCTTTCAAAATCAATACAATTTTATCTCCAAAAAAGATGCTTTTGTTTTCACTTTTTCTGTTTTGTTTGCGTAAATGTCCATTGATTTAATTTGAATTGACTTATGCATTTGAATATGATCAATATTTACCAAAAATACATGCCTAGAATAGTAATGGCAGTTACTAAGAGACTTCAGGATCGTGGATAAGGTCTAACCCTGCTTCCCAATGAATCCGTTGCTAATTCTATTCCCCGGCAACGCCAATTATTCCCCAGAAGAGGTCGGCACCACCAGATAGACAGGTCATCTCTTCCATCCCCAGCCAGGCTCTGTTGAGTGGTTCCATCGTCAGACAGAAATCAAGTATCCCCCAGCTAAGAAAGGGTCGTCAATACAAATATCTCCGACCAGAAGACTGAGATTTATTCCCCCAGTAGAGTCCCCTGGAAGAACGTTTCAGACGCATAGTGCATTCATTACATCATTTCACATCACATACCTACATACAATTTTCATTCCGCATCATATACATTACATCATTTCATAACATATACATGCACACAATGCTCGCATTTATTCCAGACGCATAATTCACTCATCACATCATTTCACAGCACACGCATGCATACAACATTTGCATCTCATGCATCATGACATGGCATGAAGCTAACTTTATTTTTCAGGTTAACTATCCTCTTGATACAATCAACACAAAGGTCCATTCAGACGGACATCTGTATCAATTACATTCAGGATTCAACTACACCTTTCAGATATACTCCATGTCAACATTCATTCTGACATCCTCCCAACGATGGCATCTATAAGCCCATCCCAGACATTTATCGCCAATACAACATATACAAATACTATCAGATATAGCCTAGCGTACGGTTCATCCTGATTCAGCTTAACATATGACCCCTTCAACTCAGATACGATCTAACGTATGATCCATTCTGACCTTCAACAACTCAGATACGATCTAGCATACGATCCACTCTGATCTTCAACAACTCAAGTACGGTTTAATGTACGACCAAGTTAAACCTTCATCTTCTCAGATGCTACCTTCGGACAGGTACATTTCTGAATGGTAGTCTAGTATACGGCTACTCCCTTACTCAGATGCTACCTTCGGACAGGTACATTTCTGAATGGTAGTCTAGTATACGGTTACTCCCTTACTCAGATGCTACCTTCGGACAGGTACATTTCTGAATGGTAGTCTAGTATACGGCTACTCCCTTACTCAGATGCTACCTTCGGACAGGTACATTTCTGAATGGTAGTCTAGTATACGGCTACTCCCTTACTCAGATGCTACCTTCGGACAGGTACATTTCTGAATGGTAGTCTAGTATACGGCTACTCCCTTACTCAGATGCTACCTTCGGACAGGTACATTTCTGAATGGTAGTCTAGTATACGGCTACTCCCTTACTCAGATGCTACCTTTGGACAGGTACATTTCTGAATGGTAGTCTAGTATACGGCTACTCCCTTACTCAGATGCTACCTTTGGACAGGTACATTTTTGAATGGTAGTCTAGTATACGGCTACTCCCTTACTCAGATGCTACCTTCGGACAGGTACATTTCTGAATGGTAGTCTAGTGTACGACTACTCCCTTTTCAGCAGATTCAGCCTAATGGACGGCTCATTCTGCTCAGATATGGTTTAATGTACGACCAAGTTAAACCTTCATCTACTCAGATGCTACCTTCGGACAGGTACATTTCTGAATGGTAGTCTAGTGTACGACTACTCCCTTTTCAGCAGATTCAGCCTAATGGACGGCTCATTCTGCTCAGAGATGGTTTAATGTACGACCAAGTTAAACCTTCATCTTCTCAGATGCTACCTAGTGTACGGTACATTTCTGAAGTGTAGTCTAGTGTACGACTACCCCCTTTTATCAGCAGATTCAGCCTAATGGACGGCTCATTCTGCTCAGATACGGTCTAATGTACGACCCAATCGGACCTTTGTCTCCTCAGATGCTACCTAGTGTACGGTACATTTCTGAAGTGTAGTCTAGTGTACGACTACCCCCTTTTATCATCAGATTCAGCCTAATGGACGGCTCATTCTGCTCAGATACGGTCTAATGTACGACCCAATTAGACCTTCGTCTCCTCAGATGCTACCTAGTGTACGGTACATTTCTGAAGTGTAGTCTAGTGTACGACTACCCCCTTTTTATCATCAGATTCAGCCTAATGGACGGCTCAGTCTGCTCAGATACGGTCTAATGTACGACCCAATTTGACCTTCGTCTCCTCAGATGCTACCTAGTGTACGGTACATTTCTGAAGTGTAGTCTAGTGTACGACTACCCCCTTTTATCATCAGATTCAGCCTAATGGACGGCTCATCCTGCAACTCCAATACAGTCTATCATAAGACCCATTTGGATCTTCAACTCAGAGACGATCTAGCGTACGATCCATTCTGATTTTTCATCCTCGGCAAAGTCATCTGCCTAACGAACAGCTCACTCTGGTATTCAGATACGGTCCAGTGTATGATCCATTCTGATCCCTTATCCCCAGCAGTATATAGCATACTCCGACTCCCCGGCGAAGTCGACAGCATAATGGATGACTCACTATACGGTCTGATGTACGACCCGGTGTGACACCCATGTCTCCAGATATCGTCTAACGTACGACACAATCTGGAAATCTCCTCATCAAACTTCCTGGATGGCATCTTTAAGCCCATCTCCGTCAAGACTGATGGACAAGCGCAAATTGTTGGGGCATTCTAGTGTTCAATAATCTTTCACCTCCAGACCACGAACGGCACACACCATTCTGACTCTCTCGGTTCAAGAATATTGAACAGGGGCAGCTGTCATACCCCAAAATTTGCCCATCAATAGTTCAAGACATTTTTCAAGGGCATTCCGACTCATTTTATGGCACTGATCTTAAAGGGACAAAGGCCCAGCTCACGAATGGCCCAATCCAGAAAATTGCCCAAACTGGCCTGTTCGCTACACGCTCGCCTAGCGAACGTTACGTTCGCTACACGCTCGCCTAGCGAACGTTCGCTACACGCTCGCCTAGCGAAGCGAACGTTCGCTACCAGCTCGCCTAGCGAGGCTGACAGACAACAAAAAATTTCGGGCTTCGTTCTGAGCCCATTAGGTCATGAAAAAGGGCATTATAAATACCAGCACTTCAGTAATGAAAAGGAGAACGAAAGAGGAGGAAAGGAGAACCCTAGCAAGCAAACCCTAGCGCTCACAGACGGAAAACCCTAAAGGAAACCCTGAAGGAAAAGCCGGCGGCAGCAAGGTCACTTCCGCTCAATTCGATCCGATCGGCCAACTCAAGGTTACAATTCGATTGCAAACAGGTTTGCATTACTATTATCGCTTTATTTTCTTAATTTGCATGTGATACCGCTTTATGTTCTTAACTTGCATGTGATATTATAATTGAATTCATAAACATATTTGAGGTTTTGCATGTGAATTTAAGTGTGCCTGAATATTGTGAATGTTGAACCATGTAATTATGTGTTGAATGCCATAAGCCATGCCGCAGGTTGAAGTCATACTGTTCTGAAATTCAAAACCCGCAGCCGCTCGCTAGCACATCGCTAAGCGAGCATGTAGCGAGTGTTCGCTAGGCCTTCGCTAGGCGAGGCAGAGGCGAACGGGACAGCCCTTGATATTTGTTATGTTCTATGCGTAACCTGATCTATTCTATGTTAATTATGCACTGTTTTGCCTGACATTCATGCTGCTGTATTTTCTTTTGCGGTGTAATCTTCGATTACACCCCGATTTGGTATTCTAACCCGTTTGCTGAATTTTGCCAAGGTTCACATGTCCCAGGAAAAGATTGCCGTTAGGTCTTCCACTTTATTTGTGGGATACCCTTGTGGAGGCTCACCCTAAATTGCTTAATTAATTTTAATGTGTTAATTTTAATAATTAATTTTAATAATTAATTTTAATAATTAATTTTAATGTATTAATTTTAATGTATTATTTTTAATGTATTGATTTTAATGTGGAGATTCATCATAATCACCTAATTAACTTTAAAATGTGGCCTTTAAATATGTGATCTTGGACCTCTCTTTTGCCTTATGATATTACGGTATAACGGTCATGTCCCGCGAATGTGGGGATACACTTAGCAATGGCCCTTCGATTAAATCATCATAAAATAAATCATAGTCCCTCGGATGTTGCCTTCGAAAATACAATTTTGTCCCTCGATGACCCTTCGGTGTAGCCTACGGTTAAATGATGATCGTCCCTTCGAATGCTAAGGTATCCTTACAACTGTTGCCTTCAATGACCTATCGATGACCCTACGATGACCCTTTAACATCCAAAGGGTAAAATTACTTACTTCTCAATAGTAAGGATAGTTTTACCCTCATAAGGATAGGAAACGTTCATAACGACCTCAGGAAGGTATAACTCTCAATTACTGGATCATAACCTAAAACATTTTCCACCCCTCACACTTTACACTTTACAAATCCTAGAAAATCACCACTTGGTATACATTCATACTTGAATCATTACCGAGTTATATTTTTCTAAACCATTTTCAAAATCAAATGAGATAAATACTTTGTATACATTCATACGAGAATCATTACAAAGTTAAACTCTCTTTCAAACATTTTTTTAAGCAATTCACCGATACTTTTCAGACAAAAATATAAGTGATCCAGTAATTAAGAGCCCATGGATAACCATGGATACAAAGGGTGCTAACACCTTCCCTTTGTATAATGTACCTCCCGAACCCAAAATCTATTGAGGTCTTTCCTGTTCTTTTCCACCTTTCCTTATTGGATAAAAGAAAAGTCGGTGGCGACTCTTGCTATCCGCGACATTGCGATAAAAAGCAAAATACCCCAAGTCAGTTCACCGTATGACAGGTATGCTAGTTCACATACCCTACTCTTTAATGCCCTTTTCCCAATAACATCTAATGACCTAAATCGTCTCCACAACTCATCCATTGCAGAAGTCATATCCACCTCTGATCCATCGTCTTCTCCTACCTCTAACTCAACTTCCATAGTTAGTTTCCTCCAATGAACATGAACAACATCAATGGGTATCGGTATACCACCTAGTATGTATCTTCCTAACTCACAAGCACAAGGTAACCCATAAGATGTTCTAAGAGTACAACCACATATTTTCCTGTTAGTTCCAACATAATCAACTCTCAATAACTCTTCAGCAATACGTCTCAAAGCAGCTCGAGATACGGAACCACGCAAATAACCATAAAAGGGACTTACGTGCGTGTGCTCAACTTCGTAAAAACTCTTTTGAAAAGAAGCTCTAATGTTTCCCAGTTGTAATCTCAAGTTGTTATTCATTGCTTCCCAACATTTGACCATGTCACCTATACTGTTTCCTAACATCTGCTTTAACTTCCAATGAGCAGATTCAACCCTAAAAATATTGAAAATAACACATAGAAATAATATCAGATATAAAAATAACACATACAAAATTATAAGACGTACCGATTAGTCGTTGTGTTACCCAAATGTAGCACTCGATTAATCCATGCTCCAACAAATCTATGCCTATGTGGAGTCAACCATGTGTCTTTCACATACTTAATAAATCCACTATAATCAACACATGCTTGCTCAAGTTGATGCAATCGCTGACCATACTCAACCTCATCACTAGCCCAGACAACTTCCATCCATAATGTGTCTATCGTCTTTTGCAGGTCATTCACCACATGTTGTTTGCATTTGGCACCAACGTTTTTGTTAATGTGAAATCTACATAGCAAATTAATCGAGCTGGGAAACACAACTTCAATTGCTTTCATCAAAGCAAGATCTCTATCTGTCAAAATCACTTGTGGACACATGTCTTTCTTCACAAACAACTCTTTTAATTTCTCCAATACCCAGCAAAAATTCTCTGTTTGCTCAGACTCCAAATACGCAAATCCAACAGCAAAAGTCAACTCGGTCGATGTCATGCCAACAATTTCAAACAAAGGTTGTCTATATTTGTTTGTCTTGTAGGTGCTATTCATAACTAACACAATCGGAAATATATTCAACAACTTAACTGAATCAGGATGTGCCCAAAATATCTCTCTCACCACTTCCGAGTCATCCTTTTTTCTACTCCAATACACATATCCTGCATCCTCAATAAGCTTAAACAGATGTTGTATCTCACTCCTAGGACCTCTTATCTCTTTTTGTATCACACTCTTATGCTTGTATACTTGCGTAATCCGAGTGACATTCTCAGGATAATTGTCTTGCAAGGAAAGCAATATGTGTCTAGGTGCTACATGTCTCTTTGCCAAATCTGCGACATGTTGCTTCTCATCTGTGGTCAACCTACCAATAAACGAATGACCTTCTAATCTATCCGGTAAACCATGATTATGTAACCCACATTTTACATCAATCTTCCAACCAGATCCATCTTTCGCCGGAGTCGACCTAATTTTAAATGGACATCCACATTTCTTTGACGCACTTTGGGTACCACTATCACTAATCTTGTGTTTCCCACCTTTATCACAACCAAATATTATTTTGTTACTTCTCCCTCTCTTCCCCGTTTCAGTATCTGAACGACTGATAATAACAGTTACTTTATTGTTGATTCCAACCTCTTTAATCCATCTGATAACCTCTTCTCGTGTACCAAATCTTTCCGTCGTCATAAACGCATCAGTAGTATCTACACATATTTGGGGAAGATTTTCCATTCCTGCAAAATAAAAAAAAATAAAAAAAAAATAAAAAAATTAAAAAAAAAAAAAGCGAACCGGAAGACTTCTTGAAAGACTTCCGGAACACATATAATACATACCGGAACACTTTTCCAAAGAGTTCTGGTATGTAAAATTTGTTCACCGGAACTCTTTCAAGAAGTGTTCCGGTTTTGTAATTTTTTTTATTGAACCGGAACTCTTTCATGAAGTGTTCCGGTTTGCTTTTTTGTGTGTTCCGGAAGTCATTCTTTAAGTCTTCCGGTTTGGGAAAAATACATACCGGAAGTCATTTTGCAGGAGCTCCGATGCGAGGAGTGTGAAAGTGTAATTTCTGAAATTTTCAACTGAATGGTAAAAATGAAATGGTAAATTGGTTAAAACCAATTAAGGGTAGAATGAGAATTTTTAAAATTTTGTAGGGGTATGGGGCTAACTGTAGGGGTACAAGGTAAAATTTTCCATTTTGCTTCAGGTCTTGGTTGGTTGCGGATTTGGGCCCTTTAGCCCAACCAAATACTTCTTGCACCTTTATTTTGTGCATACTCCACTTAACCGCTAGCTTCACCCCCTCATGCTGCAGGGCACATGCCAATGGGCCTGGGAGTGGGACTCCACACCCAAGGTTCTATTTCACCCTGTCCAGATGGGCCTGCACCGCCCCTTCTTTGCAAGGCCCATGTTCCAATTTACTTGTTTTCCTTTCTCTTTTTCTGTTTGGTTGTTTGATAATTAATTAGAGTATTAAACTTAGAATTTGGAATTAGGATTAGGGATTTAGATTCTAATTAGGTTTTTTAGAATATTTGCTCAATTAGGATTTAATTAGTTTAATTAGATCTTAAGGTTTTTTAGAATATTAGAAATATTAGAAGTTGATTGGTATAGTTGAAATGTTAGAAAATAATGATGATAATTAGTTTAGGTTAATTAGATTTTGTAGAAAATTAGAACTAATTAGAATTGTTTGGGATTTAGATGGTTTTAATTAGATTTTCATAAGTAGAAATTAATGACGGCACAAGGGTTTGTGTTGTCAGAGAGTTATGCGATTGGGGTTATGACTGCACAAGAGTTGTGCTTTCTAAACACTTTTTGGAACAATGTTAACCGGTTAATGCATATGGTTAACCGGTTAACGCAATACGAAATAAAATTTTTAAGTTTTTCAAACAGTGTTAACCGGTTAACGCATTTGGTTAACCGGTTAACGCAAGACGGAAAACAGTTTTCCAAGAGATTTTCAAACAGTGTTAACCGGTTAACGCATTTGGTTAACCGGTTAACGTAAGGCAGAAAACAATTTTTGAACAGATTTCAAACAGTGTTAACCGGTTAACGCATATGGTTAACCGGTTAACGCAAGGCAAAATTCACCCGTTCGGCTAACTCAGTGCTTTAAAGTATCAAGTGTTGATGCGAAAAACGACGTCGACCCCCGGCTAACGCAAGGCAAAAACACCCATTCCCGCTGACCGGGCAGCGGACCCCCGGCTAACTCTGTGTAGTGTGATCGGTCGTCGAAATTTAATTTGGTTTTAATTAATTAAAAGAATTAAAATTGATAATAATAATAATGTGTTTATTATTGTCTTGTGGTGATCGGTTATGGCCTTAGTTTTCCTTTATTTTGTTTTGGTTTTTAAATACGACTTGCGTGTCGTGCCTTTTTTTTTTAATCTCTCAATGTAACTTCTTTTCTCATCTCACTCCCTCGTATGTAAAACGAGTTTCTTTTATGTAATGTAATGATATGAAGAAAGCAAAGAAGTCAGTGCTAAATGAGGACAACCTTGAAGATGTTGCTTGGAGAAGCTTAGATCGTTGTTAGGTTAACTTAGATTCTCTCATTGACTTGGGAGAACAATTGTGCTAGGGGCCATAACTGTTTCATTATGTATGTATGTATGTTGATGCATGTGAGAGGCGATTTATATGATAAATAAGCCGGTGAGATCAGAAAAATTGCAATTCCCTCAAATTAAATATTAAGTTTATGCTTTCCAAGTTTTAACACTCATCAAGACTAGTATCGAATAATGTAGGTTTCGCCTACGCGAGGTGCATGTTCTATATTAGTAAGGTGCGATGGGATAATTGTAATATCCAACTATTAAAACAATGGGTCAAACTTAACTAAACAAATTATAATAATATTATATATGTTTGCTTTCCAAGTTTTAGCACTCATCAAGACTAGTATCGGACAATGTAGGTTTCGCCTACGCGAGGTGCATTTTCTATATTGGTAAGGTGCGATGGGATAATTGTAATATCTAACTGCTAAAACGATGGGTCAAACTTAATTATAATAATATTATATATGTTTAGAAGCAAGAGTTGGGAATGATCCATATGATGGATTGGAATAAGGAGTTATTCACCCAACTGAAATTTTCGAGAGTTGTATGAGATACAATTGGAAGGAGTTCCTACCTAAATAACCTAGTTTTGTGTAATCCGCCTACGCGGACTTAGAACGAAGTGAAATATGGATCTCGACCCACTAGAAAATCTTCCAACGGGATTTTCCGAATCAAATGATGAGGGTCATTTGTTTTGAGTAAAATAGTGGGAGCATATTTAATTAAAGGCCTAATTAAATATGTCAATGATACTTATATTTTCATTAATCCTTATGTAGATTACCATGACAACAAACACCTCTAACGACATCTTGCGATCAATCCTTGACAAGGAAAAAATTGTCTGGGACAAATTTTTTGGATTGGTACCGAAACATGAGGATTGTCCTCAAACATGATAAAGGGAAAGGCAAGGAAGTTGTCAAACCCAAACCCACTATTGCTGCTTTAAAGCCTAGTGAAGGCATAACAAAAGAAGGCACCTGCTTCCATTGCGGTAAGACCGGACACTGGAAGAGGAACTGCCCAAAGTACCTGGAAGATAGGAAGAATGGAGTAGAGACTCCAACTTCAGGTATTTTTATTATTGAAATTAATTTATCTACTTCTGCATCATGGGTATTAGATATTGGATGCGGTTCTCACATTTGTACAAATGTGCATGGACTAAAAAGGAGTAGAGATTTGGCAAAAGGTGAAGTCGACCTATGAGTTGGCAATGGAGCAAAGGTTGCTGCCTTAGCCGTAGGAACTTATGTATTGACTTTACCTAGTGGTTTAATAATTCAGTTAGAGAACTGTTATTATGTACCTGCAATTAGCAGGAATATTATTTCCGTTTCTTGTTTGGACAAGTTTGGTTTTTCATTTATAATAAAGAACAATTGTTGTTCAATTTATTTGAATGATATATTCTATGCTACTGCACAAATGAACAATGGACTATATGTCCTTGATCTTGAAATGCCTATTTATAACATTAATACTAAAAGGATGAAACCTAATGAGTTAAATCCAACTTACCTTTGACATTGTCGATTAGGCCACATAAATGAGAAGCACATTTCCAAACTCCATAAAGATGGACTCTTGGACTCTTTTGATTATGAATCATATGAGACATACAAATCTTGTTTAATTGGAAAGATGACAAAGTCTCCATTCACAGGAAAAGGTGAAAGAGCTAATGATCTTTTGGCCCTCATACATACTGATGTATGTGGACCACTGAACATACCAGCCAGAGGAGGTTTTCAGTACTTCATCACATTCACTGATGATTTCAGTAGATATGGTTATGTATTTAATGAAACACAAATCAGAGTCCTTTGAAAAGTTCAAGGAATTCAAGAATGAAGTACAAAACCAACTAGGTAAGAATATTAAAACTCTTCGATCAGATCGAGGTGGTGAGTATTTAAACCTAAAGTTTGATGACCATCTGAAAGAGTGTGGGATCCTATCCCAACTTACTCCTCCTGGAACACCCCAATGGAATGGTGTATCTGAGAGAAGAAATCGAACCCTGTTGGACATGGTCCGATCCATGATGAGTCACGCCGATCTTCCAAACTCCTTTTGGGGACATGCATTGTTGACAGCAGCTTACACACTTAACCGTGTTCCATCCAAAAATGTTGAAAAGACACCATATGAGATATGGAGTGGTAAGAAACCACATATGTCTTACATGAAGATTTGGCGTTGCGAAGTTTATGTGAAACGACAAATTTTAACTAAGCTTGAGCCCAAATCTGACAAATGCTTATTTGTGGGGTATCCTAAAGAAACAAGAGGGTAATACTTCTACAATCCTTCAGAGGGCAAAGTGTTTATCGCTCGAACTGGAGTTTTCCTAGAAAAGGATTTTATTTCCAAAGGAATCAGTGGGAGGAAAGTAGAACTTGAAGAAATTCAAGAATCACAAAGCATCGATACACCTATGGAGGAATTAGAGCAGGAAACACAAGTAGTTGTGGAAGAGCAACCTGCTCAAGTAGAACAAGACCAGCGTAGGTCAAGCAGGATACATCACCTACCTGAGAGATATGGATATCTCATAACAAATCAAGGTGATGTATTACTCATGGATCAAGATGAGCCTGTGACCTACCAAGAGGCCATAACTGGTCCCGAGTCTGAGAAGTGGCTAGAAGCCATGAAATCTGAAATGGATTCCATGTACACAAACCAAGTTTGGACCTTGGTAGAGCCTCCTGTAGGAGTTAACCCTATAGGATGCAAGTGGGTCTTCAAAAAGAAGACTGACATGGATGGTAAGAAACATACCTATAAGGCAAGACTGGTTGCAAAAGGATATAAACAAATTCATGGGGTTGACTATGATGAAAACTTTTCACCAGTTGCAATGCTTAAATCTGTTCGGATTTTACTTGCTATTGCTGCATATCATGATTATGAAATATGGCAGATGGATGTCAAAACTGCTTTCCTTAATGGGAATCTTCTTGAGGATGTGTACATGATACAAACTGAAGGATTTGACATACAAGAAGAAGCCCAAAAGATATGTAAGCTACAAAGATCAATTTATGGATTGAAGCAAGCTTCCAGAAGCTGGAATCTTCGTTTTGATGAAACGGTAAAACAATATGGATTCATCAAGAAGGAAGATGAGCCTTGTGTCTACAAGAAGGTTAGTGGGAGCATGATCGTTTTCCTGGTATTATATGTAGATGACATATTACTCATTGGAAACGATGTCCCTACCCTGCAACAAGTAAAGTCTTGGTTGGGGAAATGCTTTTCTATGAACGACCTAGGTGAAGCAACCTATATATTAGGAATCAGAATCTATAGAGATAGATCACAAAGACTGCTTGGCCTAAGTCAGAGTACATACATAGACAAAGTGCTGAGACGCTTTAATATGCATGATTCCAAGAAAGGATTCATACCTATGCAACATGGCCTGTGTCTATCAAAAACACAATCCCCTTCAACTAAGGAAGAAAGGGATCGCATGAATAAGATTCCATATGCATCTACAATAGGATCTATCATGTATGCCATGTTATGTACTCGACCAGATGTCTCGTATGCTTTAAGTGCAACGAGTAGGTACCAATCTGATCCTGGTGATGCCCATTGGGTAGCTGTCAAGAATATCCTTAAGTACTTGAGGAGGACTAAGGACTCATTCTTGATATATGGAGGTCAGGAAGAGTTGGCTGTAATTGGATACACCGACACTAGCTTCCAGACAGATAAGGATGACTTTAGATCGAAATATGGTTATGTGTTTTGCTTAAACAGTGGCGCTGTGAGCTGGAAAAGTTCAAAGCAAGATATAGTTGATGATTCTACAACCGAGGCCGAGTATATTGCTGCCTCAAGTGCAGCAAAGGAAGCTGTTTGGATCAAAAAGTTCATTAGTGAACTTGACATAGTTCCTAGCATTGTGTATCCCATTGGTCTCTATTGTGATAACAATGGTGCTAGCGCACAAGCTAAGGAGCCTAGATCTCATCAACGGTCCAAAAACATACTTAGGCGTTATCACCTCATTCGAAAGATAATAGATAGAGGAGATGTGAAAATATGTAGAGTACCTACACTTGACAATATTGTTGACCCACTGACAAAGCCTCTTGCGCAACAGAAGCTTGATAGCCATACTAGATCAATGGGCATTAGGGGTATGCCTGATTGGCTCTAGTGCTAGTGGGAGATTGTTGGAGTAAGCCCTAGAGGCCAATACTTTTGGTACTTGTATCGAATTATTTATTAATTAATAAAAGGCTTTTTCTTTATTATGTTTGATTAATAAAGTCCCTAGAATAGCTAGTCCGTTTAATGTATCAAGTATGACTTAATCATGAGATCACATTAAACATAAGGCCACTATTCTTAAAGTATCCGTAGTCGAGCTTTATTGTGAAGTGGGATAACATTAAAGCATTAAGACTATTATATTTGTAGACTGATGATCACATCTCATGGATCATGGATAAAGAGTTATTAAGTCTTAAACATAGGTATGACTATTAAGAGTAATATTTATACCGGATTGACCCGCTATGAGAATACTATATAGAAAGTTATGCAAAGTGTCATAAGTTATTCTCATAGTGATAATGGTGTATACCACTCTTCGACCTGAAACCACTATGGATCCTAGATGTAGAGTTGAGTGCTTTATTGCTGATCCAACGTTGTCTGTAACTGGATAACCATAAAGACAGTTGATGGGTACTCCACGAAGCATGCTGAGGGACATGAGTGACCTAGATGGAATTTGCCCATCCTGCATAACAGGATAAATGTCTATGGGCCTGTAACACCTCAAAATTTGCCCTCCTCTCTTTGGACTAGCTTAGCATATTGCATATCATTTTGTAGGTCATTAGGCATTGCATATTTGCATATCATGTGGTTATATGGAGCAAGTCATCCTCCTAAGTCTTGATCAGAAGATAAAGAGGTTAAGATGCAAGCTAAGGTTTCATGGACTGATCATTAATCATCTGAGGATGTGTGATTCAAATTAGGGTTTCTTGGTTGTCAAGGAGATTGAGCTTCATCTTGGTTGAAATGATACATCATCATCATCATGGCCTTGCCATCACCAGGAGATTCCTTATGCTTGATCAGATATCTTGAGATTAGGGTTTTGACCACTGGTCAACCCTAATCATCTGCATGGTGCCATTCAGGGCTTGTCAAGGAGATGAGGTTTTCAGTGGATATGGGGATCATCATATGGTTATATTGAGCTTATGGAAGCTAGGGTTTCATCATTGAGCCATTTCATCAGGAGTTTGAGGCTCAATTTGATCAGTCAAGCTGAAATTCATCTATCAGTTAGAAAAGTCAACTGTGGTCAACTGTGCCTGAATTCATGGATTTGGAGGAGGGAGAGGGTTAGAGACACTTCATTCATGTTTAAACACGTTTTATTTGACATTTCAAACATCAAGAATGAAGAAAATAAAGTCAGATGGAAACTTTCCAAAAATAGAAAGTGACTTGTAATTGAAAATTGCCAAAAATGGAAAGTTTTTCTCCTCAAAATTACGTGTCCAAAAATGTTTCAAATGAAAATTCGTTCAACATGAAAGTTGTAGATCTTGCTCTCACCTTTCCAAAAAGTCCAAGAACATGAATTTCTCATTTGTGGTTGGCAAGTTATGGATTGATCATTGTCCAAAAAAGTTGAATTTCAAAGTGGCATAACTTTTGATTCACAAGGCCAAATTGAGTGAGGTTTCTTTGAGCAAAATTCATTTGACATGAGCTATCATGATCCATCATTACATTTCATGAAAACTCATCACATAAAAAGTCCATTTTTCAAGTGGACCAATTTTGAAAAAGGGAGGGAAAAAGGTGTTTTTGAGAAATAAGCCTTGTTTTCACATGATTCCACTTGCAACAGTTCACAAATGCCATTTGAAACTTGCTCAAACCAGAAAATTCTACTGTTACATTGTATTTGCATAAGTGAGGGTGGATTGGCTAATTACCATTTAGCATAAAAATGCATTTTCACTAATCACTCACATTTGGCTAAACTTGATTAACAAAATGGATTAGTGCATCATATAAATGGTTAATCATAACTGTTTTTCAGATTAACATTCATTCATCTCAGATCTAGATCCAAAATTGCACAATTCTCTCAACTTTTCATCTTCACTTTTTTGCAATTTCTTCACAAGCCTAGCCAAGATCTTCTTTGATTCATCACCTACAATCATTGTAGAAGCTTTTGCAAGCAAGGATTCTTCACATTCAAGCAAAATCAAGGACTGTTACAAGAAGGTGCATCAATGGCAATTCAAGATTTGAGCTAGATCGTGTGTAATTAAGCAACAAACCTTGTTCCATTCACCTATACAAGAGTGATAGAAGTTCTGTTTTGCAATTCCAAGGCCAAAAACACGCAAATTCGCAACTGTCTTCAAATTAAGGTCAGATTTCGACTTCAATGATTCTTGAAATTGATTGATGATTTGGATAGATCTTGTTTAGTAGAGAATTCTGCAAGTTGAATCATTAATTTTCGTTGAGAAATGAGAGAGTTATGTTGATTTGAAATTTCATGCTCAAACATGTTTTGGATCGATCCGGTTAAATTAGGATGAATTAGGCTTAATGAATGTGATATTGTTGATGTACATTGTGAGACCTTTCCATTGATATAAGGTTTGTGTGATTTGGTGAAAAAATGTTCATGAGCATATGAATGTATGAACACATGAAGAACATTGAAATTTTTTCCAGAAATGTTGTCTAGATCCAATTCAGCGCTACTGTTCATGAAAGTAGATGTTAGCGCGCCATGATTTTGAGTAGGACCACCCTTCGAGTCCTGCTGGCGCCATTTTACATTTTTGCCTTGCCATTTATTTTCACATGCTTTACATGATTCCACATGCTTCTATTTCTTGTTTTTTATTTTTCTTCAACATTCAAAAATTCATAACTCACAAACCACTTGTCCAAATTGAGTGAAATTTTTTCCACCATGGTCCTCATGATCTCTACAATTTAATGAATATTTTTGTGGAAATTGTGCACGTGTGGAATTAAAAATGGCCTAGGGTTTGCTCATGTATGTGGTTTCATGCATATTGCTTGGTATTTTGATCATGAAATGATGATATTTAATTGGAAATTCTTGAAACTTTTCATGCTTATTCTAGAGACCTTAATGGATATTTTGGCTTTGAGTTTGCTATTTTATCATTCCTGGTTTGAGAGATATGACCTGATCATTAGAGGTGTGACAATTTGTGTCACACCATTTCTTGTCTAACTTCATGATTTTTTTTACCATGCCATATGAACTTGAAATGAGCTGAAATTTTGCATGTCGATATTTCTGGATGTTAAGCTCACATGTGAATTTTTCTGGAATTTTTGAGTGCATTTCCTATTTGTTGGAGAATTTCTCCCCTGTTTGACCAAATGTGGACCTTTTGTGAGTCATGTTTTTAAATGTTTTGTGAAATTCTGGATATGCATTGGATGGACTTGAAATTTTGTGGAGTGATTATAGACACATTAAAGTTTGTCATGGTTTTGGTTTGGTGCATTTATCCTGTTCCTACACTGTTTTATGCTTAATTGAAGTGGATGCATGTTTTGGTGCCTTGTTTGGACTTGTATGAGCATGATTTGGCTTGATGAATTTAATTGACTTGCTTAACTTGGTCAAAATAACTTGAAATTTGGTATGATTGTCATGTTATGAATGCTGTTTAGCTGTGATTTTTTTGGGGATTTATTGAAATATTCTTGAGTTGATTTGGATTGGATCTTTCTGTTTGGTCCTTTGAGGTTCTAAATTGCATGCTTTGTATTCTTTGCCTCATGAAATGATAATGGTTGATGATATGAACATGAGACCAACTGGATTTGATTCTTATTTGATTGATCTTGATTTTGGATAAGTTTCATGTTCTGTTTTGACTTATTGATCCTATTTTGACCCTAGTCTTGTACTAGTGGTTTGTGTTCTCACATTTGAGCTTTGTTTCAGGTCAAAGAGCACAATTGCTTATACTTGATGATGTGCACTCAATTGGGATTGGTTTATTGCTTGCTTATGACTAACTTGAGTTTGTTTTGTAGGCATTGAGAATTATGCTTAGGCCTTGTGGCTTGCACCTTTGTGCATTGATGCTTGCTATCTGTTTGTGCTGTTGACTTTTAACTTGTCTGTTTGACTGTTTGTGCAGAGTACTAATTATGTTGGATTGATTTCAGGTACCTTAGTTGCTATAGTTCATTGTGAACTTGCTTGTGCTGCTTCTTGGTTGTGTAAACCAATTGAGGTAGAATCACTAACTCCATGTAGTCTGGAAGACCTGGCCTGTTACTTGGCCAGGCACCTGTCTGAAGTCCTCCTTAAGAGGCAATGCTTGTGCTTGTTAATTTTTGTCCCCAAGCAGGAAAAGACCTTTGTTAAGGCAATTGGCAGACACAAGAGGTGTGTAGTCCACCTCCTGCTATTCTGTTGAGTCGTCCCTTGGCTCACATTACATGTTGATGCCTTGTGGATCCTAACCCAAGATCCATGTACAGTTGTACAGTTGAGTCACTGTCATAAGTGTAGAAGGGTTCCTACTTTCTGGACCCACACTTCTTTGTCTGAAGCTCTCCCAGGCCAGGGATAAGAGCTGTGAAGTCTAATCTTCACTCACCTTTCATCAGCTTCACCTTGACTCTCAATGTCAAGGTTAAGAGCTAACATCACCCTGATATAGTTGACTTGCTTTGGCAGTCTAACCCTTGTTTGAGCCACCTCTGTCTGTATATAGTGTGTGCTATTTGTGATTGTTTGCTTTGATTGCTTTGCTTGTTTAGGATTAGCTTGCTGCCAGTGCAAGTTAGGATAGAAACCATAACTTAGGGATGATATGCATGATAACATCTAGGCTCGAGTCCAGCTCCCTAGTAGTGTGTCTCCCTTTGTATCTGGTTAGATTTTCTTTCCCGTTCAGGGGAACTACGTCGCCCTGATCCTCATACCAGATGAGGTACGTAGGCAGGAGGCCGTGCGAGGTCTCTCTGGGCACCCTTTTTCTTTTTTTTGTGTGTGTTTGCTTGACAGTTGCTAGGCTCGAGTTCCCGACTCCTTAGTAACTTGTTGCTTGTTCCTTCTTGTGTGTGTAGGAGATGGATGTAAGCCCAGCCATTGGCATTCCGTATCCTCTTGTTGTGTGCTTGGAGTCCGGTATAAGTCCATCAAGTGGCATCTGGTTTCCAGTGTGGGTTTGTTTGGTTCGGAAGCTGATGTAAGTCCAGCGATTGGCGTTCGGGTTCCATGTTTGCCTTTTTGTGTTTTGTTTTGTTCGGCGTGCGTGAGCCGAACTACGGCGGCTCTGATTCTCGTTCCAGACGAGATACGTAGGCATAGGATACGATATCCTAGCGAGCCCTCTCCTCTCTTTCCCCACCTGTGTTGTCCTCAGTGTGTGTGTGTGATGTTTGTTTTAGCAACCTTAACCTATCTTTTGAGCGTGGATCCCGTCGAGTACGACGGATGCGTAGGGGTGCTAATACCTTCCCTTCGCATAACCGACTCCCGATCCCATTCTCTTTGGTCGCGAGACCATTGCTTTTCCCAGGTTTACTTCGAGCGTTTCCTTTCCCTCTTTGGGATAAATAACGCACGGTGGCGGCTCTGTGTTGTGTTTGTTTCAGCCCGCCGGTTGTTTTTCGCGGATGCGACAGGGCCCAATATTGAACTGGACAAGGATGACACGGTCTATACCTTGTGTTCAATATAGACATAAGGACAAAGGGGTAATTATACACATAATTATTATCACAGAAGGATTTGTCAGGTCACATGACATTTTCGTGACTTGGGTAGCAGTGATGTGTTGCTAGATACCGCTCACTGTTTATTATGTTAAATGTATGATTTAACGTAATTGCCAACGTCACGAAAACCTACAGGGTCACACACAAAGGACGGATTGATGAGAGATAGAGTAACTAAGGAACATCGTAAGGTACGGTGTACTTAAGTAGAATACGAAATATGGTAAGGTACCAAATACTTAAGTGATTTTGGCATATTATGAGATATGGGCCAAAATACACTTAAGTGGGCTTTTCAGCTTGAAGCCCACACATGTGGTTCTATAAATAGAACCCTTGGGTAAAAGCATTGTAACTCAAGTGAAGACTTGGAATTTCGTTTCCCTCTCTCTCTCTCTCACTCAAAGCCTTCATTCGTACCAGCTAGCATTGAGATTGAAGGAACCCGTTCGTGTGGACTGAGTAGAGACGTTGTCATCGTTCAACGTTCGTGATCGCTCCGTGGATTTGTATCCAAGGTTTTGATCGTTACAAGAGATCTGCACCAAAGGTTTGAATCTCCATAAGAGGTAACGATTCTATCACTGATCATGCCCATTCGTAAGGATCACTAAATGGAGAAATTTTTAAATTTCGCTGCGCCTTGGATGACAATTCTCCTTCACAAGCCACTTCAGTTGATTATATCAAGAAGCAGAATATCTGAGAACTCTGTTGAGTAGAAAGACAAGATGCTTCAAACTTTCAGTGAACCTGAGATAGTTACGTCAAGGAATTTCAACAAGATTTAGTTAGTCTGAGACAATTATGTTGAGATGCGGTGAATCTCTCCAAAGATCAGATAGTCAAGGGGTAAACCACTCCAGTTGATCGCATCAGAAGACCAAACGCCTGAGAACTTTGTTGAGCAAGGGCAAATTATTTTGATTGATCTTATCAAGTGTTGAATTCTTGAGACTCTGTTGAGCAGCGACAAGACATTTCAATTGATCATATCAAGAAGCGGAACGTCTAAGAACTCCATTGAGCAGAAAGATAAGACACTTCAATTTTCAGTCAATCTGAAGCAATCATGTCGATAAATCTCTACAAGATTCAGTTGATCTAAAGAATTTACGTCGAGATTTGACAAATCTCTACAAGACATGTTAGTCATGGGCATTTCCTCAGAGAACGGCCAGCCAAAGGCAAAGTTATTCCAAGACTCATACTAGGGCAAGCTACCTCAGGAACCTAAGAAATCAATCTCTTTGAGATAGTTAATCTGAGGTATGATGTGTCAAGACACTAGGGCAGGTCAAATCGAGATCGTTATATGACAGAGTTGCTTCATAACTTATGACCGGGGCAATCCATGCAGATTCCCAATAGATTGGGGCATGACTAACTAGGGAAGGAAGATCCTTTCTATACTTTTGAGGTTGCTCAGAGCAAGTTCTATTCTGCATGAGAGACTTCTAAGTTCAAGATGAATGTTGGGGAGTCATGCTAAACACATCCCTGACCTTTCAATAGAGAACCCATGTCTTAATTAATAAACCCAATGGTTATTGGTGTCATAAGTTCCCAATCTTCAGAATACGTCCAGCCATGTATAAGTTGTATATAACCAAATCCTGACCATGCATCGGCATCTTGTATAAGCAATCATTCATTGCATATCATTGCATCGTAAAAAACACGTAGCATATTCCATCAAGATAAAGCATTACGTCATGCAAAATAAATATGCATAACAACATGAAAGTCTTTCTCGAAAGCATAAAAGAATACTTCGTTGAGATATTCCTCCTCCCCAGTTGAGAACATTATCATGAAACTCTTGAGTGGTATTCCAGCAGGTTTTCTCGAAATATGCCTCCTTCGTGCTTTCCTTTTGCAAGTATCTTTTGAATCTTTCATCAGTCACTTACCTTTTGTAAGTCCCTTCGGCCTTGGGCCAACCCTCTTTTCCTTTCACATGGAGAATAATATTGAGATAACTTACCTTTTGTAAGTTTATTTCATTGCTTTGTACATGAAATCAAATCCCCTCCTTGTTTCCTTTTGCATGAGAAGGGTACCTTTGTCAGATATTTGCTTCTCGTTTGTTTAAATGCTTGAAATAGGTTTGGTGAGTCCCAGGGTTTGGGTAGCCATTTTCGAAAAACTTCATCCCCGCCGTTATGCCTGAGGGACGATATGAGGTTTTTGTGCCGAATCCGTTGTTGATGAAGAACAAGGTTTGGGTTACGGAGAGTTTTTAGTTTGAAAGAGAGAAAGTGTAGGAAGTAAATGTAGCTAAAGTGTATGAAGTGGGTATATAAGGGTTTTAAAATCATGAATAATATCTTGAATAGTGCACAAGATCTGACAAAGGGTAAAGCATGAAGATCTTTTACCTAATCCCAAGAAATTTATTCACCGAATGTGTCACTCATCTGTTCAGAAGTGTTTTAGTTTCTAAGACAATTGTCTTTAAAACTATTCCACTAACAAAGACTAATTGACAGATATTTAATGCAAAAATTGTTCAGTATCCAGAGGATATAATGTTTAACCAAACAAGTTCTGACTGGATACTTATGAACTTATGAAACCTTCTCACTTCAAAAGACTCAAATGTTTAGAGTCAAAATATCTCAGAGTCTCATTAAACCATTATGAGAAATTAAACATTCTGAGATAATCATCTTTTTCATTCTCAACATAAATCCATTTTTAAATTCTACAGAATGAAAACGAATTTATCTTCAACAAGGGTTTTTGTAAAAATATCATCCAATTGATGGTCTGTATCAATAAATTCCAACTTTAAAATTCCCTTCTGAACATAGTCACGTATAAATATATGTTTAATCTCAATATGTTTAGCTCTAGAATGTAAAATGGGATTCTTATATAAATAAATAGAAGAAGTATTACCATAGAGAATAGGAATGTTACTCCCATATATTTAACAATATTCTAACTGACTTTTTATGTAGAGCATCTGAGTGATGTATCAAGAAGTTGCAACATATTCAGCTTCAACATTTGATAGTGCTATGGTTAATTATCTCTTGGTGGAACATGAGATCAAGTTGTCTCCTAAAAACTGACAACTTCCATAAATTCTTTTTGTTTCAAGTCTATCTCTAGCGTAATCAACATCATAATAACCCACTCCCTTGTACTATTTTGATTTTCTATAACACAAGCCAATGTTAATAGTACCTTTCAGATACCTGAAGATCCTCTTAACAATTGTTAAATGGGATTCTCTAGGATCTGATTGGAAACGAGCACATAAGCAAACACTAAACAAAATTTTAGGTATAAAAGTAGTTAAGTATCAGAGAGAATCAATCATACCGATGTATACCTTTTGCCCTACCTTTGCACTTACCTCATCATTCTTAAGGATAAATGTAGGATGCATAAGAGTCTTTGTTATCTTGCATTATAACATGTCAAACTTCTTCATAAGTTCTTTAATATATTTACTCTGATAGATATATGTTCCTTATGGACTTTTATTAATCTGAATCCCAAAAAGAACTTGAGTTCTCCCATCAGACTCATCTCAAATTCTGCCTGCATAGACTTGGCAAATTCCTTGCACAAAGCAGCATTAACAGAACCAAATATGATATCATCCATATAGATTTGACCAATAAGGATGTCATTTTTTAATGTCATACATAACAAAGTTGTATCAATCTTCCCTCTGGTGAAATCATTTTCTAAAATAAAATTTCTTAGTCTTTCATACCATGTTCTAGGAGCTTGTTTCAGACCATACAATGATTTCTTAAGTTTGAAAATAAAATTTGGGTTTTTATGATTTTCAAAGCTAGGAAGTTGGTGTACATACACTTTTTCAATTATATAACCATTCAAAAGTGCACTCTTAACATCCATCTGATACAAAAGGTCTCAGTATAGTCAATCCCCTCTTGCTGACTATAGCCTTGTGCAACCAGTCTGGCCTTGTTTCTTACTACCTCTCCTTGTTTGTTCAACTTTTTTCTGAAGACCCTCTTTGTCCCAATGACATGAGTTCCTTTGGATCTAGGCATAATACTCCACACATCATTTTTAGAGAATTGGTTCAGTTTTTCATGCATTTCCAGAGTCCACTCAGTGTCCATAAGCGCGTAATCAACAGATGTAGGTTCTATGAGGGACATCAAACCCATAAACATCTCCTTAGAAGGTTTGAATTAGGATCTGGTTCTAACTAGTTCAGATTTATCTCCGAGAATTAATTCTTCAGAGTGTGAGGATATTTGTTTGTGCTTCCTTAGAAGAGTCTGAACTTTAAAAGCTTCTGGTTGAATAGTTTCAGAGTCTTTTGCGTCAATACCTTTTACTTCTAAAGTTTTACCTTCAGAAGCTGAATAACTGATCTCTAGATCTGCAAACTTCTCAACTAGCTTTAGCTTTTCAGGGGCAATCTTATCATCAAATATAAAATGAATTGATTCCTCAACAATTCGTGTTTATATGTTGTATAATCTATAACCTTTAGAGCGTTTAGAGTATCCTAACATAATACACTTTTGTTCCTTAGAATCAAACTTGTTTAGACTGTTCTTAGTGTTCAACATAAAACAGACACATCAAAAAGGATGAAAATAATGAAATATAGGGTTTTCTGTTCTTCCATAATTCATAGGGATTCTTACCCAAAATAGGTCTTATAGAGATCGTGTTCTGAATGTAACACGCTGTATTAATTGCGTCTGCCCAGAAGTGCTTAGCGACATTAGTCTCATTGATCATGGTTCTGGCCATTTCTTGCAAAGTCCTATTCTTCCTCTCTACAACCCCGTTTTATTCTAGAGTTCTAGGGCAGGAGAAATCATGGGAATTTCCATTTTTATCAAAAAGTTTTTCAAAATATTTGTTTTCAAATTCTCCACAATGATAACTTCTGACTTTAACAATTCTAAAGTCCTTCTCGTTTTTCACTTGAGAGCAGAAGGTAGAAAACACAGAATGTGACTCATCCTTGTGTCTTTGAAACTTAATCCATGCTCATCTGCTATAGTCATCAATAATGACTAGTCCATACTTCTACCGTTGATAGAAGTGGTTTTCACTGGTCCAAAAAGGTCAATATGCAGAAGTTCCAATGGTCTGGAGGTGGAAACAACACTTTTTGCTTTAAAATAAGTTTTAGAAAGCTTGCCTTTTTGACATGCTTCACAAAGAGCATTTGAAGAGAACTTCAGATTGGTAGGCCTCTGATTAAATTAATCTCGTTTAGTTAAGAAATCCTTTTCGTGCTAACATGGCCTAATCGTTTATGCCACGCCATTTCTCTTCATTCACATACATTAGACATTTTACGTTTTTACTTTTTAAATCATAAAGTCTAATTTTCTAAATGTTGTTCTTCCTTTTCCCATTGAAAATAAATTATCGATCCTTTTGACTGACAACTTTATAAGACTTTTGATTAAAAATAATGTCATAACCATTGTCACTTAATTGACTTATGGACAGAAGGATATGTTGGTGTAAGCCCTAGAGGCCAATACTTTTGGTACTTGTATCGAATTATTTATTAATAATAAAAGGCTTTTTTTTCTTTCTTTATTACGTTTGTTTAATAAAGTCCCTAGAATAGCTAGTCTGTTTAATGTATCAAGTATGACTTAATCATGAGATCACTTTAAACATAAGGACATTATTCTTAAAGTATCCGTAGTCGAGCTTTATTGTGAAGTGGGATGACATTAAAGCATTAAGACTATTATGTATATAGACTGATGATCACATCTCATGGATCGTGGATAAGGAGTTATCAAGTCTTAAACATAGGTATGAATATTAAGAGTAATATTTATACCGGATTGACCCGCTATGAGAATACTATATAGAAAGTTATGCAAAGTGTCATAAGTTATTCTCATGGTGATAATGGTGTATACCACTCTTCGACCTGAAACCACTATGGACCTTAGATGTAGAGTCGAGTGCTTTATTGCTGATCAAACGTTGTCCGTAACTGGATAACCATAAAGACAGTTGATGGGTACTCCACGAAGCATGCTGAGGGACATGAGTGACCTAGATGGAATTTGCCCATCCTGCATAACAGGATAAATGTCTATGGGCCCAATATTGAACTGGACAAGGATGACACGGTCTATGCCTTGTGTTCAATATAGATATAAGGGCAAAAGGGTAATTATACACATAAGTATTATCACAGAAGGAATTGTCAGATCACATGACATTTTTGTGTCTTGGGTAGCAGTGATGTGTTGCTAGATACCGCTCACTGTTTATTATGTTAAATACATGATTTAATATAATTGCCAATGCCGCGAAAACCTACAGGGTCACACACAAAGGACGGATTGATGAGAGATAGAGTAACTAAGGAACACCGTAAGGTACGGTGCCCTTAAGTGAATTGTAGAACATCGTAAAGGTACGGTGTACTTAAGTAGAATACGAAATATGGTAAGGTACCATGAGCTTAAGTGATTTTGGATATATTATAAGATATGGGCCAAAATACACTTAAGTGGGCTTTTTAGCTTGAAGCCCACACAAGTGGTTCTATAAATAAAACCCTTGTGCAGAAGCATTGAATGCGGTTGCATTATTTTCGTTTTCTCTCTCTCTCTCTCTCTCACTCAAAGTCTTCATTCGTACCAGCTAGCAATGAGATTGAAGGAATCCGTTCGTGTGGACTGAGTAGAGACGTTGTCATCGTTCAACGTTCGTGATCGCTCTGTGGATCTGCATCAAAGGTTTTGATCGTCACAAGAGATCTGCACCAAAGGTTTTAATCGTCACAAGAGGTAAGTATTCTATCACTGATCATGACCATTCGTAAGGATCTCTAAAGGAGAAAATTTTAATTTCCACTGCGTTTTGGATCGCAATTCTCCTTCAGTGGTATCAGAGCCACTTACGAAACCATGACTCGGATAGCTGTTTATTTTCTGTATTAATATGATTAAAAGACAGAATGAATCAATTAATTAAACGAGTAATTAAATTTGGCATCATGAGTGTACGAGTTGGATGATTGATGTTGACTATGCTTCGGAACCGACATTAGTATGGTGAAGCAGCGATACATCGATCGTCCATAGGTTATGCAATTGAGACCAATCAACTTATATATGATATATGTAATCCTAATGCAAAGTACGGTATATGTGATATATTGTTTCTGTTTCGTTCATTCAAACACTAAATGGTTGTTTTCCTTTGAGCGATCAATGGTCATTTGCTTCGGAATCCGACATTAGTATGGTGAAGCAATGACCTATTGATCAATCATACTGAATCAACAATCGAGGTGTGTTTGACGGTCTGAAATTGGTGCATTAGGGTTAGTGACGGTGCAAGGGTTGTGCCGTCAAGGAGTTGTGAATTGAGGGCTTGTTGGAACACGTCTGCTGACTGTTTCAAAGTGCTGGTTTTTGGCCGCGTGACGATCGCCATGGACTTATGACGATCGTAACAAGCTGGACGTGACGGTCGTCACGTGCTTTGTGACGGTCGTCACATATGGGCCTGTGACGGTCGTAACATGCTTGTGACGGTCGTAACATGCTTGTGACGGTCGTCACACTCACAGAGTCAGAATTCTCGGGGTTTCTGTTTTGTGACTGCGCAAGAGTTGTGTTGATGCAAAATGATGTCCATTTCAAATGAATTGTTCATTAAATTTTTTTGGATGATCGGTCGCCGAAATTTAATTTGGTTTTAATAAATTAAAGGAATTAAAAATTAATAATAATAATAATGTGTTTATCATTATTGCCTTATGGTGATCAGTTATGGCCTTAGTCTTCCTTCATTTTGTTTTGGGTTTTTAAATACGACCTGCGTGTCGTGCCTCTCCTTTTAATCTCTTAATGTAACTTCTTTTCTTATCTCAATCCCTCGTATGTAAAATGAGTTTCTTCTGTAATATAATGTTATGAAGGAAGAGAAGAAGACAATGTTATGAAGAAAGAGAAGATTTCAATATCAAAGGAGGACAACCTTGAAGATCAAAGGAGGATAGCCTTGAAGATCTTGCTTGGAGAAGCTTAGATCGTTATTAGGTTAGCTTAGGTTCTCTCATTGGCTTGGGAGAACAATTGCGCTAGGGGCCATTGTAACACCTCAAAATTTGCCCTCCTCTCTTGGGACTAGCTTAGCATATTGCATTTCATTTTGTAGGACCTTAGGCATTACCTCTTTGCATATCATGTGAAATGAGCAAGTCATCCTCCTAGGTCTTTCTCAGAAGATAGAGAGATTAAGAGATGCAAGCCTGAGGGTCTCATAAATTGATCACTAATCATCTGAGTGCTTCAATTAGGGTTTCTTGGTTCCTCAAGGAGGTTGAGTATTATCTTGGTTGAAATAGTACACCATCATCATCATGATTCATTTTTCCTGATCAGATTCCTTGGGATTAGGGTTTTGACCTCTGGTCAACCCTAATCAGTTGCATTATAATAGTCAGGGATCTTCAAGGAGATGAGGTCTTTCTTGAGAAGGAGATCATCTTATGGTTATTATGAGGAGCTTGTATAAGCTAGGGTTTCATTTTGGTGCCATTTCATCAAGTGGTTGAGGCTCAGAATCATCAGTGTATGTTCAAGTCATCTGTCAACTATAAAAGTCAACTGCAAAGTCAATTGTGGATTTGGAGATGGGAAGTGGCTAGAAATACTTCATTCATGTTCAAACAAGTCTCATTTGACATTTCAAACATCAACATTGAAGAATTTAAAGTCAGGTCAAAACTTTCCAAAAATAGAAAGTGACCTATAATTCAAATTTGCCAAAAATGGAAAGGTTTTAACCTCACTTCAACTTCAGATTACATCATCAAGAATGCTTCAAACGAAATTTTGTCCAACATGAAAGTTGAAGATCTTTCTCTCCCATTTCCAAAAAGTCCAAGATCATGGATTTCTCATGTGTGGTTGATGGGATATGGTTCAAACATGGCAAAGTGTGGTTTAAACTTCAAATGAGCATAACTTTCAAACCAAAACTCCAAATTGAGTGGCTCTTTTTGCATATTGATCCTTGTAACATGTATTTTCCAAGCATGGAATCACTTGGCATAAAATCTCATTTGCATGGCATTGGTTCAATCATGAAGATTTTTGTGAAAAATTGCATAAACTCATTTTGGTGTAACATGAGCATACCAAATCATTTCCAAAGTGTGCATGGCATGTTTTTAAGTCACTTTGAACCAAGCACATGCACTGTTCACGTGCATGAAGGTGCATGGAGTGGAAAATTGGTTTTTTGCATTCACACCACAAAGTCCCTAATCTCATTTGCACTATGCTTAAACCTTGCCAAAACCTGATTAGCATTGAGTATAAAGCCTTAAACCATAACTGTTTTTCACAATTACCAATTCTAGATCTAGATTTCACAAATTCTCAAAAAATTTCTCTCACTTTTTTCTCCAAAATTCTTCAAACACAAGCACTTTCCATTGATCATTTCATCATCCTGAGCTATAATTGAGCACATTTGCATGTGGAAACAGAGGAAATCGTGCCTGTTTTGTTCATGTTCAAGGTGTGAAGCTTCCATGGCAAGTGAAGATTGAGCAAGATTCGTGTGCATTCAAGCCTTCATTTCATCAGCACTTACTTCAAGAAGCACATTGGAGAAGAATTGGAACATCAAGGACCTTGGAAACACGTGATTTTAGTTGCTGCTCATCAAGAGGTAGGTTTTTTGACCTCTTTAATTTTGCAATTCGTTATGCCTATCATGTAGATCTTTTAATGGTGATAAACCTGAGCTTTGAATGGAGTGATTTGGTGTTGAATTGAGTTAGATCCATGCATTTGAAGTTTTGATGATAAACTTTAATTCCTTCGATCCATGCGTTTGATGATGTTTTTTGCATGAATGATTCATGGAATCTTGTTGTATGATGAATGATGAGTTGATTGGTGTGCATGTTTTTCATTTCTGGACGATTTGGATTTTTCTGGAAAAATTTGGATGAAGATCTTCATGATCTTCATCATGTTCATAGTATTTCCAGGTTTCCTGCGAAATTACCTGCGGAACGCATAAGGATACCTGCGAATTTTGCCACGAGTTCATGTTAGTTACCTGCGGATTTTTTGAATCATGCATGCGCGCGCTTAGGGTTTGTGTGCTGATACGACGCCGTTTTGATGTAGCGCGCGTTTGTAATTCAAATGTTGCCAGGGTTCGAATCCGGTTGGGAGCGTTTCACATATTGCCTTGTGTTTTCACTACTTCCTCCATATTGCCATGCTTGATTCACATTTCCATTTTAATTTTTCTCAAACTTCCAAAATTCACATCAATTTGAAAATTAATCCAAATTCATCCCAATTTTTTGCATTGTGATCCTCATGCTGTCTATTATTTTTTGATCATTAATTCCAAAATTGTGCTTGGCTGAATATCTTTTGGTGCTAGGATGATTGAACATGTATCCATATTTGACCTTGCCATGCTATATCCTTTGTGAAATGCTGGTCTTTGATCCAATGAATGTGAAATTTTGCATGCTATAACTAGACACATTGCTTGACATTTTGGTGCTTATTTGGTATTTTTATCACTTGCCATTTCTGTTTTATGATCATGCTAAGTTGGTGTGACAATTTATGTCACACCTTGTGATGTTCAACTTGAATGATGTTTTTGCCATGCCAAATAATTTCCAATTGCCTTGATTTTTTGTGTGATGCATATTATAGATGTTGTGATTGAGCATGAATTTTGTTGGAATTATTTGGATCATTTCTGATTTAATTGAGATTTTTCATTCTGGATGGTCACATTTGAGCTTTAAAATTGCCTTGAACTTCATTTGATCATAAAATGCTTGTTCCTTATCCAATGCTTCTGAAATTTTGCATACTATTTCTAGACATGTTGAGTGTTGTTTTGGCTTTGGTTTGAGGTTTTTACCATATTCCATCCCTGTTTTATGCCTATGCTAACTTGGTGTGATCATTTGTGTCACACATGGGCTTGTTGTGCTTGTCTTGACTTATGCTATGTGATTGCCATGCTTAATGATGTCCAATACCTCTAATTTTTTATGTGATGATCATGTTGTATGTCCTGTTTACTCATGAATTTTTCCAAGATTATTTAAATCATTTTTGATTTAATGTGCATTTATTGCTTCTGATGTCACAATATGGTCACAATTTGCATACCTTGCCATGTTTGGTTCATGAAATGCTTTTGGTTAATGATATTGATATGAGACCTGTTGGAATGTGTCAAGATGTGATTGAAGTTGATTCATGTTAAAATGCATGTTCTTTTTTGAATGTTTGACCCTCTTTTGACCCTAGGCTTTGACCTAGTGGTTTGGACTCACTGTTTGGATTGTGGATTTCAGGTTAAGAAGCACATTACCATGGTTGAAGTGGTTCACTCATTTGGATTGATTAGTTGTTTGTTTGTTAACCTTATGTTGTTTTGTAGGTTGATGCCAAGTCATTTGTGTTGAGCCTATTGGCTTGTGGTTTGCACATTGTTGCCTAATGCCTTATCTGTCTGATTGTGTGATTGACTGTTGTCTGTCGGTTTGTTTGACTTGTAAACTGATTGATTTAGATTTTTTCAGGTACCTAAGTTGCTTTGAGTTCTTTTGAACTTGCTTTTGCTTTGCTTGGTTGCTTAACCACTGAGGTATAACTCTCTGACTTCATGTAGTCTGGAAGACCTGTCCTGTTATGTGGGTAGGCACCTGTCTGAAGCCCTCCTTAAGAGGCAATGCTTGTGTTTGTTTACTTTTGTGCCAAGCAGGAAAAGTCCTCTTATGAGGCAATTGGCAGATAAAAGAGATGTGCAATCCATCTCCTGCTATTCAGTGTGTCATCCACTTTGCTCACACCTTGTGTTGATGCATTATGGATAATAGCCCAAGATTTATGTTGTGTCAGTCATATGTGGAGAAGAGTTCCTACTTCC
The DNA here is from genome assembly GCF_024323335.1 of Lathyrus oleraceus. Taxonomy (NCBI): domain Eukaryota; kingdom Viridiplantae; phylum Streptophyta; class Magnoliopsida; order Fabales; family Fabaceae; genus Lathyrus; species Lathyrus oleraceus. Next base: position 172,290,328 of record NC_066585.1, on the reverse strand, counting down.
TGAACTCCTACGCCTTCTATTGTTTGAAGCTATCCCAGGCCAGGGATAAGAGCTGTGAGGTCTTACCCTCACTTCCTATTTCATCTACTTCACCCTAACTCTCAATGTTAGGGTTAAGAGCTAACCACACCCCATTCCAGTTGGCTTGCTTTTGCAGCCTAACCTTGTATGAGCCCAATTGATTGCATATAGTGTGTGTGATTGTTTATTGTGCTTGTGTTGTTTGACTGTGCTGTTTAGGATAGCTTGCTCCCTGTGCAAGTTAGATAGAAACCTTAACCTAGGACCATGGTGGATTTACATGATAACTATTAGGCTCGAGTCAGGCTCCCTTCTAGTTTGTCATTTCCCAGTCTCTGGTTAGGTTAGAAGTTCTTTCCCTGTTCAGGGGAACTACGTCGCCCTGATCCTCATACCAGATGAGGTACGTAGGCAGGAGATCGTTCGAGATCTCTCCGGGCGCCCTTTTCCTTTTTTTTGTGTGCGTTTGCTTGACAGTTATTAGGCTCGAGTGCCAGACTCCCTTTTAACTTGTTTGTTTGTTAACCTTCTTGTGTGTGTTAGGAGATGGATGTAAGACCAGCGATTGGCATTCCGTATCCTATTGGTGTTTGTTTGTGTGGAGTCTGACGTAAGTCCAGCGATTGGCAGTTGGTTTCCTGTGTGTGTATTTTGTTTCGGCGTGCGTTAGCCGAACTACGGTAGCTCTGATTCTCATTCCAGATGAGATACGTAGGCATAGGATGCGATATCCTAGCGAGCCCGTTTCCCCCTCTTCTTCCATCTGTGTTTTATTCCAGTGTGTGTGCATTCTTTTGAGCAGTGTTTAGCAACCTTTCTTCTATCCTTTTGAGCGTGGATCCCGTCGAGTACGACAGATGCGTAGGGGTGCTAATACCTTCCCTTTGCATAACCGACTCCCGATCCCATCTCTCTTTGGTCGCGAGACCATGTCTTTTCCAGGTTTACTTCGAGCGTTTCCTTTCCCTCTTTTGGGATAAATAACGCACGGTGGCGGCTCTGTTTGTTTGTTTTTCCCGCCGGTTGTTTTTCACGGATGCGACAGCCATAACTGTTTCATTATGTATGTTGATGCATGTGTATGTATGTTGATGCATGTGAATATATGTTGATGCATGTGAGAGACGATTTATATGATAAATAAGCCAGTGAGATCATAACAATTACAATTCCCTAAAATTAAATATTAAGTTTATGCTTTCCAAGTTTTAGCACTCATCAAGACTAGTATCGGATAATGTAGGTTTCGCCTACGCGAGGTGCATGTTCTATATTAGTAAGGTGCGATGGGATAATTGTAATATCCAATTGCTAAAACAATGGGTCAAACTTAACTAAATAAATTATAATAAGATTATATATGTTTAGAAGCAAGAGTTGGGAATGATCCATATGATGGATTGGAATAAGGAGTTATTCACCCAACTGAAATTTTCGAGAGTTGTATGAGATACAATTGGAAGGAGTTCCTACCTAAATAACCTAGTTTTATGTAATCCGCCTACGCGGACTTAGAACAAAGTGAAATATGGATCTCGACCCACTAGAAAATCTTCCAACTGGATTTTCCAAATCAAATGATGAGGGTCATTTGTTTTGAGTAAAATAGTGGGAGCATATTTAATTAAAGGCCTAATTAAATATGTTATTGATACTTATATTTTCATTAACTCTTATGTAGATTACCATGACAACAAACACCTCTAACAACATCTTGCGATCAATCCTTGACAAGGAAAAATTGTCTGGGACAAATTTCCTGGATTGGCACCAAAACCTGAGGATTGTCCTCAAACATGATAAAAAGCTGTATGTCTTGGAGAAACCTGTTCCTGAAGAGGAACCTCCTAGTTCTGCACCTAAGGCAGAAAGAGATGCTTATAAGAAGCATGTCGATGATGCCAATGAAACTGCTTGTCTCATGCTAGCTACCATGAACTCAGAATTGCAAAAGCAACATGAGAACATGGCAGCGTTCGATATGATCGAACACTTGAAGATGCTCTATCAAGAGCAAGCAAGGCATGAGAGGTTTGAAGTTTCAAAAGCCCTTTTTCAAAGCAAGTTAGCTGAGGGAGCCCCTGTAAGTCCTCATGTGCTCAAGATGATTGGGTATGTGGAGAATCTTGAAAGGTTAGGTTTTCCCCTCGGAAAGGAACTTACGACTAATTTGATCTTGCAATCGTTGCCAGATAGATTCAGTCAATCTGTCCTAAATTTCAATATGAATGATATGGATAAATCTCTTCCTGAACTGCTAGGCATGTTAAGAATAGCTGAGCAGAATCTGAAGACAAAAGGGAAGTCCATTCTGATAATCGGAAATGGAAAGAGACAGAACAAAAGGCCCACCAAGAAGGGTGATAAAGGGAAAGGCAAGGAAGTTGCCAAACCCAAACCCACTGTTGCTGCTTTGAAGCCTAGTGGAGGCATAACAAAGGCAGGCACCTGCTTCCATTGCGGTAAGACCGGACATTGGAAGAGAAACTGCCCAAAGTACCTGGAAGATACGAAGAATGGAGTAGAGACTTCAACTTCAGGTATTTTTGTTATTGAAATAAATTTATCTACTTCTGCATCATGGGTATTAGATACTGGATGCGATTCTCACATTTGTACAAATGTGCAGGGGCTAAAAAGAAGTAGAGATTTGGCAAAAGGTGAAGTTGACCTACGAGTTGGCAATGGAGCAAAGGTTGATGATTTAGCCGTAGGAACTTATGTATTAACTTTACCTAGTGGTTTAATAATTCAGTTAGAGAACTGTTATTATGTACCTGCAATTAGCAGGAATATTATTTCCATTTCTTGTTTGGACAAGTTTGGTTTTTCATTTATAATAAAGAACAATTGTTGCTCGATTTATTTGAATGATATATTCTATGCTACTGCACAAATGAGCAATGGACTGTATGTCCTTGATCTCGAAATGCCTATATATAACATTAATACTAAAAGGATGAAACCTAATGAGTTAAATCCAACTTACCTTTGGCATTGTTGATTAGGCCACATAAATGAGAAACGCATTTCCAAACTCCATAAAGATGGACTCTTGGACTCTTTTGATTATGAATCATATGAGACATGCAGATCTTGTTTAATTGGAAAGATGACAAAGTCTCCATTCACAGGAAAAGGTGAAAGAGCGAATGATCTTTTGGGCCTAATACATACTGATGTATGTGGACCACTGAACATACCAGCCAGAGGAGGTTTTCAGTACTTCATCACATTCACTGATGATTTCAGTAGATATGGTTATGTGTATTTAATGAAACACAAATCAGAGTCCTTTGAAAAGTTCAAGGAATTCAAGAATGAAGTACAAAACCAACTAGGTAAGAATATTAAAACTCTTCGATCAGATCGAGGTGGTGAGTATTTAAGCCTAGAGTTTGATGACCATCTGAAAGAGTGTGAGATCCTATCCCAACTTACTCCTCCTGGAACACCCCAATGGAATGGTGTATCTGAGAGAAGAAATCGAACCCTGTTAGACATGGTCCGATCCATGATGAGTCACGCCGATCTTCCAAACTCCTTTTGGGGACATGCACTATTGACAGCAACTTACACACTAAACCGTGTTCCATCCAAAAAGGTTGAGAAGATACCATATGAGATATGGAGTGGTAAGAAACCACATATGTCTTACATAAAGATTTGGGGTTGCGAGGTTTATGTGAAACGACAAATTTCAACTAAGCTTGAGCCCAAATCTGACAAATGCTTATTTGTGGGGTATCTTAAAGAAACAAGAGGGTATTACTTCTACAATCCTTCTGAGGGCAAAGTATTTGTCGCTTGAACTGGAGTTTTCCTAGAAAAGGAATTTATTTCCAAAGGAACCAGTGGGAGGAAAGTAGAGCTTGAAGAAATTCAAGAATCACAAAGCATAGATACACCTATGGAGGAATTAGAGCAGGAAACACAAGAAGTTGTGGAAGAGCAACCTGCTCAAGTAGACCAAGACCAGCGTAGGTCAAGCAGGATACGTCAACTACCTGAGAGATATGGATATCTCATAACTAATCAAGGTGATGTATTACTCATGGATCAAGATGAGCCTGTGACCTACCAAGAGGCCATAACTGGTCCCGAGTCTGAGAAGTGGCTAGAAGCCATGAAATCTGAAATGGATTCCATGTACACAAACCAAGTTTGGACCTTGGTAGAGCCTCCTGTAGGAGTTAACCCTATAGGATGCAAGTGGGTCTTCAAAAAGAAGACTGACATGGATGGTAAGGTACATACCTATAAGGCAAGACTGGTTGCAAAAGGATATAAGCAAATTCATGGGATTGACTATGATGAAACCTTTTCACCAGTTGCAATGCTTAAATCTGTTCGGATTTTACTTGCTATCGCTGCATATCATGATTATGAAATATGGCAGATGGATGTCAAAACTGCGTTCCTTAATGGAAATCTTCTTGAGGATGTGTACACGACACAGCCTGAAGGATTTGATATACCAGAGGAAGCCCAAAAGATATGTAAGTTACAAAGATCAATCTATGGATTGAAGCAAGCTTCCAGAAGCTGGAATCTTCGTTTTGATGAAACAGTAAAACAATATGGATTCATCAAGAACGAAGATGAGCCTTGTGTCTACAAGAAGGTTAGTGGGAGCATGATCGTTTTCCTGGTATTATATGTAGATGACATATTACTCATTGGAAACGATATCCCTACCCTACAACAAGTAAAGTCTTGGTTGGGGAAATGCTTTTCTATGAAGGACCTAGGTGAAGCAGCCTATATATTAGGAATCAGAATCTATAGAGATAGATCACAAAAACTGCTTGGCCTAAGTCAGAGTACATACATAGACAAAGTGTTGAGACGCTTTAATATGCATGATTTCAAGAAAGGATTCATACCTATGCAACATGGCATGTGTCTATCAAAAACACAATCCCCTTTAACTAAGGAAGAAAGGGATCGCATGAATAAGATTCCATATGCATCTGCAATAGGATCTATCATGTATGCCATGTTATGTACTCGACCAGATGTCTCGTATGCTTTAAGTGCAACGAGTAGGTACCAATCTGATCCTGGTGATGCTCACTGGGTAGCTGTCAAGAATATCCTTAAGTATTTAAGAAGGACTAAGGACTCATTCATGATATATGGAGGTCAGGAAGAGTTGGCTGTAATTGGATACTCCGATGCTAGCTTCCAGACAGATAAGGATGACTTTAGATCGCAATCTGGTTATGTGTTTTGCTTAAACGGTGGCGCTGTGAGTTGGAAAAGTTCAAAGCAAGATACAGTTGCTGATTCTACAATCGAGGCCGAGTATATTGCTGCCTCAAGTGCAGCAAAGGAAGCTGTTTGGATCAAAAAGTTCATTAGTGAACTTGGCATAGTTCCTAGCATTGTGGATCCCATTGGTCTCTACTGTGATAACAATGGTGCTATCGCACAAGCCAAGGAGCCTAGATCTCACCAACAATCCAAACACATACTTAGGCGTTATCATCTCATTCGAGAGATAATAGATAGAGGAGATGTGAAAATATGCAGAGTACCTACACTTGAAAATATTGCTGACCCACTGACAAAGCCTCTTACGCAGCAGAAGCATGATGGCCATACTAGATCTATGGGTATTAAGGGTATGCCTGATTGGCTCTAGTGCTAGTGGGAGATTGTTGGTGTAAGCCCTAGAGGCCAATACTTTTGGTACTTGTATCGAATTATTTATTAATAATAAAAGGCTTTTTTTCTTTCTTTATTACGTTTGTTTAATAAAGTCCCTAGAATAGCTAGTCTGTTTAATGTATCAAGTATGACTTAATCATGAGATCACATTAAACATAAGGACACTATTCTTAAAGTATCCGTAGTCGAGCTTTATTGTGAAGTGGGATGACATTAAAGCATTAAGACTATTATGTATATAGACTGATGATCACATCTCATGGATCATGGATAAGGAGTTATCAAGTCTTAAACATAGATATGAATATTAAGAGTAATATTTATACCGGATTGACCCGCTATGAGAATACTATATAGAAAGTTATGCAAAGTGTCATAAGTTATTCTCATGGTGATAATGGTGTATACCACTCTTCGACCTGAAACCACTATGGACCTTAGATGTAGAGTCGAGTGCTTTATTGCTGATCAAACGTTGTCCGTAACTGGATAACCATAAAGACAGTTGATGGGTACTCCACGAAGCATGCTGAGGGACATGAGTGACCTAGATGGAATTTGCCCATCCTGCATAACAGGATAAATGTCTATGGGCCCAATATTGAACTGGACAAGGATGACACGGTCTATGCCTTGTGTTCAATATAGATATAAGGGCAAAAGGGTAATTATACACATAAGTATTATCACAGAAGGAACTGTCAGATCACATGACATTTTTGTGTCTTGGGTAGCAGTGATGTGTTGCTAGATACCGCTCACTGTTTATTATGTTAAATACATGATTTAATATAATTGCCAATGCCGCGAAAACCTACAGGGTCACACACAAAGGACGGATTGATGAGAGATAGAGTAACTAAGGAACACCGTAAGGTACGGTGCCCTTAAGTGAATTGTAGAACATCGTAAAGGTACGGTGTACTTAAGTAGAATACGAAATATGGTAAGGTACCATGAGCTTAAGTGATTTTGGGCATATTATAAGATATGGGCCAAAATACACTTAAGCGGGCTTTTTAGCTTGAAGCCCACACAAGTGGTTCTATAAATAGAACCCTTGTGTAGAAGCATTGAGTGCGGTTGCATTATTTTCGTTTTTTCTCTCTCTCTCTCTCTCTCTCACTCAAAACCTTCATTCGTACCAGCTAGCATTGAGATTGAAGGAATCCGTTCGTGTGGACTGAGTAGAGACGTTGTCATCGTTCAACGTTCGTGATCGCTCCGTGGATCTGCATCAAAGGTTTTGATCGTCACAAGAGATCTGCACCAAAGGTTTCAATCGTCACAAGAGGTAAATATTCTATCACTGATCATGACTATTCGTAAGGATCTCTAAAGGAGAAAAATTTAATTTCCGCTGCGTTTTGGATCGTAATTCTCCTTCAGGATATGCATTAATCCTTTAACTAATAAAACATTAGTAATAGAAGGGAGAGAACCATTACTTACTGTTACGGATCCAATGATCTCCCCTTTCTGATTACCTCCGAAACCAACGAAGCCTCCATGCTTAAGTTCTGGGCTTTATAACATATGCCTTCTTCCAGTCGTGTGTCGCGAGAAACCAGAGTCCAGGTACCCTGATTGGTGTCTTAACTATGCTGATAAGGATGTCTGCAACATAAGTTATCTTATTCTTAGGTACCCAAAACTTTTTGGGTCCTTTTTGGTTAGTCTTCTCAGAGTTTTTAACAAACCTTGGTTTATATATATATATATATATATATATATATATATATATATATATATATATATATATATATATATATATATATATATATATATATATATATATATATATATATATATATATATATATACACACACACACACACACATACATACACATGCATAGTTGAAATAGGAATAAGCTTTTGCTTTAGCCTTAGGTTTTGAAAAAGATTTTACCTTTAGGAACAACATCATTTTGTTTACCAGAAGGGACAAAATGAGAATGAAGAGTTTTTGTTTTATCATCTTTTTCAAAAGTAGATTCTTCCTCAGAATCATAACTAAATCCTTTTGTCTTGTTTCTGCTTACGCCATAAATCATTGAAGCCATTACACTTTTATTTAGGATTCTAGCAAGAAATATTTGTAAGGATTTGTCATATTTATTTGTGGCATCATCAGATTCTGTAGAGGCTTCTGAAAGATTTTCCTTCTCAAGTTTGGAAGTCTTGCTTTGAAGCACAAAATTATTATTTTTCAAAATAAAGTTTTCTTCATTTAAACTTGATAAATCTTCCTTAAGCTTACAATATGATTCTGACTCAGATACATGAACCTTTTTTAGATCCTTGTATTTGTTCAGAAGCTTCTGATACTTATCCATAACTTCTGTTTATCTGGACTCAAGTTCAGAGTGAGATAGATAGTTCAATGAATACCTCTTCAGAGTCTGACTCTGATTTTGATTCTGATTGACACTTCTCAATAGGAGCTTCTGCGTATGCCATCAACGCCACATTAGTTTTCTCTTCCTCATAGTCATCTTCTGAGGATTCTGAATCATCCCAGGTAGCCATCATACGTTTCTTCTTCCCCCTGAAGTCTTTCTTATTTGGTCTGTCTTTCTTCAACTTGGGACATTCATTCTTGTAATGACCTAGCTCATTGCATTCAAAGTAGATAACTTCCTTTCCAACACCTGACTTCTTCTGTCCAAATGTAGACTCAGAACATCCACATGTCCTTCTAGAGCCTATGAACTTTCCTTTTTTTTCTTCCAAAGTTAATTGACACGTCTAGTAAGAAGAGACAATTCATCTTCTTCTTATGAATCCTCTTTAGAACCTTCACCTTCTTCTGCTTAAAAAGCTATAATCTTTTCTGACTTTCCCAAAGACTCGAGAACAATTGATTTTATCTTTCTCTGGGGCTCATCTTCTTCAAGCTCAATTTTTTGATTTCTTAAAGAAATAACAAGTTCTTCAAGAGAGGTGTTGTTCACATCCTTTGATAACTTCAATGCAGTTACCATAAATATCCATCTTTTAGGTAGACTTTTGATGATCTTCTTTACATGATCAACAATAGAACACACTTTTTTCAGGACCTTCAGTTTTGCAACAAGAGTTTCAAACCTTGAGAACATGTTCTTAACAATTTCATCGTCTTCCAACTTGAACGCTTCATATTTCTGAATCAAGGCAAGTGCCTTGGTTTCTTTGACTTGGGAGTTTCCTTCGTGAGTCATCCTAAAAGAATCAAATATCGACTTTGCATAGTATTTATTTGTTATCTTCTCGTACTTATTATATGAGATGACGTTCAGCAAGATAGTTCTAGCTTTGTGATGATTTTTATAATTTTTCTTTTGTTGTCCCGTCATCACCCTTCTTTCGATTTTGTTGTCGCTGACGTCAATATGATGTACGTAGCCATCGACTAATGTATCCCATAGGTATACATCATGACCTAGAAATAAGCTTTTTATTATATCTTTCTAGTAATCAAATCTTGCTCCATTAAAAAAGGAGGTTTAGCATTGTAGTGATCTCTATTAACAAAAGGAACAACTGGAGGTGGGATAACATCCGTTATGTTTCACAAACTAGATCTTTATCTGACACGAGGAAGTGTTTGATATGCAATCAATACCAGAATCGGATCTCTGATGCCAATTGAAGGTGACAAGAAACACAAGAAAAGGGGTTTGAATTGGGTTTCAAAAAATGAAAGTTTTTTCAACCAAATACAACAAACAGTAAACAAAGAAAAAAAATAATAAAACAATTATTTTTATCTTGGTTCGTTATTAACTAAGCTACCTCCAGTCCACATACCAAGATGATTTATCCTTATCAACAAGGACTTAATCCATTATAACCAAACTGATTACATACACACAAAGATAATACATCAATGTCTTCTTGAGAATCCTGATTAAACTCTAGTCTCTCAAGGAATACAAACTCAATTAATGAGATTACAAGAAATATGTTTACAAGATTGCTTCTAAGAAAGCAGATTACACAAATTTCAGTACAATTAATTTATCACATAAAAACGAACAAAGCTCTATGTGTGTTTTCTTTTCTCTCAAAATATTTCACAAGTGTATTGTTCACGTATATGATAATCTTTTAGAGTGTAGAAACACTTTTCCATTCTTCCAAGTCTTCTTTATATAAGCAATGAAAAGATCCGTTGGAAGGTAGAATTAGAATACCAAAATGCAGTTGTATCCTGGCATAACGGCTTGTGAAAATGGGAGGCAAAATGGTACAATAGTACAATCCTTAGCCCACAAAATTAGTGAGTGGAAGGAATATTTGATCTTGTATTGTGTACTATTTTCCTTATGTAAAACCTTCTGATCTTATCTTCTAATCTTCAGAGGCTTCTTAATAAATATTGTTGAAGCATGTTTAGAAGGATTAAAACTGAGTTGAGAGTCTTCAGAACCTTGTCTTCAGAGTCTTTATAACCTTGTCTTCAGAACTCGTGAGTACACATTCTTGAGAGCTTGACAAACCTTCAGAGGCTCTTCTATCAGAGTCACAGTCAGAAGCTTTAACATAAATGTTCATCAGACCCATTGTTTAAGAGTGTTCCATAATTTGACATAATCTTGTAAAGCACACTTTTGTATCTCTTCAGAGTCAAAGTGCTTTGAGTCCAGAATCTGATGAAGTCACTCGCCAAATCTTCAGAATCAGAACCTGTTAGAAAAAGCTACACACTAGACAAAACCATTAGGATAAAAAATTATTCTCTAAGAAACAACATATTGTTATCATCATAATTAAATCTTGTTCTTATAGCATGTTAGTAATGGACTGGTATTAAAACAGTTGGGGGTTTAGAAAATGGTTAGCTGATAGTGTGATAGTGAATTGCTTAAGTTGTCATTACTGTTGTATTAACTAGTCAAAACTATATGCAATAAAATATTTGATGTTAATTGAGTTTAAACTACTTATGAAAACTTGCTAGCTAAATGGTTAAGGTGTAGTGGATAACTTGTTAATTGTTAGTAATTGAAACCAACAATTGTGTTGATGTTAACTGAGTTAATGTGGTGTGTTTGAATTGTCAATGAGAGTGGAATTGGAAATTTGTTAAGTTAATGATCTGGTTATACTATTTGAATGGATATTGTTAGTAGAGTGAATTATTGGATTGGTTATGATAATGTGTACATGTATGGTAAAAATGTTGATTTTGTATATTGTATGTGTATATGTGTATGTTTGTGAATATCATGGCATATTGGATGTATGCATATTGTTATGAGTTTATGTAGGTATGTCATGGCTATACTTGGTATGAGACATAATTGAATGTGTGCTGATAATTCCTATTGCTACAGGGTTGTTGTATGCTTGGTTGGCCATAACACAAATGTGATTTAGCAATGGATTATCAAGGTTGGCAAGGCATGATGGCACAATGGATCATGGGGAGGTTTTGTAAAGCAACAAGAACATGGAGCATTAGAAGAACTTGGAGGCACAAAAATGGAAGGACCTTGAGGGTTGAAAAAAAGTAGAATTAGGACCCTAGTTTGACTTTGGTCAACTGTTTGACCAAGAAGTCAACAGTTGACCAAATGTCAACTCTAGGTCAAATGTGTATAATTGTGTAGAATTTTGATTTTGACTCTTTTGTAATGAAACTTTGATGCTTGTAATGAAAACAAATCCTTTGGAATGTAATGTGTGTCTTGTATTCTAAGTTAAGTGTTTTCTTTCCAATTTATGAATTTGAAAAGATCTTGAATGTTTGAATAAAAATGAACTCTTGAATAAATTGATTCCAATACTATCATGTAAAAGATCCCATAAAGAATTTGGCCAACAAAAAGTCAACCTTTCATGGTTGACTTTGTTGACCAAAGTCAATCTTGTCCATTACTTCCAAATTCCTCCATCCATGATGTAATTCACATAACCAAAAATCCTAGACCAACCTCAGGGTTTCTCACAAGACTTAATCCAAGAGAAAAGAAACATCACAAAGCCAAGTATAACATAATGATTCCACAAGCTTGATCGACAAGTGCACCATAGAAAACCCTAGCCCATAAATCAACCTCTTTGTCACAATTCAAAGCTTTGTACCATAAATAACAAACATTTTGAATCAATGATGTTACTTGAACATGTAAGTGCAAATGAATGATCTAAATGACTAGGGCATGAGTATACAGATGAACTATGGATCATAAGTCAGATAAATATTGAAAAAATGTAGGGAAAATTTCGAGGTATGACAAAGGGATACAATTTAGTGCATCATAAAATAAGAGGTAAAAAGCTCAGGTTCCTTTTCCAAAAAGTAAGTATTACTTGTGATATTTGACATTATTTTATTTTCGCTAATGTATTACTTGCGGTTTTTGACATTCTTTTATTTTCTCTAAGGTATTAATTGTTTTTTGTGTGTATTAATAACTATACGAAAATTATGTAGACACTAAAACAACCCAACGAATATTCATGTGGATACTATGTTATGAAATATATGTTTGATATTCTCTCTGAAATTAGTAATTCATGGGTTAAAGTATTAACTTTATCCATATTCATATAATTTATTTATATTTTTTAAGTTAATGTTGTTGTTGTTAAAATGTTAAGATTGAGATTGAATCTTTAATGTTTTTGTTTTTTGGTTATCATAATTCAAATTTTGTTCATATTATAGGTGTTTAGCAATCCAACATCATTTCCACAAGAAGATATCGATGGTGTCATAAATCTCAACAATACTAGTTTTTCTTGATTGTTGTAAATATTATGTATAGGTTTTCTAATATTTATGTTTGGTTTTGTCATCATATGGTTCTGTTTTTAAATATGTAGATAGGTTATGTTGGTGTACCATTTTGGATGTGTATATTTGGTTTTGTAAATAATGTAATTTAGTGTTCTGTGTATATTTAGTTATGTTCTGTAATAAAATAAAATGTTATAATTCTGTCACAAAATTTGTATATAATTTTTGTCTAAAAGAATATAGGCTAGTCAAATTGAGAGATATGTGACCGGCACTTTATAGTTTTGAAATCGAGAGGTACAACTTTTCAATCGATGGTACAAAAATCGATGAGTAAAATGACAAGTTTTTGTGACATATTTCATTATCTTGCATGTGAAACCGAGGTAAAACTTATTTTCCAATCCAGATAAAATATGTTTTTTTAGTAGTGAAAGAAATAGATTTTAAAGTAGTAGTGAAATATGTTTTCACCAAGTTTTTGTTCAGCGCTTTTAAAACCGTTGTCAAAGGCGAAAAAACATCGTTTAGGAAATCTTTTATTTTATATTTTGGTCAAATCAAATACTCTTTCTATTTCTTTTTAAGTGTCATTTTTTTTTGACTTTTTACACATACCAAGAAAGTTAATTATTATTGTTACTTTTCAAACAATAATTCTTCTTTTACCTATAATACCCTTAATTATTTATTACATTCATTTTACTTTTTTTTTCCTCTCTAATAATTACCTAGGGATAATTTTGACAAAAACACAATTCATACTACCTTAAACTTTGCAAGGGATAATTTTGACAAAAACACAATTCATACTACCTTAAACTTTGTAAGTGACAATTAAAAACAAAAAAAAAATTCGTGACACTTATAAAAAAAAAATGGAGGGAGTATTCAGTAGCATAGCAGTGAAGAAATAATTGATTTTGACTAATTTTATTGACCGAAACATTGAACGGACTCCAACACAGAACCTCAAAACAAATATACTATCATAATTTTATTATTTAACAATTATTTTGATAACAAAGCTTCACCCGTTAATCAAATTATATATGATTAAACATGATTAATTTTAGCTTTTATTAGTTATTGAAACCTACATAAACAGATTGAAGAAGTCACTAACGACATAGAGGATTTAGGTTCATTTAGGATCATTCTTCCCTAATGAACGGAAGAAACTTTTGGACGTTAGTATTATCTGCCATTGTATGTGATATTATATAAAATTCTAAAAAATAATCGACATTGCAAAAATATAAATAATAGTTAAAGAAAATAGCAGAAGTTGAAAAGAACTAATGGTATTAATTATTTAAATAATAAATAGATTACAGAAAAAGATCGAATCTAATGAATCATCATCACACAGAAACAAAAGAAAATGAGGTAAAAATTTCAAGATCAATCTAAATTTCTGATTAAAAACAATAATAAGTTAAACTAAAATGTAAGAGTAACTCTCTACATCATGAAAGCAGCAGCGAAAATCACGACAGCCGCAGATCCAGCGACGGTGAATCTGTTCAAGGTGGCGCTGTTTTCGGACGGCGATGGTGCTTCAGATGGAGGATTAGAGATCGGTGATGGAGTAACAGCAGGAGCGGTGGCAGTGGATGGTGAAGGAGATGGAGCGCTCTTCTGAGGGACTGGAGGAGTGGCAACTGGCGATTTAGCCGGAGGTGACGATGGAGACTGAGCAACGATGGAACTCACCAACAATGTAGCTACTAGCATCAACACAACAGAGTAAGAAGCCATTGCAAAAATGTGAAGAAAAGATTCAACAGATGAGAAAGTTTTGAAAAAGTGAGAAACTCTAGTGAAAAAAATTATAGGGTTTGAAGGGTATTTATAGAAGAAGCATAACCGCTTGAAGACGCGTTTCTAGATGAGTCGTTATGAACCGTTGATCGTTTTAAATTTTATCTTCATTCTTTTTGGATTCTATCAGATGTAGTAGAAAAACGCGCAATAGATAAATATTCTTCTACGAATATTCGGTCAAAAAAGAAAAGGAGAGTTGAAACAAAAAAACAATATTGAAAGAAAAAGGAAAATAAATTGTATTTGACTATAGTTATTTTATACAAAAGTTAAATATAATTAATTTATAATGTAAATGCATTATTTATTTTCTCTTATTTTTATTTTTATTTGTTTAATCTATTTAATATTATTTGTATAAATATTCATACTATACTATATTTATGATCTTTTTCTAAGTATATATAAAATTTTGATATAATTCTTCATTTAATTTTATTCATTATTTAATTAGATTTTTATTCCAAAAGTAATAATAAATTTAAATGTACTTAATCCATAAGAATTAGTTGAGTGGTGCAGGTTTAAGTCATGAAATTGTATTTCTTTTAAAGTCTCATATTTGAATTATGTTATAGGCAAGCCATTCTTGTGTTGAATCTGTATTTTAAGGAGAACACGCACTTATAATTTAAAATAGACATAATTAATTTAAAAATTATTTAATTTAATTTTATGTTTTACTTTAATCTCTTAGAGCAACTATAATGTAGCTTTTTCTTACGCAACTACACTCAACCGAAACCAACTTCACAAATTTCATGAAACCTTGTCTGCTCCATTACTTCTTCAAGTCCATCCCACAATAAAAACTGGAATGAACATACAAATATGCATAAGACATTAAATGATAAATTAAGTCTTTAAAATATATGTGACTTGATGAAATAGTATATCGTAATCTTAAAATTATTTTACACTTATTTTATCACTCCACTTTTAAAATAGAATTTTTCTATTTTATATTTTTCAACATTTTGATTATAATTTTGATTTTCTTAGAGCATCGTTATTTTTTTAGTTAAAAGTAATTTGACACAACTTAATTAAATTTCTCAAAATAAAAATATGTTGTTTGTGCAAAATAAGCTTCTCAAATTCAACCACTATGTTTTTTAAATTTGTTAAGATAGCATCTTATTTAAATATATGATTATGTGATGTTTAAAGAGCTATTTTTTTAAATAGTGGTTTAGTAGAGCTTTTTTAATTTAATAAAAAGGAAAAAAATATTTTTTATTTTTAATATAATCACATGTTAATTGATTTTTTTAAAAGACACAAGTCGATTAATTAAGTAAGTGATAACCGAGTTATTTGATACAACTTGACATTAATCAAATTTTCAAACTAATCAACCGATTAGTTAATTCTATATTATATTTTTATTATTTTCTTTAATTTAGATTTTTATTCCAAAAATATATTTAAACTTAAATGCACACTATTCTTTTTATTTTTGACCAAATTCAAACTTATACTTCCACTTTTAAAATGGATTTTTTTCTCCCTATTTTATAATATTTTGATTTTTTTAGTCCTCCTCATTTTACAATATTTTTTTAAAAAAAATTATTACATACTTTAGTCCTCTTCATTTTCTTTTTACAATAGATATCATTACAAGATACTAACACTCATTAATAATTTATCCCTTCAAAATTTAAAATTTACACTAATTAAATACACGCGTTCTATCAGGAATTAAGTTATTTTGTGTATGACATAATTGAACTTAAATACACATTAAAAATATTCTTTTATAAAACAAATATACGGTAAAAAAATATTGAACCAAAAGATAATGAAAGAAAAAAGAAAAACAAGTTATATTTGTCTATTAGTTTTTTATCCATTTAATATTAATTTACATAAATAGCTCATATTATAATATTTATGATCTTTTTTGAAAGCATAATGATCTTTAACTATATAAATGACATAAAGTTTTGATATAGTTTAGTCTTTTAATTTTATTCTTTACTTAAGTTAGATTTTTTTTCTAAAATAAAAAATAAACTTAAATGCACATTAGTCTCTTTATTTTGTGGAATTCACCTTTAGTCTTCCATTTTTAAAATTTGATTTATTAAAGGTTTGTGTAAGAAAAAAAAAGAAACATAGAATTAAAGAAAATTATCTTGCAATCTTTAGATATAATGATGTGACGAAGCGACTGAACTTATGAATTAGATTTAAGTTAAAATTTAGTGGATGAATCCTTTTATAGTAAAAGGCATCACTTTAAAAAAAAAAACTGCGTTTACTGGAATTTGAAACATTTACCCTGAATTAGTTTATCCCTCAATTTTTTTCTTATATCAAGCAAATAGATGATAATTTCTTTTAAAAAAATAACATAGCATGTCATAGAATTTTACCTCAATTTCTTTGTTGGATATGTAATATTTGTAGTAGTGATTAACTAAAATATTATAACTGAAATTTATTAAAATATTATAAAATTTAAATACCACTTTTTTAAATATTCAAAATAACTTCAACACAATAAAAATATTCTATATAAAAATGAGATATTGAACCTCGAATTAAAGTACCGTCTTTCACTCTTTTAAAGACTTGAATTCATCGATAATTCAATCAGTGTTGAATTGTTCAACTTTTTGTTCAATGTAAAACATCATATTGTCAACAAGAAATCCATCCTCCATTTTATTGTGCAATCTTGTCTTGATTATCTTTGAGAATAGTATTTTTGTAGTAGCTGTAAAAATTGGAAGAGTTAAGATAAGACAGATTAATCGATCAACCAAATAATATGTATTTGTCTTTCCTATCTTTTTTAGAGCTTCACACAATTCAGACATAGTTGACAAATTATTTAAATTTGGATGACCAACTACATCAAGATGAAAGTGTTGAAGTTGATATCTCAAACTAATTTTCTCTTGCTCACTAAAATTTGTGGGATATAATTTATTTACAAGAGTGCTTATATTATTCATATCAAATGTTTTGTAAATATCCTTAGGAACCAGACTATTACTTAGACTTAAAAGCTTCATTGTTTGCTCACAAAACCTTTGATTCAATTCTTGCAGTTGTCGATCGATTGTAACGCAAAATAGATTCACTCTAAAATGTTGATCCACAGTAACATGATCCACTTGATGACGTGCACGATCTTCACGCTCTATTTCAATTGTATTATAATCAGGAGAATCAATGTCATGTTTTTCACGAAAACAATATTACTTCTTTCAATAAACTATCTCATCCATCTTCTCTCAATTTTTGAATTAATATCTTTGTAGTCGTGACTAACTGTGTAACAGTAAGTATATCTTGAGATTTATGTTGTAAAGCTTCACACAAATGATCTATAATCCCCATAAGCTCTCTCATCATGTGCAAAATTAATGTGAATTCAAATAATTTTATAAACTTATAAGCATCATTAACATCCTCACGTGTAACATAATTTCTCCCATTTTTTTCTAATATCTGCAAGAACCACACAAGATGGATTATGCAAATCTATCATACCCAAGTTTGATAATTTAAGCGGCACATTGCATATTAAGAACATTTCTAATGTGAATTGATTGATTGAACAACTCTTGAGAAGATTTCAATGCATTATTGTGAGATGAACAAGGATTCCCTCAAATATGATTAAGAAAAGTACATTTCTTTTCGACATTGAACTTTCTCCATATTTTTTACTGGCATTGATATGAACCCCAATTAAAATAAGCTCTTCAAACTTTATCTCTTTGATTTATTGGATATTGTCGTGACATGAAAAATACCACGAGCGATCGCACACTCGAAATGATAATTGAGTCACCACTGAAGTGTATTTATTCCAAAAGAATAGGGGAAATATCGATAAAATCCTAAAAGAAAAATAAAATGCTCGTCGCAACCAAATCGGGTTCGGGAGTCGATTATGCGAGGGGAAGATATTAACACCTCTCACATCCATTGTACTCAATAAGAACCATTTAGTTAGACTTGCGAATGTAACGTTAGATTTCGTTATTTGCTTTCTGTCATACCCCAATTTTGCCCATCATTAAATAAATTGATATATGCATCATGATATTTACATCATTTACATAACATAACATGCATTTCATCTTGCACAATGCCTAAAATATCAACCAGAATAAGTTTTCGAATCTAAAGACAGATCGATTGAACTGATTCTCAAATGTACGTGAAATAAGCGGGAGAAAAATTTCAAAATCGAGCTTGCAGACGTCAGTTTTATTTATCTACTGTTCACGTAGTTTAACTTGGCGTGCTCGTTTCATTTTGTTCGATTACTTTTTCTGGCGTATTTTGATCAACCTGAGCCTTTTAACCGGTCTATTTTTTTCTTTAAAATTTGATCAAAACCTGTATGTTTTCGAGAAATTTATTTCACGTTGATCATTTGGCACATTCGATTTAGTTTTTCGAGCATTTTCGCGCCTAATTTTTACTCATTTTATTTCCTTGTATTTTTATTAAAATGTCAAGAAAAAATAAATAGAGACAAATATATAATCATTTGATTTTTTTATTTGTCATTATTAAAAAAATTAAATTTTAATTCATTTTAGTCCCAAATAAATATCCAAGGGTAGATTTATAAATATAAAAAAAAAACCTAAGTTCACATTGTATATATGCTGAAATTTGGGTCGAATATGGGGAACCATTTAGAAAAACAATTAATGAGCGCCCCCAACGCACATCGAATCTCATCCCAATTTAAAAAAAAAAAAACATAAAAATGGCCAAGAAAAAAGGATAACTTTTTTTTCATTTTGGACTCAAAACATCAGTGACGTTGAACCACAAAGAACACCTTACTATTCATCTTCATCAACTCACCAATCAAAATGCCACAAGCTGCCTCCATTTGTTCACTCTCTCTCAAAAATTGAAGAGGATAGAAACTGAAAAAAGAAAAAACGTTTATAGAAAAGAACATTATTTATCTCTTTCAGAAAACTTGCTCTATCTCATTTTCTGACTCAAACATAACATTCACTCGTCACCTCAGAAAACCAACCAAAGCACCTCACTCTAAATCTTCAACTCAACATTTGAAAATCGAAAATCACTATCTGACGGAGCTTTTTCCGTCCAGTTGGTTTCAAATCTCACATCATCACCAGCAAGCCACGAGCCACAATCCAAACAACCTTCAGCCTCAGATTCTGCATGACCGTCGTAACCACGACGTCACCATACACAAACACCATAACAAAGCCACAACAACAACGACACACATCTCTTTCGTCTCCATTTTCAAAGCAAGTCACGACCATAACTACCCTCCAGAATGTTTTTGGCCAGCACGACGTCAACCTTTGCTGCTTCTGTTTCGAGTCATGACACCATACAATCGTTGCAAAATGCACAAATCCGACATTATTTCTTACTTAGACGCATAGCCGATAGTTTCTACAACTTGATTTCACTCATTTGCTTTCGATTTGGTTTATTTTACTTTGTTTTCAATTTGATTTGTTTTATTGTATTTTCTATTTGGTTTGTTTTATTGTGTTTTCGATTTGAGAAAGAGAATAGTTTATATTTGTGTGCATCTTATTCTATGAAGAGCTTTTTTTTCCAGAGAGATACGTGACAAATGAATGAGGTGGCTTCTTATTTTTTACTTCCTTTTTTTTTAGTATTCATATTTTTTTGTTCTTAAATTCAAAAGAAAAATGAAGTAGTTTGTTACATTAATTCCATGACCATGCATGGAGAGAGGAAATTAATGCTCATTTTTTAGTGAGGAGTTATAGGTGGTTGCCTCATGTGTAACACCCCGATAAAAATAAGATAATTATTTAATTTAAGTTAATATTATATTTATTAATTTAATTAAATAATTTGGAATATTATTGGATTATTATTATTATTATTATTGGAATAATAATTATTGGAAAGTATATAAGTTGGAAATAAGAAAAAGAGTCCCATTTGGTAAAGAAAGGGTTTTACGTGAAAAGCAGAGAAGCGGCTGAAAAGAGGAAAAGGGCAAAGAGACAGAGCAAGAGGAAGAAGGTTGGAGAAGAGAAAAGCTTGAAGCTTAAAGATTCGCCGGATTAACTCAGGTAAGGGGGTTTATCGTCGTTTAATGGGTATTATGGATTAACATGTAATGGGTAGTGATGAACCGTTGAATTGACCCTAATTGGGATGTTGAATGCTGAAAAATTGTGTTGGATAAGTTGTGTTAAAGCTGTAATTGAATATGTATTTGTGTGAGTTGTGATTTCCCGAACGTATAGCTTTTTACGGAATCGGAATCGGAGGTCCGGAAGTCCTCCAACGGCGGAAAATGCGGAGAATTCTGCATTCTGCTTCGTGTTAGCGCAGGAACAGCTTTCTGTCTTGCGTTAACCGGTTAACCCAAGGTGTTAACCGGTTAACACTGTTAGGAATTGTGAGGTATTGCTGTTTTGCTTGCGTTAACCGGTTAACCCAGAGCGTTAACCGGTTAACACTGTTGTGGGTTGTGAAAATATTGTTGTTCTGTCTGCGTTAACCGGTTAACCCAGGGCGTTAACCGGTTAACACTGTTGAGTTTTGCCAGAAAGCGTGTTCTGTGTTGCGTTAACCGGTTAACCCAGGACGTTAACCAGTTAACACTGTTGGAAAAGTGAAAAATTAATATTTGAATAATGTGTGCATAATTGGTGTTTGGCCTATATTGGCGTATGATGTAATAGGGATTAATTCCCGCTGTTTTGAGCAGTATAGGTATTAGTGGAGTGTGCTAATACTGTGATTAATTATTTGACATGATATGATGTTTTGATACGTGTATTGATGAATGTATGATGGTATGCATAATGCTGTGAATGTATATGTTATGTATGCAATTGTGAATGGACTGTTTATGGCTTAGAGTGTGAGCATATGTCCATTGTGGATTATTGTTGATGATTTTGCATTGCTAGGTGATTTAGTATGCATATTGTGGCTTTTATGGTGGTAGCTAATTCCCATGGTGAGGAATTAGTGAGTTAGTCATTATGGACTGTTGTTGATGTTTGCATGCTAGGTGAATTAGCGTGCATAGCATGGCCCTTGGGGTGGTAGCTAATTCCCGTGGTGAGGAATTAGTGAGTGAGTCACTAGGTCTCAAATGAGTGGGACTAGTGGGCTTGGTAGCCGTATCTGGGTTTGATCGGTGAGGTGAACTATATGTTCACGAATAGTCGGTACCGCATGCATGGAGTCTCATTGCATAATGTATGTATGGCGTATAATATGAATGGATGTATTCCAATATTATACGTGTGTTTGTATTGGCATTGGGTATGAGTATGAATTGTGTTGGTATTGAGTATGATATTTGAGTTGATGTGCCGTTACCGAATGTGTGATATGATTAGGGTGATTAATGTGTTATTTACTTAGCATTACATGATATTTTATAATGCTTTTTATATCGATTGAGGAACTCACCCTTACAACTATTTTTCAGGTAACGAGCAGTGATTGAGTAGAAGCTAGTGCTTGGAGTCTAGTGTAGTCTCCTTAGTGGGTCATGCTCTGATAGATGTAACATCGGGACGGGATGTTTTACCTTGTTGAATAATTTTACATGTAATGTGTTACATGTTTTGCATGATTGATTTGATTTCTATCCGCTGCGTATTGTGCAAATGCTTTATGTTTTGTATTAATAAAAGAGCATGACAGTTATCATGGTGAATGGTGTGAAATGATTGTGTGACACCCTTAATTGCATATTTACTCTGATTGATATATTGTTATTTTAATTAAATATTTGGGGTATTTTAGAAGGGTGTTACATTAGTGGTATCAGAGCCTGGTCGGTCGAGTCGAGTCGTAATTATTCTGTTCCCCTGTACGTGATTGGTGTTGTATAACCCTATCAATACTTATTGTTTTATCTTGTTAGGTTCTCAGAATAGAGATGGCTGGAAGAAGTAGAGACGATGCTGTGATTGCTGAGGCTCTGGGTATGCTAGCTGGAGTACTTGGGGGAAATCCGAATGTTGTGGGAATGGGAGCTGCTCGTCAACTGAGTGAGTTCCAGAAGAACAATCCTCCAATGTTCAAGGGAGCATACGATCCAGATGGTGCTCAGAAGTGGTTGAAGGAGATCGAGAGGATCTTCCGAGTGACTGAGTGTGCCGATAACCAGAAGGTCAGGTTCGGTACGCATATGCTGTCAGAGGAAGCAGATGATTGGTGGGTTGCTACCCGCACTGAGTTGGAAGCTGCCGGGAGTGCTGAGGTCACTTGGGCGGTGTTCAGAGAGAGATTCCTGAGGAAGTACTTTCCAGAGGATGTCAGAGGAAAGAAAGAGATAGAGTTCTTAGAATTGAAGCAGTGCAACCGGTCTGTTACTGAGTATGCTGCTAAGTTCACAGAGCTGTCGAAGTATTACACTCCCTATGATGAGGCTACTGGGGAATTTTCAAAATGTGTGAAGTTTGAGAACGGGTTACGTCCCGAGATCAAGCAGGCTATTGGGTATCAGCGGATTAGAGTGTTTTCCGATTTGGTTGACTGTTGTAGGATTTTTGAACAGGATACCAAGGCCAGAGCGGAGAGCCATCAGCAAAGGATTGATAGGAAAGGCAAGAATCAGAATGATCGTGGGAAACCGTATGCAGCTGGCAAAGGTTTCCAGAGACAGAGTGGGATGAGGAGACCTAGTGGGGGAGACTCCAGTGTCCCTGCTAAGTGTTATAGATGTGGTCAGGCTGGACATCGTGTCCATGAGTGTACCAGTGCTGAGAGGAAGTGTTTCAAGTGTGGAAAAGGTGGTCATTTGGCTGCAGAGTGCCGGTCAAAGACTGTGACTTGTTTCAACTATGGAGAGGTGGGTCATATCAGTCCACAGTGTACTAAGCCGAAGAAAGAGAACCAGTCGGGAGGCAAGGTCTTTGCTTTATCGGGCTCTGAGACTTTTTCAGATGATCGTTTGATCCGAGGTACGTGTTATATTAATGGCTTTCCTCTTGTAGCTATTATTGACACAGGTGCGACTCATTCCTTTATATCTTTGGATTGTGCTGTGAAACTTAAGTTAGAGATATCTGAGATGCATGGAAGTATGGTGATTGATACTCCTGCGAAGGGTTCAGTGACTACTACTTCAGTTTGTTTAAAATGTCCTTTGAGTATTTTTGGTAGAGACTTTGGGATGGACCTAGTGTGTCTTCCACTTGTGCAGATTGATGTTATTCTGGGTATGAACTGGTTGGTGTTTAACCGAGTCTATATCAATTGTTTTGATAAAACTATGATCTTTCCTGAGATTGAGGAAGGAAAGAGTTTGTTTCTGTCAGCAAGGCGGGTGAATGAGGCAGTAGCAGATGGGGCAGAGTTGTTTATGCTGTTAGCGACTTTGGAGGCTAAAGATAAACTGGTGAATTGCGATCTAGCCGTGGTGTGTGATTTTCCTGATGTGTTTCCTGAAGAAGTGAACAAATTACCGCCAAAGCGTGAAGTTGAGTTCTCAATTGATTTGGTACCTGGTACTAGGCCGGTGTCGATGGCTCCGTACCGTATGTCTGTTGTTGAGTTAACTGAATTGAAGAGTCAGTTGGAAGATCTGTTGGATAAGAAATTTATTCGTCCGAGTGTGTCACCGTGGGGTGCACCAGTGTTATTGGTTAAGAAGAAAGAAGGTACTATGAGGTTGTGTGTGGACTACAGGCAACTGAATAAAGTGACGATCAAGAATCGGTATCCTTTGCCGAGGATTGATGATTTGATGGATCAGTTGGTTGGTGCGAGTGTGTTCAGCAAAATAGATTTGAGATCGGGTTATCATCAGATACGGGTGAAAACTGAGGATATTCAGAAGACTGCTTTCAGAACAAGGTATGGACATTACGAGTATTCTGTAATACCTTTTGGTGTGACTAATGCGCCTGGAGTATTTATGGAGTATATGAATAGGACTTTCCATCCGTACTTAGATAAGTTTGTTGTGGTGTTTATTGACGATATTTTGGTGTATTCGAAATCTGAAGAAAGCATGCTGAGCATTTGAGAGTGGTTTTAGGAGTTCTACGAGAAAAGAAGTTATTTGCTAAACTGTCAAAGTGTGAATTTTGGTTAGAAGAGGTTAGTTTTCTTGGTCATGTGATTTCAAGAGATGGTGTTGCTGTTGATCCTTCTAAGATAGAAGCTGTATCTAAGTGGGAAGCTCCGAAGTCAGTTTCTGAGATAAGGAGTTTTCTTGGTTTGGCTGGTTATTATAGGAAGTTCATCGAGGGATTTTCTAAGTTGGCGTTACCGTTGACGATGTTGACTAGAAAGGGGCAAGCGTTTGTTTGGGACTTAAAATGTGA
Organism: Lathyrus oleraceus; assembly: GCF_024323335.1. Lineage (NCBI taxonomy): Eukaryota > Viridiplantae > Streptophyta > Magnoliopsida > Fabales > Fabaceae > Lathyrus > Lathyrus oleraceus. The sequence continues at coordinate 172,265,768 of NC_066585.1, read as the reverse complement.
AGAAGGTTTCCAAGAGTTAAAGAGAAGGTTAACTACTGCTCCTATTCTGATATTACCGAGTTCGTCGGAATCATTTGAGGTTTACTGTGATGCTTCATTGTTGGGTTTGGGCGGTGTGTTGATGCAGAATAAGCAGGTTATAGCTTATGCTTCGAGACAACTGAGGGTTCATGAGAGGAACTATCCGACACACGATTTAGAGTTGGCAGCTGTGGTATTTGTTCTGAAGTTATGGAGACATTACTTGTACGGGTCAAGATTTGAGGTTTTCAGTGACCAAAAAGTTTAAAGTATTTGTTTGATCAGAAAGAGCTGAATATGAGACAGAGGAGATGGTTAGAGTTTCTGGAGGATTATGACTTTGGTTTGAATTACCATCCGGGTAAAGCAAACGTAGTGGCTGATGCATTGAGTCGGAAATCATTGCATATGTCTATGTTAATGGTTAAGGAATTGGATTTAATTGAGCAGTTTAGAGACTTGAGTTTGGTGTGTGAGAGTACTCACAATAGTGTTAAATTGGGAATGTTAAAGTTAACGAGTGGTATTCTGGATGAGATTAGAGAGGGTCAGAAATCCGATATGCTTTTGGTTGATAAGTTGACTCTAGTGAATCAAGGTCAAGGTGGTGAATTCAGAGTTGATGAGAATGGTGTTTTGAAATTTGGTAATCGGGTGTGTATTCCGGATGTTACCGAACTTAAGAAGAGTATTCTTGAGGAAGGACATCGTAGTGGCCTGAGTATTCATCCTGGAGCTACGAAGATGTATCATGATTTGAAAAGGTTATTTTGGTGGCCGGGAATTGTCGCAACCTGAAAAATACAGTGTGCGAAAAAACAACCGGCGAAAGAGAATGACAGAAGAGTCGCCACCGTGCGTTATTCATCCCAAAGGAGGGAAAGGAAACGCTCGAAGTAAACCTGAAAAAGGAAAGGACAAGACGGGGTCTCGCAACCAAATCTTGGGTTCGGGAGTCAGTTATGCGAAGGGAAGGTATTAGCACCCCTACGCATCCATAGTACTCTACGGGATCCACTTTTGTAGTTGTTGTCTAAAGGGTGTGGGTTTACCTAATGTGTTTATTTACTAAAAAGGTTAAGAGAAATGACTCGCGCGGATGTCGCATCCACTGCATACGTATCTCATCTGAATGTGAGAATCAGAGTCTTCGTAGCTCGGCTGACCTATGAGTTGGGGGGATGTCTGCTCGCTAAGACATCGCGTCTTATGCCTACGTATCTCATCTGGAATGAGAATCAGAGCAAGCCGTAGTTCGGCTAACTACGGGGTTATGGATTGGGTTTTGGACGAACAACGTTACTACGCAATCTACCGGATGCTCGACCTTTGGAGACTTACTCGCCTGTAGTAGAAGGAGTAAACGTGTTGCTTTGGGTTTTAGGGTTTGGGATGCTCAAGGGCAAAAAGGCAGTCCTTGACGAAGGAACCGTGCTACCTGCAGGGATATGAATACAAAACACAAAACATGTATCTCAAAGTAAAATGCCACCAAGGGGCTCAAACATTGCCTCCTATCGAGGTCTTCCAGCTAAGAAAGCGATAAAGTATGAGAAAGGGAAAAAATTACCACACGGATAAAGATCCGAAGCTATAGCAGTTAAAGGGGCAAGAAACCCTGAAATGTCTCCAGCTGGACCGTCAAAGGAAATCAGTCAACACGAATAATCAGAATAAAACTCCAGGAGGTATCCCACAAATAAAGTGGGAAACCACGCGAGTGTCTCTACGAAAGCCATGTGAGCCCTCACAAAACTCGACAAAGGGTTAGAGTAGTAGGATGAAATCAAGAGAAAACAATGCCATGGAAACACAAGACAGGTTAGAATAAACAAAATAGGGTAACCCAGAGTTGCCCCTAAATCAAAATGTAACCACATGAATAATTCCATCAAAATTCACAAAAGGCTCACAAAAAGGTATCAAATTCACCCATAATACCTCATACATTTAGAGCATTCAAATAAAAGGCATAAAGATGATGGATATAGGGCAAACCTGATTGGAGAGCTTGATTGAGTTGTGTAACACCCCGATTAAAATAAGAGAATTATTTAATTGAGTTAATAGTATTTTATTAATTTAATTAAATAAAGTTGAATTATTGGATTATTATTATTATTATTATTATTATTATTATAGATATTATTTATTTTAATAATAATTAAATAAATAATATAATTGGAATATGAAGAGTGGAAGGGTAAAAGTGGAATTGGGTAAAAGAGGCCAAAGGAGATAACTGAAGGTTTTCATTTTCACGTATTTTGCCTCAGAGTCAGAAAAGGGAGAAGCGCTGAAGAGAAAGAGAAGGAAGAGGAAAAGACCAAAGATTGCTCAGAGCTTCCTTCAATCCAAAGAGGTAAGGGGTCTGAACCTTATTAAACGATAATATGCGAGCAATTACATGATATAGGATTGGGTTGTTGATAAATTTGGGGAATTTAGGGAGATTGGGAAAGTTGTGGTTTTTGAGGGAAATTGTCCGATCTGTGAGTATGGTGGCGTTATATACATTGTAATCGAAGTATGTTGTGTATGTATGATTGTAAATGTTGATATTGGGTTGTAGGCTTAGAAGCCGCGCGTCCACTGTTTCTGCGCTTAAAATCTTGTTTATGCACATAACAGCCAAATGACGTTCGCCATTATGCCTTTGGCGCTCGCCATTTGGGCCTTTTTCCAGAATAAGAGCGTTTAACGCTAAATGGCGTTCACCATTAGCCTAACGGCGTTCGCCATATCAGTTTGACAGACAGTTTTTCCAGAATAGGAGCGTTTAACGCTAATGGCGTTCACCATTAGCCTAACGGCGTTCGCCATATCAGTTTGACAGACAGTTTTCAGAATAAGAGCGTTTAACGCTAATGGCGTTCACCATTAGCCTAACGGCGTTCGCCATATCAGTTTGACAGACAGTTTTCAGAATAAGAGCGTTTAACGCTAATGGCGTTCACCATTAGCCTAACGGCGTTCGCCATATCAGTTTGACAGACAGTTTTCAGAATAAGAGCGTTTAACGCTAATGGCGTTCACCATTAGCCTAACGGCGTTCGCCATATCAGTTTGACAGACAGTTTTTCCAGAATAGGAGCGTTTAACGCTAATGGCGTTCACCATTAGCCTAACGGCGTTCGCCATATCAGTTTGACGGACAGCTTTCGCGTTTTAAACTCCCAGATGTGATATCGTTGTAATGTTGTTGTTGTTTTGTTGAGTTGTATGTCATGCTATTAATGATGATGATAACATGACTATATGATGTTGTTGTTGCTATGTTGATTATGATGCATGTTTGATGTGCATGCATTCATGAAAGGCCGATGCCTAGTGATGAACGGACTGAGTTCCAATGATGTTGTTGACTCCGGGCTTGTTGAGAGGCTTGGTTCCTTATGGGGAACTCGGATTCTATGGTGGTGAATCTGGGAGTAGTGATCCTGTAGTGGTCACAAAATGGGTATACCGAGTCGTGTTGAGTCATGCATGGGTGTGTGCATTGTAATTGATGTGTTGTTTTGTTGATATTCATGAGTTTGTTGATTATAATGATGATTGTGATGATCCGTGTTGACATATGTGCAAATTATTCATATTATATTCTGTCGTTATATTATTGTTTAATAATGTAATTCTCACCCCTTCTGCATGTGTTTATGTTCATCTATGATGAGCAATGTGCAGATAATGAGGAGTAGCTTTTGTTGAGGTGAAGAATAAGTGTAGAGTTATTCTACAGAGTCGAGTCAATGCTCTGGTCATGTGACACCGGGGTTATGGGATTCAATAGAGATTATATTATTATTTAAGTTGTGTATGAAGACTAAATTATTGATATGTTTTGTTGAAACATTTTTATAAATCGTTAATTGTGTTGTTGTCCGCTGCGAAGTTTTATTAAAATAAATGAAATATTTTTATGTTGTAAAGTGATGAGTGTTAAGTTGAATGAAATGTAAACTCTTCTACATGTTGTACTCTGATAAATTCTTTAAATATGTCGTTTGGGTAGAAGGGTGTTACATTAGTGGTATCAGAGCATAGTCAGTCCAGTCGAGTCATAATGTGATGTTTTCCCTGTTGGTCGATTAGTGTAAATGACACTGTTGATTAATAATGTTGAATTGCTTGCTATTGTTGACACTGGTGCTACTCATTCGTTCATTTCGTATGAGTGTGCGACCAGGATTGGTGTGATTATGTCGTCCCTAGGCGGAAGTATGGTGATAGATACTCCTGCTAATGGTTCTGTGAAGACTTCTGTTGTTTGTCGAGGTTGTCATCTGACGATCTTCGAGAGAGAGTTCGTGGTTGATTTGGTGTGCTTACCCTTGCACCAAATTGATATTATTCTGGGAATGAATTGGCTAGGATTCTATGGCGTGTTCATCGACTGCTATAGGAAGACGGTGCGGTTCTCTGAAGTTGGTGAGAATGATGAGGCAAGATTTCTATCTGCTAGGCAGATAGGGGATTTTGTGAAAGATGAAGCTCAGGTATTCGCTTTATTTGCGTCTCTGCAAGCGGATAAGAAAGTAGTGAGTGTAGATTTGCCTGTTGTCTGTGAATTTCAGGATGTGTTTCCGGAAGATGTAAGTGATTTACCTCCAGAACGTGAAGTCGAATTTGCCATTGACTTAGTACCAGGTACGAGTCCAGTGTCGATGTCTCCTTATAGAATGTCGGCAACTGAATTAGTTGAATTGAAGAAGCAACTTGAAGAATTGCTTGAGAAGAAGTTTGTGCGTCCAAGTGTTTCTCCTTGGGGTGCACCGGTATTGTTAGTGAAGAAGAAAGAAGGTACGATGAGGTTGTGTGTCGATTATCGGCAGTTGAATAAGGTGACTATCAAGAATCGGTATCCATTGCCGAGGATTGATGATTTGATGGACCAGTTGGTTGGAGCTCATGTTTTCAGTAAGATTGATTTGCGATCGGGTTATCATCAGATCCGAGTGAAGTCAGATGATATTGCGAAGACTGCTTTCCGTACGAGGTATGGTCATTATGAATACACTGTGATGCCGTTCGGTGTATCTAATGCTCCAGGTGTGTTTATGGAATATATGAATCGTATATTCCATCCGTACCTTGATGATTTTGTTGTGGTGTTCATAGATGATATATTGATATATTCTAAGACGGAAGAAGAGCATGCAGGACATCTGAGAATTGTTTTGCAGGTGTTAAGAGAAAAGAAATTATATGCAAAGTTATCTAAATGTGAGTTCTGGTTGAAGGAAGTGAGTTTCCTTGGCCATGTGATTTCGAGTGGTGTGATCTCTGTTGATCCTGCTAAAGTTGATGCGGTATTACAGTGGGAGACTCCGAAGTCTGCTACTGAGATACGCAGTTTTCTGGGGTTAGCTGGTTATTATCGCAGATTTATTGAGGGCTTCTCTAAGTTGGCATTGTCGTTGACGCAGTTGACTAAGAAGGGTCAAGTGTATGTGTGGGATGCAGCTTGTGAAGCGAGTTTTGTTGAGTTGAAGAAGCGGTTGACCAGTGCTCCAGTGTTGATCTTGCCTAATCCTGGTGAGTCCTTCGTTGTTTATTGTGATGCTTCTTTGATGGGTCTTGGTGGTGTTTTGATGCAGAATGGTAAAGTTGTAGCTTATGCTTCTAGACAGTTGAGAGTTCATGAGAGGAATTATCCTACGCATGATCTAGAGCTTGCAGCTGTTGTATTTGTGTTGAAAATGTGGAGGCATTATCTGTATGGTTCCAGATTCGAAGTGTTCAGTGATCACAAGAGTCTGAAGTATCTGTTTGATCAGAAAGAGTTAAATATGAGGCAGAGAAGGTGGTTAGAATTACTGAAGGATTTTGACTTCGAATTGAGTTATCATCCCGGTAAGGCTAATGTAGTTGCAGATGCGCTGAGTAGAAAGTCTCTACATATGTCTATGATGATGGTTCGGGAGCTTGAGTTAATTGAACAGTTCCGTGATATGAGTTTGGGTTGTGAAGTTTCCGCTGATAGTGTAAAGTTGGGTATGCTGAAGTTGACTAGTGGAATTCTGGAAGATATTCGGAATGGTCAGCAAGTTGATGTCGCTCTAGTTGATCATATTACTATGGTTAACCAGGGTAATGGTGGTAATTTTGAGATTGATGAGAATGGCATCCTGCGATTTAAAGGTAGAGTTTGTGTTCCCGAGGTGTCTGAATTGAAAAAGAGTATTCTTGAAGAGGGCCATAGGAGTGGATTGAGTATCCATCCAGGTGCAACTAAAATGTATCAAGATTTGAAGAAGTTGTTTTGGTGGGCGGGTATGAAAAGAGATGTTGCTAAGTTGTGTATGCCTGTTTGACTTGTCAGAAGTCAAAGATTGAACATCAGAAACCGGCAGGTATGATGCAACCTTTGAAGATTCCTGAATGGAAGTGGGATAGAATTTCCATGGATTTTGTGACGGGATTGCCGAGGACGGTGAAAGGTAATGATTCTATTTGGGTGATTGTGGATCGATTGACTAAGTCGGCACATTTCTTGCCGATGAAGATTAATCACTCTTTAGAGAAGTTGGCAGAGTTGTATATTGAGGAGATAGTGAGGCTGCATGGTATTCCATCCAGTATTGTGTCTGATAGAGATCCCAGATTTTCTTCTAGATTTTGGGAAAGTTTGCAGAAAGCGTTGGGGACTAAGTTGAGGTTGAGTTCAGCTTATCATCCTCAGACTGACGGTCAGACTGAAAGAACTATCCAATCCTTGGAGGATTTGTTGAGAGCTTGTGTGTTGGAGCAGAGTGGTTCTTGGGATAGTTATTTGCCGTTGGTGGAGTTTACTTATAATAATAGTTTTCATGCTAGTATCGGTATGGCTCCATATGAAGCATTGTATGGTAGGAGGTGTAGAACTCCATTGTGTTGGTATGAGTCAGGTGAGAGTGTTGTACTCGGACCTGAGATTGTGCAGCAGACGACTGAAAAGGTTAAGATGATTCAGGAGAAGATGAAGATTTCTCAGAGTCGTCAGAAGAGTTATCATGATAAGAGGAGGAAAGCACTTGAGTTCCAAGAGGGAGATCATGTGTTCTTGAGAGTTACTCCGACGACAGGTGTGGGTAGAGCTTTAAAGTCTAAAAAGCTTACTCCGAGGTTTGTGGGTCCGTACCAGATTTTGAAGAGGGTTGGGGAAGTGGCGTATCGGATAGCTTTACCGCCGTCGCTTTCTAATCTGCATGACGTGTTTCATGTATCTCAGTTAAGAAAGTATATTGCGGATCCGTCGCATGTTGTTCAGTTGGATGATATCCAGGTGAGGGATAATTTGACCGTTGAGGTGTTGCCAATTCGGATAGATGACCGAGAAGAGAAGACCCTGAGAGGTAAGAAAATTGCTCTAGTGAAAGTTGTTTGGGGAGGTCCAGCTGGTGAGAGCTTGACTTGGGAGCGTGAAGATCAGATGAAGGAGTCGTATCCGGCTCTATTTGCTTGAGGTATGTTTTCGAGGACGAAAACTTCTAAAGTGGGGGAGAGTTGTAACACCCCGATTAAAATAAGAGAATTATTTAATTGAGTTAATAGTATTTTATTAATTTAATTAAATAAAGTTGAATTATTGGATTATTATTATTATTATTATTATTATTATAGATATTATTTATTTTAATAATAATTAAATAAATAATATAATTGGAATATGAAGAGTGGAAGGGTAAAAGTGGAATTGGGTAAAAGAGGCCAAAGGAGATAACTGAAGGTTTTCATTTTCACGTATTTTGCCTCAGAGTCAGAAAAGGGAGAAGCGCTGAAGAGAAAGAGAAGGAAGAGGAAAAGACCAAAGATTGCTCAGAGCTTCCTTCAATCCAAAGAGGTAAGGGGTCTGAACCTTATTAAACGATAATATGCGAGCAATTACATGATATAGGATTGGGTTGTTGATAAATTTGGGGAATTTAGGGAGATTGGGAAAGTTGTGGTTTTTGAGGGAAATTGTCCGATCTGTGAGTATGGTGGCGTTATATACATTGTAATCGAAGTATGTTGTGTATGTATGATTGTAAATGTTGATATTGGGTTGTAGGCTTAGAAGCCGCGCGTCCACTGTTTCTGCGCTTAAAATCTTGTTTATGCACATAACAGCCAAATGACGTTCGCCATTATGCCTTTGGCGCTCGCCATTTGGGCCTTTTTCCAGAATAAGAGCGTTTAACGCTAAATGGCGTTCACCATTAGCCTAACGGCGTTCGCCATATCAGTTTGACAGACAGTTTTTCCAGAATAGGAGCGTTTAACGCTAATGGCGTTCACCATTAGCCTAACGGCGTTCGCCATATCAGTTTGACAGACAGTTTTCAGAATAAGAGCGTTTAACGCTAATGGCGTTCACCATTAGCCTAACGGCGTTCGCCATATCAGTTTGACAGACAGTTTTCAGAATAAGAGCGTTTAACGCTAATGGCGTTCACCATTAGCCTAACGGCGTTCGCCATATCAGTTTGACAGACAGTTTTCAGAATAAGAGCGTTTAACGCTAATGGCGTTCACCATTAGCCTAACGGCGTTCGCCATATCAGTTTGACAGACAGTTTTTCCAGAATAGGAGCGTTTAACGCTAATGGCGTTCACCATTAGCCTAACGGCGTTCGCCATATCAGTTTGACGGACAGCTTTCGCGTTTTAAACTCCCAGATGTGATATCGTTGTAATGTTGTTGTTGTTTTGTTGAGTTGTATGTCATGCTATTAATGATGATGATAACATGACTATATGATGTTGTTGTTGCTATGTTGATTATGATGCATGTTTGATGTGCATGCATTCATGAAAGGCCGATGCCTAGTGATGAACGGACTGAGTTCCAATGATGTTGTTGACTCCGGGCTTGTTGAGAGGCTTGGTTCCTTATGGGGAACTCGGATTCTATGGTGGTGAATCTGGGAGTAGTGATCCTGTAGTGGTCACAAAATGGGTATACCGAGTCGTGTTGAGTCATGCATGGGTGTGTGCATTGTAATTGATGTGTTGTTTTGTTGATATTCATGAGTTTGTTGATTATAATGATGATTGTGATGATCCGTGTTGACATATGTGCAAATTATTCATATTATATTCTGTCGTTATATTATTGTTTAATAATGTAATTCTCACCCCTTCTGCATGTGTTTATGTTCATCTATGATGAGCAATGTGCAGATAATGAGGAGTAGCTTTTGTTGAGGTGAAGAATAAGTGTAGAGTTATTCTACAGAGTCGAGTCAATGCTCTGGTCATGTGACACCGGGGTTATGGGATTCAATAGAGATTATATTATTATTTAAGTTGTGTATGAAGACTAAATTATTGATATGTTTTGTTGAAACATTTTTATAAATCGTTAATTGTGTTGTTGTCCGCTGCGAAGTTTTATTAAAATAAATGAAATATTTTTATGTTGTAAAGTGATGAGTGTTAAGTTGAATGAAATGTAAACTCTTCTACATGTTGTACTCTGATAAATTCTTTAAATATGTCGTTTGGGTAGAAGGGTGTTACAAGTTGCGCCCGTGAGGTTTACAAGTTGAGTTCCTTTCAGGGTTTGGAGGTTGCTCTGAACTCTGTTGGCTTTTCTCTCACTATCTTTTCCTCAGGGTTTTGCTTCTCTTCCTTCTTTCTCCAGTGAATCTCCCAGTGTAACTCCAAGTGTGTTTTCCTCTACTGAAACTTCAGTATTTATAGACTGATTTTCGTGGGTAATGGGCTCAAATGAGGGAGACCCAAGTCCAAAATAATTTGTTATATTTTATTTATTTATTTTATTTATTTATTTAATTAATTAATTAATTAATTAATTAATTAATTAATTAAATTATTTATTTATTTTTCGTTTTTTTTTTTTCGTTTTTTTTTCCAGGAAAAATGAAGGGTAAATTTTGGGGTATTACAGCTGCCCCTATTCAATCAACTGGAGACCCGGAAAGAAGATGGCAGTTGCTTTCGTACTTTCGAGGTATCAAGGGATTGAATACAATAAAAGCCCAAAAATTTGCACTGAAGTGAAGTGAAGTAACAATGTCTGTCAGAATCAGCAAAGAGGTGGTCTTGAAAGAAGAATCCGTCTGGTACGGTGAGAGTCAGTCTGAATATCGAAAAAGAATGTTAAACTGGATACCAAAATAAATGGTAACACAGAAATAACCATGGCCTGAATGCCGCTCATCAGTCTGAATACTGGAAAGGATTTCGATCTGAACATCGGAAACTTGGCCTGAATGCCACAAGTCGCATCGACCTGAACGTCGAAAACTTTTTTTTCGATCTGAACATCGGAAAGATTTGGCCTGAATGCCACAAGTCGCATCGACCTGAACGTCGGAAACTTCTTCGATCTGAACATCGGAAAGACTGGCCTGAATGCCACTTCGGTCTGGATACCGGAAAACTGGCCTGAATGCCACTTCGGTCTGGATACCGGAAAACTGGCCTGAATGCCACTTCGGTCTGGATACCGGGAAAACTGGCCTGAATGCCACAAGTTGCATCGACCTGAACGTCGGAAACTTCTTCGATCTGAACATCGGAACACTGGCCTGAATGCCACTTCGGTCTGGATACCGGAAAACTTCATGCCTGTCAGCATTGGCAGAAATAGGGAATGATAATAGAGGCGGCGCATGGGCCAATGACACTTGCTAGGGATAACAAAGGTAAGTCATGAACAATCTTCAGTCTGAGTACTGGAAACAACTTCTAGCTTATCACTTGGGATACCGAGAATGTTTTATGCTTACATGCGTATGTTTGAATTTTTCAATGGCGTAATGCTCCATAAAAATGGAAATGCTACGCGATTTGGAAGGATGCAATGCAATATGATTCTACATGCAGGGATGCGAAATGCTGGGTAGAATGCCAAGCTGAGGCAAGGGATCTGCTGGAGAAATGATCCCCATCTTCTGGACCCTGGCAAGGCTGTTGGAGATGCACAGCACAAAGAACTCTGTGGGGAGATGACTAGCCATGCGGTGTTCTGGCCATACCAAGACTCTGATCGGGGAAAGAATGGCATTGGAAGCCTGCTGCTGAGGAAAGCTACAATGGTTCTGGCAACCACGATTTGCGAGAGATGACTCAGCAGGGGGAGCAAACACTGATACGGTACCGAGGTTCTGCTTCAAGGAAAGAAACCATGGATCTGGCATTGGGATTATCGATCTGGCATCGAACTCTAAGGAGCAACCACTTCTGCTGGGAAGATACAGTCTGGCACTATCAACTCCGCTGGGGATATATAGTCTGACACTGTCAACTCTACTGGGGAGTGTATGTCTTGAAACAACCGCTTGGGGAAGTATGGTGGTGAGAAACTGCTGGGGATTGAAGAATCCAACACTCTGATCAGCTCTGCAGGGATAAGACACCAGATTCGTCTGTTGGCGACTTCACTGGGGAAGATATTCACGATCATCTGCAGGAGATTTTAAGGAAATGCCCCGAGGGTATCTGTTCTGAATAGACGATCCAAAGCACTTAAAATTTACAGCAATTTTAAATGTTTATTAAGCCTGTACCTGTAAAGCCCTTATGTGTCATGATGCAATGTTTATCAAAAATTCGAACGTCATTTTTGCAAACAAAACAGTAAAATGAAAATGAAAACAGAGATATACTGAATAACATGATTTTTTATTGATTGAATGGCCTCTGAATAGGCATTTACATTAGGAAGCAATCCCTGGAAAGAGGTAATCGCACAATAGATAAAAACAGAAATTAATCTAATGGCAATGTGAAATGGATTTCTATTGGGTTCCAATTCTGCTATGACTTGCTCGTCTTCAAGATCCTCCAGATAATCAGCCTTCTGAAAGAGTGATTGGACTGTTTCCTATCCTTCAAAAATTTCTAGTCATTGGCACGAGATGAGATTTAGAACTACTCAGAACGCAGTCATTCGCTTAATCCCTAACTTTTGCCTGGATCGCCCTTTTCGGGTTTTCAATCCACCGGGATACCCATTTTTGCCTAAGTTGCCTTTTCAGGTTTTCAACTTACCGGGTGTACGATCTTTTCATTTTTAATCCCTAATTTTTGCCCGAACCTTTTCATTTTCTTGGTTCGTCGGGATGCCCATTTTTGCCTGGACTACTCTTTTTACTGTCCAGCGGGTCTATTTTATGCAAAGTATTTTTTAACTGCGTCTGAGTTCACAGGGGAAGTGAAGTTTTCACCATCCATAGTGGCAAGCATTAAAGCCCCACCATCAAAAACCTTGGTGACAATATACGGTCCATCATAGTTAGGAGTCCACTTGCCCCTGTGATCTGTCTGAGGAGGAAGGATCCTTTTCAACACTAAATCTCCGACTTGGAAACAACGAGGATGCACTTTCTGATCAAAGGCTCTCTTCATCCGACTCTGATACAACTGCCCATGACAAATGGCTGCCATTCGCTTCTCTTCGATAAGACTCAACTCATTGAACCTTGTCCGAATCCATTCAGCTTCGTCTAGCTTGATATCCAACAAGACTCTTAGAGAAGGGATCTCCACTTCAACAGGTAGGACTGCTTCCATACCATACACAAGGGAGTAGGGGGTTGCCCCCGTCGATGTACGTACTGAAGTACGGTACCCATGCAAGGCGAAAGGTAGCATCTCATGCCAATCTCTGTACGTGACGACCATCTTCTGCACAATCTTCTTTATGTTCTTATTTGCCGCCTCAACAGCGCCGTTCATCTTAGGGCGGTAAGGGGAAGAGTTGTGATGCTAAATGTTGAAGTTCTGACACAACTCCTTCATCATTTTGTTGTTGAGATTAGAACCATTATCAGTAATGATTCTTTCGGGAATCCCATAGCGACAAATGATTTCTTTCTTGATGAAACGGGCAACCACATGTCTGGTGACATTCGCGAACGACGCTGCCTCGACCCACTTGGTGAAATAGTCGATGGCAACAAGGATGAAGCGATGCCCATTGGAAGCAGTCGGCTCAATCTTTCCAATCATGTCAATGCCCCACATGGCAAACGGCCACGGCGAAGACATCACATTCAGAGGATTCGGCGGTACATGCACCTTATCAGCATAAATCTGGCACTTATGACACTTCCGAGCATACTTGAAACAATCTGATTCCATGGTCATCCAATAATAACCCGCTCTCAACAATTTCTTAGCCATTGCATGTCCGCCGGCATGAGTACCGAAGGAACCTTCATGAACTTCCTGCATTAACATGTCCGCCTCGTGTCTGTCCACGCATCTGAGCAAAACCATGTCGAAGTTCCTCTTATACAGCACATCGTCTTTGTTCAAGAAGAAACTGCCTGCCAATCTTCTCAAAGTCTTTCTGTCATTGTTGGATGCCCCTGCAGGGTACTCTTGATTCTTCAGAAAGCACTTGATATCGTGATACCAGGGCTTGTCATCGACTACCAGTTCAGCAGCAAACACATACGCGGCCCTGTCAAGGCGCATCACATCGATCCTGGGAGCATGGTTCCAACGAATTACCTTGATCATGGAGGATAGAGTAGCAAGTGCGTCTGCCATCTGGTTCTCATCACGAGGTATATGATACAATTTTACCGTTGTGAAGAAAGTCAAAAGTCTTCTCGTGTAATCTCTGTAGGGGACCAGAGTGGGCTGGAGAGTATTCCAATCACCATTCACTTGATTGATCACCAGAGCTGAATCTCCGAAGATGTCCAGAGTCTTGATTCTCAGATCAATGGCTTGCTCAATACCCAAGATACAGGCCTCGTACTCAGCTTCATTATTTGTGCACTCAAAAGTCAAACGAGCGGTGAAAGGCATGTGGGCACCCTTCGGAGTAGTAATGACAGCGCCAATTCCACTACCTCTAGCATTGACAGCCCCATCAAACAACAAAGTCCACTTTTCGTTTGGATCGGGTCCCTCCTCAACAACTGGCTCTTCACAGTCTTTCATCTTGAGGAACATGATGTCTTCATCAGGGAATTCAAACTTCATTGGCTCATAATCATCAATCGGTTGCTCGGCAAGGTAGTCTGACAGAATACTCCCTTTGATGGCCTTCTGTGACGTGTACTGAATATCATACTCTGTTAAAATCATTTGCCAACGAGCGACCCTTCCGGTGAAAGCTGGCTTCTCGAATATGTATTTCACTGGATCCATCTTAGAAATCAACAAGGTAGTATGGTTCAACATATACTGTCTCAGTCGGCGAGCAGCCCAGGCCAAAGCACAACAAGTTTTCTCAGGCTGCGAATATTTGATTTCACAGTCGGTAAACTTTTTGCTAAGGTAGTATATGGCATGCTTTTTTCGACCAGACTCGTCATGCTGTCCCAATACACACCCCATCGAGTTCTCGGTCACTGATAGGTACATTATCAGAGGTCTCCCAGGAACTGGAGGTATAAGGATCGGAGGTTTCTATAGATACTCTTTTATCTTCTCGAAAGCCCTTTGACAATCTTCATTCCACCTGATAGCCTGATCCTTCCTCAGCAATTTGAAAATTGGCTCACACGTGGTTGTTAGGTGAGAGATGAACCTTGCAATGTAGTTCAACCTCCCTAAGAAACTACGGACTTGCTTCTCTGTTCTTGGCTCAGACATTTCCTGTATTGCTTTTACTTTGTCAAGATCCACCTCAATCCCTTTTCCGCTAACAATAAAACCCAGCAATTTTCCCGATCTCACCCCGAAAGTGCACTTATTCGGATTAAGTCTCAGTTTGAATTTCCTCAAACGCTCAAACAGTTTCTGCAAATTCAACAAATGTTCTTCTTCTGTCTGAGATTTGGCAATCATATCGTCCACATAAACCTCGATTTCATGATGAATCATATCATGGAACAGAGTCACCATTGCTCGCTGATATGTTGCTCCGGCATTTTTCAGACCAAACGGCATCACCTTGTAGCAGAAGGTGCCCCATGGGGTTATGAAAGTTGTCTTTTCCATGTCTTCTGGTGCCATCTTGATTTGGTTATAGCCAGAAAAGCCATCCATGAAGGAGAATACCGAGAACTGAGCTGTATTATCCACCAAAACGTCGATGTGAGGTAATGGGAAATCATCTTTAGGGCTAGCTCTTTTCAGATCCCGGTAGTCGACACACATCCGTACCTTTCCATCCTTCTTAGGTACTGGGACGATGTTTGCAACCCATGGCGGATAATTGGTGACTGCTAGAAACCCTGCATCCAACTGCTTTTGTACTTTTTCCTTTATCTTGACAACCATCTCTGGTCTTGTTCTTCTGAGCTTCTGCTTGACCGGAGGACAACCTTCATTGAGAGGCAAGCGGTGTACCACGATGTCTGTGTCCAGCCCAGGCATGTCCTGATAAGACCAGGCGAAGATGTCAACGTATTCTTGCAGCAATTCAATCAGCCCTTTCTTCACATCATCTCCCAAAGCAGCCCCTATCTTGATTTCTCTCTTGGCGTCCTCGGTGCCGAGATTAATCACTTCAACAGACTCTTGATGCGGTTGAATGACCCTTTCTTCCTGTTTTAATAACCTGGTAAGTTCTTTAGGGAGTTCACAGTCTTCATCACCCTCTTCTTCAGCTTGAAAGATTGGATTTTCAAAGTCGAAGCGAGCCATAGCAGAACCGTTATCAATAGGATCCGGTGTTGTGCATCTGCATGAGTGATGGTATGTGCTTATGAGTGTGAACAAGAAGTGAAAACTAAACAAAACATTGCCATTTTTTTTATTTTGAAAAACTGCAAAAATAGAAAGACAGGGAACGAAATATTTGAATGCAAAAAGACGTCCTTTATTTATGATAAAAAATGCAAGTGTCACATAGGTGGGCCCTACAATGAGTCATTATGCCCTGGGCGGAACGTAAGACTTGGATATGCATGAATAAACAAAGAAAATTACTCTTCAAGAAGAGTGACTTAGATAATCTCCTCAGAAGACCAATTGTTGAGAACTTCACCCGGGATCTTCGGACGCACCCAATTGTCAATGTCACAATCACTATCCCCCTCTTCTTCGTTGACTGCAGAGACTTGACCATACTGACTGATGCCAGCACTGGAGAAAGTGATCGGCCCCTGATGAGTCTGAAGTGTTGAAGTTGTAGAAGTTAGAGCTGGCTGATACCCAATCCCGAACTTATCTTCTTTCACTGGTAATTCCAACAGACGCCCCCAACCGGGAGCAACACCTGAATCCACCACGGCTCGTGCCTGCTTAAAGGATGAGATAGAGGCACCCGCTTTAGCCTCTTTCACAGACTCTTGGACAGACAAATCTTCAACCTGGGGGATACCTTTGTCGAGCAAGGCCTGGATACCCTGCTGTAGCTTCAAACAACCTCCACTCTGAGTAGCACAATCCAAACAACCCTTCCCACAACCGGGGAAAACATCGGCCTTTAGCAAGCATCCTTTGATATCCAACAATGGAGTCTTCAGCTTCAACACATCCTTAATGGACTTGGCTTCTCCCTCTACCAAATTAACGTTCGCACCACCATGCTGGGGCATGGGATTGGTGACGACATTCGGAGCTGGTGCAAGGTCGATGGCCTTTGAATCTATGAGATCCTGAACTACGTGCTTAAAAGCTTTGCAGTTCTCAATATTGTGGCCAGGTGCCCCAGAGTGGAAGCTACACCTAGCGTTGGCGTCGTAACCCACCGGAAGTCTACCAACAGGAGGAGCCAGAGTGCGCAGTTGCACAAGCTGTAGTTGTTGAAGACTAGAAAGCATCTGAGCGTACGTCATTGGAAGGGTGTCGAAACGCCGGTCCATCATCCTTTTCCTCTGTTGATAAGCGGGTCTGTTACCCGGTTGTTGCTGCTGTTGATACTGAGCTGGTTGACGTTGTGATTGTTGTTGTTGTAGTGGTGCTGCAGCTGGAATGGTCACAGCCGCAACATACGGTTGCTGATGATAATTCTGAAAATTATTCCTCCGGTTATCCCTGTTATGATAAGAAGATATGGCACTTGCATCCCCTTCTCTCCTCTTCTGTCCCTGAATGAACGGCTTCTTCACCCCTGATGAGGATCCAACTCCATTTTAGCTCTTATAGGTCTTTAGGTAATTCTCCACCCTTTCTCCGGTAGAGACCACATCAGCAAAGTTGGAAGCATTGCACCTCACCAGACGCTCCAGATAAGGTCCAGGCAGCGTATTCATGAACATGTTGGCCATTTCCTTTTCCAACATAGGAGGATGAACACGGGAAGCTGTATCCCTCCAGCGTTGAGCGTATTCCCTGAAGCACTCATTGCTTTTAAGAGACAGATTCTGAAGTTGAGTTCTGTCCGGAGCCATGTCTGCATTATACTGGTACTGCTTCACGAAAGCCTCCGCCAAATCCCTCCAGCAACGGATGTGGGCTCTGTCCAGCCTCATATACCATTCCAAGGATGCCCCAGCCAGGCTGTTCTGGAAGAAGTACATAAGTAGCTTCTCGTCGTCAGAGTATGCAACCATTTTACGGAAATAGGCTTGCACGTGAGTTTTGGGGCAAAAGCTGCCATTGTATTTGTCAAATATCAGGACCTTGAATTTCGGTGGCACTCTCACACCTGGGACCAACCCCAAGTCAGCAACATCTACTCCCAGAGGATTCTGTCCTTCCACTGCCTTCAACCTTTCTTCCAATCTTCTAAACATGGGGTCCATGCCAAAGTCTTCCTGAAGCAAAGGGAACTGATCATCCTGACCATCCTGAATGGGTTGTTGATCTAGGTTGATACGCGGGATCGGGATAGGCCCTGGTCCATTGGGACCATTAGCCTCTCCAGCTGGAGGATCAGCCAACGTCTCTGGTTGAGTAATAGGGGGATCCCTCTGTACCAACAATCTAAGCTCCTGCTGTCCTTGAGCCACCCCTTGAACCAAATCCATGAATTGATTCATGCGAATCTTCATCTCGGCGAGCTCTGCCTGTAGGCTTTCCATTACTCTCTGTTGGTTCCTCCGGGTACTGTATCGGTGAATGCCTGAGTCAGCTATCCTGCTAGTGGGACACCAAACAAACTGAGAACACTGTGGCGGTACCTGTTATGCAAGACATGCGGATGACTATGCAAATGCAATGACATGTTTATCAATTCCAAAAGGTATTCTACCCCCTTGATTCCAGTCTCACATTTGATAAACAACGTAAGAAGAAAACCCCGACTAGAATCAAGAAGAAGATTTAAACCCCCTTGAAAAGGATAAACATGTGTTAAATGATATGAATGCAAATGATGTGATGATGTGAATGCAATGCAGTGGTATGTCAATCAGGATTGCTATATCTGCTTGAACATCTGTCAGGTTGCACTGTCTGGAGAGAAATTAAGAGCACACCAAACAAAGGTCATGGGATGGATCATGTTATCCTTAATATCAATCACCCATTTTGGTGGATTATGGTTTACACCTTATCAACACCCGAGTTTCATTGATATTAAGGATACCTGATCGGATCAACCATGAATCAAGGGTTTGTCGCAAGTCACGAGCATGGAGTTTAGGTTAAGAACCACCCAAAAGGAGTGTACTAAGGTTTAAACCTGCCAAACATGTTCTACAAAAAGGTTCCCATAGTCATAATCCCATCTTTCGGATATTATTAGAGGAACGACTACTCGTATTCCAACAATATTCTCAAGAGAGACTCTTATGAGTGTAGTATCGCGTAACAATCGTATCAAATCTTACATTTGAACGACTTTCGCACTACGTCCTACGAATAGGCCAAGATGGGTTAGGTAAACTAAGGTCCTTGGCTTCTTAGGTCTATATTGGAACAAGTAATGTCTAACCACAACTTACTTATGTGACATTATTGATCTCAACATGACCTCCATCAAGTGAATGGGCTTGCAAGTCAACTCGCTAAGGAATACTCCACACAAGTTGACAGGACTATGCCATTCTCCTATCTTAAGTGCACTCGAGTTCGGGTATAGAACTTGTCATACGGTGAACTGACTTGGGATATTTTGCTTTTTATCGCAATGTCGCGGATAGCAAGAGTCGCCACCGACTTTTCTTTTATCCAATAAGGAAAGGTGGAAAAGAACAGGAAAACCCTCAATAGATTTTGGGTTCGGGAGGTACATTATACAAAGGGAAGGTATTAGCACACTTTGTATCCATGGTTATCCATGGGCTCTTAATTGCTGGATCACTTATATTTTTTGTCTGAAAAGTGTTGGTGAATTGTTTAAAAATGTTTCGAAAAGAGAGTTTAACTTTGTAATGATTCTCGTATGAATGTATACAAAGTATTTATCTCGTTTGATTTTGAAAAACAGTTTAGAAGGATATAACTTGGTAATGATTCTAGTATGAATGTATATCAAGTGGTGATTTTCTAGGACTTGCAAAGTGTGAGGGGTGGAAAATGTTTTAGGTTATGATCCAGTAATTGAGAGTTATACCTTCCTAAGGTCGTTATGGGCATTTCCTATCCTTATGAGGGTAAAACTGTCCTTACTATTGAGAAGTAAGTAGTTTTATCCTTTGGATGTTTAAGGGTCATCGTAGGGTCATCGATAGGTCATTGAAGGCAACAGTTGTAAGGATACCTTAGCATTTGCAGGGACGATCATCATTTAACCGTAGGCTACACCGAAGGGTCATCGAGGGACAAAATCGTATTTTCGAAGGCAACATCCGAGGGACTATGATTTATTTTATGATGATTTAATCGAAGGGTCTTTGCTAAGTGTATCCCTACATTCGCAGGACATGACCGTTATACCGTAATACTGTAAGGCAGCAAAGAGAGGTCCAAGATCACGTATTTAAAGGCCGTATTTTAAAATCAATTAGGTGATTTAAGGTGAATCTCCACATTAAAATCAATACATTAAAATTAATACATTAAAATTAATACATTAAAATTAATACATTAAAATTAATTATTTAAAATTAATTAGGTAATTTAGGGTGAAAATCCACAAGGGTATCCCACAAATAAAGTGGAATACCTAGCCGGCCGTTTCTTCGGGAATATGTAAACCCTTACAAAGTTCAGCAAACGGGTTAAAATACCGAAATAAAGTGCAATGGAAAGTTGCACCACAAAATGAACACAACAGTCATAAAAATCAGGCCAAATAATGCAGAACTGTAATAAATCTTGGTTAGATAAACATAAGGCAGAACATAAAAGAAACAAAACAGCCACTGTCTCGTTCGCCCATGCTTCGCCTAGTGAGGGCTTAGCGAGTGCTCGCTTCAGGCTCGCTTAGCGATGTGCTAGCGAGCGGCCACGGCTTTTGAATTTCAGAACAATACAATCTCAACCTGCTGCATGGCTTATGGCATTCAATTACAGAAATAGCATGGTCAAATATTCAGGGTATTCGGGCATACTTAAATTCATACATGAAATCATATTACATATCCGAAAGTTTAATCATGATGCCTTATATATGTAAAGATTATCGATTAGAAGCATAAAACATTAGTGATAGGCAAACCTGTTTGTAACTGAGCTTGGTATCGAATGGAGTTGGGCGGCGGTAGCTTCGGAGCGGATGAGCGGCCTTCAGGGTTTCTTTACTCGGAATGCTCTGAGTTAATCTCCCGGGTTTCTATGCCAGGGTTTCCGTCCGTCTTCCTCTCTGTTTTTCGTCCTCCCCTTCATTACTGAAGTGCTGGTATTTATAATGCTCTTTTTCATGACCTAATGGGCTCAGAATGAAGCCCGAAATTTTCTGTTGTCTGTCAGCTTCGCTAGGCGAGCTGGTAGCGAACGCGTAGCGAACGTTCGCTAGGCGAGCGTGTAGCGAACGTTCGCTAGGCGAGCGTGTAGAGAGCGCGTAGCGAACAGGCCAGTTTGGGCCATTTTCTGGATTGGACCATTCGTGAGCTGGGCCTTTGTTCCTTTAAGATCAGTGTCATAAAAATGAGTCGGAATGCCCTGCAAAATGTCTTAAAATATTAATGGGCAAATTTTGGGGTATGACAGCTGCCCCTGTTCAATATTCTTGAACCGAGAGAGTCAGAATGGTATGTACGCCATGTTGGTGTAAGCCCTAGAGGCCAATACATTTTGGTACTTGTATCGAATAATAAAAGGCATTCTCTTTATTATGGTTGATTAATAAAGTCCCTGGAATAGATAGTCCGTTTAATGTATTAAGTGTGACTTAATCATGAGAACACATTAAACATAAGGACACTATTCCTAAAGTATCCGTAGTCGAGCTTTAGTGTGAAGTGGGATAACATTAAAGCATTAAGACTATTATGTTTGTAGACTGATGATCACATCTCATGGATCATGGATAAAGAGTTATCAAGTCTTAAACATAGGTATGAATATTAGGAGTAATATTTATACCGGATTGACCCGCTATGAGAATACTATATAGAAAGTTATGCAAGGTGTCATAAGTTATTCTCATGGTGATAATAGTGTATTCCACTCTTCGACCTGAAACCACTATGGATCCTAGATGTAGAGTCGAGTGCTTTATTGCTGATCCAACGTTGTCCGTAACTGGATAACCATAAAGACAGTTGATGGGTACTCCACAAAGCATGCTGAGGGACATGAGTGACCTAGATGGAATTTGCCCATCCTGCATAACAGGATAAATGTCTATGGGCCCAATATTGAACTGGACAAGGATGACACGGTCTGTGCCTTGTGTTCAATATAGACATAAGGGCAAAAGGGTAATTATACACATAATTATTATCACAGAAGGAATTGTCAGATCACATGACATTTTCGTGTCTTGGGTAGCAGTGATGTGTTGCTAGATACCGCTCACTGTTTATTATGTTAAATGCGTGATTCAATATAATTGCCAACGTCACGAAAACCTACAGGGTCACACACAAAGGACGGATTGATGAGAGATAGAGTAACTAAGGAATACCGTAAGGTACGGTGCCCTTAAGTGAGTTATAGAACATCGTAAGGTACGGTGTACTTGAGTAGAATACGAAATATGGTAAGGTACCATGGGCTTAAGTGATTTTGGGCCTATTATAAGATATGGACCAAAATACACTTAAGTGGGCTTTTTAGCTTGAAGCCCACACAAGTGGTTCTATAAATAGAACCCTTGTGCAGAAGCATAAGTTGCGGTTGCATTCTTTTCGTTTTCACTCTCTCTCTCTCTCTCTCACTCAAAGCCTTCATTCGTACCAGCTAGCACTGAGATTGAAGGAAACCGTTCGTGTGGACTGAGTAGAGACGTTGTCATCGTTCAACGTTCGTGATCGTTTCGTGGATCTGCATCAAAGGGTTTTGATCGTCACAAGAGATCTGCACCAAAGGTTTCAACCGTCACAAGAGGTAAATACTCTATCACTGATCATGACCATTCGTAAGGATCTCTAAAGGAGAAAATTTTAATTTCCGCTGCGTTTTGGGTCGCAATTCTCCTTCACGCCATTCGGGGTCTGGAGGTGGAAGATTATTGAACACTTAGAACGCCCCAAAAATTTGCACTTGTCAATTAGTTAGTCTTGATGGAGATGGGCTTAAAGATGCCATCTAGGAAGTTTGATGATGAGAGCTTCAGAGTGCGTCGTACGTTAGAAGATATCTGAAGTCATGGGTGCCACTGGGTCATACGCCAGACCGTATAGTGAGTCATTCATTAGGCTGTCGACTTCACTGGGGAGTAGAATGGGTCATACGCCGCTGGAGATAACAGATCAGAATGGATCATACGCTAGATCGTATCTGAGTTGCAGAATGGGCCGTCTGTTAGGCTGTATCTGACGAAAAGTAGTCGTATGCTAGACTACACCTCGAGATGTACCGTACGCTAGGTAGTATCTGAGGAATGAAGATCTGAATGGGTCGTATCGGACTTGTTGGAGGAGTAATATGTTGTGCCGAATCAAAATGAGATAAGAATCCGAATGAGTCATACACTGCTGGGGATAAAGGATCAGAATGGACCGTACGTTAGATCGTATCTGAGTTGCGGAACGAGCCGTCCGTTAGGCTGTATCGTTACTGGGGGTGAAGGATCAGAATGGATCGTATGCTAGATCGTATCTGAGTTGTAGACTGAGCCGTCCGTTAGGCTATACCTGGTGATGAAGGGGGGTAGTCATACGCCAGACTACACTTCAGAATGTACCGTACGCTCGGTAGTATCTGAGGACTTGAAGGTCTAACTGGGTCGTGCATTAGACCGTACTTGAGCAGAATGAGCCGTCCGTTAGACTGAATCTGATGATGAAAGGGGTAGTCGTACGCTAGACTACGCTTCAGAAATGTACCGTACGCTAGGTAGAATCTGAGGACTTGAAGGTCTAACTGGGTCGTACGTTAGACTGTCTCTGAGTTGTTGAAGGTCAGAATGGATCGTACGTTAGAACGCATCTGAGTTGAAGGAGTCATATATTGAGCTGAATCAGAATGAACCGTACGCTAGGCCGTATCTGATAGTATTTGTATATGTTGTATTTGCAATAAATGTCTGGGATGGACTTATAGATGCCATCGTTAGGAGGATGTCAGAATGAATGTTGACATGGAGTATATCTGAAAGATGTAGTTGAATCCTGAACGTAATTGACGAGGATGTCCGTCTGAATGGACCTTTGTTTGGACTGTATCAGGAGAATAATTAACCTGAAAAATAAAGTTAGCTTCATGTCATGTCATGATGCATGAGATGTTTTATGCTTTCAAAAATAACTGCAAACGATGTATGCTTGCGTATGCTGTGAAATGATGTAATGAATGAATTATGCATCTGGAAAGTTCTTCCAGAGGACTCTACTGGGGAAAACAACTCTCAATCTTCTGGTTGGGAGATACTGGTATCGATGACCCTTTCTTAGCCGGGGATGCTTGATTTCTATCTGATGGTAGAAATGTTCAACAGAAGCCCGGCTGGGGGTGGAAGAGATGACCCATTTGTCTAGTAATGCCACTCTCTTCTGGGAATGACTGGCTTTGCTGGGGAATAGGATTAGCAACGGGTTCATTGGAAAGCATGATTAGACCTTCTCCTCGATCCTGAAGCCTAGTAGTAATCGCTATTTCTATTTTATGCACGCATTTTTGGTAAACATCGATCATATCCAAATGCATATATTAATTCGAATTAAATCAATGGACGTTTATGCAAACAAAACAGAGAAAGTAAAACAAGAGCATTTTTTTTGAAACTAAAATTATATTGATTTCGAAAAAGGGCCTATAAACAGGCAATTTGTGTACAAGGAGACAAAAATCCTAGTAAGAGGAAATTGTCAAGAAAACAAAGAGAAAGCTATGCCGAAAACGTCCTATTGACTTTAATTCCACTACTGCCATTATGTCTTCAAGCCTCTCATCTCCTGCTGTCGGATAGAAGTGATTAGCTTGTTCAGTCCTTTGAACTTGGATGAAACTGTCTGAGAACGGGACATAGTCATACGCTTTGATCCCTAATTTTTGCCTGGACCGCCTTTTCAGGTTTTCAATCCACCAGGATACCCCTTTTTGCCCAAGCCGCCTTTTCAGGTTTTCGACTTGCTGGGTGTACATTTTTTTATGTTTATCCCTAAATTTTGCCCGAACCCTTTTGGTTCGCCGGGATGCCCTTACTTTTGCCTAGATACGTCGACCTAACGGGTCTCTTTTATGCGTAGTATTTTTTGACTATGTCTGCGTTCACGGGATGCGGGAAGTCTTCGCCGTCCATTGTAGCTAGTATCATGGCTCCACCAGAGAATACCTTCTTAACTACAAATGGCCCTTCGTATGTGGGGGTCCATTTGCCTCTGGGATCACCTTGTGGTAGAGTGATGCGCTTTACCACCAAGTCGCCAATTTGATACACCTGTCTCTTGACTCTTTTGTTAAATGCCTGGGTCATGCGCTTCTGATATATCTGCCCATGACAAACAGCCGCAAGTCTCTTCTCATCAATCAAATTTATCTGATCGAGTCGAGTTTGAATCCATTCATCCTCGTTTAAACCCGCCTCTTTCATGATTCTTAGAGAGGGAATCTGAACTTCCACTGGTAAAACGGCTTCCATTCCGTAGACTAAAGAGAAAGGAGTTGCTCCTGTCGAAGTGCGTACTGAAGTGCGATAACCGTGAAGAGCAAACGGTAACATCTCATGCCAGTCTTTGTACGTCACCGTCATCTTTTGTATGATCTTCTTGATATTCTTATTAGCAGCTTCTACAGCTCCATTCATCTTTGGTCGGTACGGAGAAGAGTTATGGTGTTTTACGTTGAACTGCGTGCAGAGTTCCGTAATCATCTTGTTGTTCAAATTAGTACCATTGTCGGTGATAATCCTTTCAGGGATACCATACCGACAAATAAGACTATTCTTGATGAACCGTGCCACCACATTCTTGGTGACAGAAGCAAATGAGGCGGCCTCTACCCACTTTGTAAAGTAATCAATAGCGACAAGGATGAAGCGATGTCCATTAGAAGCAGTAGGTTTAATCTCCCCAATCATATCAATGCCCCACATTGCAAAGGGCCAAGGTGCGGTCAACACGTTCAATGGAGCAGGAGGTGCATGTACTTTATCCGCATATATCTGGCACTTGTGACAGGTTCTGGAGTGATGGTGGCAATCAGCTTCCATGGTAGACCAATAATACCCTGATCTCAGAATCTTCTTGGCCATCGTATGTCCACTAGAATGAGTCCCAAAAATACCGTCGTGCATATCTCCCATAATCTTTTCTGCTTCCTTTTTATCCACACAGCGAAGCAAAGTCGAATCGTGGTTACGTTTGTATAATACTCCATTACTCAGAAAGAACTTAGCGGAGAACTTCCTCAGGAATTTTTTGTCATTGATGGATGCCCCTTCAGGGTATTCCTGAGCTTCTAAATATCTTTTTACTTCGTGGAACCAAGGTTTTTCCCGTACTCCCTCAGTGTTAAGTTCATAACAGTATGCCGGTTCATCTAGTCGCTCAATGGTGATCCTGGGAGCTTCATTGTCCCATCTGACTCTGAACATAGATGACATGGTAGCTAATGCGTCCGCCAACTGATTCTCTTCTCGTGGGATATGTTCGAATGTAATCTTTTCAAAGTATGGGATTAATGTCATCACCCGTTCTCGGTAAGGGATGAGATTCGGATGCTTAGTGTCCCATTCTCCTTTGATCTGACTGATTACTAATGCTGAGTCTCCGTACACACTCAAAAACTTGACCCGCCGGTCTATAGCAGCCTTGAGTCCCAAAATACATGCTTCATACTCAGCCATATTATTGGTACAATGAAAACATAGTCTAGCAGTGAAAGGCGCATGGTAACCCTCGGGAGAAATGATTACCACACCAACACCATTGCCCAATGCATTAGAAGACCCATCGAAAACCATAGTCCATCGGGATCCTAGTTCGGGTCCTTCATCCGGTCCAGGTTCTTCATAATCAGTAACAAGCATGACATCCTCATCTGGGAACTCAAAATTCATAGATTGGTAATCATCCACTGCTTAATGAGCCAAATGATCGGCTAGCACGCTTCCTTTGATTGCTTTCTGGGTAGTATACTGGATGTCGTACTCTGTTAGAATCATCTGCCATCTTGCTATTCTTCCGGAGAGAGCGGGTTTCTCAAATATGTATTTGATAGGATCCATCTTAGAAATCAATAAAGTGGTGTGATTCAACATATACTGTCTCAGTCGGCGAGCAGCCCAGGCCAAAGCACAACAAGTTTTCTCGAGCAGTGAGTATCTTGTTTCACAGTCGGTAAACTTTTTGCTAAGGTAGTATATGGCATGCTCTTTTCGACCAGACTCGTCATGTTGTCCCAACACGCACCCCATTGAATTTTCTAACACGGTTAAATACATGATTAGAGGTCTTCCTTCAACTGGTGGCATCAGAATTGGAGGTTCTTGAAGATACTTCTTGATTTTGTCAAAAGCTTCTTGACATTCCTCATTCCATATCATCTCTTGATTTTTCCTCAGTAGCTTGAAGAGGGGTTTGCAGGTAGCAGTCAAGTGGGAGATAAATCGGGCAATGTAATTCAAGCATCCCAAGAAACCTCGGACTTCTTTATCTGTACTGGGAACTGGCATTTCTTGAATAGCTCTCACCTTGGCCGGGTCGACCTCAATTCCTTTACCACTGACAATAAAGCCCAAGAGTTTACCGGATCTTACTCCAAAGGTGCATTTGTTCGGGTTCAATCTCAACTTGTACTTCTTCAACCTCTCAAACAGTTTGTATAAATGATCGAGATGTTCTTCTTCAGTATGAGATCTGGCTATCATGTCATCCACATATACCTCTATTTCATGATGGATCATGTCATGGAACAAAACCACCATAGCACGCTGGTACGTTGCCCCGACGTTCTTTAAACCAAATGGCATTACTTTATAACAGAACGTGCCCCAGTGCGTCACAAACGTAGTTTTCTCCATGTCCTCAGGCGCCATCTTAATCTGGTTGTAACCTGAGAATCCATCCATGAATGAGAACACCTTGTGTTGAGCGGTGTTATCTACCAGAACATCAATGTGCGGGAGTGGAAAGTCATCCTTGGGACTCGCTTTATTCAGGTCTCGGTAATCTACACACATTCGCACCTTACCATCCGTCTTTGGCACTGGTACCACATTAGCAACCCATTGAGGGTAAGAAGTAACAGCCAGAAAACCTGCATCAAATTGTTTCATCACCTCGGCTTTGATTTTCTCAGACATTTCAGGACGCATGCGACGAACCTTTTGCTTAACAGGACGACATTCTTCCCTCGTTGGCAGTCGATGCACTACTATATCGGTATCCAGTCCTGGCATGTCTTCATAAGACCAAGCAAAAATCTCTACATAGTCATGCAACATCTGAATCAACCTTCTCTTGACACTGTTTTCCAAGCCTGCTCCTATTTTGACTTCTTTCTTGTTTACCTCAGTACCCAGATTTACAGTCTCAACTGACTCCTCGTGTGGCTGTATAGTCCTTTCTTCCTGCAGTAACAGTCTGGCAAGTTCTCCAGGTACTTCACAATCTTCCTCACTTCCATCCTCGGCTTGGTAGATCGGATTTTCAAAGTCATAATGAACAGTAGTAGAACTATTGTCAACAGGATCCAGAGTGGGTATGGATCTGCAATTCGTTACGTGAGTGTGTGTAAGAAAACATAGCTCGTTTGGAAGATGACAGAAAAGATAAAGAGCGCAATATTTGAATGCAAAAAGTCCATTGATTTATTGAATATGAATATGCTTATGAAGATGACAAAACCCCTAACAAATTAGCTATTGTGCCCCGGGCATAGACACAACGCTTGGAGAAGTTCAATTGTAAAAAAAAAACAAAAATTTGCAACACTAAAATAGACAATAACAATTACTCCTGACTAAAGGAAATCGGGATAGTGTCTTTAGCCTTCCAATTATTGAGTCCGTCACCAATTGTTGGGAAAATCCAACTATCCAGGTCGCAATCGCTGTCAGCATCTTCTACAGCATTAATTTGACTCTTGTCAGAGCTGAACCCCAGGCCAAATTTGTCAGACTTGTACGGTACGTCGATCAATTGACCCCAGCCAGTACGACCACCATCTTCAACCACGGCTTGAGCGTCCTTCAGAGAAATCATAGTAGGAGGAGCACGAATAACCTTGGGTACACAGGAAGTTGGCTTAAGGACAGGATTGGTCGGAGGAACTGCTTCAAATGACTGACAAGGAGTCTCAATGAACTCACCATCCATCTCGACGTATCTGAAGGTATGCACACTACTGACAATGTACTCTTCTTCTCCACACACGGTGACAATTTTGCCCTTTGTGGGATACCTCAACTTTTGATGGAGAGACGAGGCTACAGCGCCTGCCCCATGAATCCAAGGGCGTCCCAGTAAGCAGGAATAGGCAGGACGAATGTTCATTACATGGAAGGTAGTGTTGAAGACTTGAGGTCCTATCTTGATAGGCAGGACTACTTCGCCATGGACAACACTCTTCGCACCATCGTAAGCACGTACCACAATGTCACTAGGTTTCAGTTCAATGCTTTTACAATCCAGCTTATCCAGCACGGCTGTCGGCAGCACATTCAAGGAAGAGCCATTATCGATCAACACATGAGACAAAGTGATTCCCCTACACTCAATGGAGATATGCAGGGCTTTATTGTGACTCTTTCCTGCTGGTGTCAGATCAGCGTCGGAAAAGCCCAGGCCATTGTCAACAGCCAAGTGAGCAACATAATGTTCGAATTGATCGACAAATGTCTCCTGAGGTACATGAGCGGTCTTCAAGAATTTTATCAATGCATTGGCATGAGGTTCAGAAGATAACAGCAAGGATAGCATCGAGATCTTAGACGGGGTATGCCCCAACTGTTCTACAACATCAAAATCACTCTTGCGAATGATTTTCAGCACTTCTTCCATTTCTTGTTTGGCAACATCTTCGGGAGTAACTTCGACCGGTGTCTCTGACTGAGAAGGATTGACTGGTTCCTTTCCTCGAGTTTCAAGGACAGGAGGTGAGATTTCTGGAGAGAAGATCCTTCCGCTTCGAGTAATTTTATTAGTCCCAACAATGCCACTAGTATTAGCAGCATTATCCACTTGCTTCACGCCATGGACGTAAACATCACCGCCATAATTCCACGGAATAGCTTTGCTTGAGGAATACGGGATCGGGCCAGGTGCAGTGATGATTAGGGGAGCAACCCTGGGCTCAGCAGTAATCTTCACAGGCGCCCTGGTAGCGGTAATCTTCACTGGAACTTTGGACCTAGCAATCACAGATATTTCTTCAATAGGGTTTTCCGCCTTAGGAATCCTTTCGAAGAGAACTGTACGATCGTCCATCAGCCGTTGAATACCATTCTTCAATTTCAAACAGTCCTCGGGCCGGAGTATGCAGAGATTGCAATCTTCAGCACAACCTGGAAATAAACCAGCTTGCAATAAATTCCTCTTTATGATCGGGAGAGGAGATGTTAAGTCCGCCACATTGGAAATGTGAGAATCGTCATCCATAGCATTAACAGTCTTGTCATGGTTAGGCATAGGAGCAGTGATGACATTAGGAGTCTCCGGAGGCTCAAACTCAATTTCTCCAGCTTCGATCATATCCTGAATCTTATTCTTCAATGACCAGCAATCGTTTGTATCATGCCCGGGGCTATCGGAGTGATATGCACACCTGGCATTAGGGTTATAACGAGAAGAAGTAGTGTTGGGATTCGTAGGAGGATCTCTGAGGGTGATCAAATTTGCCTTTAGCATTCCCTGCAGTGCCTGTGCCAAGGTCATATTGATCCTGGTAAACTGCCTTCTTGGCCTGTCTTGTTTGGGCTGGAAGTTTTGAGATGGTGGTGCTGCAATCGTAACTGCTCCGATGTCATGGTCACGGTTTTTCTTGCTACGACCCTTTTGACCGTACACAGCATTTGATTCATTCCTCCCCTGATAGGACCTTTTGGTGCTTGCAGAGGCAGCCGCCTGTATCTTTCCACTTCGGATGCCGCTTTCAACACGTTCACCTGTCAATATAAGTTCAGTGAAACCTGATGAAGAACTTCCCAGTAGATGGCTGTAGAATGGGCCGGTCAGTGTGCCCATGAACATATCCACCAATTCTCTGTCAGTCATAGGGGGTTTGACTCTGCCAGCCAAATCTCTTCACTTTTGAGCATATTCTTTAAAGCTTTCTTTAGATCCCATAGTCATATTCTGCAGTTGTAGCCGGGTAGGCGCTAGTTCAGAGTTATACTGGTACTGTTTATAGAAAGCTGTTGCTAAATCAGTCCAGGTGCGGATGTCAGAGCTCTCGAGCTGATAATACCATTCCAACTGGGTGCCAGACAGGCTCTCTTGGAAGAAATGGATCCATAGCTTCCTGTCAATGGTATGCGGCTGAATCTTTCTCACATAAGCTCTCAGATGCATCTGAGGACAGGACGCACCATCGTACTTAGTGAAAGTGGGGATTTTGAATTTGCGAGGAATGGTCACATCGGAGACCAGACCCAAACTTTCGAAATCCAGACCGGGCGCCTTCTGACCCTCCATAGCTAGCATACGTTCTTCCAGCAACTTGTACTTATCATCTCTTGGAGAGTACTGTTCATTTTCATAATCTTCATCGTCGTCCTCAGGGTTGAAGAGATCGACATTCTCCTCTTCTGAATCATTCTCTGTCTCCTCTTCTGGACCATTCGGGATCCCAAACTTGACTCCTGCGGCCTGTCCTTTACGCCTTCTTCCCGGGTTAATGAAACTCATAGCTTTCTTGTCTTTCTTCTTTTCGAGCAAAAGAGCCTTCAGTTCCTCCTGCCCCTTGGATAAGCTTAGCATCATCTCCTTGAATTGAGCATTTTGAGTCTGGAGATCTTTGACAGTTTGTTCGAGATCCATTTTTCTGTTTAGAAGGAAGACCGTGAGAACATTGAACTTGTAGAAGACCTGTTATGCAGTGTTATGTTATGCTATGCAATGTATGAAATGTTTTCAAGGACTTTTGGAATTTAACTTTGCGTAAATCACCAACAAGAGAGAAATGTTTATTGCTAATTTCTTTGACTAATGTTCATTACAAAAGGAATAATAATAAAAATACAATGAAAGCTCAAGTCTCCCAGGGACGGCTTCTTTTTGGGCGAAGATATGCATTGAGTCTTCGTTCCTCATTAAGCTGGCGGGTGAGCTCGAGTACCTTCTTCCTTTCTGCACTGAACTGGGCTTCAAAAGTATCCCTTTCCTCTCTCAACTGGATCCAGGATCTCTTCAATTCTTCAACATCGGTAGGCATATCTGGATAAGGAATGATCTGAGGAGCACCTCCTTCAGCTTCAGGTTCGACAATCTGAGGTCCGATTGCAAGATATGGCATGACAAGTTCACGAGCTCTGGCGCGTACCCATCTGAGATAAGGTTCCATAGGGATAGAATTTTTCTGTCCTAACGTACCTCTCTTCACCATGCCCCAAGCTCGTACAAATCTTTGACGGAGGCCTTGGGAATCGTTGTCATAGTCGAACATGATGCCTTCGATGATCATTTCATGTGGACCATCTCTTCGAGCACAACCAAACTATCGCAGAGCTAAAGCAGGATTATAAGTAATACCTCTTCTTATTCCTAGGAGTGGTACATTAGGGAACTCGCCACAACGGTCAATGATGGTAACATTTTCCTTGAACTGAGGACACCAACAGATGTTTGGGTGGGAGAGCGACATTATCCTTTGAGACCATTTCAAATTCTGCTCGTTCTTCAAGACCGATTGAGGAAGGTGCGAAATAAACCACCTAGACAACAAAGGTATGCAGCACATGAGAGTCCCTTGCTTCTTCATGGTACGAGTGTGGAGGGAATGCAAAATGTCTCCCAGCAAGGTAGGTACAGGGTTATGAGTGAGAAATATCTTAATAGCATTCATGTCCATGAATTGGTCTGGATTAGGGAATAACACCAAGCCATAGATTAGCAATGCCAGGATGTCTTCGAAAGCACGGACATTCATAACTTTTAAGAATTCTCGGGCCTTATTTGTCAGGAATTTGGCAAGTAAACCCTTAACTCCGCTCCTTGTTACCCAATTAGCTTCAATGTCGGACTTCGTCATGTGTAAAGCTGCGGCAACTTCTTCAGACTTCGGAACCTTTTCTAAACCACTGAAAGGTATTTGATCAAGGATAGGTATCCCAAGCAGTCTGGAGAATTATTCCAATGTGGGTACCAACTGATAATTTGGGAATGTGAAGCAATGATGTTTAGGGTCGAAGAACTGGAATAAAACTCTCATCATATCTTCTTTGAATCCAGTGGTAACTAAATTGAGAAGAGAACCATGTCTCTTGATGAACTGCGCATGATCGAAAAGTTCTGACACTAAGTTCTTGAGTTGAGGATGAAGGTGAGAAAAACAAGAAAGGGGGGGTTTGAATTGTTTGAAAAATAAGCGCTTTTCCAAAAAGAAAATCACACAATGATTTTATACTGGTTCGCTTATAACACAAAGCTACTCCAGTCCACCCGGCCAAGGTGATTTCGCCTTCAACAAGGACTTAATCCACTAATCTTGAAAGATTACAAACAACCCCTAAGAGAGAAGAAAATCTCTTAGTCCTCTCAAGTCTACAGACTACAAAGAGTCACTTGAGGAAATCAAATAAAAATAGATACAAGATATGTAATCTAGAGTGCTTCTAAGAAAGCAAGTATTACAAATTTAAGAACAGATTTTTCACTTGATAAGCAAAAGCTTAGTGAAATTCTTTGAGAGCAAAGATGATTTCTTGAGCGTGAAATAATTCAGTATAGTTTTGGCTAGTTGATTTCTTGCTTACTGAAAGTTGATTTCTTCTCTATTTATATAGGAGTTGAAGTAGAGTTAAATCTGCTGGATAATGAGATGTAATTACGCCATTCCATAAATAGCTTCTGCAGGAGACTTTTTCTTTTAGAAGTGACTACTTACCACAAGTAGTATCTTCTCTCTTGGAAGTGGAGATTAACGTCTCTTTCTAATTGAGGAAATCCATTTGCAGAACTTTAACTTGGCTTAAACGTTACTTCATCATGATTAACAAATCTGATTAGAGTCTTCGTGTATCTGGAGAATCTTGCTTCTGATATTATCTCTTGAGAGTTCAGATGGCGCTGATAACTTCCAGAGTTTACAGAAGGCATTTGTTCAGAATCAGAGCTTCTAGACTTTACTTCATGTTCAGATGCTTCTGATACTTTGCAGTTTTGTCCAGAGTCAGAGCTTCTAGAACGAGATTCCACTTTAGATGCTTCTGATACTTGAGAATTTGTATCTGATCTTGTTGTGCATCTGATGACCTCATCAGATTTATTTCTTCTTTCTTTAGAACCCTGCACACTTAGAAACTTTTCGTTAGGGTGCCATTTTTGGTTTCATCCTTTGTTATCATCAAAATCAAGGAATCTGTTGTAGAACAATTTTTGTTCTTACAATCTCCCCCTTTTTGATGATGACAAAACAACTTAAAATAGCAGATGAAACATGAATAAAATAAGATCAGATAGACAGAAGCTCCCCCTGAGTTAGTGCTAGGGAGTTCAGAAGTTCTTACCAGAGCTTTTCAAGTAATGAGATTTCTGAAACTTTCTGCAAATTCTTAATTTTAATGTTAGAGTTATTTAATCAGAGCTATTTTTATCAGAGCTATATCTACAAATGTTGCATAGTGCTTAAGGTTTTAGACAATTTTCATCAGAGCTATTTAATGATTTCTCCCCCTTTTTGTCAGAATCAAAAAGGTAGATAAAAAAAAATAACAAGACAATAAAGAGAAAAACATTTCATTAATCAAAAGCACAAAAGCAATCAAAAACATCAGATCCAAGAGAATATCAGAGCTAAAGAAGACAGAAGCAAAAAAACACTAGGCAAGCAAACAAAATAAATCCTAAGTGCCTAAGGGTTTGGAGGTTGAGGAAGTCTCTGAAGCAACATGGCAAACATGTTCTGGATGTTTTCATTCAAAGCATCTTGCTTGTCCATCCTGGCACGGAGCTCATTCTGATCTTGCTTGATTTCTTTCTGATCTTGCTTGATCTCTTTCAGAGCATGAAGAATCATAGGGATCGCAGAGGAAGACTCCCCCTGAGTCAGAGCCTGCTGAGCTTCAGCTTCAGCAGCAGCTTGGGCTTCTGCATCCGCCTGAGCCTTGGCTTCAGCTTCCTTAATCCTTAGAAGTTCTGCTTCCTTTGCCAGCCTTTCTTCTTCTAACCTTCTTGCTTCTTCCTCAGCTTCCTTAGCCAATCTTTCCTCCTCTAATCTTTTGGCCTCAGCTTCTCTGGCCAATCTCTCTTGGAGCCTTTCCTCAGCATCTCTGATGTAGCCATTTCTGACTTGTTCAGAGATACTCTTCAGCCTATAAGACTCAGAGGTCATCCAACTAATGACTCAGGTTCAGGTTCAGGTGAATGAGGTGGAGAGTTTGAAGGGCTAAGATTTAGAGGTTGAGGTTCAGATTCTGCTTCTGGTTGAAGTTCAGAATCTGCGTCTGGTTGAAGACTAGGAGATGAAGCATATAGTGGATTTAGGTCTAATGGGTCAGAGTCTGGTCCAGGTACAGCGGGAATAAATGGTGGAGTGATATTAGAGGTGAAGGGATCAGATGGTTGAGTTTCAGAGGGTAAGGTTGTTGTTTGTTGTGGTGGAAGTGAAGTTTGGAGGGGTGAGGTTACTTCAGATTGTCTTGTGGGTTGTGGAGCGAAATTTTTAGCATAAATTTCAGCTATTGTTGGGGAGTTAGGGTCAGAGTGTTCTTGGTCAGAGGACTCTTGATCAGATAACTCTTGGTCAGAAGAAGGGGAAAGGTAAGGAGGTGATTCATATTCAGAGGATGAGGAAGAAGAAGTGCTTTGGTGGGTTTGTATAGGTTGAGAGGGAGGAATGAAAGTTCTAGCTATGTTTAGAACTGGTGTTGGTTGGGAGGTTCTGGTGATTGAGGGTGGGATTTCAGAGGTAGTAAAAATTGGTTGAGAGGAGAGAGGGTTAGAGGAAGCCATTATAGATTCAGAGGAGACAGGAGGAATAGACTTACCAGAAGAGACATTCAGAGGTGCTGAAGCTTTGCTGCCAGAAGTTTCTCCAAGTCTGGCTTTCTTTGCTCTCCTTGCCTCAGCAGCTATCTGTTTCTCAGAGACACCTCTCTTGTATCTGACAAGATCTTCTACAGAGTCCAGACAGTCTTCAAGGCGGAAATCAGAAACATCAACACCTTCTTCCAGCATACGATGAAGATAGAGGGCAACAGCGTCTCTGGGCTCATCCTTGAAGAATCTGACCAGGCCATGAGGCATCTTCCTCTGATCTTTTAGAGATTCCCAGGACACATCCATAGGGGGCTTGACTCTAATCTCTTTGATGATTCCCATGCTCTTCAGGTTTTTGGCATTCAGAGGCTTTCCCACATCAATTGCCAGATCATCCATACATCTGGTCTTCTCCAGATCATCTACCAAGCCATGCTCAATGAAGACATCAGAGAGCAATCTTCCCAGAGGAATGTAGGATCTGGGCTTCATATTATTCCTCGTTTCTCTGACTGAATCTCTCAGATATCTAAAGAGGAGAACAGGGAGGTTGATCTGGATACCCTTCTGAATACAGTAAAGGATGCATTTCTGATCAGCGTTTATGTAATCTGAAGAGTTGGAGGCTGGACGATGATGGATTGTTCCCAGAATAATCTTTAGCCAAACTCGGAGGTTCTGATGAAGCTCCTTGTTCTTAGAGGGGTTTCCTTCAACATTAGGTTTGAAGATTGTAGGGTTAATGACTTCAGTGATGCGCTTTGACCTTGGAGGAATGTTGTAAATCCTTTTACCTCCAGCTTTCTCCATGTTTAGCAAGGAAGCAATTGATGCTTCAGTGATGACAATCTTTACTCCCAGAACAAAAGAAACAATGAACTGGTCATCTGCATCAGCATGTCTCCAAAATTCTTTGACAAGAAGAGGGTAAATGGGACCATAAAGCCTGTCGAAGTAGTTCTCCCAACCTTGCTTGCGAAGATCTTCAGTAAGATCAACACCGTTTCTTCTCAAGTTCTCAAAATCTACCAGCGATTCACACAGTACATCCAAATTTTCAAAGGAGGTTGCAAGATGAATGTGGCGTTCACGTTCCAAAATGTGAGGTTCTTGATAAACAGGGGTTATGGTAACGCCTGTAACAGTGGGTGTTTGAGAGTTTGAGGTTTGTGGATTAGAAGCGGATTCCATCTGTTGGGAGAAGTTAAAAACTTCTTGCTCTTGAGCATTCATGAAGAAGATTGATGAAGAAGGTGAAGAACTTGCAGAGAACTTGCAGAGAAGGGTTTAGGGTTTTAGAGTGAGTGAGAGTGATAAGTGTGTGAAATGTGAGAAAAGTGTTTATATACCTAAGTAAAAACGCATGCAAAACGACACCTCAGAAAGCGTTAGACACAAAACTCAAAATGGCACGCTTGGGGGGAAAAATGATTACAGCTCATAAATGAATGTCTAATCCCACAGTTTGCACACTGCTCGAGGAAAACTCAAACGTCTGCCTTTTGAATTTCTTGACAGCTGTCTAGAAGTTCTAAGGTTTGACTCTCAGAGCTCCACGTATTTAATGTATCTGATCTTCAGGAATACCAAGAGATTGGTTCTGAAGATTTCTAACTCAGATATCTTCTTAACAATGTAGAAGTATCAGAGTCAGAGGCAGAATCATATTTGTTTTTATCAGAATCTTATTTTATATTTTTCAGAGCCATACTTCATTCAGGACAATTTTTAATGTTCAGATTTTCTAAGATGAAAAGAAATCTATCTTCAGCTAGAGGCTTAGTAAAGATATCTGCCCATTGATGTTCTGTATCAATGAACTTCAGCGTTACTATCCCTTTCTGAACATAGTCTCTAATAAAATGATGTTTAATTTCTATGTGTTTGGCTCTGGAATGTAAAATAGGATTCTTACTCAAACAAATAGCAGCAGTATTATCACAAAAGATAGGAATGTTACTCTCAAAGATTTGTAGATCTTCTAGCTGATGTTTCATCCAGAGCATCTGAGTTGTGCACAGTGATGCTGAGGTGTATTCTGCTTCTGCAGTTGATAGAGCAATAGTTGACTGTCTTTTGCTAGCCCAGGAGATTAGATTGTTTCCCAGAAGCTGGCAATTTCCAGATGTGCTTTTTCGTTCTATTCTATCTCCTGCGTAGTCTGCATCACAATAACCAGAAAGCCTATACTCTGATGTTTTCTCATACATCAGGCCCAGGTTAGGAGTTCCTTTCAGATACTTAAGAATTCTCTTAACAGCTGTTAAATGAGATTCTCTAGGATCTGATTGGAATCTGGCACAAAGACAGACGCTAAAGAGAATATCAGGACGAGTAGCAGTCAGATAGAGAAGAGAGCCTATCATACCTCGATAGAGCTTCTGACAAACCTTGTTGCTTACCTCTTCCTTTTCCAGAATGCAAGTTGGGTGCATGGGAGTCTTTGCAGAGTTGCATTCAGTCATGTCAAACTTCTTCAGAACGTCTTTAATGTATTTACTTTGATGAATGTACGTGACTTCTGGAGTTTGATTGATTTGAATTCCCAGAAAGAACTTTAGTTCTTGCATTAGACTCATTTCAAATTCTGCCTGCATTAACTTAGAAAATTCTTGGCAAACAGAGATATTAGCAGAACCAAAAATAATATCATCAACATAAATTTGGCATATCATGAGATCATTTTCATGATTTTTACAGAAGAGTGTAGAATCAACTTTCCCTCTGATAAAATTTTGTTCCAGAAGAAAATTGCTTAGACGTTCATACCAAGCTTTGGGGGCTTGTTTTAGTCCATATAAAGATTTTTTAAGTTTGAAAACATGTTCTGGAAAGTTTGAATTTTCAAAACCTGGAGGTTGATTTACATACACTTCTTCTGAAATATAACCATTTAGAAATGCACTCTTGACATCCATTTGGTATAATTTGATAGAGTGATTAATAGCAAAAGATACAAGAAGACGAATAGATTCTAACCTTGCGACTGGAGCAAAGGTTTCATTATAATCAATACCTTCTTGTTGACTATAACCTTGAGCTACCAGTCGTGCTTTGTTTCTGACAACTTCTCCTTTCTCGTTCAGTTTGTTTCTGAAAACCCATCTGGTTCCAATGACATGAGTGCCTCTGGGTTTAGGAACGAGATCCCAGACATCATTCTTGGAGAATTGATCTAACTCTTCTTGCATAGCTGCCACCCAATCGTTATCTTGAAGAGCTTCATCACAGGACGTAGGCTCAATCAGAGACACTAGTCCCAGAGGAATATCTTCAGAAGTTCTGAAGGTAGATCTGGTTCTAACAGGTTCATCTTTGTTTCCCAAAATCAAATCTTCAGATACGTTAATACGACTTTTAACTTTCCTTGGAATTTCTGGAGATTTAATTTCTTCAGAGTCTGGAGTGACAGTTGCTTCTGGAGTTTTCTCAGATTCTACCAGAGTGATCTCTAAATCTGCAAACTTTTCAACTAGCTTTGACTTTTCAGGGTCAAGCTTATCATCAAATCTAACATGAATTGATTCCTCCACAATTTTGGTTTCTGTGTTGTATACTCTGTAGCCTTTAGAGCGTTCTGAGTATCCTAACATAATACCTTTCTGTGCTTTGGAATCAAACTTGTTCAGATGTTCTTTAGTATTTAATATAAAGCAAATGCATCCAAAAGGATGAAAATAAGAAATGTTGGGTTTTCTTCCCTTACACAGTTCATAGGGAGTCTTTTCCAGAATAGGTCTAATAGAGATTCTATTCTGAATGTAACACGCTGTATTTACAGCTTCTGCCCAAAAGTGCTTTGCTACATTTGTTTCATTGATCATGGTTCTGGCCATTTCTTGGAGTGTCCTATTCTTCCTCTCTACAACTCCATTTTGTTGTGGAGTTCTAGGGCAGGAGAAATCATGGGATATTCCATTAGAGTCAAATAATTCTTCAAAATCTTTATTTTCAAATTCTCCACCATGATCACTTCTGACTCTAACAATTTTAGAGTCAAATTCTTTTTGCACTTTAGAACAGAAACTGGTGAATACAGAGTGAGACTCACTCTTGTGCTTTAGGAATTTTACCCATGTCCAGCGGCTGTAATCATCAACGATTACTAGTCCATACTTCTTTCCATTGACTGATGCTGTTTTCACAGGACCAAATAAGTCAATGTGAAGAAGCTCTAGAGGCTTAGAGGTAGAAACATCATTTTTCTTTTTAAAAGATGTTTTTGAAAACTTTCCTTTCTGACAAGCTTCACACAGAGCATCTGAAGAGAACTTCAGTTTAGGTAAGCCTCTGACTAACTCAAGTTTAGTTAGCTGAGAAAGCTTTCTCATGCTAATGTGGCCTAAGCGTCTATGCCATACCCATTGCTCTTCGTGAACTGACATTAAACATTTAACATTTTGATCTTTTAAGTCAGAAAGATTTATTTTATAAATGTTGTTTTTCCTCTTGCCTGTGAAAAGGACAGAGCCATCGTTCTGACTAATGGCTTTACACGTTTTTTGATTAAAGATTACATCATAACCGTTATCACTTAATTGACTTATGGATAACAAGTTATGCATTAATCCTTCTACATAAAGAACATCAGATATAGAGGGAAGAGTACCATTACCAATAGTTCCGGAGCCTCTGATCCTTCCTTTCTGATCTCCTCCGAAGCCTACAAATCCAGCGTCTTTAAGTTCCAGGCTTTGGAACATAGACTTTCTTCCCGTCATATGTCGCGAGCATCCAGAGTCCAGGTACCATGACTGGTGTCTGAACTTTGCTGCATAGGATATCTGCAACATAGATAATCTTATCTTTCGGTACCCAGAATCTCTTGGGTCCTTTTAGATTAGTCTTCCCAGAGTTTCTTATAACTTTGGGTCTTCTATCATTCTTAAATTTTTGTTCTTGTGTGTGTGTGTAATGATATGAAAACGGAGATTTAAGCTGGTTACTGGTAGAGGTTTTATTTTCCTCAGAATCATACCCAATTCCCCTTTTATTATTCTGACCTACTCCATAAATCATGGATGCCATAATACTCCTATCTATCCCATTCTTCAGAAATTGTTGAAAGGCTTCTTCATATTTGTAAATAATTTCATTTGAAGTTTGTGGTGCTTGAGACAACGTTTCTTCTAATTCTAAGCTTTTTGTTTTGGCTCCATCTCTTTCTATCGTTAGAAATCTGATAGTATCATCTCGTGCTAGAATTGTTGTCTCAAGTCTACTACATACTTCAGATTTTGCTTTAAGAAGGCCTTTAATGTCTTTAACTTTTTGTTTTAATTTCTGAAGAGAGGTAAGAGTTTCTAATAAACATGATTCTAAGTCAGATCTAGAAAGTTCAGAAAATACCTCTTCAGATTCTTCATCTGAGCTGCTGGATGTGGTAGCCATAAGAGCTACGTTGGCCTGTTCATCAGAGTCAGATTCTGATGATTCGGATTCACTGTCGTCCCAGGTGGCCATTAATCCCTTCTTTGTTCTGAAGGTATTTTTCTTGAAGCTTTCTTTCTTAGAGTTATCTTTCTTCAGCTTGGGGCATTCATTTCTGTAATGACCTGTTTCTTTACATTCAAAACAGGTAATATCTTTGTTAGGTTTACCTTTTGAAGTTGACTCTGATCGATCCCCTCTGGGTCTTGATCTTCTGAAGTTGTTGTTGTTCCTCCTTTTCCAGAGTTGCTTAACTCTTCTGGTTAGTAGGGACAGTTCTTCTTCATCATCAGAGTCTTCAGATTCAGAGTCATCAGTGTCTGCAGTTTCTGCTTGAAGGGCTTTGGTTCTGTCTGACTTCCGTCTTTCAGGTCTGGACTTCAGCGCCACTGACTTGTTCCTTTTCTGAGGCTCATCCTCCTCTAGTTCTATCTCATGGCTTCTGAGAGAACTAACAAGTTCTTCAAGGCTGATATTGTTCAGATCCTTTGATAACTTCAGAGCAGTAACCATTGGTCTCCATTTCTTTGGCAGACTTCTGACAATCTTCTTAACATGATCTGCAGTCGTGTATCCTTTGTCTAGCAC
The DNA here is from genome assembly GCF_024323335.1 of Lathyrus oleraceus. Classification (NCBI taxonomy): domain Eukaryota; kingdom Viridiplantae; phylum Streptophyta; class Magnoliopsida; order Fabales; family Fabaceae; genus Lathyrus; species Lathyrus oleraceus. Next base: position 172,224,318 of record NC_066585.1, on the reverse strand, counting down.
TTTAAGACCTGCAATAAGAGTTTGGAATCTGGAAAACATAGCTTCTATAGCTTCGTCATCTTCCATCTTGAAGGCTTCATATTTCTGGATCAGCGCCAGAGCCTTCGTCTCCTTGACTTGGGAGTTTCCTTCATGGGTCATCTTCAGAGAGTCAAGTATATCTTTAGCCGTCTCTCTGTTGGTGATCTTTTCGTATTCGTTGTATGATATAGCATTTAGAAGTATTGTTCTGGCCTTGTGATGATTTTTGAACTCACGTTTCTGATCTTCTGACATTTTGCTTCTGGGAACTTCAGCTCCATTTGAGACTGGAGGTTTGTATCCATCTGTGACAATGTCCCAGAGGTCAGCATCATAACCCAGAAAGAAACTTTCGATTCTGTCTTTCCAGTAATCAAATTTTTCTCCATCAAAAACAGGAGGTTTAGCATTGTAAGAATCTCTTTCATTTGAGTGAGCCATTTGTTTTTCTCGCACTGGATCTCTCTACACGGTTAAGTGTTTGATTTGAAAATCAATAACAGAGCCGGAGCTCTGATACCAATTAAAGGTGAGAAAAACAAGAAAGGGGGGGTTTGAATTGTTTGAAAAATAAGCGCTTTTCCAAAAAGAAAATCACACAATGATTTTATACTGGTTCGCTTATAACACAAAGCTACTCCAGTCCACCCGGCCAAGGTGATTTCGCCTTCAACAAGGACTTAATCCACTAATCTTGAAAGATTACAAACAACCCCTAAGAGAGAAGAAAATCTCTTAGTCCTCTCAAGTCTACAGACTACAAAGAGTCACTTGAGGAAATCAAATAAAAATAGATACAAGATATGTAATCTAGAGTGCTTCTAAGAAAGCAAGTATTACAAATTTAAGAACAGATTTTTCACTTGATAAGCAAAAGCTTAGTGAAATTCTTTGAGAGCAAAGATGATTTCTTGAGCGTGAAATAATTCAGTATAGTTTTGGCTAGTTGATTTCTTGCTTACTGAAAGTTGATTTCTTCTCTATTTATATAGGAGTTGAAGTAGAGTTAAATCTGCTGGATAATGAGATGTAATTACGCCATTCCATAAATAGCTTCTGCAGGAGACTTTTTCTTTTAGAAGTGACTACTTACCACAAGTAGTATCTTCTCTCTTGGAAGTGGAGATTAACGTCTCTTTCTAATTGAGGAAATCCATTTGCAGAACTTTAACTTGGCTTAAACGTTACTTCATCATGATTAACAAATCTGATTAGAGTCTTCGTGTATCTGGAGAATCTTGCTTCTGATATTATCTCTTGAGAGTTCAGATGGCGCTGATAACTTCCAGAGTTTACAGAAGGCATTTGTTCAGAATCAGAGCTTCTAGACTTTACTTCATGTTCAGATGCTTCTGATACTTTGCAGTTTTGTCCAGAGTCAGAGCTTCTAGAACGAGATTCCACTTTAGATGCTTCTGATACTTGAGAATTTGTATCTGATCTTGTTGTGCATCTGATGACCTCATCAGATTTATTTCTTCTTTCTTTAGAACCCTGCACACTTAGAAACTTTTCGTTAGGGTGCCATTTTTGGTTTCATCCTTTGTTATCATCAAAATCAAGGAATCTGTTGTAGAACAATTTTTGTTCTTACAGAGGAGAGATTGCTACCAGATTAATCCGGATGGTCTTCCTGGGAGCCATAGCCTTACAAAACAGAGCAAAGTTAAATCCCTAAGTCCTTGAAATGGTTAGTACAATGTTATGATGTCATGATGTTATGATGTTAAGATGTTATGATGTTATGAGGTTAAATAAATAACAAGCACAAGCAAGTCACACAACCATCATTCCTAAATTTTAAGGCTTGCATGAGTTCCATAGGTAAGTACCCTCCCCACTGAAGTTTAGTTGGTTCAACCTGTCCTAGAATAGTAACCGGGTTCTAGAAGGATCTCAAATCATTGACCTTTCTTTAAGTCCACTTCAGTGCAACACCAAGTGGTTGACCAAAGCTTCCCTAAAGTCCAATCTCAAAAAGTGTAGTATCGAGTCTCAACCAACCCCAGTCGGAACCGAAGTCAGTTATCTCACTACTTTCTAATGGCTAGGATGAGTCAATTAGGGTTCTAAAGGTCTGGTTAATGCTTTAATGACACCACGCGAATGCCAAATTTTTCCTCAAGTAAACATGAGGAACATCAGGACATCCAAAGTGTCACATTAACCGTAGCCATCATTTTAACCATTCCAGTATACGCCGGATAGTCGCGATGATCTATTGCTACTTACCTAAGGTACACTAGATCCGGGTGTAGGATCTTTCACTCAAGAATACCCAAGCAATCCCTTAAAAGTAAATCAGACCATTTTAAATAAGTGATCTTGTTTTTTTAAGGTAACCTCTCTTTTTAAAGTAACCCCAGCAGAGTCGCCAGTTCTGTCATACGGTGAACTGACTTGGGATATTTTGCTTTTTATCGCAATGTCGCGGATAGCAAGAGTCGCCACCGACTTTTCTTTTATCCAATAAGGAAAGGTGGAAAAGAACAGGAAAGCCCTCAATAGATTTTGGGTTCGGGAGGTACATTATACAAAGGGAAGGTATTAGCACCCTTTGTATCCATGGTTATCCATGGGCTCTTAATTGCTGGATCACTTATATTTTTTGTCTGAAAAGTGTTGGTGAATTGTTTAAAAATGTTTCGAAAAGAGAGTTTAACTTTGTAATGATTCTCGTATGAATGTATACAAAGTATTTATCTCGTTTGATTTTGAAAAACAGTTTAGAAGGATATAACTTGGTAATGATTCTAGTATGAATGTATATCAAGTGGTGATTTTCTAGGACTTGCAAAGTGTGAGGGGTGGAAAATGTTTTAGGTTATGATCCAGTAATTGAGAGTTATACCTTCCTAAGGTCGTTATGGGCATTTCCTATCCTTATGAGGGTAAAACTGTCCTTACTATTGAGAAGTAAGTAGTTTTATCCTTTGGATGTTTAAGGGTCATCGTAGGGTCATCGATAGGTCATTGAAGGCAACAGTTGTAAGGATACCTTAGCATTTGCAGGGACGATCATCATTTAACCGTAGGCTACACCGAAGGGTCATCGAGGGACAAAATCGTATTTTCGAAGGCAACATCCGAGGGACTATGATTTATTTTATGATGATTTAATCGAAGGGTCTTTGCTAAGTGTATCCCTACATTCGCGGGACATGACCGTTATACCGTAATACCGTAAGGCAGCAAAGAGAGGTCCAAGATCACGTATTTAAAGGCCGTATTTTAAAATCAATTAGGTGATTTAAGGTGAATCTCCACATTAAAATCAATACATTAAAATTAATACATTAAAATTAATACATTAAAATTAATACATTAAAATTAATTATTTAAAATTAATTAGGTAATTTAGGGTGAAAATCCACAAGGGTATCCCACAAATAAAGTGGAATACCTAGCCGGCCGTTTCTTCGGGAATATGTAAACCCTTACAAAATTCAGCAAACGGGTTAAAATACCGAAATAAAGTGCAATGGAAAATTGCACCACAAAATGAACACAACAGTCATAAAAATCAGGCCAAATAATGCAGAACTGTAATAAATCTTGGTTAGATAAACATAAGGCAGAACATAAAAGAAACAAAACAGCCACTGTCTCGTTCGCCCATGCTTCGCCTAGCGAGGGCTTAGCGAGTGCTCGCTTCAGGCTCGCTTAGCGATGTGCTAGCGAGCGGCCACGGGTTTTGAATTTCAGAACAATACAATCTCAACCTGCTGCATGGCTTATGGCATTCAATTACAGAAATAGCATGGTCAAATATTCAGGGTATTCGGGCATACTTAAATTCATACATGAAATCATATTACATATCCGAAAGTTTAATCATGATGCCTTATATATGTAAAGATTATCGATTAGAAGCATAAAACATTAGTGATAGGCAAACCTGTTTGTAACTGAGCTTGGTATCGAATGGAGTTGGGCGGCGGTAGCTTCGGAGCGGATGAGCGGCCTTCAGGGTTTCTTTACTCGGAATGCTCTGAGTTAATCTCCCGGGTTTCTATGCCAGGGTTTCCGTCCGTCTTCCTCTCTGTTTTTCGTCCTCCCCTTCATTACTGAAGTGCTGGTATTTATAATGCTCTTTTTCATGACCTAATGGGCTCAGAATGAAGCCCGAAATTTTCTGTTGTCTGTCAGCTTCGCTAGGCGAGCTGGTAGCGAACGCGTAGCGAACGTTCGCTAGGCGAGCGTGTAGCGAACGTTCGCTAGGCGAGCGTGTAGCGAACGTTCGCTAGGCGAGCGTGTAGCGAGCGCGTAGCGAACAGGCCAGTTTGGGCCATTTTCTGGATTGGACCATTCGTGAGCTGGGCCTTTGTTCCTTTAAGATCAGTGTCATAAAAATGAGTCGAAATGCCCTGCAAAATGTCTTAAAATATTAATGGGCAAATTTTGGGGTATGACAGAACTCATCTCACAAAGATCACCAAGCAGCCAGCCAACAGAAACAGATACAACAATGATATGTACACAATGTAATAAGGTAAAGCAGGTAAATAAATAACTGTACAAAAGTATGAACACCCAATAAACAAACAAACTACAAAAGCTAGGAGGGACTCGCTTAGGGAAGATGGACCAGCAAGAGGTCAACTTCTTAAATGTCCCCAGCAGAGTCGCTAGCTGTCGCAACCTGAAAAATACAGTGTGCGAAAAAACAACCGGCGAAAGAGAATGACAGAAGAGTCGCCACAGTGCGTTATTCATCCCAAAGGAGGGAAAGGAAACGCTCGAAGTAAACCTGAAAAAGGAAAGGACAAGACGGGGTCTCGCAACCAAATCTTGGGTTCGGGAGTCGGTTATGCGAAGGGAAGGTATTAGCACCCCTACGCATCCATAGTACTCTACGGGATCCACTTTTGTAGTTGTTGTCTAAAGGGTGTGGGTTTACCTAATGTGTTTATTTACTAAAAAGGTTAAGAGAAATGACTCGCGCGGATGTCGCATCCACTGCATACGTATCTCATCTGAATGTGAGAATCAGAGTCTTCGTAGCTCGGCTGACCTATGAGTTGGGGGGATGTCTGCTCGCTAAGACATCGCGTCTTATGCCTACGTATCTCATCTGGAATGAGAATCAGAGCAAGCCGTAGTTCGGCTAACTACGGGGTTATGGATTGGGTTTTGGACGAACAACGTTACTACGCAATCTACCGGATGCTCGACCTTTGGAGACTTACTCGCCTGTAGTAGAAGGAGTAAACGTGTTGCTTTGGGTTTTAGGGTTTGGGATGCTCGAGGGCAAAAAGGCAGTCCTTGACGAAGGAACCGCGCTACCTGCAGGGATATGAATACAAAACACAAAACATGTATCTCAAAGTAAAATGCCACCAAGGGGCTCAAACATTGCCTCCTATCGAGGTCTTCCAGCTAAGAAAGCGATAAAGTATGAGAAAGGGAAAAAATTACCACACGGGTAAAGATCCGAAGCTATAGCAGTTAAAGGGGCAAGAAACCCTGAAATGTCTCCAGCTGGACCGTCAAAGGAAATCAGTCAACACGAATAATCAGAATAAAACTCCAGGGGGTATCCCACAAATAAAGTGGGAAACCACGCGAGTGTCTCTGCGAAAGCCATGTAAGCCCTCACAAAACTCGACAAAGGGTTAGAGTAGTAGGATGAAATCAAGAGAAAACAATGCCATGGAAACACAAGACAGGTTAGAATAAACAAAATAGGGTAACCCAGAGTTGCCCCTAAATCAAAATGTAACCACATGAATAATTCCATCAAAATTCACAAAAGGCTCACAAAAAGGTATCAAATTCACCCATAATACCTCATACATTTAGAGCAACAAATAAAAGGCATAAAGATGATGGATATAGGGCAAACCTGATTGGAGAGCTTGATTGAGTTGCGCCCGTGAGGTTTACAAGTTGAGTTCCTTTCAGGGTTTGGAGGTTGCTCTGAACTCTGTTGGCTTTTCTCTCACTATCTTTTCCTCAGGGTTTTGCTTCTCTTCCTTCTTTCTCCAGTGAATCTCCCAGTGTAACTCCAAGTGTGTTTTCCTCTACTGAAACTTCAGTATTTATAGACTGATTTTCGTGGGTAATGGGCTCAAATGAGGGAGACCCAAGTCCAAAATAATTTGTTATATTTTATTTATTTATTTATTTTATTTATTTAATTAATTAATTAAAATTTTTTTTTTTTTCGTTTTTTTTTTTTCGTTTTTTTTTCTTTTCAGGAAAAATGAAGGGTAAATTTTGGGGTATTACAGGAATGAAAAGAGAAATTGCGAGTTTTGTTTATTCTTGTTTGACTTGTCAGAAGTCAAAGATTGATGCATCAGAAGTCGTCTGGGCTAATGCAACCGTTGGCTATTCCAGAGTGGAAGTGGGATAGTATCAGTATGGATTTTGTTTCTGGTTTACCGAGGACAAGTAAGAATTTTGAAGCTATTTGGGTGATTGTTGACAGATTGACAAAATCGGCTCATTTCATTCCGATCAGAATGGATTATCCGTTAGAGAGATTAGCCGAGTTGTATATTGAGAAGATTGTAAGTTTGCATGGTATTCCGTCGAGTATTGTTTCGGACAGAGATCCTAGATTTACATCGAAGTTCTGGGAAGGTTTGCAGAGGGCTTTGGGAACTAAGCTGAGATTGAGTTCTGCATATCATCCGCAGACTGATGGTCAGACTGAGAGGACGGTTCAGTCACTAGAGGATCTTTTGAGGGCTTGTGTTTTGGAAAAGGGAGGTGCTTGGGATTGTTATTTACCTTTGATTGAGTTTACCTACAACAATAGTTTCCATTCGAGCATTGGTATGGCACCGTTTGAAGCCTTGTATGGTAGAAGATGTCGGACACCTTTATGTTGGTATGAGTCCGGTGAGAGTGTTGTGGTTGGACCGGAGATTGTTCAACAAACTACGGAAAAGATTAAGATGATTCAGGAGAAGATGAGAATTGCTCAGAGTCGTCAGAAGAGTTATCACGACAAGAGGAGGAAGTCACTTGAGTTTCAAGAGGGAGATCATGTGTTTCTTCGTGTCACTCCGATAACTGGAGTTGGTCGAGCTTTGAAGTCGAAGAAGTTGACACCTCGATTTATTGGTCCTTATCAGATTTTGGAGAGGATAGGGGACGTAGCCTATCGTATCGCTTTACCGCCGTCACTTGCGAATTTGCATGAGGTTTTCCATGTGTCTCAGTTGAGGAGGTACATTCCTGATCCGTCGCATGTGGTCCAAGTGGATGATGTACAGGTGAGAGATAACCTGACTGTTGAAACATCACCTATGAGGATCGAGGATCGAGAGTTGAAGCAGTTGCGGGGTAAAGAGATTGCCTTGGTGAAGGTAGCTTGGGGAGGACCAGCAGGTGGCAATGTGACTTGGGAACTTGAGAGTCAGATGAAGGAGTCCTATCCGGAGTTATTCGCTTGAGGTATGTTTTCGAGGACGAAAACTCTTTTAGTGGGGGAGAGTTGTAACACCCCGATAAAAATAAGATAATTATTTAATTTAAGTTAATATTATATTTATTAATTTAATTAAATAATTTGGAATATTATTGGATTATTATTATTATTATTATTGGAATAATAATTATTGGAAAGTATATAAGTTGGAAATAAGAAAAAGAGTCCTATTTGGTAAAGAAAGGGTTTTACGTGAAAAGCAGAGAAGCGGCTGAAAAGAGGAAAAGGGCAAAGAGACAGAGCAAGAGGAAGAAGGTTGGAGAAGAGAAAAGCTTGAAGCTTAAAGATTCGCCGGATTAACTCAGGTAAGGGGGGTTTATCGTCGTTTAATGGGTATTATGGATTAACATGTAATGGGTAGTGATGAACCGTTGAATTGACCCTAATTGGGATGTTGAATGCTGAAAAATTGTGTTGGATAAGTTGTGTTAAAGCTGTAATTGAATCTGTATTTGTGTGAGTTGTGATTTCCCGAACGTATAGCTTTTTACGGAATCGGAATCGGAGGTCCGGAAGTCCTCCAACGGCGGAAAATGCGGAGAATTCTGCATTCTGCTTCGTGTTAGCGCAGGAACAGCTTTCTGTCTTGCGTTAACCGGTTAACCCAGGGTGTTAACCGGTTAACACTGTTAGGAATTGTGAGGTATTGCTGTTTTGCTTGCGTTAACCGGTTAACCCAAAGCGTTAACCGGTTAACACTGTTGTGGGTTGTGAAAATATTGTTGTTCTGTCTGCGTTAACCGGTTAACCCAGGGCGTTAACCGGTTAACACTGTTGAGTTTTGCCAGAAAGCGTGTTCTGTGTTGCGTTAACCGGTTAACCCAGGACGTTAACCGGTTAACACTGTTGGAAAAGTGAAAAATTAATATTTGAATAATGTGTGCATAATTGGTGTTTGGCCTATATTGGCGTATGATGTAATAGGGATTAATTTCCGCTGTTTTGAGCAGTATAGGTATTAGTGGAGTGTGCTAATACTGTGATTAATTATTTGACATGATATGATGTTTTGATACGTGTATTGATGAATGTATGATGGTATGCATAATGCTGTGAATGTATATGTTATGTATGCAATTGTGAATGGACTGTTTATGGCTTAGAGTGTGAGCATATGTCCATTGTGGATTATTGTTGGTGATTTTGCATTGCTAGGTGATTTAGTATGCATATTGTGGCCTTTATGGTGGTAGCTAATTCCCATGGTGAGGAATTAGTGAGTTAGTCATTATGAACTGTTGTTGATGTTTGCATGCTAGGTGAATTAGCGTGCATAGCATGGCCCTTGGGGTGGTAGCTAATTTCCGTGGTGAGGAATTAGTGAGTGAGTCACTAGGTCTCAAATGAGTGGGACTAGTGGGCTTGGTAGCCGTATCTGGGTTTGATCGGTGAGGTGAACTATATGTTCACGAATAGTCGGTACCGCATGCATGGAGTCTCATTGCATAATGTATGTATGGCGTATAATATGAATGGATGTATTCCAATATTATACGTGTGTTTGTATTGGCATTGGGTATGAGTATGAATTGTGTTGGTATTGAGTATGATATTTGAGTTGATGTGCCGTTACCGAATGTGTGATATGATTAAGGTGATTAATGTGTTATTTACTTAGCATTACATGATATTTTATAATGCTTTTTATATCGATTGAGGAACTCACCCTTACAACTATTTTTCAGGTAACGAGCAGTGATTGAGTAGAAGCTAGTGCTTGGAGTCTAGTGTAGTCTCCTTAGTGGGTCATGCTCTGATAGATGTAACATCGGGACGAGATGTTTTACCTTGTTGAATAATTTTACATGTAATGTGTTACATGTTTTGCATGATTGATTTGATTTCTATCCGCTGCGTATTGTGCAAATGCTTTATGTTTTGTATTAATAAAAGAGCATGACAGTTATCATGGTGAATGGTGTGAAATGATTGTGTGACACCCTTAATTGCATATTTACTCTGATTGATATATTGTTATTTTAATTAAATATTTGGGGTATTTTAGAAGGGTGTTACATCATGCATTTTTGTCGATTAAAATTTGAGATCTGATTTTTTTTTCTTTTTTAATACTACATATGGAGATCAAAGTAGGAGAAAGTGGACCCCATTTGATGCACTTATTTTACTGTTATTGTTTTGTTTGCATTTGCTTCAATTCTATGTTTTTTTTGGAAATTTAGAGTTTGAGAATTTCACTTGGGCCTTGGGCTCACTTCTATTTTTATTATTACTAATCCCATAATATCATAATACTTTTACACCTCCCTCCTTTGTGTTTTCATTATTTTTTTTTTATTTTTTTTATGTTAATTAATTAAATAAATAATAATTGAATAAATATTTTCAAACACATTAAAATCCTTGATCTAGTGTCAAGCAGTAGTCTTTTCAAAAGCTCGTTTCTTTCGATTAATTTTGAATTTGTGCAAATCAAACTTCAATAAATATCGAGTGACTTTTTCTAAATTAAACATCATATCAAATCTTTTTTCTTAAAACAAACGTGAAATATGACGAGCGTTGGAGTCTAGCATTCCGATGAAATCCTCAAATGATTGGTCCCGAGGCACATGTTTTGGGTTAATCGTTCATTCTTTCTTTTGCTCCTAAAACACTTACTAAACCTGGACTAAAAAGGACCATTGGAGTCTAGCATTCCAAGGGAACCATTGAAAAATCGATTTTGAGACACACGTCTCGTTCTTATCGAGCGTTCATTGTCCATCAAACAAATTTCTTAAATACTTTGAATGAAAAAGGATCGTTAGAATCTAGCACTCTGGTGGAGCCCCGAATGATTATTCCTAAGGCTTATGTCTCGTTCTCATCGAGCGTTCGCCATTCACTTATAAAACCTTCAACACATCAAACTGTTTTCTCTCCATCGTGCGATGATCTTCAAACCTTTTCACAAATGAAGGGTATTTTGTATCAAGACGGTGCAAAATAATGCTTCGTCCATAATCCTGTGAGTTGAGATAAGTGATGTTTTCCCATGAATGTTGATATGTAGAAATACATTCAATGTGATGCAAGCGCCCGCTCCTCAACTATTTTTTGGGTAGAAATCAATGTTTTTCCGTCGATTGAGACAAAATAGCTTTCGCTAAAATTGACCAACAAATAAACATTGTTCTCTATCGCACCCGGAGATACGTAGGAGCGAGACTAACAATCTCGTCAGACACATTAATAAAAGAAATTGTGACCCATTTTCTTTTCTTTTTACACTTTTAAATAACTCGAAGAAAACAAATAACATAAGCTAACATCTAATTGCATGTTAAACTAAAATGTTCTCGTTGAGTACAATGAACATGAGGCGTGATAATACATTCCCCTTGCGTAATCGACTCCCGAACTCAAATATGGTTGCAACGACCATGTTCTTTTCAAAGGTTTTATCGATATTTTCTTATTTCTTAATTGGAATAAATAAAGTTTTGTGGTGACTCTGTTTGAACACTTTCTTCTGCGAGCGTGTGATGCGCTTCGCGAATGATTGTATTTTTCGAGGTACGACTCTTTCTTCTAGTTACTAATTTTTTTGAGAGGAAAAGAGAAAGAACTAAAAATAAGTTTTTTATTAAGGTGCCTGACAAGACGTTGAATCTTCATTATCAAGTTCATCCCATGTTTCCATGAGACTTTTCTTGAATTTTTTCTTGAAGTTATCTTTCTGAAAGCTTCCCTTCTTTGACTTGTCCTTTTGTAGTTCAGGACATCTAGCAATGAAGTGACCATGCTTCTTCCATTTCAAGTATCCTTTCTGATCATCCTTCTTTTCTCTGGAGCCAGATCCTCGAAAGCCACTGCTTCTTCCAGAGAATCTCTTGTTCTTTTTGGCCAGATACTGAAACCTTTTAATTTTAAAGGCCATTTCCTGATCATCTGTCTTTTCTCTGGAGCCAGATCCTCGGAAGCGACTGCTTCTTCCAAAGAATCTCTTGTTCTTTGTGGCCAGATATTGAACCCTTTTAATTTTAAAGTCCATTTCCATATCATCTGAGTTATCTTTAGAACCTTCTACAAGAGAAGTTTCTTCAGACCCTATCTCCTACAATATTTGTCATATGAAAATGGTTCCAAGAGAAAAGTTCAAGTTTGCAAGTAGGTTCAAGGTGGTTTACCAGAGAAAGTCAACTGGTCAAAACTGGGGTTCCCTAGACCCTATCTCCTATAATATTTGTCATATGAAAATGATTCCAAGAGAAAAGTTACTCTTTATGATATTACAAACAACTTTCATGTTGATATCAAGAGCTAGTTTTTCTTGAAAGGTCATTTTTTATGATGAAATATAATATGACATTTTATCTGTGCCCTAGTTAGGAGGTCAACTTCCAAGGACCATAACTTGCTCAATTTTTATAAGATGAAGGACATCCATGTTTCATGATCAATTTCAAGATGTCTTATCAAACTATGATTCTTTGAGAAATGTAAAATTCAACTTGCAATGGCATGTGCCAAGAGGAAGCATTATAGGTCATTTTGGGTCATCATCATTGAACAAGCAATTTTCCTCAACATCTAAAATGCATAACTCCCTCATGCCAAACCCAAATAAGGTCAAATTTGTGACCAAATTGAATAGGGATGAAGTATCTACAACTTTGGTGAAGTAACTATTTCCATTTGAAGCTCATAGCAAAAGTTATTCAAGGTGGAAGAAGTGGTCATTTAACTCGGTACTTAGAATTTTTTTGAAATATGTTTGAATTCTCAAACTTCCACCTCAAAATTCACCATGATCCAAGCTTTAAATGGAAAAGTGTTCAACATGAAAGTTGTTCCCCTTTATGTCACATTTCCAATATGTCCAAGATCACCTCATTTAGACCAAGATTGAAGGATCTGCACATGGGTGTAATGCATGGCCCCATTTGAAAAGATTTGTGATCAATTTTCATTTCAACATTGCATGGTCCGTTGTTAAAGTTGCAACATCATTTGAAAAGGAATTTGAATTTGTTTACATTATTTCATGGGCTTATAACACGCCCATGCAAGCATGCACATCACATTACTATTTTTGGCCAAAGTTTGAAAGTGTGTGGAAAGCAATGAACATGGCTATAAATACATCTCCCTTGAGCTCAGAATGAGGACCCTCTTGCCCAAGCTTCGACCTGCTTCTTCCCTAAACCCCATTAAAAGGATAATCTTGAAGATTTATTTAAAAATTTGAGTTTCAATTCTCATTATGTTTTGGAATTGGAACTACAAGAATCCAAGCCTTTTAATCATCAATACCATCTCCTACAAGTAGGTAGATGCAAGCCAAGCCAAATTGAAAGGAAAATCGAGCTCAATTGAAGCAAACCAAAGGTGAATTTTCAGATTTTTCTCTTCTTTGATTCTCCCTCAATTCTCCACCATTTTGCTTGATCTTTGGTTGTCTGAAGACCTACCAATGTAGGTAACAAGATTGAGTTGCTTTGAGGTCAAATCGAAGCAACTCAGTTCATACTCCTCAATTTTCAATTCCACGTATCTTTCAATATAGTGAGAATTGGAGAATTTTGAGGACAAATTTGGACTCTTGGCATTTTTCTCTTCAAATTAGTGTATGCACTTTTTATTTTAGTGAAGGTTGATGGTGGACCAGTCAGGTGAGGTCCACCGGAGAAGATGACCGGAGCCCTAGCTCCGGTGGTGTGTTGACACTCTCCCATCCCTTTGATCATGTTTAAACATTTAAATCAGTTCCATTTGTTTGCATGACCATGTTTGTAACGCGTTTTACTAGTGTGTTTGGTGGACACCACACGCGTGGCCATCAGATTTGCCACCTCAATTAATGGGGGAGATCTGATGACCCTTGTTTTTTTTGTTTTTTTGTATTTTCTGTTTAATTGCCTTATTTTATTTAATTCATAATAAATTCATTCTTAATCCAAAAAATATGGGACTTTCACCCAAAAAATTTAAATATTTTTCTCTTTCATATTTTGAATTAAAATTATTTTTTGGATTAATTTTGGCATTTTTCATGAATTAAATGTTTTTGTGCATATTTTTAATTGTTTAAAAATACTTCTGACTTTCTAAAAGTTGTGAAATTTTTTGTCTAAGGTCCTTTGACCTTGTTTGACTTGGGATAAATCCATTGGCCATTTATTTGGTGTTTAGGGATTTGAGGTTTTGTCCAAATTAAAATGTATTTTAATTTATTTTTAAATTTATTTTTAATTGATTAAATCTTTAAAAATATTGTTGAGCCATTTTTATGGTCTTGTGATGTTTGAATTTCTGTTTGGGCCTTGTTCATGGTTGATTTGACTTTTGTTGGATCAAAACCATTGGATTTAGGGGATTGATGAAATATACATTTCATCTCCCAAAATGAATGAATGGTTTTGATCAGATGAAATTCCTCTCATGATCAATTTGTGTTTCTATCTCCCCCCTCCCTCTTCATCTTCATCCATATTCTTCCTCATTCCCTCATTTGACCAATGAAGTCTCTAATGTCTAAAGGCTAATTGGTTCATCAATGACCTTGTGTTAGATGAATCAATGCAAGTATGACTGAGATAGGTCATTTCCATTTTCTTTTAGTGTGTGGTATGTTTTAGGAGTTTGATTCTTTGTATCAAATCTCTAACATGCATTAACACCTATATCTTTATTGCCCAACCTCGGATAGTTGTGACTTCTACATAAGTCCAATTACGATTGCTTAACATAGAGCTAAATTTGACCCTCAAGGCATATCATTCTAGTAAGTGAGATTGTAAGTCTCTCATTCTTCATGGCATTGTATGGAGACTCGACCTTTTTTCCTTTCATGGGAGCTAGTGGCATACTTGTTGATTTATCCAAGTTGGAGCCCTTCTCATGGAAGATGGCTTGGTTTAAGGATTCATACTTGTGAATGAATGGTTGAGTGTTCTCCAAATAATGACTTAATCAATTAAAATTCACCACTAACATTTGACTAACCATTAACTAACTCTTGTTAATATTGCTTTACTTTCAAGTCCTTTACTTTATGCAATTTAAATTTCAGTCATTTATCATCTATTACCATTTACATTTCATGTAACTTGTTTATGTTTAAGTCCTTTTTTTTCACTTTGCTCATTTGAGTCATATCTTGTGATTATATATATTGTTTGCTTGCTTTTGGTTTTGTTTTTGGTCTTAGGACCTTAAAACATTTAATAATAGGAAAAACCCTAAAAAACACTTTATGGACTGTTGGACTTGATCTGAGCTTTTGGACTTAGGATTAGACAACTTCCCTTATGCTAAAGGACTTGGCCAATGCCAACATTTTGAGACCGAGCTATCTTGAATTGTGCCTTCATCTGATACAATACCTTTGAGTGCCTTTGATTCATCTGTTACTATGTCTTTGTGCTTAATTGTTATTTTGCTATTATTGTCTATGTCTGATGTTTTGTTCTGAGTTGATCAAAGAATATTTCATGTGATACATTGGAAGACATATGAAGACTGCTAGCTATTGGAGTGCTTGCTTGGATGTGGCTATCTTTATTTGATGCCTTGATCTTCATGATGTCTAGATATTGCTCATTGCTTATTGATTGATTAAAGTCCAAAGGAAAATGGGTTTCTATATGACATTCTTGTTTGTTGGATTACATTCCATTGGTCAGATCTTTTCAACTCTTAACTTTTAATTTGTGCTTAGTATAACCTCTTCATCTCCTCCCACTTCTTAAATTTCAAAATCCCTCTCTCTTTTCAAAAACCTTTCTTTGCTTGTAATTTCAAACTTAGAACATTGTTTAATGATTAAAATTTTTGGCCTTATGCCATTGAATTTTTAAACTTTTTCTTAAATCAAACTTGCAAACAAACTTAACCATATTAATTCAAATTTCAAAAGACAAAAAGAACTAAAAACTCCATTCAAATTTTTGGTCTTTTGTGTCTTTTCTTATTAAACTTTTGTTAAAAGCAATTCATCAACTCATTTGAAATTTTTACCACGAACTACGGGATTTTGATCCCTCATTTTTATGTTGGTACATAGGCATAAGACCGAAGGTCTTGTCAAACACAAAAATATAATCAATGAATTATTTTCTCATCCCCACATTCTATTTTATCAAACATCATTTATACCAAAAACACACGCACACATAAAAAGGGCTCTCTAGGAGTACATAGGATACTTTGGATGCTAACACCTTTCCTCTATGTAACCAACCCCTTTACCTGTAATCTCTGACATTTTATTAGTTTTAATTTGAAAACTTCTTATCTTTTGGGTTTTGTTCGTATTTTTCTCTTTTCCTTTGGAAACAATAAAAGGGCGGTGACAACTCTGGTTTTATTGACGTTAAGTTTATCCATAGCTTGATGATCATGAGTTTACCGCTACAGTAGTTAGAATAGATGAGAGATTATGATAGAAGAGGTTGAGAGGACTAAGAAAGTGATACTTTTTCTTGATTCCGGCCAACTCCACCGCCTCCGGTGTGATGGTGTCGGAGCTCTGGTGGTGGTTTTGTTTTGACATGAGAATTGAAAGATGATGTGTAGAGAAGAGAGTGAGTTGCTGAAATTTTTTTCACATGCCCCTTTGCAAATTTTGTTGGGCTTAGCCTTTAAGCCCAATATTCTGCTTTCTACACCCATGTTTTGCTTAGCAACATACTTGCTGAATGCAACTACACTTCTTGGTATTTGGGCTTATTCAGTTGGGTCCAAAGTCCCTATGACTGAATTTTGCACTCTATATCCAGGGCCTACACTCCCTTGGCCCATTGCATTTTATTTTTGCATTTTTTTATATTAATTTCTTTTAATATTTGTTTTGCCATTGTCTTTTAACTTTTAGGATTAATTAGGCTAATTAGGGATATTAAAATTAGATTTAGAGTTTAATTAGAATTTAGGAATTAATTGGAATTTTTTGTATAGTTTTTTTATTGAATTTTAACATAATTTTAGTTAGTTTAGAAATTAAAATAGTTAGATTTTAATTAATTTTAGAATTTGGGAAAATTAATCAATATGTAGTTTTCTATTTAGATGTTAATTAGAGATAAATTTGCTTCACAATTGATCATTTTATCTTTTAGGGGTTATTTTGTCATTTTGACCTTGAATTGCATGTTCCCTTAGATTTCTTTTAACATAGATTTTAATGGAAAAAAAAGAGTAACTATAACATGATTTCTTTGATTAGTTTGATTTATTTCTAACCATTAGATTAGATTTTAACCTAATTTTCAACTCAAATCTTAATCCTCAGATTAAAATTAATCAAAAGTAATTTTAATTAATTAAATCATTTGAACTTATATAATCTTAGATCAAGGTATCCTCAATTATACCAAACTCTCCCCAAAATTATGTCAACTACTCCGTGCAATAACAAATAAATTTCATTTGCATTATATATATATATATATATATATATACTCTATTTTTAGATGATAATTTTACAGCTCGGGTATTGGACTAATTAGATTAAAAAAAGGAGAGATGAGAGATCCAAATCCGAAAAACAAGGTCGAAGATGGTTCTTTATTCCTTTAGTGGATCCATTCGTGGTACTCTCTGGACAAGAATAATTGTGAGAACTGATTCCAAATAAAATAGTTTACCGATTTTGTACTGATTCTATCAAACTAAGTAAAACGTAAACAATTTACTGTACAGGTTCAGTTCTCAATTCTAGTTGCCTTCTGTTATGCGTCGATATTAACTACGGCTGCTGTTGAAGCAATACACAATACAAAACAAAATAGATTACATAAAATAATTGCAAGGAAATAACGGAAGAAGATGAAAAGAATAAAGAATAAAATGTACCACTCGTTAAATTAATAAATACAGTAGATTACAAAATTAATCAAATTAATAAGTCATCCCAGATCAAATCAAATCATAAAAAAAGTAAAAAATTCACGATCAATGTATATTCGTGATTGAAAACAAAATAGATCAAATTAAAAAGCAAGTAGCTCTCTACATCATCAAAACAGCGGCGAAAATCACAACAGCGGCAGATCCGGCGACCGTGAATCTGTTCAAAGCAGCGCCGTTTCCGGAAGGTGATTGTGCTTCAGATGGAGGATTAGAGATCGCTGATGGAGTGACAGCAGGAGCAGTGGAGGGAGTAGCAGGGGAAGGGGAAGAAGGAGACGGTGGAGAGCTGATGGTGGATGGTGAAGGAGATGAAGCGTTCTTCACAGGTACAGGAGGAAATGCCGCCGGTGAGTTAGCGGAGGGAGAAACCGCTGGAGATTGAGAAGGCGAAGAAGACTTGGGTGAAGTGGCAACAGGGGATTTGGTAGGAGATGATGCTGGAGATTGAGCAATGGTGGAACTCACCAACAATGTAGCAACTAGCATGAAAACAACGGTGTAGGTAGCCATGGTAGAAAGATGAAGAAAAGAGATTCAAAAAAATTTAACAATGAAGAGAATTGAAAGTATAGAATATTTGAGAATTTGAGAGACAGTGAAGAAAAGGTTAGGGTTGGAAGGGTATTTATAGAAGGTAACCGCGTGATGACGCGTTTCTAGGATGAGTCGTTATGAGCCGTTTGATTTTTTTTCAAAGATTAATATCTGTTGTATATATATTTGGAGAACAATAATTCGCAATCCTGATGTATTTAAAAAAAAAATTATTCCGTTACGGAAAATAAAATATATCGGTCATTTGACTCTTATTAGCTTCTTTTTTTTTAACGGAATTATAAGCTTATCATATTTTCATGATTTATTTCTACATAAATAATAATTTAATTAATTTTGCTTTTAAATTTGAATTAAATCAAAATTAACCTAATTCTAATTTAAGTTTTAAAAAATTGATTTATAGACCAATCTTAATCAATATAATTATTTTATGAATAAATTAGCTTAACTGTTGGGTTACAATTAACTCTTAATTTATTATTTTTAATTTATTTTTTAATTGAAAGATGAAATTATCCAAAAATAAAATTTGAATTCAAATTCTGAATAATTTTTTTGTAAAAATAAACATAAATCACCGACTCCATTTTTAAAAAATATAGACAAATACATGTCTATATACATGTTAATATTGACTCATGTTAAAAAAAACACAATTAAAATCATAATATTCAAAACAACAATAAATAAAATAAATTGTAAATATTTAATAGAATTAATTCACAATTTTTAATACAAAATTTTTACATTTAACTTTTCAATTAACTTTGAGTATACACAAACAAATTAATATTATTCTAATATTATAAATAGTAATTAATTGATATGCAATAAAATATTTTCCAGAGTTACTCTTCAACAATCATTTATAAGTAATACTTTTTGTCATGTCCAAACTTCATTCACCACTAAGACTCTGGAAATGAATTTCCTGTAGATCCTAACCATTCAATTAAAAATTTAAAATACTATGCTTATTTATTTATTTGCTGATCTTTAAAATTTGATCGAATGGTTAACAACTAGTGACTGTGTGACAACAGGATTCCCCTAACTGTAGGGGATCCAGATCCCTAAGACTCTATATAAAATCTATCTACATCGAACAAAAACAAATTGATTTTTTGATACTATCTTCTCAATTACCACTTTCAATCTTGCTGCAAGGATTTTAGGTATAATCTTATACAAACAACTAACGAGACACATAGGTATATATTTACTTCATTATTGGGGATTTTTGTTTTTAGGAATGACAATTAAGAAAGAAGTGATAGTCTTAAGAAGCTTAACATTAGCATGAAACTCATGCACACACCTAACTATATCCTCCTAGATTGTTTTCTAACATTTCTTCAAAAAGTCAAAGTTGAATCCATCTGATATGGGATTTTTATTTCAAACAACCTCCTTGGTTTCTTCATAGATAAAGGTTTTTCTAACTTTTCTTTATCTACATCTGATATACATTAAATATTATTTCATTTATGACTCATCTTTGGATTTTTACTTCTAGTAGGCTATTTTCAAAATGTCTTCTCACTTCATTTTTGACTTCATCAACTTGCTCCTTTCTATCCTGACTTATGTTCACTAATGTTATGTAGTTCATTCTCTATCTTACCTTCATTGCATTGTGAAAAAATCTAGTATTTTGGTCACCTTCCTTAATCCATCTCATTGCGACTCAAGTCAGTTTTACCAAGGCCCCAAGGTGGTGTAGGAGAATTGCGGTCCAAAACGCAGCGGAAATTAAAAATTTCTCCTTTAGAGATCCTTACGAATGGTCATGATCAGTGATAGAATATTTACCTCTTGTGACGATTGAAACCTTTGGTGCAGATCTCTTGTGACGATCAAAACCTTTGATGCAGATCCACGGAGCGATCACGAACGTTGAACGATGACAACGTCTCTACTCAGTCCACACGAACGGGTTCCTTCAATCTTAGTGCTAGCTGGTACGAATGAAGGCTTTGAGTGAGAGAGAGAGAAAACGAAAATAATGCAACCGCAAAAAATGCTTTTGCACAAGGGTTCTATTTATAAAACCACTTGTGTGGGCTTCAAGCTAAAAAGCCCACTTAAGTGTATTTTGGCCCATATCTTATAATATGCCCAAAATCACTTAAGCCCATGGTACCTTACCATATCTCGTATTCTACTCAAGTACACCGTACCTTACGATGTTCTATAATTCACTTAAGGGCACTGTACCTTACGGTATTCCTTAGTTACTCTATCTCTCATCAATTCGTCCTTTGTGTGTGACCCTGTAGGTTTTCGTGACGTTGACAATTATATTAAATCACGCATTTAACATAATAAACAGTGAGCGGTATCTAGCAACACATCACTGCTACCCAAGACACGAAAATGTCATGTGATCTGACAAAACCTTCTGTGATAATACTTATGTGCATAATTACCCTTTTGCCCTTATGTCTATATTGAACACAAGGCATAGACTGTGTCATCCTTGTCCAGTTCAATATTGGGCCCATAGACATTTATCCTGTTATGCAGGATGAGCAAATTCCATCTAGGTCACTCATGTCCCTCAGCATGCTTCGTGGAGTACCCATCAACTGTCTTTATGGTTATCCAGTTACGGACAACGTTGGATCAGCAATAAAGCACTCGACTCCACATCTAGGATCCATAGTGGTTTCAGGTCGAAGAGTGGAATACACTATTATCACCATGAGAATAACTTATGACACTTTGCATAACTTTCTATATAGTGTTCTCATAGCGGGTCAATCCGGTATAAATATTACTCATAATATTCATACCTATGTTTAAGACTTGATAACTCTTTATCCATGATCCATGAGATGTGATCATCAGTCTACAAACATAATAGTCTTAATGCTTTAATGTTATCCCACTTCACACTAAAGCTCGACTACGGATACTTTAAGAATAGTGTCCTTATGTTTAATGTGTTCTCATGATTAAGTCACACTTAATACATTAAACGGACTATCTATTCCAGGGACTTTATTAATCAACCATAATAAAGAAAAAGGCTTTTATTAATTCGATACAAGTACCAAAAGTATTGGCCTCTAGGGCTTACACCAACAGGTGGATGCCGTAATACTGATCAAAAAGTACATGTGTGCATGTTCCTCCTGCAAGGGTAGAGAGACTCATAGACCTTAGTGGTTTATAACACGTTTTGGTGGTGAGGGCTTCCCCGCAACGGTTAGAAGCCATGTATGGTGGTGTTTGTAGGTGATGTAGGGGACCAGCTCACGGGAGGTGTGAGGCCCTGCTGATGATTCATCATGTCTGTCTTATGGGAAGACGGTGTAGGGATGTTGTGCGAGTGGAGTACCATGCGCTAAATTTGCTCACGATGAATGTTCAATGGTGTGAAGTTATATGTTGTCTTACCTTCCCTTTTGAATGTTGAATTGTCCTTTATGGGCGAGGTATAGTTGTTCTTCCTCTGACGATGCAAGTTTAGGTCTTGGGAACTTGCTCCTTGATGTCGGGTGCCTTCTTTTCAGCGTTGCTTTCCTCACCCTTTATGTACCACTCAACTTTGGTGACCACTTCAGCCAACGTCAACGTTGGTTTCTGGGCGAGGGATTCATTAAAGTGAAATACCCCACAAATATTTCTTGGTTTAGTGGGATGACCCTGATGGTGGCCTCGTTGAATCAGGCGAGATAGTCCCTCAGCAATTCTGAAGGGCCCTGGCGTATATTAAATAGATCGATGGTGAAAATTTCCCCGTGGCTACTAGTGGCAAACTGGTGCACCAACTTTTTTACCAATTCCTCATAACTCTTGATAGAGGTACAAGGCAGAACCATCTACCATCTGAGGACGTCCTCTCCGAAGGTGTCGGATATCAACTTGCACTTCAAAGAGTCGGGAGCTCCAATGATGGCAATCTGGGTATTGATGGAGGCAACGTGCAAGAAAAGTCCTGGATTCAGGTTTCTATTGGCCAACTGTTTTTAAGGATGCTTATGAGACTTACCGCACTTGTAAAGAGTGTCAGATAGCAGGTACAAACATCACTCGCAAGAGTGAAATGCCTCAGTAGCCTATGCTTTTCTGTGAGGTATTTGATGTATGGGGAATCGACTTCATGGGTCCCTTTCCTGTATCATTTGGTTTCCTTTACATTTTGTTTGCTGTTGATTATGTTTCAAAGTGGGTGGAAGCTATCCCCACTAGGACTAATGATTCTAGAGTTGTTGCAGATTTTGTCAGGTCTAATATCTTTTGCAGGTTTGGAATACCACGAGCTATCATAAGTGACCAAGGCACTCATTTCTGTAACCGCACCATGGAAGCTTTGCTCTGGAAGTATAGAGTTGTGCACAAAGTCTCTACTGTATATCACCCACAAACTAATGGGCAAGCTGAGATCTCAAACAGGGAGATCAAACAAGTTTTAGAGAAAATGGTGCAGCCAAACAGGAAGGACTAGAGCCGTCGTCTAGAAGACGCACTTTGGGCCCAAAGAACAGCTTTTAAGACACCCATTGGGATGTCTCCTTATCGACTTTTTTTTGGTAAGGCATGTCATCTTCCTGTTGAGATAGAACACCATGCTTATTGGGCGGTGAAAAATTGTAATTTGGAGATGCAACAAGCAGGTATTGAAAGAAAACTCCAATTACAACAGCTGGAAGAGCTTAGACTAGAGGCTTATGAAAGCTCTAGGATTTATAAAGAGAAAACTAAGCACTTCCATGATAAAATGATTTCTAGGAAGGAATTTTCTGTAGGCCAACAGGTTTTACTGTTTAACTCCCGCCTTAAGCTTATGGCTGGGAAACTTCGATCCAAATGGATTGACCCTTTTGTTATTACTAATGTTTTCCCTTATGGTGCAGTAGAAATAAAAAGTGCAGGTACTAACAAGACTTTCAAAGTCAATGGGCGGCGCTTGAATCTATTCCATGAAAGTTCAATGACTGAAGATGTCAGCATAGAGGAGCTTTCTTTGGAAGCACCTAACTACCCTGCAACTTGATCAGGGAGTCTTTCTTTCCTTCTCTCTACTTTATTAGTAATGTCTTTTCATTGAGGGCAATGCTTATTTTAAGTGTGGGGGAGGGAAATCGTTTGTTTCGTTTGTTTTCCGTGTTTTTGTTAGTGTTTTGTTTGTTTTCAATCATAAAAAAAATAAGAAAATGCATCTTCTTGAAAGTTTTAAGCTATAGATTGACTAATTTGAGATTAGTTTGCGGAGACTTGGAAAAAATTCACAAGATCGATATCGTCTTAACACCGTAAGTCTCCTGCATATGGAAATTGATTCGAATTCTTATTATGTTTTAGCCTTAAATTCTCATTCTCTGACAGCTCTTGAGTAGTTTATTTCAGCAGTCAGCACCATCTCACACACACTCTACGCAGAGAAGCCGATGAATATAAGTGAGTATTCCGAAAAAGAAAAAAAAAAGAGAAAGAAAAGGTAATGCACCTTCTAAATTTGGTGACCCTCACCCGGTCACTTAACCCAACGGATGTAGAACCTTAAAAAAATTTGAAAATAAGACTCGTTGTCAGTTGGTTCAGCGGTTTCTGGTGCTGAACTTGGTAGGGCGGATTACGGTCCGATCCCCCGCAACTACAACTGAGTAAGCAAAGGGTTATGCCACGTAAGTACTAGAATCCCGTGCAAAAATGATCAGAGTCACTAACCGTTCGTCTTGCTATGTGTGTGTGGAGATAACAGGCTTAATGTGATTGCACCTGAATGAAAAAGAGCAAAAAGAAGGATGAGTAAGTTAGACTTTAACATAATAACATGATTCGAGTTGATTTGTAAATTCAGGAGGTTTATGACTGCACAATTATGGATTAGTGTTCCTATGATATCTTTAGTGTGCAAGATTAGTACCTATCGATGCAAACTTAACCGAAGAAGACTTGTAGCCTAGGATGAGTAACTAATGATGTGTTTGTGTTTTCTTTGTTTTATTTTAAATTTTGCTCGGAGTGCAAAAGTTCAAGTGTGAGGGAATTTGATCAGTGCATTTTGATGCACATTCTTCTATATTTATACTTATGCATTTCCATGTTTTAGTTTGGTTATTTTTCCCTTTTAATGTGTTTTAATAATTTATCTTATTTTTACACTTATATGTTTTTCGCAGTTTATTTTCAGCATTAGCAGTCTGGACAAATAAATTCATAACTTGAGCTAGGAGTATCGGATCGAGGCGTGCTACTAGTAATTGGAAAACTAAAACAAAGAGCTACAACTTTCATGAAGAAGTCAGAAGCTAATTTGGACTGTAGCATGGTTGAAAAATCCGTTGAAGCCTTTAACACTAGATTTATATTTTGTGCTGGGTTATTTAGTTTGAGCCTGGGTTATGTTTTGACAAAATTAGGTTTATTCTACTTTTCCTATAACCTAAGCAGCCGAAAACAGTACACGAGATCATTATTCACAAAAATTTGAAAGCTTGTACGAATTCCATGGAGAACTAATCCCTCTAATTTGATCTGCCGTAATTCAGGTTCCAAAACTTGATATTATTATAATGTTAATTTTAGTTTAATTCCTTTCAATGATATTTTGTGTTCTTGTATGCTTAATTCAATTGCATGAAATATATTGTTTCAATTTGGTTGATTGTATGATCCTAACATAGGCACATCACGTTTGCTTAATTCGTTTTTGTGTCTGATCAATCATGTTTGCTTAATCCATGAAAACTTATCCCGTTTGCTTAATTCGGACAATAGGATCATACATCTCACAAACTTCACCGCGTTTGTCATTGAGTTTGTATCCAAATAGGAATAGACAATTCGCTTAGGGTATTAAAATTATATTAATCGATGATAGTAGGAACTGAATCGGTAGATTGAATTATTTCATAATCACTTATTTCATAACAGCTTATTTCAAGAATTACTTTTAATAATCACTTTTTCTTAATCGAACACCAAACCAAACAACCCCCCTTAATTCGATTTACCTTTGATTAATAATAATCAAGAATCCTTGAGAGAACGATATCCGAGTTAAAATTGTCGCCGTACTACGTTTTTGAAAAACACTCGTTTTGACCCGTGCGCGACAGCGGATCAAGAAGCTAGTTTCAAATATTTCCCGGATCAAAAATCGTCTAACTGAACCTACTATTAAATAGCTCGGATATGCGTAAAGGTGTAAATGGTATGATAATAATCCACAAGTTGATTAATAATACTTTAAATAACAAGTTGAATACTCCACTATAGTAAATGTATATCTCCAATTATAATAACATAAAAAAATCTAGTTGAGACAATTTGTCGAACACTTTACATGCGATCAATAAAGCTTGGATATTAGTATAGTTTTTGTAGTTCTTAGAAATCCAACCACTACCAAATGGTATGTGATTACTATAACAACAAAATTTTAACAAATGATTCAAAAGTTATTATCCAAACAATGTTGATCAAGAGATCAAAGTGATCAATAATTTGCAAACCGAAAAACAAAAGAAAGAAAGAAAGAGAGAGAGAGAGTACACAAGGATTTGTTTAGGCAGTTACCCAATCGACCTCGTTATGGGTACGTATGCCCTCAATTCGAACACAAATTGAGATATTATTATAATAAATGTTACTTTACAGATGTATGTATATAAGATATGAGAAATCAAATCCCACAAACCCTAAGTTTGTTCTTGACTCTAGCACCTCCAAAAAACTTGATCAAAGATTGATCAAGACACCAATAATGTCGCTTCAATTCATCTATTGTTGCTACTTCCTTGCACGACCTCCTTATCGCAAGGATTTCACCCGACTGAATCAATCCCAAGCTCACACTTGTTGAACCCAAGATTTGTCAACACGGTCCACTGTTTCACTCTACTCCCTTGTGTCATACCTCAAAACTGTTTTCATCCCCTTTTCATATTTTCATTCAACCCTTGACTTGAGATTCATCTGTACACATTCATGTTTCATTCATAAGCATCATTCATTCATGTTAACACTTGACAATTGATCATCATGGATTCAAAGCTTATGGCTTACAAAGCTAGTGTTTGCTTGTGGATCAAACCTTAAAGATGTGACATGGCTCTTCATTTGATCATTTTGGGAGTTAAAATCCTAATTGCTTGATCTTTAAGATGTGGATTCAAGGAGACCTCATCATGGCATTCCTCAGGGCATTCAAACCCTAATTTTGGGTGGTGTTTCTATGGGACCTTGTGGATGCTCTTTGGGCATTATCTTGACTATCTAAACCCTAATTTGAGGTTCCCACTTTATCATGGCTCCATAAACCCTAATTATGGCTACCACTCCTTGAGTGTATACCTAACCCCAATGTCATCTTATTATACATCATCCATTGTGCTTAATTCATCTGCTTGGTCAAGATTCATCTGTAACCACTTGTTCATGTCCATTCATGTTGGTTCTTTGTTTTTTATTCTATTCACTTCATGGTCACATATGATCACCTTGTGTTTGTTTGTGTCCATTGGCTTTAGTCCAAGTTCACCTTGGCGGGTGGACTGAAGTAGCTTTGAATTTCAAGTGAATTAGGATAAAAATACTTGTGTTTTTATCTCTTTGCTATTAACTTTTTAGTGGTGTTCTTGAGTTGGTAAAAAAAACTTTTGTTTGTAAAACACAATTCAAGACCCCTTTCTTGTGTTTTTCACACCTCCAGTTGCGAGGTTGGAAAGAGGTGTAAGAGGAAATAGGGGTGTGGATAGCAAAGTGTATGGGCTTAATGGCTGCAAAGCCCATACAAACGCAAGGAAAGGCAAGGGGAGAAGCCTCCCTTAGTATGATGCATTTCACATGCCAACGTGTTTCAATTCCTTATCTCCTCTCAAACGATCCCCTCGACAGAGTTGGCTCTACCGCACCGGAAGCGGCGGAGCTGAGCCAAAACAACCACCACCACCATCAAAATAGACCTCCCAACCTCTTCTATCTTATTCTAGAATTAATTCTTCCTAAAACCCTCAAAATTCTCCAAATCGAAACAAAACATCCAATAACCCTAAAAAGAAATTTCAAAAATTTAACGGAAATGGATGGGAATCAAGCCACTGCAACTTGGGTCTTTGATTCCCCTTAGCAAGAGCTACACGATAGTGAAGAAATTTAAGCAAATGGAGCAAGAACAATCAACCTTTAAGGCGGAGATTGGCCTACAAATGTTGAAAATGGAGTTGATGAAGATAGCTTCGAAAAACCAGATAATCTACCGGTATGCTTCGAATCTCAAACTCTCACCTTCGAAAAACCAGATAATCTACCGGTATTCTTCTTCTTCTTCTTCAAATTACCTAGTCTGTAGGATGCAATTATTGTTGTTGTTGATGGTTGTGTGTGTGAGAGGAGAGTGATGGAGTATAGAGTTTTAATTGATGAATGGAGTTGCATAGAAGACTCAGATAGTGCAAAATTGAGAGTGTGTAGATTTTTAGTGATTCTGTAGAATGAGATCCCCATCTATGATTGTGGGAGAATGAATATAGAGTGAGATTATGTAACTAATTTGGGCAAGCTGGGCAATGGTTATTAGAGGTTAGGGCACGGTTAAACTCAATGAAGAAGGTAGTTGGGATTGTTAACAATGTTAAAATTCTGTTAAATGAAGTTAGAATAGGTGCAGTTAGTTATGACTTTGATATGAGTTAGCATTTGGAGTGTTATGCAATTTGAATTTGAAGTTTGTGCATTAGAGATTAAATAAACTATTAAGAAATTAGTTAGGTTAGTGTTAGTGAGTTTGTTAAGTTTGTTTAGGATGGAATTGATGCTAGGAATTAGTGAAAATAAGGAGTTAATGAAATGGGAGTTAGTTTGTTTGTTGTGAAAACTTAAGAGTTTGAGTTAGTTTGAACTAGGTTGTTAGAATTGGTAGGTAAATGTTAGTGAATTATTCAAGTGAGTTCGAATTTTGTTATGTTGACAGTTAGAGTTAGGGAATGTTATAGGTGGATGAACGGATTGTTAGAGTGAAAATTTTGTTAGGAAGTTATTGTTAGTGTCATTATCTAGTAGATGGACTACTTGGTTGTTAGAAGATCAAAATGAATTAATTCAAACTTTGACAGTTAATTTGTTAAATTGAAACTTGAAGTTAATTAAAAGTCCCTTTTGAATGATGTTAATGAAAAGAAACTACGTGCATTGCAATTGTTGCTAGTGAATTTTAAATTGCTTTGGATTTTGAAGTTGGTGACATGGAGGTTATCTAGGTACTATGATGAGGCTAAATTGGACAATATGGTTGGTTTTGAACATGTTAACTAGGTCATGACACTTAGACTTCAAATGTTAATGACTTGAAATGAAAATAAAGCTAGTGAGTCCAAATAGTTAGAGTTTTTGAACTGTTGGAATTATTAGTGGAGAGAGTTAGAAAAAATCAAATATTTGACAGTTGGAATTAGTTATAAGTAATGTTGACAGCTAGTTAGCTTTGAATTATAATGAATTTTTGAATTGGTTAGGAAATATTGCATTGCCATGGAGTTTTTCTTTTGGTTAGCTACGCATGATTTTGTGAAAATGCTTGTTATTAGTGACCTTGAGGTTTTGTAGTGAGTTAATTTAATTGTTTTGACTAGTTATGTTAGGAATTTAAATATGGAGCTGTTATATAATCAACTAGTCATGATGTTATTTAACTTGTGAATTATTATGTTAGCATGGCTGTTAAAGAAGAATTAGTTAGATTGTTATGCTTTATTGGCTTAAATGGTTAGGATGTATGCCAAACTTGATTTGTTGATGGCTTGTGCTATGTATATATGCATGAATGAATGTTGATTATGTGTGTATGTTTGGTGTGTCTTTGCATGACATATATACATAGTGGGAAGGGACTAGGCTTGCCATGGCAAGGTTCATGGAGACATGGATCAAGGAACAAATCATGGCATATGAAACATCAAGAATTATGAAGCACTTGAAGGCTTTGGATGGATGTCTTGTGAATGACGAAAATTTGAATAAGATCTAGGTTTAGGTAGTTGACTTTGGTCAACTATTTGACCAAAAAGTCAATAGTTGACCAAAAGTCAACTCTAGGTAAAAACATGTAATATTGTATGTACGCTTGTAAATTGGATCTTTTTTTAGTGAAATGGATGTTTTTGGTAATGAAATGGCCTTTTGAAATGAGATGAATATTGACTTGTGTTTCAAGAAAGTGGTTTCCCTCCAAAACATGAATTTTGAATGTTGCATTTGACTATGAACTTGGATGAATCCTGAAATGAACCATCATGTTTTAAATCTAATAGAATCAAAGCCCATGATATTTGCCAAGAATCCATGATATTTTCCAATCTCAATGTCATGATGCAATCCATAGTAACCAAAGACCATAGTCGAAGAATTAGGGTTCCATGAAGATATAACTCAAGAACAAAGATCAACCGCCAATTTGTTGTGCCCACAACCCACAAGGTCATGATGAAGCACATTGACCATAAGCTTGCAAATCATAATTTAATGCCTTGTATCTTAAATAACAAGAAACCTTAGAATCAATGATGTTATTTTGAAAAATGAAATTGTAAATGAATGTCATATGATGGATGATTAGGGCATGTGAATATGCAGATGAAATGAGCCAGATGAAATGAAAAAGAAGTAGGGAAAATTTTGGGGTATGAAAACTACCATTATTTAATCATCTTGGACCTGAATATACGAATGACGCCAACTTTTTGGGCATTCAAGATAGAAGAGAATTAAATACAAGAATATCCAAAAATTTGTCTGTTGAGAATGAAGTTAGTGTAATGTAAGGAAGGTAAGGTATTATTGGGGATTTGTTTATTGGGGATACAGACTGGAAGTCAAACATCGTAGGTTTATCTGATGTGGATTGACAAAAATATTGTGTTGGGGGAACAAGGTCGACATGGGCGAGTGTTGGAAAGTGATTAACACAGACGAGTGTTAAAAATCAATATGAATGAATATTAAAAAGAGAATACTAATACGGACGAGTGTTGGAAATCAATACGGACGAGTATTGAAAAGATAATATCAACACAAACGAGTGTCGGAAGTCAATACAGACAAGTGTTGGAAATCAATACAAGTGTCAGAAAAAAGGCCAACAAAGACGAGTGTTAAAAAAATGGTCAATGCGGATGAATGTTGGGAAAAGTATAGTCAACGCAGATGAGTGTTTGAAAGAAATAAAGTCTTTCATACAAGGTACCACATCTGGCCAATGCTTTGTATGCATATTTGAATTAGTATGGCGTAGTGCTACGTCTTGATGGATATGCTACACATTTTTTAGGGATGAAATGTTATGTAATGATGATTACTATATGCAAAATACTAACATAGTTGGGCTTTGTGGTATATATGGGCTATGCAGGGCTGGGTGCCTTTTTTGTCAAAGGGGAGGAAGATTGAAAATTTGAAGTATCAATGACCATTAGGTTTAACAATCGAAATCACGGTTTTGAGTTACCGGTGGAACGGGGTTTTGAATATGCTAATGATGATTGGGTTGTGGCTTTTCTTGTTTGTTTTACAAGGCTTCATGTTATGCCAGAAGAATGATATGCATAAGCAAAGCGACATGATTAATGCATGGTGATGATTTATGTAATGATGATATGCATGCTTTACTGTTAGAGCGGAGCAGCGTGATTTATGCATGATAATGATTTATGCATGGTTCACCAAATGCCCGTGTGGTGGGAGATGAAAGATTTGAGGCTATGATAGGGGTTATAAAGACATGATTCTCGGACGTCTGCTTCAGGCTCAACAGTTGTTAACACACTTTTTTACTTGTCTAAGCAACTTTAAACATATAGAGAACTTGCACCTTCATAGTCTACCTATGCCCCAGTCAGCTGGGTATTTGCATGGATTACCCCAATCACAAGTCATGAAACAGTCCTGTCACGGGACGAGCTCGATTTGACTTTCCCCAATGTCTTGAAATTGTATGCCCCTGATTAACCATCTCTTGGAGCGATTGACTTCTTGTGCTCTTGAGGTGGTCTGCCTCAGTACGAGCCTTGAAGTAATTTCTCCCCTGGATGGCTAATCGTTAAGAGAATGCTCCTGGCTAACTGATATTCGAGAGATTTGTCGAATCTCGACGTGATTTCCTCATATTGGCTTAATATTGAAATGACTTTCCCTTTTGCTCAACGAAGTTTTCAGGCGTTTTTCCCCTTAGTCAAATCCAAATTTATAAATCTAATTCTTAAGATTTTGAATAGACATGTGGTGTCTGTCTCACTTGTGTGGTTTCTCTTGATCCAATATAGTGTCTCCCTCTTTACTCATAAATGGTATCAGAGTCGATGATTCAACT
This sequence comes from Lathyrus oleraceus, assembly GCF_024323335.1. Classification (NCBI taxonomy): domain Eukaryota; kingdom Viridiplantae; phylum Streptophyta; class Magnoliopsida; order Fabales; family Fabaceae; genus Lathyrus; species Lathyrus oleraceus. Next base: position 172,193,125 of record NC_066585.1, on the reverse strand, counting down.
AAGATTCGACTCATTGTATCAAAAGTCTTTATGACAAGGTAGTAGTCAGACAACATGTTCTATTGATGTGTTGACAAGATGGTGGTCGCTTTGGAAGTGTCAGTGACATGATAAGTGTGTCAAAATAATGCAAGTAAATTTGATGGTTCAACTAAGGAACAAACTCCTTGTATTGAAAGTTTTTTTGACAAAGTGATGGTCAGAGAACATGTGTTGTTCGTGACGTGATAAGGGTGTCAACGACGGTACAAAATTAATATGGGTGAAAACTTCTACTTGAAAGAGCATATAAATATACATAACATAAATACATAAGATCACTCCCTATATATATTACAGAAATTTTTACTCAACTAACCCATTTTTTCAAAAAAATAAATAAAATAATTTACTTTTCAGATTAATTCTCAAACTATCCCACTTTGAAGAGATGGCGTCAGATGAATTGGCGACTGCTCTCTAATTTAAAGAGGTGGCGCCAATTGGATTAGTTTATGCACATGGTGTTGTCAATCCAATTGGTGCCTGTGTCTTATGTTTTAAAGGAGACGTCAATTGGTCTGACACCTATGTGTGTTGTGTAATTTTTTAAAAAAACAATGTACGTTTTAGATCAAAGTGGGTCAGGACCACACATTATGGTAGCTAGGGGATGACCTAACCGACCTTCGACATCCCCTAGCTACCATAATGTGTGGTCCTGACCCACGTTGATGATTCACCCCAGGTGTTTGAGGATTTGAGGGTCCAGGAACATCACCACCACCCGTAATGAAGCGCTACCGTCATAGCTGAGTTCGTGACCCATGCTAGAGTAGTTAGACTTTGTTTGAGTTATTTGAGGACGACTAGGACGATTGAAGGGAGACATTGGTGTGAATGATGCGTCGAGGAAAGGTTGAAATGATTATTGTGGTGTTTGGTAGTCATATGGTTGTTACATCATCCATTGTGTATGCTTCACTTGCCTGGTCAAGATCCATTCAAGACCCACATGTTCATGGTCTATTATGGAGGTTTCTTTGGTTTGTTTAGCATTCATTTCATGGTCTTACATGTTCATCTTTTGCTTGTATATATTCATTTGTTCAATCCCATTTCCATGGCATCACAACTTCCACTTGATTCAATTCATCCTTAGCATTGCATCTGATCATATCCTCATGCTTAGTCCATGCTTAACCTATTTCATCTGGCCAATGTCATTCATGTCATTTGCATTGCCATTGTTGTTTGGTCCATGAATCTTTGATTATGACCTAGTTCATTGTACATCTTAGGTCTTGCTAGAGTTTTTGTTTCATGCTTGACATTGTTCATCCAAGTTATGATCATGTCAATTGATCCATGATTAGGTATTCATCAAGTTCATCACTTAGTCTATTCCATGTTATTTTCATTGGTTTTTGGTCCATGAATCGTTGGATAAGTCATAATCATTATCCATTTTGGTCCTTAGGTCTTGATTCATTCAAAATTTGTGTCCATTGATTCATGTTATCATGTTCATTCATTTCAATATCTTTCATATCCATACAATTCATTTCAAACAGTCAATGCATTCAAATATCAAATATTATTTCATACAATCACATTCAAAGTCCACACATGTACAAAAACTACAAAATTGACCATTTATATAACAGTTGACTTTTGGTCAACAATTGACTTTTTGCGCGACAACCACAATATTTAAAAACAACATTTTTAACTAATTACAACAATCAAACTGATATCATTTGATCCAAACATCACTTCCCTAGCATCCTTGTCATTTTTTACTTGCACTCATCCACGTAAGGTATCGAGTCTCTCAATACTTCTATTTTTTTTTGTCTTTAGGTATGTTTCCGTCTAACTAACGAACCAACTTGCTCTTTAGTTGCTCGAAACGACAGATGTTCCAGAAGAGCATCTCCACCGAAGGCTTGTCTCTCGAATAAATCACTTTTTCATAGCCGCGACGAAGACGAACTATGTTTGCAATATAATGAAAAGAGATGTGGAAAAATGAATCACATAACATCTCTATTTATATATATAAAAAATTAAACAATACACAGAGGCCACAAACCAATTGACACATCCTCTTTTTTTTATACATGTGCATAAGCCAATTGGATTGACAACACCATGTGTATAAGTCAATCTAATTGGCGCTACCTCTTTAACTTAGAGAGCAAACACCAATTCATCTGGCGTCACCTCTTCAAAATATGGTAGTTTGAGAATTAATCTAAAAAATGAGCTATTTTGAGAATTCTTTTTAAAAAATGGGTTAGTTGAGTAAAAATTTATATATTACTTTACCCGTGACTCTAATTTTTGGAAGTAATAAAATGTATAACATGGTCACAAATTAAGACTTAGGAGAATTTATTTATTTATCATCATAGACTCTGAAGTTCAATTTTCTAAGCCAAACAGAATGAAGTATCATATGAAACACATCAAATCTCAAATCTCTTTGGTGGAGAATGTACCTCAAAATGTCTCCTAATTTGTCCAACTCTTCTCTGCATTCTTATATACTGTGTTGGAGTTATTCTCATCAAAATATCCTTCAACTTCGGAATATCTTCAACAGAAACCTCAACCGAAAAAGACTTCCTCAATGATCTGAAATAAGCACTAGAACACAACCTATGTAAATTGCCTCAACTATTCTCGGACTAGCCACCTCGTAACCACTTGGACAGAGACAGAACTTGCTCTTCCTTAACATTTCATAGTAAGAAACACCCTTTGGAAGATACTTTTGAACCATCATGCCTTGATCCTTGTTGTTTTCCCAATGTTCGAGAAGAATGGATCTTATATGTCCGTGAAGTCCTCCTGCAAAGAAAGCTAAAACCGGGCGTTTAGATGCTGATGGTCCACCTAGAAAACCATGTATTGAACCTGTTTAGAGTTGTGGGAAAATGCATCCATTCGAGCTATTCTAATATTTCATTTCTATGTTCACCGGACATATAGTACTAGTAAAAAAAAGGTTCAAAGAATATAATTATAGAATTATGAATATTCTTAAGAAATGTAATTTCATCGTTTGAAGTCTTATATTTTATTCCATTGGATTGAATATGAAACCACCATGACACAGGTTGCTTTAATTCTTTGATAGTTGCTTATATAACTTGTAAACAAGTGACTTCTTCTAATAACGCTAATTATTTTAGCTTAAGCCTGATTACTTTTTTTATTTTATTTTTTTAATAGTCAAGTTGATTACTTTTTCAAATCAGATTCTTAATGTATTTGAAGTTTTGATGAATTTAAAACTAATCAAACTTCACGGCCATACTATATTAGTTTTGGACATGCGAAATGCCGGATCCAAGCATCCCGTTCAACAATGCAAAATACAAATAAAACTATTTATCATATATAATTGGTATACGGGAGATTGAAACTAAGGTACACTTTCTCTCATAATTCCATTTCATTTATTTTGAATTCTGTAATTGACTTGAACATTGGAGTGTTGATCTTGTAGGTCTATTTCTGCGCTGTTGTATCAGAGATCAACATCATCACATCAGGAGTCGGTCATCACCAACCAACCACAATTATGCTTCCAATATGAAATAGTGACATCGTCTGTTATGATCCTTCGGATGAAACGACACTCTCATTTACTTTTTCATTTGTCAAGCATCATATAATTTGTCTTTTAAAAATTTTATTTTAGGAAGACCAACTACTAGATTTTTGGATGCTATTTTATTTAACAAGTCAAAATACACATGACTTATGTGTCTATGCCACAACCCATAATCTTCACTCTTAGCTACTAAACACTTAATTACATGCATTGACACGTCATCTAGATCAAACATATATACATTTTCAATCCTAGAACCCTTAAACACAAGGCCATTACTAGTCTTATGCTCAATTACGTAAATAAGAGTATTAAAAATTACGGAATACCCTTTGACTCAATTACGTAAATAAGAGTATTAAAAATTACGGAATACCCTTTGACACATAATTGACTAATACTAAGTAAGTTGTGTTTACCCTTTGACTAAAAGCACATTTTCAATGGTAATTGTGGATGGATTTCCCACGATACATTCACCAGGAATTTTATCTTTCGTATTGTCTCTGTACGTGATGTGACCACTTTCCTTCTCATCAAACTTGATGAACATGAAAGCATCTCCCGTCATGTGTTTTGAACATCCGCTATCTAGAAAGCATAATCTTTTTACGGAGGCAAGACTTTTCTGAGACAATTCAAATAGGTAATTTAGGTCCCCAACTAGTGGATCCTTTAGGGTTAGTTGAGTTATATTTAGAAATTCATGTCATTTTACCATTGGGAACTTGAACTTTCCTAACATGACAAAGAGGCCTAATGTGACCCTTATCTTCACAATAATGACATATAGCTTTAGATTAAATACTTCTTCTATTTCTTTTAGTGACACGAGGGTTTTTCTTATAAACCTTCACTCTTTCACTTGAAGAAGTAGAACAAGTATAAGATAATGAAGTAGCATGTGTTAGTTGTCCCTTAAGAGTTTCAATTTCAAATTTTAAAATTGTACACTCAACACATTACACAACTTCCATCTTTTCAACTAAAGTATCTGAAACATTACAACGTTCATCCATTAGAGATGTATGCGTTTCCTTAAGAGATTTTAAGCCACAGTTAAGATTATTTATCTCCTCTTCAAGTTTTAAAATAATATCTTTTTGGAGAGAAATTTTCTTAAACGCTTTCATAGAACCAACATACATGTCATTAAATGCATTCAACAATTTACTATAAGAATACTCATTTTCGGAATCAGAATTATATACTTTTGAAGTTTCACCTTTCTTATGTGCCATCAAGCAAAAGTTGACACACTCATCGTCTGAACTCGAGCAAGAATCAGAGGAGGAGTTTTCATCCTCTTATTCCCACGTGATCTAGGCTCCACGACCTTTGGAACTCTTTCTCTTTGTCTTGTAGAAATTCTTATCTTTACTTTTATGATGTTCTGTGAGACTTGGACAAGTGGTTCTATAATGTCCCAATTTTCCACATTTGTAACACGTGATATCATCATGACCTTTCGTTTGATCTTTTTTGGGTGGATGAGTATTTCTAAAATTCACTAGACTTTTATCGGTGTGCTTGAGCTTGTTTCTCTTTACATATCTATAGTAGAGTCTGACAAATAAACTTATTTCTTCCTTTTTAGAAACTTCTTCGTCAAAATTATCAATTTCTTCCTTTGACTTCTTACCTTTAGAAGATGAAGCTTTCAAAGAAAGATCTTGTTTCTCTTCTTTACCTTTCTCTTTCTTTTTCAACTTTACTTCGTTATCGACGAGTCGTTTCAGCTCATTCTCATGCTCGACTAACTTTCTAAATAGATTTGTAATGTCCAAAGTACTATGATCATTTGATTCTTTTATAGCAGTGACCTTTGGTTACCTATCCCTACACATAGATCTAAATATTTTGTTAGTACAATCTTTGTTGGAAAAAGTTTTACCCAAATTGCGCAGTTTGTTGATTAAATGGGAGAATCTAGTTTGCATGAAATCCACGGATTCTCAGGGTTCCATAGGGAATAGTTCAAACTTCTTTGTAACCATATTGATTTTAGAATCCTTGACGTCATTCGTTCCCCCAAAGAGAGTTTAGATAGCGTCCCACATACCTTTAGCACTCGTATGATGTGAAATCAAATATAACACTTTAGTGCTTAAATCAAATAAGTATGCTCCTCGCTTTTAAATAATATGAAACCTTTTTGTTTTCAGCATCATGCCAATATTTTGGATGTTTAATAATGTTGTCATTGCCCTTTGGAATATATGTTCCCTCGGTGAAGGCACACCACAAATTTTTGTGAACCATAACAAGTTTACATACATGTTCACATTCCAATAACTATAATTTTCTCCTTTAAAAACAGATGTTCTATTATATGCCCCCTTAGGATCGTCATATTCACAAGTTTTGGATGTCGATTAGACATAATCAAAAGACAATCTCTTGATGTCAATTGTTGGGTGTGAATATGGGAATAGAAAAACGGTCTAAAGGGGTGAATAGACCCAAAAAAAAATCAACCGCAAATTCAACCGCAGTTTACAAAAATTATTAGAGTATTTTCAAAAATAATTGCGAGCGGAAGGTTTGATGCAAAAATGTGAAAGTTATACTATTCGAAATTTTGATCACGTTAACACTAGATCGTTTCACAAACACCATAGATGAATATGATAAAACACTATGTATTCGATTAATTCGATTGTATATTCAACGAGGTGCGTTTACACAATGATTCAATGTAGGGGTGTCCATGGGTTGGGTCAACCCAAAAAAACCCGGTCAAACCCATCCAAAAAAATCTAGAAAGTGGGTTGGGTCGAGTAATTGGGTGAATATGGATTTAAAAATTAAAAAATCATTAAAAAATTGGATTTCGGGTAAAACCAGATTCAAACCCAAAAAACTCACTGACTCACTAATCAAATATTTTTTATTACAATTTTAATGTTTTTGATGAATAGTAACTTAGTTGTTGCAATTTTAGTTTCTTGAACATTTACTATTTTGGTGAACCATGACTTTAACTAATTTTGGATATTTCACTCTTTGGCTATTTTGATACTAATACAATTTTATATCATACAACTTTAGTTTGTTGCTAATATTTTATAATATTTTTTATTAGTTGATGTATCATTTATTATTTTATGATGCTAAAAAATAGTAAAAATAGATTATCTAACTTTAAAAAAAAAGATAAAAATATTGAATAATTTTTATGAAAAAATATGATGACTCATCATTTAGTAATTTAATATTAATAAAACAGAAAAATTTATTTAGGCAACCCACTACCCAATCCAACCCAACCTTAAAATTAGTGGATTTGCCCAAACTGATCCATTGATGTAGCGGATGATTATTTTATATCACCCAAACCAAAGTGTCTTATATAGATTGGGTATTATTGGGTTTGGCCAAACCCAACCCAAAGCGGTTCATGTACACCCATAATTCAATGTGAAGAGTTCTAACGTAAATTTGTTTTTCAGAATATTAATCATCAATCCAGTTTAACAAGGTATTCAATTCCAACAAAACCTAATGCTTACGTAATAAATCGCTATCAATTTGAATCAACAATAAACTACGCTAGAATTGAAATACGTAAGCATGGAAATACTACAAAATTAAATGCAAGAGAGAGAGAGAGAGAGAGAGAGAGAGAGAGAGAGAGAGAGAGAGAGAGAGAGAGAGAGAGAGAACACCAAGATTTATAATGCTTCGGGGTTCATCCTCGTTTTACCTACGTGCACTCTTCAATGGTTTTCCACTGGAAAATATATAGTTCCTTTATATTTGACAAATATTTGCAAGTGTTCATACAATTATCAATCCACAATACAATTGAAAAAATCAAAATTTCCTATATGGATCTTGACTTGTATACATCACAATGTCAAACTCTTCTACGTAATCTTTACTCGATTTACGATTTTTTAATCTTCCAATATCACCAATCTGCTACAAATCCTCATATGTAGCAATCAAACCCTTGATCCTACCAATTCCTTGAGTGATAAATTGTATGAAGATTTGAGAAGAACCCTATCTTATTCGTAGCCTTCCGCATAGTCACTACTAAGGCAATTCTGAAGAGAAGAACCTACTTCTTTCTAAAGGAATTTGTCATCACCATTTACAATCACCTCAATCTTACAAACAACCTGAAAATTCCAACTAAATCTTCAAGAATGATTAGCTTTGAGAACGCGCATTTTTCAATCAATTACAAATCTCTCGTTATCAAGGTCTGAATCAAATTGAAGTTGAAGATGCAAGAATTTCGTTACAAGACTTTCAACTTTCAAAATAGAGAAAATTGATTTTTCACTAAATCACAATGTTGATTATAATAAGATGATGTGTGAAAAATGATGGAGAAAAAAGTTTTTTATGTGTTTGAGATTAAGCACTAAAAAATGGTTGAAAAGGCCACAGTTAGATTCGAATCAAGAGCAATTTGTGATTTGAATCAAATGAACAAATGAAATGGAATAAAAGAAAAAACAAAATTTTGAACATTTTTTCAGTTGATTCGAATCAAGAGCAATTCATAATTTGAATCAAATGAACAAGTGAAGTGGAATAAAAGAAAAAAAAAGAATTTTGAATATTTTTCAGTTGATTCGAATCATGAGAAAAGTGTGATGCTCAATTGGAAAATGCTGAAAAATTATTTGATTCAAATCATGTACAATATTTGATCTGAATCAAATCAAGTAGAGGTGAGCAGTAAAAAATTGATTCTAATGATGTGTAAAAAAATTATTCAAATCAAATGGTTAGAAAAATCCAGTTTTGCTGATTTCCATTATTCAAATCAAACCAATAAAATTTCAAATATTCATAATTTTAAAAGCATTTTGACATTTTCCTTTGTATCCAACTCAAATAATCGGATTGAAGTGCTCTTTCTAAATGAATTAGGGACATACAACTACAATAATTTGTGTTTTATAACATCAAAAGGAATAAAAGAAATTGCAATTTCAAGTAATGAGCGTTTTTCCTTCTAAATTGTTTGCATTAATCTAATTTTTAGATATTAAAATGCATCAAATGACCGTTATGAGTTTGAATGTTAATTTTTTTTATATATTATACTTGATTGTGGATATGGTGCATGCTAATACTTAAAATTTCACTAAGACAATGTCACTAATGGATTCTAAGCTTCTTAGCTACATAATACTATAATTAATTTTATAAGATTAATCAAAGCAAAAAGTAAATATCTCAAATATACACCCTAGTTTTTTAGTTTAGCAAAAATTATTTTTCAATTGAGCAAAGCCACCTTAAAATTAAAAAATAATTCCTTCTCTCCCTTCTTACACCTTAGTTTTTCATTTTAGCAAAAATTATTTTTGAATTAAGCAAAACCACCTTAAAATTAAAAAATAATTCCTTCCCTTCCTTCAAATAGACTTCAACTTTAATATTTTGAGTGTTTATTTTTAACAAATTATTTATTTTCATTGTTTGATTTTATGTTATTCTTAAATAACATTGGTTTCGCTAAACGGTTCTTTGACGAGATTATTTGAAAGAACTAATTCTTAACTAGCAATTTGTCCTGGGTTAAGTTAAACCAAATAAAATGTATTTTGACTAAATAAAACATTTTACTAGCAAAATTTAAATTTGTCCTGGTACAGTTACCAATTCTAGTTCCCTTCAATTACAAATTTTTTATATACATTCAAAACAAAATAGATAGTACCATAAAATAATCTAAAGGAAACAAGAGAAGATAAAAGGAATAAAACGTATCACTCATTAAATAAATAAATAGATTACAAAATTAATCAAATGAATAAGTCATCACACAGATCAAATCAAAGCAAAAAAAAGGTAAAAAGTTCACGATTCATATATATTCGTGATATAAAACAAAATAGATCAAACGAAAAAGTAGTTCTCTACATCATCAAAGCAGCAGCGAAAACCACAACAGCAGCAGATCCGGCGACGGTGAATCTGTTCAAACCAGCGCCGCTATCGGAAGGTGATTGTGCTTCAGAAGGAGGATTAGTGATGGTTGATGGAGTAACGGCAGGAGCGGTGGATGGAGTAGCAGGGGAAGGGGAAGAAGGAGATGGTGGAGAGCTGATGGTGGATGGTGAAGGAGATGGAGCGTTCTTCACAGGTACGGGAGGAGATGCCGCCGGGGAGTTAGCGGAGGGAGAAACCGCTGGAGCCGGAGACTGAGAAGACTTTGGTGGAGAGGCAACCGGCGATCTGGTTGGAGATGATGCTGGAGATTGAGCAATGGTGGAACTCACCAACAAAGTGGCAACTAGCATCAAAACGACGGTGTAGGAAGCCATAGTAGAAAGATGAAAAAAAGAGATTCAAAAAATTTCAAAAGTGAAGAGAATTGAAAGAGATTAGAATGTTTTGAGTGTGATGAAAGACTTAGGGTTGGAAGGGTATTTATAGAATGTAACCGCGTCATGACGCGTTTCTAGGGTGAGTCGTTATGAGCCGTTTGATTTTTTTTTTCAAAGATTAATATTTGGTATATATTTTTTTAGAAAACAATAGTAATTCGTAATCCTGCTGTATCTAGAAAAAAATATTCCGTTACAGATGGAAAATAAACCTGAAATAAAATATATTGGTCTATTATTTGTTTACTTTTTATTTGACTAATATTTGTTTATCTATTTTTATTATTTATTTTTACATAAATAATAATTTAATTGAATTTTGCTTTTGAATTTGAATAAAATTAAAATTAATCTAATCCTAATTTATGTTTTTAAAAAAATTATTTATAAACCAATCTTAATTAATAATTATTTTATAAATATTTAGAAATCAAATTTAAATTCTAGAAAACTAACTCCTAACTGTTGGGGTACATTGTAAATCACCGACTTTATTTGAAATAATATAGATAGATACATTATACAAGTGTGTATATTTAATATTAATATTCAAAACAACGATGAATAAAATCAATTTTAAATATTTAATTGCGTTAATTCACAACTTTTAATACATTTTTTTTATATTTAACTATTAAATTGAACTTTGAAGATACACAAATTAATATTATTCTAATATTATAAATAATATTTTTACCGATAAATTTTGTTTATTGTTGAATCATATTCCAAAAATACTTTTTAGCATTTTTTATAAAATATTATAAAAATAAATACATGATTATTAAAAAGTTAGAATTAAACTTATTAACATTATTTTTTAAAAATATTTATAAAAGTGAACAAATAGTTTCATTTGTACACTTTATAAACTAATTCCTTTAAAAAAAATATGAAGTTTACAAACGAATAATATCCATCTTATATTTTGGTTTGATAAAAGATGATATGATAAATAAAAAATATTTTTTTTTTGAAATTAATGCTATTTATAACTATTAAATTGGATTTAATACATATTAACAGTTTTAAAAAATTTCTTCACACAATGTGGTTGGTAATAATAATATCATAAATATAATAATGAGTATTAAAATAAAATAATATTTTTGGCAAAGAATAAAATAGGATTCTCGTATAATTATTTCCATTTATTGTAGATGAATAAAATTCTCAAAAGTGGGTATTCTAAAGAAAATTAAAAGTCAAATAAAAAGGGAAAGAAAAAGATACGTTGAGTTGGCGTGAAGAGGCAGCACGCGGCAGAGGGAGTAGTCCAAGCTGGTACAGCTGTCTTTTGAATAATAACAGCGTTGTTGAATGTTTGTTAATCTTAGTTAGAGAAAGTCGTAACGGTCGGGAAAACATAATCAAAAGGGAATACTTTTCCAAAATGGGGACCTAAACACTGTTACCAGCTAGCACCAAAATGGAGAGGGACTACTTTTATTATTTTTATTTCTTATAAAAAATTGTCTTGAAAATTACTTATTTTTAACTCAGTAAAAAAAGAAATAAGTATGATACTTTTCGGCTAATCACTTTAACTTTTTTCTGCACGTTACAATGTTTATTGTTAAAATGCTTGACATTTAAATTTAAGCCGTTACAGTATTTATTCGTAGCTATATATTTCCCTACCTTCAAAAAAAAAAAGCTTTACATGTACATTTAAAAATGAGATTAATTACTACACACTATCAGTGTAAAAAGTTTTACACCGTCGATTCATCACCATCATTCGTTTGTATTACTTTATAAATTTTTAAAATAAAAATCAAACTTCTTTTAATATCCGACGTCTATAATTAACTGACGGTGTAAAATCCTTTTACACTGTCAGTGTATTTCAATTAAACTCTTTAAAAAAAAATATTTACTTTATTTTCTAAAAATAAAATCAACATGTAATGGCATTACTGTATTGTAGAATACAATTGGCTGCAGCAATCACTATATGTGGTGGCTAAGATGATTTTAGTGAAGGCAAATCAATTTTTACACAAAATAAAAAAAGAATTAATAAGCGTAAACAAGAATATAGTTCTCTATAAATTAAAGTGGATGTTTGGTCTTATTTATGGTTTCATATAGAGTTAAGGTATGTTAGTAATAATAGATAAGAATAAGTTCCAATAATTAAGTGTAACCAACCATTTCTATTATTATGCATATGAGTTAGTATAATTTGAATTATTCATTGCTTAATACCAGGAATCAACAATAGGGTTCCCTTAAGATTAGGAATTAGTTATACACTCAAGTATCACTTGTATCTATAAATACTCAACATTTATGGCTGAAACAGGATATAAAAGAAGCTTAAAAGCAAAAAAAAATTCTGATCCTTGTTATGCCTTCTGAACCGACGCCCACTATGTCATCACCAGCCGACAAACTGATTGTCTTGAATGTTGGTTCTCAACTCTCCATTAAACTTGATGGAGACAATTATCCTGCCTGGAGAATTCAATTCATGGCTCTTTTAACAGGCCATGATCTTCTAGGTTATATAGTGGTCACACACTTAGGAACTGTCAAAAGTTCCAATCAAGCATGGGAGATCCTTAAAACCATGTATGTGGACCGTTCACGAGTGCGGATTATTGCGCTCAAACAACAGATTTCCAATTTCAAAAAAGGAAATCAATCGATGGCTACATATCTACAAGGGATAAAGGCAATTTCGGATGAACTCTCAATCATTGATCATCCCCTTGATGAAACTGATCTTGTTATTCATACTCTCAATGGTTTGAGTGCTGAGTATCGTGAAATTTCTGTTGCACTTAGAAGCAAAGAAAGTCCTATTGCATTTGCTGAACTTCATGAAAAACTGATGGATTTTGAAACAATTCATCATCAAGTTGATCCACTTGCAGTTGACAATGTGATTTCCACTACCAATGCAGCCACAAGAACAAAAAACTATCACCACAAAAACAACAACAACCGCATTTGTGACAAGGCTGGTCACACTACTAAGGTTTGCTACAAAATTAAGGGATTTCCTAAACGAAACGACCCTAAACCAACGGAGAACTTTGCTCAGAATCAGGCTGCAACACAACATGGTAACTGGGTCATGGATACAAGAGCATCTCATCATATTGCTCAGAACCTACAACAGCTTACCTTAACAAATTCCTATCCTGGAGCAGATCGGGTGATTGTTGGTGATGGAACAGGTTTGGAAATTACTCACACTGGTAACTCTGTTATTAATACTTCTGTCAAACCTCTTCATCTTAAACAAGTCTTATGTGTTCCTAAATAATGATACCCACATTCGGATTGCTCAAGCTTTTGTTCGGCCACTCACACACTTTAAGCACTAAGAATTAAAGAAAAAGAAGATAGATTGAGAATTGCACTAATTGAAATGGCCACATTTTGTATTACAAATAACTAACAAACTTCCAACTAACTAATTGGACACTAACTAACCGTCATAATTAATCAAAGTTAGAAGTTAGTTGCTAACTAACTCTTATGTTTAAGGTAATTCATAAAACAATTAATTACATTTAACACAACACCTAATTCATTGTGCTCAAACTTTCTATACTCATCATACTTCTAAGCTTCTTGAACAATTTCACTTATACTGCCATGGTCATGATGTCTGCTACTTGGTCTTCACTTCTACAATGCTTCTAATATAACCTTCAATTGCTGACTTGCTCCCTAAAGTAGTGGAACCTCATATCTATGTACTTGCTCCTAGCATATGCAACATGATTCTTGGCTAAAGTTATGGCAGATATATTGACAATCTTCATGGTCATGATTCCATGGAATTTGCCTTCAACTTCATTATCAAATTCACCAACCATATAGCTTGACAAGTACATAGTGAAGCTACAATTTATTCTGCTTCACATGAGGATAAAGTCACAACATGTTCCTTTCTTGAAACCTTTCACCACCTAGCATGAACACATAATTTGTTGTTGATTTTCTATCATCAGCATCACCACACCAACAAGAATTAGTATATCCGTTGTTAGGTAATGTGTGATTGTAAGTATGCTACTTTCCACCACTGACGTGTGACTATGGAGATAAACTAGGTGGCGCGCTACCTATCACAAAGGTTATCTTAAACAACCATTGTGATATATATAAATGTCATGGGTTCGAAACCTAGTAGCATCAATTTAATTAAAATAAAATTAACATTTCACCACGGTTATAAAAGATAATCTATGTGATATGCATACTTGAGTTTATTATAAAATATATTGATTGCTTGTTTTTCCCTACCCCTCATTAAACTTATACAACCATTCAAAGTGATTTAGAAGATAATAATCTCAAAAATTAAATTATTCTTAAAAACCAACTTAAACGGTCCACTGTTTTTCAAATTACATGCATCTCCTAATTTATCTCTCGCTTTTTAACATGTAGAATTTGGTTCAATGACCAAAGTTCTTCAAAGCAGCGGTTCTTTCTCTTCTAGTTTATTTTGAAAAGTAATAATTTATAGACTAATTCAGATTCATCGTCATCACTATTACCATTATTATCTTAAATGTTGATGATTATTATTATTATGACAGTAATGACGATGAATCAGGATTTCTCAATAAATTTGATATTTTGCCAAATAAACTAGAAGAGAATAGTGTTTGTTTTGAAGAACTTGGGGCATTGAACCAAACTCTATATGTTAAAGAGCGAGATATGAATTACAAGATGCATGCAATTCGAAAAATATTAATTTATTTAAGTTGATTTTCAAATATAACTTAATTTTCATATTATTATTTTCTAAATCAATTTAAATGAATGCATACTCAGTGAGGAGTTAGTGAAATAAGCAATCTACATACGATATAATAAACTCATATTCTCGAACATTAACAATAACACAAACAACAATATTTATCAACAAAAAAATCAACAAGGCAAACATTTTGAAAAACAACAACATATTAACTCATAAAATGTTTCACAAATGTTCTTTTTATTGAAAAGATCCGTGGAGAATGAAGACGAATAAAAGATCTACTTGTATCAGAATGGAATCCACAATGAAAGGAGGATGAACCTGAAGTGAAAACTGCAAACTTGTGTTAAATTTGAATGGATGTCATTTCTGGTCTTTCACATAAGTTTGTAGCTTTCACTTCCGCTTCATTCTCTCCTTGTATTTTTTCTTCATAGTAACACAAATCATTTATATTTTTCTTCATTAATCTTCCCTACAAGTCAAAATATATTAGCATGACATTGTAATTATAACAAATGCAGAAATTTAACTTCTATAATTCATACACTTATGTCAATCTACATAAGAAATTAATGCTGCAAGATTCACAAAAACAAAACTCTTCCAAGTCGCAAGAAGGTTTATTCTTGTGGATGGGAAATATTTTGTTCTTGTTCTGCGAAACATTTATCAATAACAACATACAACAATATTTATCAACAAAAAAACAACAACATACAACAATATATCAACTCCTAAAATGTTTCACGAACATACCTTTTATTGAAAAGATTTGTGGAAAATAAAGACGAATAAATGATCTAGTTGTCAAGTTGAAGTTGACCTACTTTATGTTTCTACGAAGAAAAAATACAAGACGGGTGAAGCTTCCACAATAGCTTCATCCTTCTTATATTTTTTCTTCATAGCAATGCAAACCATTTATGAACCATATGCTCATAGTATGCCAAATGTAAACAGATTTGGAAACATAAACTCTTGAACCAGACTTGGAAATATAAACAGCTTTCAAAACACACCATGTAATGAATAGTTCGAAGAATGATGTACCTTGAAATTTATTCGATGGTGATAAAAATTAGAACCTATACAAAGATAAATAGAAGAAAGTCTATGAAGAATAAGAGGAAGAAATATAATGAATAAACAACGTTGAAACGAGATACTATGTTAGTATGAAAGAAGAAATATAATGATTACATTTTAGTATGAAGAAGAAGAATGACGACTTCTGCATGTGGAATTTGGAAGAAGAAGAAGAAATAATATGTTAGGATTTTGCTTTAAGAGAGACGGCGTCTATTCTGTCAAGAAGCGTATAGGTAAAATATTTTATCACAATTGTATTATAAGAACCGTGATGAAATCTAATGTCTTTCATAACGATTTCTTTCATTAATTATGGTGATAGATTTATATATATATATATATATATATATATATATATATATATATATATATATATATATATATATATATATATATATATATATATATATATATATATATATATATATATATATATATATATATATAAGGGCAACACTCTTTGTAACAAAAAAATAGAAAATTCTTGGTACTAAGATTCGAACTCTGTCACTCTATGTATATTTAACAATGGTTGCTTATAATGATTGTAATGAAATGTCTTTTGATAAATATCAACAACCAAAAACACGTCCAAAAATGAGGTATTACCATGGTTAACTAAACCAAAGTGGTAATATGGTGTTACCGAATGTATATTTTATAATAGTGAAAATAATATGAATAAAGCATGTTAGGAATGAGGGTTTGAACTTGTGTTTGTTAATTATCCCAAATTGACCTTGTAACAATTTATTTTATCTCTACAAATTAGTGCATGCTAGGAATGAGGGTTTGAACTTGAATTTGTTAACTATCCCAAATTGACCTTGTAACAATTTATTTTATTTCTACAAACTATTGGTTCTTAAGGGTGTTTCTTTCTAAATCCTTAGTGAATAAACCTTTAAACCTTCAAATTAATTCTCATGTCTACGGTAAATTATATATGAATTTAAGCATTTAACTATCAAGAATATATAATTTTTTATACGATATCCCTAGTCCTAGGTGATATCTAATATAAAATACTTCAAATTAATTTTTTATACGATTCTCAATTTGACCGGGAGAGAAAGCATTAAACTCATAAAGAAATAGTTAATGTAGAAAATAAACAAGAAGCCATTACAAAGATCAATTCAGAAAATTCAAACTAAATCAAGAAGAGTGACTCATCCTTAGTATTAGAGGATTTAGTTACTCATAATAATAATAATAATAATAATAATAATAATAAAAGACATAATAAAGTGATAAATATTACACAATAACCACACAAAATTGAAGCTTCAATGGAGGAATTCATTTATTTTGGTGCTTCCTGTTGCTCCCATCATGTTTGCCTTGCATCAAGATGATATTTTCCCTTCACAGTGCAAGATATGTCCATAAAATTAGGTTTCCACCATTTAAACATGTATTTTGGTCTTGTGGATGATTATGGATATTCATACATGTATGGATACGCATCCCATGTTGCCATATGTGTATGGGTACTCGTATGGGTATAAAATCATATTTTTACAGCTTCTATATGCATATGGATACGCGTATGTCCATAGGGAGAAAACACATAATTAACCTTTGGTGTCTTCATGAGATTTATATCCCTTTATGTTAACTTTTATTTGCCACTGGTCTCATATCATTCTGAGTTACGACGCTCTAGATATGATAAAAATATAACACGTACAATGATGTAAAACATGCTTAAAAATAGACTTTGCGAATATTCTGAAAATTTGTCACGTTCTTTTTCCGGTCATTTCTTTGACTTCCTCTGACCTACAAATCACGTTAATCCTTCCCCAAATATCATATTATTAAAAATATATTCCCAAATTCTTGTAAACCTCATTTGTTGATAAACTTGCAAAACTTATTAAGTTTATTATTCAAAAACACTAAAAGGTTAACAAATTCAATGTAAACTTAAGGATAAAACATAGCAAAATGGGGACTAATAAGTGTTGATTCAGAGTTGAAGTGCTCCATCCCAAACCTCTTGGGTATTTCACTTGCATATCTCATTTGATGCATCAATAATCCTCTACCATATTTGTAAAACTCAATTCCAAGGAAATATATATGAGATATTGCCAAGATCAGTCATCTCAAATCCTTCACTAGGCCCAATTTGAAGCTTTCCATTTATTTCTTACAACTGTGTCTGTGGTCAACAAGTCACCTACATAGAGGCATAAAATTTCCAGCTCATTATTGTTGCTCGTTTTGACATATATACCATGCTCATATGCATACTTCATGAATTCTATCTCTCTTAGGAAACCATCAATATTCTTATTCCAAGCTCTTGGAGCTTGTTTAAGTCCATACAATTCCTTATGTAGTTTGTACACTTTGTTCTTTTGAATTTCTTTTTCAAAACCAACTTATTATGACACATATACTTCTTCATCTAAAGGGGCGTTAAAAAATGCACACTTTACATCCATCTTACACATGTACCAAATGTTGATACTAGCTAAAGCAACAACCAATCTAATTGTCTCAATCCTGTCAACATGTGCAAACACTACATCAAAATTAATACCTTCTCTTTGAAGAAACCCTTTGGCCATAAGCATTACTTTGTGTGTGATCACTTCACCCTTAGGACTTAGCTTCACTTTGTATACCCACTTCACATTAATTATCTTCTTACCATGTGGTAAATAAACAATTGACCAAGTCTTGTTGACTTTTATAGAGTCTAACTCATCTATCATTACACTCACCCATTTAGGATCCTCCAATGCCTCAGTCACATTTACTGGCTCAATATCTACATAAAATGCATAATGTACCAACTCACCTTCATCATTAACCACATCATCTGATGTGACTACACAATCTTGTAGTCTAGATGGCATGTTTCTAAATCTTTCAGGCACGTTGGTACCTACTTGAGTGTCCACTTTAACTTCAATACTTTGTTCTTCATACATAAATCCTCACTAAATCCTTCTTAGCACTATTTTTCCAATCCAATTCTTTCATCTCATCTATGACCAGATCTATGTTGATCATTGTTTGCTTATTCACATGATCAAATAACTTGTATCCACTAGTTTAGTGATAACCAATCAAGATCATTTGTCTTGATTTGTCATCAAGCTTCCTCTTCAATTAATCAGGAACATGTCTATGTGCAATAGACCCAAATTCCTTTAAGTGACTGAAGCTTGGTTTGACACCAGACCGATATTCTTCTGGTGTGATCCCCTCTAGCTTCTTTATTAGATATTTATTTAAGATGTATGTTGAAATGTACACAACTTTATTCCATAGTTCATTAGGTAAATGATTTCCCTACAACATACTTCTTACCATGTTCGTAATGGTCAAGTTATTTCTCTATGCAGTTCCATTTTATTAAGGTGTGTATGGTGGCACAAACTCATGTACAATTATTTATCTTTCACACAATGTATCATACTCACTTGACACATACTCACCTCCACCATCAGTTCATAACACCTTGATCTTGTTACCACTTTGCCTTTCCACCATAGACTTGAATTTGGAAAACACATTAATCACATGATATTTCTTCTTGATCAAGTATGTACACAATTCTATACTAAAATCATCTATGAATGTAACAAAGCACTTATTACCTCCAATTGAGTCCACTTGGATAGGTCCCCACACATCATAGTATATAACTTCAAAAAAACTTGTTCCATGCATCCTTGTTGAAACTATTCTTGTGTTGCTTGGCTTGTACACATTCTTCATACACTTCACTAGGGATCTAAGTTTCATGTAACCTTGAGACCATGTTTTGCTTCTTCAGGTGACTAATATCTCTAAATTTTACATGGCCAAGCCTATAGTGCAACATCCACTTACCCATGTTGGATATAGTGGCTAGACATTTATTCTCTAACATGTCAAGTTCAATTTTAAGGGTCCTGTTGTGACATATTTTCCATCAAGATCAACTTTCCACTTGAGTCATGTACTCTCATCATCTTGTCTTCTATAAACACTTTATAATTATTTTCAATCAATTGGTCAATTCTTACTAGGTTACTTTTCATGCATGGAATGTATAGGACATTCGAGATCAATGGTTGCTTGTCATATGTGTTATCATTTGCAAAAGTACCTTTATTCTTCATGGATTGATTGATGTTGACAAAACAATTTTTTTTTCTATCAGTCATATGTGATGAGCACCCTGAATCCAAATATCATTGATCTCTATACTTCTCTTCTTCCTTTGTTGTTACCATCTACAACACATCCTTATCTTCTTGCTCTGCAAGATTTGCATAATTTTCTTGATTCTTTTTGTTTGCATTATAGTCATAATCAAAGTGTCCATTTTTTAAAATTGTAACATTGGATGTTAATATTGTTAAACTTCTTTCTTACTTTTCTACCTCTATTGGCACTACCATCTACATGACCACCTTGATTTATCCATTATTTCTGATTTGATGAACTGCCATGTTGTTGATAATTTATAGCATTTTAGTTGTTGTGGCTACATATACCTTTGTTGTCATTCCACGTTCCTTTGTCTTTCTTACCTTTGCTTGAATGTACCTGCAGTGTCATATCTGCTTTTTCCTTGCTTGCATACCTCTTCATCATTCTTTCCTCATGAGATTCAAGAGTCCCTTGCAGTTTTTATTTTTTTCAAACTTTACAATTCTTTGGATTCTTCTATGGCCAACATATTATGATCGAATTTTGGAGACAAAGATCTCAAGATCTTTGCAACTATAGACTTGGTTGACATCACATTGCCATACATCTTGATTTGGTTCACCAACTTATTCACCTTTGTAAAGAAATCACCTATAATTTCATTTTTCTTCCATATGAAGCAACTCATGCAGCCTCTTGTGAGTTTGTAACCTCACCTCTTTCACTTCCTCAATACCACCAAATGACTTCTCCCATATATCATGTGCCTCATTCGATGAATCAACATATACAATCTTCTCAAAGTTATATAGATCAATTCATTAATGAATTATTATGAGAGATTAATAATCCTTCTTCTTCAATTCTTTATGCATATTCTTATGATCATCAATGGCACGATCACTAATTGGTGTGACATAATTCCTCTCAAGACCCCACACGTCTTGATAGCAGAACACTACCTTCATTTGTTTGCATCAATTATCATAGTTATTTCCATTTATAATGGGAAGATTTATCGGGAAATGACCATTTGGATGAGAAGCCATTGCTCAAGATCATCTCTCACTTTCCTCGCATTTTTTGTTGGCAACCTGTGCTTGCTACACTAAGGATTGGCCATGTGTTTGTGCTTTTGCATTGCTTTGAGGGCATCATACACTCGATCCCTTACAGGTGTATCTTGACCATCATGTAGCATATGAAATTGCTTTATGCCTATACGACAGTCACCACAAGATGCGTCAGATAGACGTCATTTCGTTATACTCCAGATAATTGGCTTTTGGGCCAGGTCTGATGTATGTGTATCTACTCGAGCGGGTGATGTATCCGTTTGAATATTTGCAGGTTATTCTAAGACACCCCTCAGATTATGCCCCTCCCACCGTCCACCACAGAGATCTTGGTGTCATACTTGAGGATCTCGACAGTCATGTGGTACTAGAGGAATATCGTAGGGTTTCAACTCCTGTAAATTGGGCTTATGCATATTGCTACATCACATGGTTCTATGGGGTGTCACATCCTATCATGACACCATACACTCCTGGTAGATCTCCTAGGCCATCTAATCAAAATATATTGGAGGCTAGGAATGACCACACCCAGGATGTGATATCGGTATGTCAGCGTATTGTGGATATGTGGAGATCGAGCATAAAGACTAGACTTTTTTTGGAAGGTAGTCCTAGTTGGCCCTCGTAGAAAACATTATGGTTGAGGCACAGAATACCTTGCAGTATAGTCGGAGGAGAAATCGGGGTTTAGGCATATCCAGTAGTTTATGTTTGTTTGTATTATTTTTTGTATTTTCAAAACAAATTATGTATGATCGATACTTTTTTAATTTAATTTAACTAATGTATGTTTTTTAATAATTATATAATATGTTTGAATCAATTTATGTCACTCTTAAATGACCAAAAAAATCCTAAAATGACCTAAAGTGTAAGTTAGCCTCAAAAAACATCAAAGTTAGAACAATGTTGCTATCTAAAATGCATTCAAGTGGATTTTCGGAGATGTACTTTCGAAATATCTCATGTCATGTGCAATAAACACACTCCAATAGCTTAAAATGACTTCATAAAATTTTACAGAGATACATCTCCAGATCCATCCAAAAAAAATTATGGATATGCATCTCCTTATCAAATTTTGACAAAAATGAAGTATGTGGCTGAATTATGAAGGCTGAAGTGATACATCTATAAACATCAATAGTACACTACGCCAAAAATGACTTTTAACAGCGCATCTTAGACAGCGCTTTTAAAAGAAAGCGCTGTCTAAGGTTAAAATTAAAAACAAACACGGAAAATGTTCCAAGAAAATAATAAAAGCGCTGTCTAAGGGGGGGGGGGTCTTAGACAGTGCTTTCTAAAAGCGCTGTCTAAGACCCCCCCCTTAGACAGCGCTTTTAGAAAGCGCTTTTAAATATAGACTTTAGACAGCGCTTTTGGTAAAGCGCTGTCTAAAGTCTTTAAATTAAAAAAAAAAAATTAAAACCAAAAGCGCTGTCTAAGGGGGGGTTTAGAAAGCGCTTTTGGAAAGCGCTGTCTTAGGCATACCTTAGAAAGCGCTTTCCACAAAAGCGCTGTCTAAGGTCTTATTAAAATAAAATTTCAGACCACAAAAGCGCTTTCGTTCTCTGTTCGGACGTTTTTCCTCTTCTTCACTCACCTCAAAAACTTACGTCATTTCCTCTTCCCCTCAATCTCCATCAGCCGTAACCTTCTTCTCAACTCACACAACATCACGCAGACACTCCAAAACACGACATCCCCATATCACCCTATTTTCCGAAAACCCTATTTTCCGCCTTCGAGGGTCCCTCCGCCGTCACCGAAACAGTCGACCGCCGCACTCGCCTCTCACCTCCGAACCTCCGCCGTCACCCAAACAATCGAAGGTTGCAGCGTAAGGAGATCACTTGAATACGGTACGTTCTGCTCTAATGCTCTTCCTCTTCTTCCATCTTTTGAAGTTGAATGAAGTTAGAATGTTGGAGTGTTCTTGGATTTGTCAATGAAGTAAGAAAAATTAATGAACTCAGTGGGATTTCTGTCATAGAATGAAGTTAGAATGTTGGAGTGTTCTTGGATTTGTCAATGATGCTAACTGAGCTATTCTGTTAGTTAGCTAGCTTACTAGTTATGCAATGCCACAACGCCTGCTTGTTTGACTTTGGCTTGAACTGAAATGTTGGTGTTAAAAATGTGCTTGTTTGATTGTAATGCCATGAGTTCAAATAACTTGGATTGTTACTGCAATAGTTTCTTTCTTTTATACTTGTTGCACTTGTATGTTTTGCCTATGTTAATTGCTCTGCTTGAATGGACCCGTTGTTGTTTATTATAGCCTTGTATGTGTGCAATTAGATCCATGGCTGAACGTATGTGTATGGGTTGGTGTTAGCATATGGCTGCCCTGTTTGAATCTACACTCAATGCTTGTGGTTTGTCCATTGCCCTGTTGCAATCTTGATCAAATTTTTACTATCCACCACAACTGCCATTGTTAAGATGATTAATAGGGTTGTTACTGTAGGAAATGATTGTTAGCAATGCATTCATGCCCCCTTTTGAAATGGTGTTAATGGATTGCACGTGAATTGATGTATGCTGGTTGAAAAATATGTATTGCTTGGTCTTGTTATGTAAATTTGGTCTGCAACTGTCATAGAAGTAAAAGTATGTTATGTTAATGTGCACGAAGTTTGCCATGTAATGCTATGTACTAATGCTTTGGTGTACATGTTTCTTCATTGAAATTTATAATTATGATAATTATGGTTAACTGTTTGTTGAAAATGCTATGCTAATCGGTTAGTTGCTGGTGTTACAAATGCAATGTTTAATGATAGTTGGTGATTTGGGAGTTGTTAGTTTGTGTATGTATGTATATTGAATTGTGTATGTATATGTGTATGCAATTTGATTTTCTTTATACTTGCTTGGTATGCATGATGAATTTTGAAATGCATTGCATGTTGGGGCTGTCATGACTAGGCTTGGATTTAGATGTTCAATATTGTTCAAACTTCATGTTTCCTTAGTGATTATACTTGAAGATTGAATAGGTATTTTTTTTTCTTTTTAACTGTGAAAGTGTTGTTCATCTCACTTTCATTCTAAAGGAACAAGATTTCTCCCATAAAATGATTGAACGAACTCTAATATAGTTATAGGTATACTTATAGGTATATTGTAATAGAAAAAGTTTGATTCTTGTAATATAAAAAATGAAAGTGATGAGGTAATTAAAGTTGGTATATTGGCGTATCGGATACGTTATTGAACTTTATAATTGTTAGGATATTCAAAGATACTACCTTAGTTATGTATTTTCGTCTGGATTAATTGTTTACTTTAATAAGTAGGAAAACCATGGATAAAACATGGATCTGTGCCGATCGAATGACCAAAGAGTATGAGAGTGGGGTTTTGGAATTCGTTAAGTATGCTGTTCAACACGCTGAAAACCCCAGACGAATGCATTGTCCTTGCTTGCGTTGTTGTTATATTGGTAAGGTTGACGCACATGGATTGAAATCGCATTTGCTGAGGCATGGAATTGATCAAAGTTATCAGTGTTGGATATTTCATGGTGAGAAAATTAACGAGAATGTTGAATCGAGTGGAAAAAGTAATACGACCTATGCTTCATACGACAAAGACACGGAAACATACGATTGTGATCGAGTTGAAGAGATTGTAGAAGCACTGGAAGAAGATCTTCATGATTGTCCTGAAATGTTTGAGAGGATAGTAAGCGATGCAGAGAAACCGTTATACAAAGGTTGCACTAAATTCTCAAGACTTTCTGCGGTATTAAAGTTGTACAACTTAAAGGCGGGCAATGGATGGTCGGATAAAAGTTTCACAGAGTTGTTGGCCCTTATGAGAGAAATGCTACCGGATGATAATGTTCTTCCTAATCGAACCTATGAGGCAAAAAAAATGTTGTGCTCTATTGGCATGAGCTATGATAAGATACATGCTTGTCCTAACGATTGCATTTTGTTTCGTAACGAATATGCAATGTTAACTGAGTGCCCTAAATGCGGTTTGTCTCGATATAAGAAAAGATTATCTCCCGCAAAAGTCTTATGGTATTTTCCGATAATTCCGAGATTTAGGCGCATGTTTCGTAGTGAAACCGATGCAAGACATCTTACTTGGCATGCAGATGAAAGAATTATTGATGGAATGTATCGGCATCCGGCTGATTCACCACAGTGGTCGAAGATTGATAATGATTATCCTGAGTTTGGATCAGAAGCAAGAAACCTTCGATTGGCATTATCTACTGATGGAATGAACCCACATGGTCTTCAAAGTATCTCACATACCACATGGCCTGTGATTCTTATGATTTATAACCTACCTCCGTGGCTATGTATGAAGCGTAAGTACATGATGTTATCTATGTTAATCTCTGGGCCTAAACAACCAGGGAATGACATAGACGTATACTTGACACCTCTGATCGGAGATTTAAAGATTTTGTGGGAGAACGGTGTGGAGGTTTATGATGGATATAGGAAAGAAAGTTTCAATTTGAGGGCGATGTTGTTTGGCACAATTAATGATTTTCCAGCATACGGGAATCTATCTGGGTATAGCATTAAAGGTCAACGTGCGTGTCCTGTTTGTGAAGACGGAACCGATACGATTCGATTGGAACTTTGCCAGAAGAATGTGTTTCTCGGTCATCGTAGATT
The DNA here is from genome assembly GCF_024323335.1 of Lathyrus oleraceus. Taxonomy (NCBI): domain Eukaryota; kingdom Viridiplantae; phylum Streptophyta; class Magnoliopsida; order Fabales; family Fabaceae; genus Lathyrus; species Lathyrus oleraceus. The sequence goes on along the minus strand of NC_066585.1, from coordinate 172,167,449 downwards.
CTTACATTCTAAACATCACTACCGTGGGTGGAGAAAAGCATTCAATGGAGACACCGAACATCGTAGAGCTCCACCCGCATTGTCAGGTGAACAAGTTTTTGAAAAGGTGAAAGATGTGCGTACTGAGTTTGGCAAGCCTTTTGCACATAAGATTGTGAAAGGTGGGTGGAAGAAAAGGTCGATATTTTTTGAATTGCCATATTGGAAGTCTTTGTACGTGAGACATTTTCTCGATGTTATGCATATTGAAAAAAACGTATTTGAAAGTGTTATCGGTACATTACTCAATATAAAAGGCAAGTCTAAGGATGGCCTTAAAGCAAGGGAGGACATGTTAAAAATGGGAATGAGAACTGAATTAGCACTCGTGAAGAAAGGAAGACGAACATATCTACCACCTGCTGCTTTTACTTTATCTAGAAAGGAGAAAAAAAATTTGTGTAAGTCTCTGAGTGAAGTTAAGGTTCCAGAAGGATACTCATCTGATATCAGAAGACTTGTTTCTATGAAAGACCTCAAGTTGAAGAATTTGAAGACACATGATTGCCATGTTATAATGGAACATTTTCTACCGATAGGTATACGTTCTATTTTGCCAGAAAAAGTAAGAAGTGCCATAACTAAATTGTGTTTTTTCTTTAGGTCAATTTGTAGTAAGGTGATCGATCCCGAGATCTTACCAACACTACAAAAAGAGATTGTAATTACCTTGTGTGAGCTTGAAATGTATTTTCCTCCGTCTTTTTTTGACATAATGGTTCATTTAGTTGTTCATCTTGTGAAAGAGACACAGTTGTGTGGACCAGCATATATGAGATGGATGTACCCTGCTGAACGGTATATGAAAATATTAAAAGGGTACGTGAAATCCCGAAGTCGACCAGAGGGTTGTATTGTTGAACGATACATTGTTGAAGAAGCTGTTGAGTTTTGTACTGAATATTTGTCTAACGTTCAATCGATTGGACTCCCCAGAGCTCAGATTTTCGACAAAATGGAAGGTAAAAAATTAATTGGGAATAAAATTGTGACAATATCAAGGGATGAACGGGATCAAGTTCATTTGTATGTTCTGCACAATAATAATGAGGTTGAGCCATATGTTGAAATGCACAAGGATGTACTCCGAAGGTTAAATCCGAACAGAAATGAAAATTGGATAGTTATAGAGCATAATCAAAGTTTCATACAATGGTTGAAGGATCATATTTATTTGAAGCGCTCTTCAGATCCTTCTTCGGTAACAGAAATGTTGAGATGTTTGGCATATGGTCCAAGTTTGCATGTGTTTTCTCATAGCGCATATTCAATTAATGGATACACATTTTATACCAAAGAACAAGATGATAAGAGTACTATGCAAAATAGTGGTGTCACCGTGCTAGCTGAAGCAATGCATATATCAAGTATGAAGGACTTAAACCCCAAATATGCAAATTTGTCATATTTTGGAGTTATTGAGCACATTTGGGTATTTGTTTACGAGAAGTTTCAGATTCCCATCTTTGGTTGCAAGTGGGTGAATAGTAGTGGCATACGAATGGATAAGTCTGGATTTTTGCAAGTTGATCTTACTAGGGTGGGGTACAAAGATGAACCTTTTATTCTAGCATCTCAAGCTAAACAAGTGTTCTATGTGAATGACCCGAAGAGTACAAAATGGTCTATAGTGCTTTTCTCTAACAAAGTGACTGATGATAGCGGTGTCGATCAATGTGATATTGATGTTGAGAATGAGTCATGCATTAGACGGAATGAGTTGAATAGAAATGATGAAGTTGAGGATCTTATACCGGATGAGTCATATATAAGAAACGATCATAATGAGGGAATTTGGATCAATTCATCCGTACGCATTGCTAAGAAACAAGTGATTAATATTCCAACAAAGAAAAGAAAGAGATGTTAGTGACTTAGGTAAATTATCCATGGTTTCTTTATTTTATTTTTTCAATTGTTTTGATTATAAGTTATATGTGATAATGCATAATTTCATTATATTTTTGTTTTCAATTGCTTTGATTATAAGTTATATCTGATAATGCATGATTTCTTTATTTTTTTTGTTTTCAATTGCTTTGATTATAAGTTATATTTGATATTTGATGGTTTCCTTGGTTTATTACAGATTAGACATGGCTGATAACCAACAGGAGGAAGTTAGTAAAAAAGTATCCGCGGAAGAAGAAATTCGAAGAGGCATCACAGTAATGAGGAGGGTGGTCCAAGGAAGATCTCGAGGCATCATACTAGATGTCTGTTGGAACAACCAGGGACAGCTTATAGAACCTAATGGGCATACCTTAACTAGTTTTATCGGTGCACTAGTAAGGAATGAAATTCCCATTACATGTGATGATTGGAGAAACAAAGAGCTGAATGAGTCGAAAGAAAAAATTTGGAGTGAGATAAAGGTACAATCATTTGGCCCTTAATTATACGGTATCAATTATGTTTTTTCAATTACCGATACTAACTATCAATCTGTATGTTTTTCTTAGCGATGTTTTAACATCGAAGAAGAAAGAAGAGGTTTTTGTATGAAATTGGCCGGAAAGCTTCTAAGAGGGTTTCAGACATTTTTATCATCCAAGTTCCTTAAGGATGCGAATGGTAATTTTGTGGATGCGGAGCTTCCTAAAAATATGAAAGTTTGATATCGGCTGAAGAATGGGAAGCTTTCAAATCCAAAAGACAAGACCCGGTTTTTCAAAGAATAAGTGCTACAAATCGGGAAAGAGCATCAAGTCCCGCATATCCGTACCGAAAAGGACGTGTCGGATATGGACGCTTAGAACAATCCATGGTAAGTATTTATAAATTGCGATAACAAATTTGTTCATCATATATTAGTTTTATCTGATCAAATTGTATGACTTAATGTGTAGCTGCAAAAGGAGGAAAGTTCAGAAACATCTCTTCCTGCACATGTTTTGTGGAAGGAAGCCCGTGTGGGCAAATCTGGAGTTCCTCAAGAAGAAGTTTTACACGTATACCAGAAATGTGTAAGTATAACATTTTTTCATTAATTGAATAACATTTTTATACACAAATATTTGACAAGTATACGGTATTCATCTGATTTTTCAGGAGGAGCTATCTCAGTCTATATCTCCCAATGATACTAAGGGCATACTTAGTCGGGCATTAGATGTCCCTGAGTATTCTGGTCGGGTGAGGGGTAAGGGATTTGGAGTCACTCCGACCTCCCTGAGTGTTAAAAAAGGAAAGGCTCCTAGTAATCGGGAGCTTCATGCAAGACTGGAAGCCATGCAAGCTGAGCTTGATGCATTGAGGAGAGAAAGAGAGGCTAGCGCCTCAACAGTATACAGAGATGCTTCGGACAAAAACAGTATCAACTGTACCTTTCAGCCGAACATTCCAGAGGTAATTACATATAATTGTCTTAAATTGAACTATTTGCTTAAATTATGTATTTGACATATATACACATTAACGATTTCTTGTTATTATTGGTTTTAGGGCATTTCCCATTGTCAGCTGTATTTGTCGTCACCATACTATCGGATGGTTGGCAAGGGAAAAGTGCATAACGTTAGCGGAGTATTACTCCACACTAGAGAGCTCCCTGCTGGATGTTTGAAGGTATCAGTTGATATTGCAGTTGAGCCGAATGCAGCATTACCATATCCTAGCGATGATTCGGATGCAACAACGGTGCACGAAGCAGTAGGTTCGTTTGTTGCATGGCCGACAAACCTCATATGCGTAGGATATGAGGTATGCTTAAAACTTATGTTAACTTTAATGTGTATATTCAAAGTTTAAAATTTATGCTTAAAATTTTACTTACATATTTTCCTTGGTTATGTTAAATAGACTCCCACAAAATCCAAATCAAAAGAAAATGAGGTTAGCAATGCCTCCGCACAACAAAAAAAGGAGGTTAGCAACGCCTCCGCACGGGTAAAAAGTTCTGGTGCTAAGAAGACCGTAGCTAGGAAAAAACCTACCACCAAGTATAGGTCGTGCCTCAGGACATTTCTAGAGATGACCGATATACCGACCGGAGGTGTTCGGAATGTACATATGGAGGTAGGGATTTTCGGCTTTGATTACGACCAAATGATTGGTAATGAAGACTTCATGCAAGTTTTTGGTCATGAAGAAATCGGCGTCAACGTTGTCAATACATATATTAGGTAAATCCGGTCTACTTTGTTTTATTAATTAAACAACTTATGTTAATGATGTTTACTTTATGTTAATCCGGTTTACTTTATGTTTCAAAAGAGGTGTTAATGATGTTTTTATATTAGGTTTTTGTATGACAAATTGATGCGCCCCAATGATTTGGACGAGTCATTCGGATTCTTAGCACCCGCGACCGTCAACTTAGGTTTAATCTTAAGTAGACCGCATACCGTGACGGAGTATGTTCTTCGGATCCTCATGGACAATAAAGATGCGGAGAAGTTGTTTTTTATACCGTTTAATACCGGGTTAGCATTTCATTCTAAATTCATCTATTATAATTATTTTCCAAGTTACCATCTAACATTTGCCTAATCATTACAGTGGACATTGGTTGTTGCTCGCAATCAATCATATCCGAGAAATTGTGTATTATCTTGACTCGTTAGGAAATGATTGGACAACATACCCGGATATGAAGGTCCTAATTGACACGTAAGTGAGAATGTTCAAAATTTTTCTTAGTTTATGTGAATTGTTCTAATTGCTTCATTTTTATTTTATTAGCGTCCTACAAGCTTTTCGGGCCCAACGAGATATCCAAACCTCAAGGAGGGGCGCCAACTGCATTACATGGATTAAAGTGGCGGTATATTTTTAATTACCACATTTTTTATTATATTAGTGATGACACTTGATAAAACTTAGGATTTATAATCCATATTTTTTTTTCATATGTAGTGTCCTCAACAACGTAATCAAATAGATTGCGGGTATTTCATGTTGAGGTTTATGCGAGATACTCTTGCTTTGGGCCGATTAGTGATTCCCACCGATGTATGTATTTCTAACTTATGAGTTATTTTTATATTTACACATATCTCATATAATTAAATAGTTGGAATTAATTCAAAATATGTTATATTATTATGTAGTACTTTGAGGAATTCAAGTGTGCATTTTATACAAAGGATCAAGTGGACGAAATCAAAGAGGAGTGGTGTCAATTCATGATAGAGCTCAATGTTTTTTCATAAATTTGTGTAATTAATGTGTACATTTGTAGTATATGTAATGACTTGTAAATGTGTACATAAATTTGTATATATTTTGATACATTTAAGGCAAAATTGGTTTGAATTGGTATATATATATATTTGTTAGCCAAAAATTGGTAGAAAAAAGGCCAAAATGGCATGTATAAAATGTGATAATTGTCTGTCAAAATCTGGTTGAAAACAGGTAGAAATTCTGGTTTATAAACCTGGAAAAAATGTGGTTTAAAACAAAAGCTTCAAAAATTTTCGTATACATTAGACAGCGCTTTTGTAAAAAGCGCTGTCTAAGGGGGGGATTAGAAAGCGCTTTAGGCCAAAGCGCTGTCTAAGGGGGGGGGGGGGGGGGGGGGGGGGGGGGGCTTAGACAGCGCTTTTTGAAAAGCGCTGTCTAAGGTATACCTAAAAAAATTAAAATAGGAGGGTCTCCTATATTTTTTTATAATATTGAAATGTTATCACAGAAGTGTACTTTTATCTTCTCTTATAATATTGAAATGATATCACAGAAGTGTACTTTTATCTTCTCTTTAATCTTTAATGTGTGTAAAGTTTATAATTTTATTTAAGAATTATTTTTAATCAATAAATTAAATTTATATTTTCATAATTGTTTAAAATTAAAAATAACAATAATCTAATGAATTTAATTAATATAAACATCCTATATAGAAAAAAAAATTGATTAGCTAATTAAATTTGGATCAATGAGTAAAAAGTTGACCTACACATCATAAAATCATAAAATTATAGGTTTAACTTCTATTATCGAATTGACCACTTTATTAAAAGTAACCGATAATCTAATGAATTTAATTAATATAAACATCCTATATAGAAAAATATTTTTGATTAGCTAATTAAATTTGGATCAATGAGTAAAAAGTTGACCTACACATCATAAAATTATAGGTTTAACTTCTATTATCGAATTGACCACTTTATTAAAAGTAATCGATAAATGTATCTTAAATTTCTAATAAATCCTTAAATTCAATTCACTTAAATGTTTTATAATCAAAATATTAGTATTTATAATTAAAGAATTAGTTAAAGTTAAAATTCAAATATCATCAAAGTAGAACTATAAAATTATTGTAAAGATATTTTACGTGCAATCCAAAATTTAAATTTAAGTTTTCAAAAACAATAGTTAATTAATTTAAATACTACAATATTAGTTTACATAAGTAAACATCACTCAATTGTATTTAAATAATCAAAATAATTCTAAAACAAATAATATTTTTATTAATATAAATAAAATACAAAACAAAAATTTATAATTGATAATTATAAATAAATAAAATAAAAAAGTATATGTTGTTGATACATATAAAATACACTAGACATATAATTGTTACAAATAAATATAAAAAATACATGGAACATATATATATATATATATATATATATATATATATATATATATATATATATATATATATATATATATATATATATATATATATATATATATATATATATATATATATATATATATATATATATATAAAATATAAATAAGAGATAAATATTTATCACAAATTAATTTCAATAACACTTTATAATTGTTTATCATAAAAAAAATATATGATACACATTTATCGATGATATATAAAAAACCATGTAATAAATATTAGACTTAAATAATCTCTTCGTCTATGTAAGTTGGTGCGTTTTTGAATTTGGTCCCTGTATTTTTTTTTTGTCTGAGTCCATATATCTCACTTCTGTGTTGGCGTTAGTTCCTGGAGTTAAATTTCCGTTAAAAAAATGTAACTTGGCAAACGACGCATATGTGGAATTGTTTTATAATTTTATGGAGATAATATGTGGAAAACCTATTGGATGAGAATAAAAATGGACTAAATAAAAAAAACACAATTTTGCATCTCTTCTTCTTCTCTTCAAATCTTCGTCGATTCTTCTTCTCTTCTTACTCTGTTCGAACCTTCAAATTTAGTGCAGATTCAACCATGGCAACATCATCTGTAGGTAATTTCTCTATGTCTAAAATCTTTGTTTGTGGTTGCAATAAATCAATGAGGATGTTCATCTCAAATTCAACTAAAAACCCTAAAAGAAGATTCTGGAATTGTTCTAATTCGGGATTAGGTTGCTCGCTTTTCATATGGGATGATGAAGTTGAACGCAGCACATCAACTGAACACAAAAACTCAATCAGATGCAACTGCTCAGATTAGTTCAAGAGTTAGGTTACATCATTAAAGATCTTGAAGCTAGGAAAAAGGAGAAGATGAAATTGAAGTTGGAAAACGAAAGAAAGAAGACCAAAATGTTTAAACTTTTATTTACTCTTTTATGGTGTTTGTTTGTTGCTTACAAGAAATGGTAGTGATTTTCATGTTCATGGTGTCTGTAATTTATTTTTGGTTTTAGTCCCTAGAAGAAGGGTAGTTGTTGAATTTCGTCTCTGTAAGGATTATTGAATGAATTAGAACGTTTGAAATTTTTAATTTATATCCCTATATGTTTGTAGCTTTTTGTATTATATCCCTGTTTTTTAATGTTATGTTTCTATGTCATCCCTGTATTTCATATGTTTACTTAATATTGTAGAACATAAAGACGTATAAAGTTGTCTCAAAATAGAACAATGACACACCATACATAAACCTTAAAGATGTCTCAGAATTACATAAAGCCAAAAGGCAAATAATCTTCTCTCAAAGTACAACAAAGACACACCATAAATAAACCATAATGATGTTATATATCTCTGAATTACATAAAGCCAAAGGGCATAGACTTTAGTCTCAAAATACAATAAAGGTGCAAGACACAAACAAGATGCTTATGGAGCCTTGTCCACATCCATAGGTTGTGATTGATTACTTCCTTCTTCTTTCAGGTTTTTGCATCTTATGACCCTTGTCTTGTCACTTCTCCTCAACTCCAACTTTCTTGCAACTTTTGGTTTGTATGTCTTCTTTTTCTGTAAAATGTAGAATGTTATAGGTGCAAGACATCAACAAAATAATTTCAAATCATTAGGAAATGGTATATTAAACTCAACTGGTTTAAGAAATCTTGGGGTGGTATAAGCAGGTGCAGCAGGTACATCATCAGTTGTTGGAACAGGTGCACTCAAAATATAGTCGAGTACATCATCAGTTTGTGAAGATGAAGTAGGTTCACCTTGAGTTGATGTAACTGGTTCACTATGATTTAGTTGACTTGGTGCAGATACAACTGATCCATTAACAACAAGATTTGGTTGAGTTTGAGTTGCCTTAAATGTTGCTGCAAGATTTCCAGCAAGCATTTCAAACTCAGGGTCAACATCAATTTGAGTTTCATTTGGTTGTGGTTGTTCTAGTGCTGCAGTTTGAGCTTCAGTAGGTTGAGTTTGTTCTTGTGTTGCAGTTTGAGTTTGTCTTTGTCTCGTTGTTGTTTTCTTTGGCTTTCTTTGGACAAACAAGTCAAAACATTAGTAACATATCAATGAAATTAATAACATATGCAAAGTTATAGAGAGTTCAATACATATCTTTTTTGAGCTTCAGGGTCAACTACTTGACTTGTACAACTTCTTGCATTATGGCCATGTACACCACATCTTGTTCAACAATAAGTTGTTTGTGTTCTTACCTTATTAGGGTCCTCATCAGGTTCCCTCCTTCTCAACTTCTTTGGTCGTCCAGGTCCTCTTTTATATGGTGGAGGCAACATCTCTTCCATGTCAACCTCTGGCCACATGTCTTGTCCATTAATAGGACTTACATTATAACCATAGCATTTCTCATAAGTATCTTTGGAACAATAGTCATTAATAAAATCTTTGCGGGATTGGTTCCTAAAACTTAATGCAACAACTACATGTCTACAAGGAATGCCAATTAGTTCCCAAAAGTTAGATGTGCATGTTTTTTTTTTGAAGTATCCACAATGAAACTGTTACTGGTATGGGTATGTTCAACTTGCCATAATGTGTCACCAGACCAATTAGGAATCAATTCCCTGCATGTTCCACTTCCTTATTGTTAATACCTTAGGATTGACATTAATTTTGTAAAACAAATAATGTAATCATCTCTGTTGTTTTAATATGTTGGGTTGAAGAAGTTCAACATCTGGACCAACATGTCATGTACGATGTCACGACATCATGTCTGTGACATCGTACATGTGTAGAAAACTGAATTAATTAATTCAGTATATATTCTGGGATTAGTAAGGATATTTGGTGAATATCCTAACTCCCATGTGGAGGTCTTAAAGACTCAATCAGAATATATATAGGCTCCAAATATGGAGATATATATGGAGAGATTTTAGGATTGAAGACCTTGTTTGTAGCAGAATTTTTCTGCAGGCTTTGTAACAGCAAAGGAGAAGTTTGCTGCGATTTCTGAAGGCCCAAATCCAGTTGGGTGATTAGGTTATAAATAGCATATTGTAACCTAGTTTTTGTAAGCCTCTTAGAATGAAAAATTAGGGGTGTGTGTGAGGTAAACCTCCCAACCTGTGGGAAGGTTACCATGTGTTTCTCAGTGTTCAAAGCTGAGAGTATTTGTAACTCAAAGCCTGTAGGCAAGAGTTGTTTGTTCTTGAATGAAGTTGTGAAGGAAGTTCAAGTTGTTTAACATTACATTGTATTTGTAGTGATAGGAATGGAAACTGGAGGTTTCTATCTAGGAGTTCCTAGGTATAGATTGCATTGGGTAGGGATTAAGTGAAGAGTTGTAAACGGGGGAGTTTAACTCTGAATTAATACAGTTGATAGTGGATCTTCTTCCTGGCTTGGTATGCCCCCAGACGTAGGTCATGTTGGACTGAACTGGGTTAACAATTTCCTGTGTTTGTTTACCTTCTGCATGCTATAATCCTGTCTACCATAACTCAGCTTGTATCTCAGTCTGCTTATCAAGTTAATAACAAACCTGATACATAGCCTTCTGTTTGAATGTCAATCAGAATGTTTTGACATTCATCATTGACAGCATATACTGAATAATAGGCATGTTGATCTCAGTTCAGTATGTAGTTAAGTCTGGTCTTCAAGAGGATAACAGACCTGGCCAAAGGATCATAGTGAAACTGTCAAACTGGATGTCTTGACAGTTGTTCGTGTAGGCTGATACTGAAGTTGAGACTGGTTAGTCTTTTACAGTACAACAAAGTTAGCACAGTCTGATAACAGAATCAACATGAGGTATATGTTCAGGATGTCAAACTGAATGTTGTGACATTCACACCTGACAGCTTGTGCTAAATTGTAGGATAATTAGTTTTTCTGTTTCAGTATTTGTCTCAGGCTATTTTTTAGGAATACAACAGCTGAGCTAAAACCCAGGAAAATAACAACTAACCTACAATTAATGAACCTAACTAATAACATATTTGTTAGCTCCCTAACATGTGGAAATTAGGTTAACTTGCTTGACTTTTAGTTTAGGAAACACGAGTACTAGGCCAGCAAACTGGAATACAGTAACAGGTGATGTTCAAATCAATATTGATATATCATGCTGATAACTGTACAAACACAACAGAAGTAAGTGTGGTGTTTGATCTCTGCTGTGTCTTAGTACCAGAAGGACAGAACTAGGTGTTCTTCCATTCTAGGGTAATAAAGTAGCAGATGTCGTGACAACTGTGAAAGCGTGCTTTAGTACAGGGTTTTTATTTGTATAACTGTCTTGCTGTATTAGTTACAATGTTGGATCAGATGTCATGACTTGGAGTAGAACATCTGAATTCTGACTACGCCAGAATTTCAATTGGTATCAGAGCAGGCATCCTGTCTGTTTCTGGATGAGATCCATGGGTGATACTTTCTGGTATCTTGCAAGGAGTTATGTTAGTACTGATGCTGGAACCTGTGAAAGGTTCTGTAATTTCCCTGAATGGTCCCTTGAAGTAGGTGGATGGACTGTTCATGACGGGAATGGTGTGTACCTGTCTCTGGAGGTTGGCAATTGGCCTTTGTGTGGGACAGCTGTGCCAGGATTGAATCACATTCAAACTTGGTATGGTCTTGGAGGCTGATCTGGTGAAGTGTGTGTTCATAGGTTGAGTTGTATTATGATTTCCGCTGCATAATACCTGGCAAACCTCAAACTCTGATGTAGTTTCCCCTCATGTGGATGAAAGGCTGTTGTATTCAAGATTTCATCATAATCTATTGAAGATGTCAAAGATACTTGAGTCTCCTCAAGACCACTCATCATGACGCTCTCACTTCAGGATGGTAAGAATCAACTGATCACTGATTCTTTTACTCTTTTGGGTAATGTATATGAAGACCTTGAAGAATTTCAAGGAAAGTTTGTTCCAAGGAGGTGGAACTAATGTTCTATGTGATGTTAGAACATGTTGTTCAACACGTATGCAGCTACTAGTTGAAGAGCAGATGTTTTTAGGTGTCAAACAAAGGGAGACCTTATTCGGAACCTACTCCTGACCTGGAAGAGGAGACATCTGTGTGTGCTAAGTTGACAAGGGTAGGGTCAATTGTGTGTATGCTCAAGAAGGTCACATGTAGAGGTCTGGTCTCTAGAAGTGGAGCTGACTGAGATGTGACATTGTGCAATTTCCTGCTGCTTGTCCTACTCCTGTAGATTGATCAGGGATGGATAGCTGTTCTCTGGAGTACTAGGGTGTGTTGGAAGACAAGTCCTCTGGATGTTAGAAGTCAATAATGGGGTAACATGATTGCCATTTCATTTAAGAGGATTGGAACCATGAGTCTTGTTATTCAAACACCTCGCTCAGAAGTGGCAGTTCTTTCAAGAAGTGAGAATATGAAGATTCAGAGGTTGGTTGAGGTAGTATGCTCTGGCAATGCATATCTACTATTGACTGGTGATGGTTGTCTCACTAGTACTTATAGTCAGCTGGAGTCTGATTGGTGTGATTGGAGTTAGTTGCCACTGGTAGGGATAATGTATGTCATGTTGAGACACTTGTGTACAATGCATGGATATTGGTGTGGAGTTTCCATGATTGGTAATTTGAGGGGGAGTTTTGGTTAACCTCCTCGCGGTTGGTCAGCCTAGGGTCTGGTTGGCTGTTGACCTGTGTCACATGGGTTCTGGTTGTTGTGTGACACATCTGCAAGGAAGGATTCATCTCTATCATTCCTAAGGGTGAATCTAATCTGGAAAGATTCTCAAATCTGTTGAGGTGCTTGCAGGCAGAAGATGCTGACACAAGAAGAGTATCTTCAAAATATTCTTTTGATGGAAGTATCTGAAAGGATAATTGGGAAAGGATTTAAGATCAATGTCTACTTGTGCCAAGTACAAGTATTTAATTGATTATCCGTGGAGCTCAAGATAACTGATGTTCTTAAAGATGTTGGAACATCTCTTCTTCAAGACCCTGTGCAGAACCTTAGGAAGGATAGTACATTGGTTTATGGTCTATCTCTTTGGTGGCAGCAAAAGCATATGATCTCTGAAAAGGTTTCCTGGCAAGAAACATGTTCAGCCTTGGTGTGTACAAGAAGAAGAAGACATCATAGTCTTGATGGTGGTTACTTGGATCAGTTTATTTCTGATCTAGGTAAGGAAGTGCATTGGCTAATGCACACTGTGGAGGAAGTTCTTTCAAGTGGCAGAAGAAGGAGCTGAATTCAACAGCTAAATGTTGAAACACAATGTTGTGACATTTGGTTTAACATCAGAATCTTAGTTGGTGAAGTGGCACATCAACTTAAGATAGAAGGGTCTACAGAGTTGTAGATTGTGTACTTCAAAAAGATCATTCTCATTGCAGTTCTTTGGAGTTGCTGGATGGAGAAGATGTTACATGTTCATGTCTTAGATAATCTAAGTTCTGCTTAACATGTAGCTTGAAGTTCAAGTCTCACTTGGAAGGTCAGAATATCTTTGGGAGAAGTCTGATAAACTTGGAGAGGTCAAAAAGTGGCATTTGACTTTTTCATATGAGGATTCATGAAGGAGGTAATCAACCAGTGGCATTTGGTCTATCTCAGAAGAGAGTTCGAAGGATCAAGATAATCAACATATGGCAGCTGATTATTCTTGAGGAAAGTCTTAGACAAATTACTTTTGAGCAGAAAAGTAGTAAGTTGAAGACAAAAGGAGGTGTTTTCTATTCATCTCTTGGAGCTTATGGTAGGAGTTCTAAGCTATCTATGGAAGATTATCTCTTATAATGGGATGAGAATGTATATGTCCCAATTTGTGTCTGGTTTATTTTGGATCAAGCTGGTGACTCAATGATATCTGAAGATTATCAGATGGTGTTCCTTGTTATGTTGTGAGGATGTCCTAACTAATGTTAGAACATTTTGTGAAGTGGTCTTCTGTTCTGGTTAGAAGAGAGATTGACACAGAGTGTGGATGTGTTCAGCCAAGAGGGTTGAACAGAGGGTGTGCTCTTGAAGACATGAAGATGCGTCGTATGTTTTCCATTCATCAAGTGGTCTGGGTTCTCTTTGAATCAGGAAGTATGTGAAGGTCCAACTTTGAGGTGTTGGATATGTTCATGTGTGATCTCCAAGGTTCAAGAGGAGATTCGGTTGTTCATGACAGGGGGAGTTCTGTCTTTGTGCTGCAAGTAATCATCAAGCTTGTGGTTGATGAGTACTCAGAGGACAAGGTATGGCACCTTGTTAGTTATTGGGTTGATGTGATGTGTGTCAAGGCTGAGGGAGCAGAAGAATGTTTGACCGGATGTCATGACATTGCCTTGGATAATATTGTTATTTCCTTCTGAACCTTAAAGTAAAGTCATGAGGAAATATGGATGTGGTGTGTCTAATTTTGATAAATTAGAATAAGCCTGATTGTTACAGTTGTGTGGTACAGGGGGAGTAACCATCTACTGGTGTTTGTGATTTTGGCTTTAGTGGTGCCTGATGTCAAGTTTCTACTGGAGGTACGAAAGTGGTCTTAGGAAATGTTGAGAGGAAGAATAATTGATGAATACAGGCAAAAGCCACGTTGAATGTTAAGACATCACGTGCAACGTGACTGACTGCATATAGGGAATAGTCTTCATGCACTGGAACTGCTGTTTTGGAAAAGAAACAATCAAGAGCTATAATAGGTATTCAAAGATAGTCTGAGATTTTGTTGGTGATTCTTTGACTGTTTCCTAGCAAATATTAATGAATCTTGACCAAGCATTTATTCCTACCGTTAATTCCTAAGCACGGGCTGGACTATTTAAAGGATGTAATAGCCCTCTTCTTCTCACAAGAGAAACACACCATTCCCTCTAAATCATGAGGTATGTTAAGGTTTGGGCAAACAGCGCCTGGATCTGGTTTTGTGAGGGGTTCTTTTACAAATGTTTAGCTAAAAAGGGGGAGAGAAATATAGTCCTGAGAATGTACCAGAAGCAAGTAAAATGTGGTAGCAAGCAGAAGTTGGCTTCAGGCACAGAAGTCACTAACTGGGCATATCACTTGTGTCTTGTGATCTGAGTTAAGAGGACAGTTGTGTCTTGTGATCTGAGTTACATTATCTATGTACTCATCATTACATATTCTTCTGGAAGCTCTAACCGGTGAAGGGAAGGATTCTGATGCAACTGATTCTTGTACCTCTACTTCCTCATGTACACCAACTTTGGTGTTTGTGGTGGTGGAGACAATGACAGAGATGAAGAGCATACCCATATTGGGATGTATTGTCCAGTGTAATGTTTATTTGTTTTAGCTAAAATTTGCCGAAGGGGGAGATTGTTGATACCTTAGGATTGGTATTAATTTTGTAAAACAAATAATGTAATCATCTCTGTTGTTTTAATATGTTGGGTTGAAGAAGTTCAACATCTGGACCAACATGTCACCTACATAGAGGCATAAAATTTCCAGCTCATTATTGTTGCTCGTTTTGACATATATACCATGCTCATATGCATACTTCATGAATTCTATCTCTCTTAGGAAACCATCAATATTCTTATTCCAAGCTCTTGGAGCTTGTTTAAGTCCATACAATTCCTTATGTAGTTTGTACACTTTGTTCTTTTGAATTTCTTTTTCAAAACCAACTTATTATGACACATATACTTCTTCATCTAAAGGGGCGTTAAAAAATGCACACTTTACATCCATCTTACACATGTACCAAATGTTGATACTAGCTAAAGCAACAACCAATCTAATTGTCTCAATCCTGTCAACATGTGCAAACACTACATCAAAATTAATACCTTCTCTTTGAAGAAACCCTTTGGCCATAAGCATTACTTTGTGTGTGATCACTTCACCCTTAGGACTTAGCTTCACTTTGTATACCCACTTCACATTAATTATCTTCTTACCATGTGGTAAATAAACAATTGACCAAGTCTTGTTGACTTTTATAGAGTCTAACTCATCTATCATTACACTCACCCATTTAGGATCCTCCAATGCCTCAGTCACATTTACTGGCTCAATATCTACATAAAATGCATAATGTACCAACTCACCTTCATCATTAACCACATCATCTGATGTGACTACACAATCTTGTAGTCTAGATGGCATGTTTCTAAATCTTTCAGGCACGTTGGTACCTACTTGAGTGTCCACTTTAACTTCAATACTTTGTTCTTCATACATAAATCCTCACTAAATCCTTCTTAGCACTATTTTTCCAATCCAATTCTTTCATCTCATCTATGACCAGATCTATGTTGATCATTGTTTGCTTATTCACATGATCAAATAACTTGTATCCACTAGTTTAGTGATAACCAATCAAGATCATTTGTCTTGATTTGTCATCAAGCTTCCTCTTCAATTAATCAGGAACATGTCTATGTGCAATAGACCCAAATTCCTTTAAGTGACTGAAGCTTGGTTTGACACCAGACCGATATTCTTCTGGTGTGATCCCCTCTAGCTTCTTTATTAGATATTTATTTAAGATGTATGTTGAAATGTACACAACTTTATTCCATAGTTCATTAGGTAAATGATTTCCCTACAACATACTTCTTACCATGTTCGTAATGGTCAAGTTATTTCTCTATGCAGTTCCATTTTATTAAGGTGTGTATGGTGGCACAAACTCATGTACAATTATTTATCTTTCACACAATGTATCATACTCACTTGACACATACTCACCTCCACCATCAGTTCATAACACCTTGATCTTGTTACCACTTTGCCTTTCCACCATAGACTTGAATTTGGAAAACACATTAATCACATGATATTTCTTCTTGATCAAGTATGTACACAATTCTATACTAAAATCATCTATGAATGTAACAAAGCACTTATTACCTCCAATTGAGTCCACTTGGATAGGTCCCCACACATCATAGTATATAACTTCAAAAAAACTTGTTCCATGCATCCTTGTTGAAACTATTCTTGTGTTGCTTGGCTTGTACACATTCTTCATACACTTCACTAGGGATCTAAGTTTCATGTAACCTTGAGACCATGTTTTGCTTCTTCAGGTGACTAATATCTCTAAATTTTACATGGCCAAGCCTATAGTGCAACATCCACTTACCCATGTTGGATATAGTGGCTAGACATTTATTCTCTAACATGTCAAGTTCAATTTTAAGGGTCCTGTTGTGACATATTTTCCATCAAGATCAACTTTCCACTTGAGTCATGTACTCTCATCATCTTGTCTTCTATAAACACTTTATAATTATTTTCAATCAATTGGTCAATTCTTACTAGGTTACTTTTCATGCATGGAATGTATAGGACATTCGAGATCAATGGTTGCTTGTCATATGTGTTATCATTTGCAAAAGTACCTTTATTCTTCATGGATTGATTGATGTTGACAAAACAATTTTTTTTTCTATCAGTCATATGTGATGAGCACCCTGAATCCAAATATCATTGATCTCTATACTTCTCTTCTTCCTTTGTTGTTACCATCTACAACACATCCTTATCTTCTTGCTCTGCAAGATTTGCATAATTTTCTTGATTCTTTTTGTTTGCATTATAGTCATAATCAAAGTGTCCATTTTTTAAAATTGTAACATTGGATGTTAATATTGTTAAACTTCTTTCTTACTTTTCTACCTCTATTGGCACTACCATCTACATGACCACCTTGATTTATCCATTATTTCTGATTTGATGAACTGCCATGTTGTTGATAATTTATAGCATTTTAGTTGTTGTGGCTACATATACCTTTGTTGTCATTCCACGTTCCTTTGTATTTCTTACCTTTGCTTGAATGTACCTGCAGTGTCATATCTGCTTTTTCCTTGCTTGCATACCTCTTCATCATTCTTTCCTCATGAGATTCAAGAGTCCCTTGCAGTTTTTATTTTTTTCAAACTTTACAATTCTTTGGATTCTTCTATGGCCAACATATTATGATCGAATTTTGGAGACAAAGATCTCAAGATCTTTGCAACTATAGACTTGGTTGACATCACATTGCCATACATCTTGATTTGGTTCACCAACTTATTCACCTTTGTAAAGAAATCACCTATAATTTCATTTTTCTTCCATATGAAGCAACTCATGCAGCCTCTTGTGAGTTTGTAACCTCACCTCTTTCACTTCCTCAATACCACCAAATGACTTCTCCCATATATCATGTGCCTCATTCGATGAATCAACATATACAATCTTCTCAAAGTTATATAGATCAATTCATTAATGAATTATTATGAGAGATTAATAATCCTTCTTCTTCAATTCTTTATGCATATTCTTATGATCATCAATGGCACGATCACTAATTGGTGTGACATAATTCCTCTCAAGACCCCACACGTCTTGATAGCAGAACACTACCTTCATTTGTTTGCATCAATTATCATAGTTATTTCCATTTATAATGGGAAGATTTATCGGGAAATGACCATTTGGATGAGAAGCCATTGCTCAAGATCATCTCTCACTTTCCTCGCATTTTTTGTTGGCAACCTGTGCTTGCTACACTAAGGATTGGCCATGTGTTTGTGCTTTTGCATTGCTTTGAGGGCATCATACACTCGATCCCTTACAGGTGTATCTTGACCATCATGTAGCATATGAAATTGCTTTATGCCTATACGACAGTCACCACAAGATGCGTCAGATAGACGTCATTTCGTTATACTCCAGATAATTGGCTTTTGGGCCAGGTCTGATGTATGTGTATCTACTCGAGCGGGTGATGTATCCGTTTGAATATTTACAGGTTATTCTAAGACACCCCTCAGATTATGCCCCTCCCACCGTCCACCACAGAGATCTTGGTGTCATACTTGAGGATCTCGACAGTCATGTGGTACTAGAGGAATATCGTAGGGTTTCAACTCCTGTAAATTGGGCTTATGCATATTGCTACATCACATGGTTCTATGGGGTGTCACATCCTATCATGACACCATACACTCCTGGTAGATCTCCTAGGCCATCTAATCAAAATATATTGGAGGCTAGGAATGACCACACCCAGGATGTGATATCGGTATGTCAGCGTATTGTGGATATGTGGAGATCGAGCATAAAGACTAGACTTTTTTTGGAAGGTAGTCCTAGTTGGCCCTCGTAGAAAACATTATGGTTGAGGCACAGAATACCTTGCAGTATAGTCGGAGGAGAAATCGGGGTTTAGGCATATCCAGTAGTTTATGTTTGTTTGTATTATTTTTTGTATTTTCAAAACAAATTATGTATGATCGATACTTTTTTAATTTAATTTAACTAATGTATGTTTTTTAATAATTATATAATATGTTTGAATCAATTTATGTCACTCTTAAATGACCAAAAAAATCCTAAAATGACCTAAAGTGTAAGTTAGCCTCAAAAAACATCAAAGTTAGAACAATGTTGCTATCTAAAATGCATTCAAGTGGATTTTCGGAGATGTACTTTCGAAATATCTCATGTCATGTGCAATAAACACACTCCAATAGCTTAAAATGACTTCATAAAATTTTACAGAGATACATCTCCAGATCCATCCAAAAAAAATTATGGATATGCATCTCCTTATCAAATTTTGACAAAAATGAAGTATGTGGCTGAATTATGAAGGCTGAAGTGATACATCTATAAACATCAATAGTACACTACGCCAAAAATGACTTTTAACAGCGCATCTTAGACAGCGCTTTTAAAAGAAAGCGTTGTCTAAGGTTAAAATTAAAAACAAACACGGAAAATGTTCCAAGAAAATAATAAAAGCACTGTCTAAGGGGGGGGGGGGGGTCTTAGACAGTGCTTTCTAAAAGCGCTGTCTAAGACCCCCCCCTTAGACAGCGCTTTTAAATATAGACTTTAGACAGCGCTTTTGGTAAAGCGCTGTCTAAAGTCTTTAAATTAAAAAAAAAATTAAAACCAAAAGCGCTGTCTAAGGGGGGGTTTAGAAAGCGCTTTTGGAAAGCGCTGTCTTAGGCATACCTTAGAAAGCGCTTTCCACAAAAGCGCTGTCTAAGGTCTTATTAAAATAAAATTTCAGACCACAAAAGCGCTTTCGTTCTCTGTTTGGACGTTTTTCCTCTTCTTCACTCACCTCAAAAACTTACGTCATTTCCTCTTCCCCTCAATCTCCATCAGCCGTAACCTTCTTCTCAACTCACACAACATCACGCAGACACTCCAAAACACGACATCCCCATATCACCCTATTTTCCGAAAACCCTATTTTCCGCCTTCGAGGGTCCCTCCGCCGTCACCGAAACAGTCGACCGCCGCACTCGCCTCTCACCTCCGAACCTCCGCCGTCACCCAAACAATCGAAGGTTGCAGCGTAAGGAGATCACTTGAATACGGTACGTTCTGCTCTAATGCTCTTCCTCTTCTTCCATCTTTTGAAGTTGAATGAAGTTAGAATGTTGGAGTGTTCTTGGATTTGTCAATGAAGTAAGAAAAATTAATGAACTCAGTGGGATTTCTGTCATAGAATGAAGTTAGAATGTTGGAGTGTTCTTGGATTTGTCAATGATGCTAACTGAGCTATTCTGTTAGTTAGCTAGCTTACTAGTTATGCAATGCCACAACGCCTGCTTGTTTGACTTTGGCTTGAACTGAAATGTTGGTGTTAAAAATGTGCTTGTTTGATTGTAATGCCATGAGTTCAAATAACTTGGATTGTTACTGCAATAGTTTCTTTCTTTTATACTTGTTGCACTTGTATGTTTTGCCTATGTTAATTGCTCTGCTTGAATGGACCCGTTGTTGTTTATTATAGCCTTGTATGTGTGCAATTAGATCCATGGCTGAACGTATGTGTATGGGTTGGTGTTAGCATATGGCTGCCCTGTTTGAATCTACACTCAATGCTTGTGGTTTGTCCATTGCCCTGTTGCAATCTTGATCAAATTTTTACTATCCACCACAACTGCCATTGTTAAGATGATTAATAGGGTTGTTACTGTAGGAAATGATTGTTAGCAATGCATTCATGCCCCCTTTTGAAATGGTGTTAATGGATTGCACGTGAATTGATGTATGCTGGTTGAAAAATATGTATTGCTTGGTCTTGTTATGTAAATTTGGTCTGCAACTGTCATAGAAGTAAAAGTATGTTATGTTAATGTGCACGAAGTTTGCCATGTAATGTTATGTACTAATGCTTTGGTGTACATGTTTCTTCATTGAAATTTATAATTATGATAATTATGGTTAACTGTTTGTTGAAAATGCTATGCTAATCGGTTAGTTGCTGGTGTTACAAATGCAATGTTTAATGATAGTTGGTGATTTGGGAGTTGTTAGTTTGTGTATGTATGTATATTGAATTGTGTATGTATATGTGTATGCAATTTGATTTTCTTTATACTTGCTTGGTATGCATGATGAATTTTGAAATGCATTGCATGTTGGGGCTGTCATGACTAGGCTTGGATTTAGATGTTCAATATTGTTCAAACTTCATGTTTCCTTAGTGATTATACTTGAAGATTGAATAGGTATTTTTTTTTCTTTTTAACTGTGAAAGTGTTGTTCATCTCACTTTCATTCTAAAGGAACAAGATTTCTCCCATAAAATGATTGAACGAACTCTAATATAGTTATAGGTATACTTATAGGTATATTGTAATAGAAAAAGTTTGATTCTTGTAATATAAAAAATGAAAGTGATGAGGTAATTAAAGTTGGTATATTGGCGTATCGGATACGTTATTGAACTTTATAATTGTTAGGATATTCAAAGATACTACCTTAGTTATGTATTTTCGTCTGGATTAATTGTTTACTTTAATAAGTAGGAAAACCATGGATAAAACATGGATCTGTGCCGATCGAATGACCAAAGAGTATGAGAGTGGGGTTTTGGAATTCGTTAAGTATGCTGTTCAACACGCTGAAAACCCCAGACGAATGCATTGTCCTTGCTTGCGTTGTTGTTATATTGGTAAGGTTGACGCACATGGATTGAAATCGCATTTGCTGAGGCATGGAATTGATCAAAGTTATCAGTGTTGGATATTTTATGGTGAGAAAATTAACGAGAATGTTGAATCGAGTGGAAAAAGTAATACGACCTATGCTTCATACGACAAAGACACGGAAACATACGATTGTGATCGAGTTGAAGAGATTGTAGAAGCACTGGAAGAAGATCTTCATGATTGTCCTGAAATGTTTGAGAGGATAGTAAGCGATGCAGAGAAACCGTTATACAAAGGTTGCACTAAATTCTCAAGACTTTCTGCGGTATTAAAGTTGTACAACTTAAAGGCGGGCAATGGATGGTCGGATAAAAGTTTCACAGAGTTGTTGGCCCTTATGAGAGAAATGCTACCGGATGATAATGTTCTTCCTAATCGAACCTATGAGGCAAAAAAAATGTTGTGCTCTATTGGCATGAGCTATGATAAGATACATGCTTGTCCTAACGATTGCATTTTGTTTCGTAACGAATATGCAATGTTAACTGAGTGCCCTAAATGCGGTTTGTCTCGATATAAGAAAAGATTATCTCCCGCAAAAGTCTTATGGTATTTTCCGATAATTCCGAGATTTAGGCGCATGTTTCGTAGTGAAACCGATGCAAGACATCTTACTTGGCATGCAGATGAAAGAATTATTGATGGAATGTATCGGCATCCGGCTGATTCACCACAGTGGTCGAAGATTGATAATGATTATCCTGAGTTTGGATCAGAAGCAAGAAACCTTCGATTGGCATTATCTACTGATGGAATGAACCCACATGGTCTTCAAAGTATCTCACATACCACATGGCCTGTGATTCTTATGATTTATAACCTACCTCCGTGGCTATGTATGAAGCGTAAGTACATGATGTTATCTATGTTAATCTCTGGGCCTAAACAACTAGGGAATGACATAGACGTATACTTGACACCTCTGATCGGAGATTTAAAGATTTTGTGGGAGAACGGTGTGGAGGTTTATGATGGATATAGGAAAGAAAGTTTCAATTTGAGGGCGATGTTGTTTGGCACAATTAATGATTTTCCAGCATACGGGAATCTATCTGGGTATAGCATTAAAGGTCAACGTGCGTGTCCTGTTTGTGAAGACGGAACCGATACGATTCGATTGGAACTTTGCCAGAAGAATGTGTTTCTCGGTCATCGTAGATTCTTACATTCTAAACATCACTACCGTGGGTGGAGAAAAGCATTCAATGGAGACACCGAACATCGTAGAGCTCCACCCGCATTGTCAGGTGAACAAGTTTTTGAAAAGGTGAAAGATGTGCGTACTGAGTTTGGCAAGCCTTTTGCACATAAGATTGTGAAAGGTGGGTGGAAGAAAAGGTCGATATTTTTTGAATTGCCATATTGGAAGTCTTTGTACGTGAGACATTTTCTCGATGTTATGCATATTGAAAAAAACGTATTTGAAAGTGTTATCGGTACATTACTCAATATAAAAGGCAAGTCTAAGGATGGCCTTAAAGCAAGGGAGGACATGTTAAAAATGGGAATGAGAACTGAATTAGCACCCGTGAAGAAAGGAAGACGAACATATCTACCACCTGCTGCTTTTACTTTATCTAGAAAGGAGAAAAAAAAATTGTGTAAGTCTCTGAGTGAAGTTAAGGTTCCAGAAGGATACTCATCTGATATCAGAAGACTTGTTTCTATGAAAGACCTCAAGTTGAAGAATTTGAAGACACATGATTGCCATGTTATAATGGAACATTTTCTACCGATAGGTATACGTTCTATTTTGCCAGAAAAAGTAAGAAGTGCCATAACTAAATTGTGTTTTTTCTTTAGGTCAATTTGTAGTAAGGTGATCGATCCCGAGATCTTACCAACACTACAAAAAGAGATTGTAATTACCTTGTGTGAGCTTGAAATGTATTTTCCTCCGTCTTTTTTTGACATAATGGTTCATTTAGTTGTTCATCTTGTGAAAGAGACACAGTTGTGTGGACCAGCATATATGAGATGGATGTACCCTGCTGAACGGTATATGAAAATATTAAAAGGGTACGTGAAATCCCGAAGTCGACCAGAGGGTTGTATTGTTGAACGATACATTGTTGAAGAAGCTGTTGAGTTTTGTACTGAATATTTGTCTAACGTTCAATCGATTGGACTCCCCAGAGCTCAGATTTTCGACAAAATGGAAGGTAAAAAATTAATTGGGAATAAAATTGTGACAATATCAAGGGATGAACGGGATCAAGTTCATTTGTATGTTCTGCACAATAATAATGAGGTTGAGCCATATGTTGAAATGCACAAGGATGTACTCCGAAGGTTAAATCCGAACAGAAATGAAAATTGGATAGTTATAGAGCATAATCAAAGTTTCATACAATGGTTGAAGGATCATATTTATTTGAAGCGCTCTTCAGATCCTTCTTCGGTAACAGAAATGTTGAGATGTTTGGCATATGGTCCAAGTTTGCATGTGTTTTCTCATAGCGCATATTCAATTAATGGATACACATTTTATACCAAAGAACAAGATGATAAGAGTACTATGCAAAATAGTGGTGTCACCGTGCTAGCTGAAGCAATGCATATATCAAGTATGAAGGACTTAAACCCCAAATATGCAAATTTGTCATATTTTGGAGTTATTGAGCACATTTGGGTATTTGTTTACGAGAAGTTTCAGATTCCCATCTTTGGTTGCAAGTGGGTGAATAGTAGTGGCATACGAATGGATAAGTCTGGATTTTTGCAAGTTGATCTTACTAGGGTGGGGTACAAAGATGAACCTTTTATTCTAGCATCTCAAGCTAAACAAGTGTTCTATGTGAATGACCCGAAGAGTACAAAATGGTCTATAGTGCTTTTCTCTAACAAAGTGACTGATGATAGCGGTGTCGATCAATGTGATATTGATGTTGAGAATGAGTCATGCATTAGACGGAATGAGTTGAATAGAAATGATGAAGTTGAGGATCTTATACCGGATGAGTCATATATAAGAAACGATCATAATGAGGGAATTTGGATCAATTCATCCGTACGCATTGCTAAGAAACAAGTGATTAATATTCCAACAAAGAAAAGAAAGAGATGTTAGTGACTTAGGTAAATTATCCATGGTTTCTTTATTTTATTTTTCAATTGTTTTGATTATAAGTTATATGTGATAATGCATAATTTCATTATATTTTTGTTTTCAATTGCTTTGATTATAAGTTATATCTGATAATGCATGATTTCTTTATTTTTTTTGTTTTCAATTGCTTTGATTATAAGTTATATTTGATATTTGATGGTTTCCTTGGTTTATTACAGATTAGACATGGCTGATAACCAACAGGAGGAAGTTAGTAAAAAAGTATCCGCGGAAGAAGAAATTCGAAGAGGCATCACAGTAATGAGGAGGGTGGTCCAAGGAAGATCTCGAGGCATCATACTAGATGTCTGTTGGAACAACCAGGGACAGCTTATAGAACCTAATGGGCATACCTTAACTAGTTTTATCGGTGCACTAGTAAGGAATGAAATTCCCATTACATGTGATGATTGGAGAAACAAAGAGCTGAATGAGTCGAAAGAAAAAATTTGGAGTGAGATAAAGGTACAATCATTTGGCCCTTAATTATACGGTATCAATTATGTTTTTTCAATTACCGATACTAACTATCAATCTGTATGTTTTTCTTAGCGATGTTTTAACATCGAAGAAGAAAGAAGAGGTTTTTGTATGAAATTGGCCGGAAAGCTTCTAAGAGGGTTTCAGACATTTTTATCATCCAAGTTCCTTAAGGATGTGAATGGTAATTTTGTGGATGCGGAGCTTCCTAAAAAATATGAAAGTTTGATATCGGCTGAAGAATGGGAAGCTTTCAAATCCAAAAGACAAGACCCGGTTTTTCAAAGAATAAGTGCTACAAATCGGGAAAGAGCATCAAGTCCCGCATATCCGTACCGAAAAGGACGTGTCGGATATGGACGCTTAGAACAATCCATGGTAAGTATTTATAAATTGCGATAACAAATTTGTTCATCATATATTAGTTTTATCTGATCAAATTGTATGACTTAATGTGTAGCTGCAAAAGGAGGAAAGTTCAGAAACATCTCTTCCTGCACATGTTTTGTGGAAGGAAGCCCGTGTGGGCAAATCTGGAGTTCCTCAAGAAGAAGTTTTACACGTATACCAGAAATGTGTAAGTATAACATTTTTTCATTAATTGAATAACATTTTTATACACAAATATTTGACAAGTATACGGTATTCATCTGATTTTTCAGGAGGAGCTATCTCAGTCTATATCTCCCAATGATACTAAGGGCATACTTAGTCGGGCATTAGATGTCCCTGAGTATTCTGGTCGGGTGAGGGGTAAGGGATTTGGAGTCACTCCGACCTCCCTGAGTGTTAAAAAAGGAAAGGCTCCTAGTAATCGGGAGCTTCATGCAAGACTGGAAGCCATGCAAGCTGAGCTTGATGCATTGAGGAGAGAAAGAGAGGCTAGCGCCTCAACAGTATACAGAGATGCTTCGGACAAAAACAGTATCAACTGTACCTTTCAGCCGAACATTCCAGAGGTAATTACATATAATTGTCTTAAATTGAACTATTTGCTTAAATTATGTATTTGACATATATACACATTAACGATTTCTTGTTATTATTGGTTTTAGGGCATTTCCCATTGTCAGCTGTATTTGTCGTCACCATACTATCGGATGGTTGGCAAGGGAAAAGTGCATAACGTTAGCGGAGTATTACTCCACACTAGAGAGCTCCCTGCTGGATGTTTGAAGGTATCAGTTGATATTGCAGTTGAGCCGAATGCAGCATTACCATATCCTAGCGATGATTCGGATGCAACAACGGTGCACGAAGCAGTAGGTTCGTTTGTTGCATGGCCGACAAACCTCATATGCGTAGGATATGAGGTATGCTTAAAACTTATGTTAACTTTAATGTGTATATTCAAAGTTTAAAATTTATGCTTAAAATTTTACTTACATATTTTCCTTGGTTATGTTAAATAGACTCCCACAAAATCCAAATCAAAAGAAAATGAGGTTAGCAATGCCTCCGCACAACAAAAAAAGGAGGTTAGCAACGCCTCCGCACGGGTAAAAAGTTCTGGTGCTAAGAAGACCGTAGCTAGGAAAAAACCTACCACCAAGTATAGGTCGTGCCTCAGGACATTTCTAGAGATGACCGATATACCGACCGGAGGTGTTCGGAATGTACATATGGAGGTAGGGATTTTCGGCTTTGATTACGACCAAATGATTGGTAATGAAGACTTCATGCAAGTTTTTGGTCATGAAGAAATCGGCGTCAACGTTGTCAATACATATATTAGGTAAATCCGGTCTACTTTGTTTTATTAATTAAACAACTTATGTTAATGATGTTTACTTTATGTTAATCCGGTTTACTTTATGTTTCAAAAGAGGTGTTAATGATGTTTTTATATTAGGTTTTTGTATGACAAATTGATGCGCCCCAATGATTTGGACGAGTCATTCGGATTCTTAGCACCCGCGACCGTCAACTTAGGTTTAATCTTAAGTAGACCGCATACCGTGACGGAGTATGTTCTTCGGATCCTCATGGACAATAAAGATGCGGAGAAGTTGTTTTTTATACCGTTTAATACCGGGTTAGCATTTCATTCTAAATTCATCTATTATAATTATTTTCCAAGTTACCATCTAACATTTGCCTAATCATTACAGTGGACATTGGTTGTTGCTCGCAATCAATCATATCCGAGAAATTGTGTATTATCTTGACTCGTTAGGAAATGATTGGACAACATACCCGGATATGAAGGTCCTAATTGACACGTAAGTGAGAATGTTCAAAATTTTTCTTAGTTTATGTGAATTGTTCTAATTGCTTCATTTTTATTTTATTAGCGTCCTACAAGCTTTTCGGGCCCAACGAGATATCCAAACCTCAAGGAGGGGCGCCAACTGCATTACATGGATTAAAGTGGCGGTATATTTTTAATTACCACATTTTTTATTATATTAGTGATGACACTTGATAAAACTTAGGATTTATAATCCATATTTTTTTTTCATATGTAGTGTCCTCAACAACGTAATCAAATAGATTGCGGGTATTTCATGTTGAGGTTTATGCGAGATACTCTTGCTTTGGGCCGATTAGTGATTCCCACCGATGTATGTATTTCTAACTTATGAGTTATTTTTATATTTACACATATCTCATATAATTAAATAGTTGGAATTAATTCAAAATATGTTATATTATTATGTAGTACTTTGAGGAATTCAAGTGTGCATTTTATACAAAGGATCAAGTGGACGAAATCAAAGAGGAGTGGTGTCAATTCATGATAGAGCTCAATGTTTTTTCATAAATTTGTGTAATTAATGTGTACATTTGTAGTATATGTAATGACTTGTAAATGTGTACATAAATTTGTATATATTTTGATACATTTAAGGCAAAATTGGTTTGAATTGGTATATATATATATTTGTTAGCCAAAAATTGGTAGAAAAAAGGCCAAAATGGCATGTATAAAATGTGATAATTGTCTGTCAAAATCTGGTTGAAAACAGGTAGAAATTCTGGTTATAAACCTGGAAAAAATGTGGTTTAAAACAAAAGCTTCAAAAATTTTCGTATACATTAGACAGCGCTTTTGTAAAAAGCGCTGTCTAAGGGGGGGATTAGAAAGCGCTTTAGGCCAAAGCGCTGTCTAAGGGGGGGGGGCTTAGACAGCGCTTTTTGAAAAGCGCTGTCTAAGGTATACCTAAAAAAATTAAAATAGGAGGGTCTTAGAAAGCGCTTTAGGAAAAAGCGCTGTCTAAGGGGGGGGGCTTAGACAGCGCTTTTTGAAAAGCGCTGTCTAAGCCCCCCCCCCCTTAGACAGCGCTTTTTCCTAAAGCGCTGTCTAAGGTATACCTAAAAAAATTAAAATAGGAGGGTCTTAGAAAGCGCTTTTGGCCAAAGCGCTGTCTAAGGGGGGGGGCTTAGACAGCGCTTTTAAGATTTAAAAAAGCGCTGTCTAAACCTTTAGCAGCGGAGGTTTAGACAGCGCTTTAAAGCGCTGTCTAAGGCTAAAAAAAGCGCTGTCTAAGGTCTTGTTTGTTGTAGTGGTAACATTTTTAGATTTTTAAATGTGTGAGGTGCACTCATAGAATGGGATGGGATGAGTATTTCTCATTATTTTTAACATATAGATGATAGTGTTTTCACCAATTATGGCTTGCGTTTTTGTGTTAACTTTCTCTTGTCAAGGCTAAGCAAGAATCTCATCTACACATCTCTATCTAAACTTAGGAAAACAACTTACTTTCAAAATTACCCAATAATCCTTATAAATATCTTTCATTTTTAAACATGTGTATCTTTTTCAGGATAAATGTGTATATGTTCAAAAAAATATAAATGCATTTATTAAAATATTGTATATGTTATTTTTTTATAATATTGAAATGTTATCACAGAAGTGTACTTTTATCTTCTCTTATAATATTGAAATGATATCACAGAAGTGTACTTTTATCTTCTCTTTAATCTTTAATGTGTGTAAAGTTTATAATTTTATTTAAGAATTATTTTTAATCAATAAATTAAATTTATATTTTCATAATTGTTTAAAATTAAAAATAACAATAATCTAATGAATTTAATTAATATAAACATCCTATATAGAAAAAAAATTGATTAGCTAATAAATTTGGATCAATGAGTAAAAGTTGACCTACACATCATAAAATTATAGGTTTAACTTCTATTATCGAATTGACCACTTTATTAAAAGTAACCGATAATCTAATGAATTAATTAATATAAACATCCTATATAGAAAAATATTTTGATTAGCTAATTAAATTTGGATCAATGAGTAAAAAGTTGACCTACACATCATAAAATTATAGGTTTAACTTCTATTATCGAATTGACCACTTTATTAAAAGTAATCGATAAATGTATCTTAAATTTCTAATAAATCCTTAAATTCAATTCACTTAAATGTTTATAATCAAAATATTAGTATTTGTAATTAAAGAATTAGTTAAAGTTAAATTCAAATATCATCAAAGTAGAACTATAAAATTATTGTAAAGATATTTTACGTGCAATCCAAAATTTAAATTTAAGTTTTCAAAAACAATAGTTAATTAATTAAATACTACAATATTAGTTTACATAAGTAAACATCACTCAATTGTATTTAAATAATCAAAATAATTCTAAAACAAATAATATTTTTATTAATATAAATAAAATACAAAACAAAAATTTATAATTGATAATTATAAATAAATAAAATAAAAAAGTATATGTTGTTGATACATATAAAATACACTAGACATATAATTGTTACAAATAAATATAAAAAATACATGGAACATATATATATATATATATATATATATATATATATATATATATATATATTATATATATATATATATATATATATATATATATATATATATCTATATATATATATATATATATATATATATATATATATAAAAATATAAATAAGAGATAAATATTTATCACAAATTAATTTCAATAACACTTTATAATTGTTTATCATAAAAAAATATATGATACACATTTATCGATGATATATAAAAAACCATGTAATAAATATTAGACTTAAATAATCTCTTCGTCTATGTAAGTTGGTGCGTTTTTGAATTTGGTCCCTGTATTTTTTTTTTGTCTGAGTCCATATATCTCACTTCTGTGTTGGCGTTAGTTCCTGGAGTTAAATTTCCGTTAAAAAAATGTAACTTGGCAAACGACGCATATGTGGAATTGTTTTATAATTTATGGAGATAATATGTGGAAAACCTATTGGATGAGAATAAAAATGGACTAAATAAAAAAACACAATTTTGCATCTCTTCTTCTTCTCTTCAAATCTTCGTCGATTCTTCTTCTCTTCTTACTCTGTTCGAACCTTCAAATTTAGTGCAGATTCAACCATGGCAACATCATCTGTAGGTAATTTCTCTATGTCTAAAATCTTTGTTTGTGGTTGCAATAAATCAATGAGGATGTTCATCTCAAATTCAACTAAAAACCCTAAAAGAAGATTCTGGAATTGTTCTAATTCGGGATTAGGTTGCTCGCTTTTCATATGGGATGATGAAGTTGAACGCAGCACATCAACTGAACACAAAAACTCAATCAGATGCAACTGCTCAGATTAGTTCAAGAGTTAGGTTACATCATTAAAGATCTTGAAGCTAGGAAAAAGGAGAAGATGAAATTGAAGTTGGAAAACGAAAGAAAGAAGACCAAAATGTTTAAACTTTTATTTACTCTTTATGGTGTTTGTTTGTTGCTTACAAGAAATGGTAGTGATTTTCATGTTCATGGTGTCTGTAATTTATTTTTGGTTTTAGTCCCTAGAAGAAGGGTAGTTGTTGAATTTCGTCTCTGTAAGGATTATTGAATGAATTAGAACGTTTGAAATTTTTAATTTATATCCCTATATGTTTGTAGCTTTTTGTATTATATCCCTGTTTTTTAATGTTATGTTTCTATGTCATCCCTGTATTTCATATGTTTACTTAATATTGTAGAACATAAAGACGTATAAAGTTGTCTCAAAATAGAACAATGACACACCATACATAAACCTTAAAGATGTCTCAGAATTACATAAAGCCAAAAGGCAAATAATCTTCTCTCAAAGTA
This sequence comes from Lathyrus oleraceus, assembly GCF_024323335.1. Taxonomy (NCBI): domain Eukaryota; kingdom Viridiplantae; phylum Streptophyta; class Magnoliopsida; order Fabales; family Fabaceae; genus Lathyrus; species Lathyrus oleraceus. The sequence continues at coordinate 172,136,252 of NC_066585.1, read as the reverse complement.
CAACAAAGACACACCATAAATAAACCATAATGATGTTATATATCTCTGAATTACATAAAGCCAAAGGGCATAGACTTTAGTCTCAAAATACAATAAAGGTGCAAGACACAAACAAGATGCTTATGGAGCCTTGTCCACATCCATAGGTTGTGATTGATTACTTCCTTCTTCTTTCAGGTTTTTGCATCTTATGACCCTTGTCTTGTCACTTCTCCTCAACTCCAACTTTCTTGCAACTTTTGGTTTGTATGTCTTCTTTTTCTGTAAAATGTAGAATGTTATAGGTGCAAGACATCAACAAAATAATTTCAAATCATTAGGAAATGGTATATTAAACTCAACTGGTTTAAGAAATCTTGGGGTGGTATAAGCAGGTGCAGCAGGTACATCATCAGTTGTTGGAACAGGTGCACTCAAAATATAGTCGAGTACATCATCAGTTTGTGAAGATGAAGTAGGTTCACCTTGAGTTGATGTAACTGGTTCACTATGATTTAGTTGACTTGGTGCAGATACAACTGATCCATTAACAACAAGATTTGGTTGAGTTTGAGTTGCCTTAAATGTTGCTGCAAGATTTCCAGCAAGCATTTCAAACTCAGGGTCAACATCAATTTGAGTTTCATTTGGTTGTGGTTTGTTCTAGTGCTGCAGTTTGAGCTTCAGTAGGTTGAGTTTGTTCTTGTGTTGCAGTTTGAGTTTGTCTTTGTCTCGTTGTTGTTTTCTTTGGCTTTCTTTGGACAAACAAGTCAAAACATTAGTAACATATCAATGAAATTAATAACATATGCAAAGTTATAGAGAGTTCAATACATATCTTTTTTGAGCTTCAGGGTCAACTACTTGACTTGTACAACTTCTTGCATTATGGCCATGTACACCACATCTTGTTCAACAATAAGTTGTTTGTGTTCTTACCTTATTAGGGTCCTCATCAGGTTCCCTCCTTCTCAACTTCTTTGGTCGTCCAGGTCCTCTTTTATATGGTGGAGGCAACATCTCTTCCATGTCAACCTCTGGCCACATGTCTTGTCCATTAATAGGACTTACATTATAACCATAGCATTTCTCATAAGTATCTTTGGAACAATGGTCATTAATAAAATCTTTGCGGGATTGGTTCCTAAAACTTAATGCAACAACTACATGTCTACAAGGAATGCCAATTAGTTCCCAAAAGTTAGATGTGCATGTTTTTTTTTGAAGTATCCACAATGAAACTGTTACTGGTATGGGTATGTTCAACTTGCCATAATGTGTCACCAGACCAATTAGGAATCAATTCCCTGCATGTTCCACTTCCTTATTGTTAATACCTTAGGATTGACATTAATTTTGTAAAACAAATAATGTAATCATCTCTGTTGTTTTAATATGTTGGGTTGAAGAAGTTCAACATCTGGACCAACATGTCATGTACGATGTCACGACATCATGTCTGTGACATCGTACATGTGTAGAAAACTGAATTAATTAATTCAGTATATATTCTGGGATTAGTAAGGATATTTGGTGAATATCCTAACTCCCATGTGGAGGTCTTAAAGACTCAATCAGAATATATATAGGCTCCAAATATGGAGATATATATGGAGAGATTTTAGGATTGAAGACCTTGTTTGTAGCAGAATTTTTCTGCAGGCTTTGTAACAGCAAAGGAGAAGTTTGCTGCGATTTCTGAAGGCCCAAATCCAGTTGGGTGATTAGGTTATAAATAGCATATTGTAACCTAGTTTTTGTAAGCCTCTTAGAATGAAAAATTAGGGGTGTGTGTGAGGTAAACCTCCCAACCTGTGGGAAGGTTACCATGTGTTTCTCAGTGTTCAAAGCTGAGAGTATTTGTAACTCAAAGCCTGTAGGCAAGAGTTGTTTGTTCTTGAATGAAGTTGTGAAGGAAGTTCAAGTTGTTTAACATTACATTGTATTTGTAGTGATAGGAATGGAAACTGGAGGTTTCTATCTAGGAGTTCCTAGGTATAGATTGCATTGGGTAGGGATTAAGTGAAGAGTTGTAAACGGGGGAGTTTAACTCTGAATTAATACAGTTGATAGTGGATCTTCTTCCTGGCTTGGTATGCCCCCAGACGTAGGTCATGTTGGACTGAACTGGGTTAACAATTTCCTGTGTTTGTTTACCTTCTGCATGCTATAATCCTGTCTACCATAACTCAGCTTGTATCTCAGTCTGCTTATCAAGTTAATAACAAACCTGATACATAGCCTTCTGTTTGAATGTCAATCAGAATGTTTTGACATTCATCATTGACAGCATATACTGAATAATAGGCATGTTGATCTCAGTTCAGTATGTAGTTAAGTCTGGTCTTCAAGAGGATAACAGACCTGGCCAAAGGATCATAGTGAAACTGTCAAACTGGATGTCTTGACAGTTGTTCGTGTAGGCTGATACTGAAGTTGAGACTGGTTAGTCTTTTACAGTACAACAAAGTTAGCACAGTCTGATAACAGAATCAACATGAGGTATATGTTCAGGATGTCAAACTGAATGTTGTGACATTCACACCTGACAGCTTGTGCTAAATTGTAGGATAATTAGTTTTTCTGTTTCAGTATTTGTCTCAGGCTATTTTTTAGGAATACAACAGCTGAGCTAAAACCCAGGAAAATAACAACTAACCTACAATTAATGAACCTAACTAATAACATATTTGTTAGCTCCCTAACATGTGGAAATTAGGTTAACTTGCTTGACTTTTAGTTTAGGAAACACGAGTACTAGGCTAGCAAACTGGAATACAGTAACAGGTGATGTTCAAATCAATATTGATATATCATGCTGATAACTGTACAAACACAACAGAAGTAAGTGTGGTGTTTGATCTCTGCTGTGTCTTAGTACCAGAAGGACAGAACTAGGTGTTCTTCCATTCTAGGGTAATATAGTAGCAGATGTCGTGACAACTGTGAAAGCGTGCTTTAGTACAGGGTTTTTATTTGTATAACTGTCTTGCTGTATTAGTTACAATGTTGGATCAGATGTCATGACTTGGAGTAGAACATCTGAATTCTGACTACGCCAGAATTTCAATTGGTATCAGAGCAGGCATCCTGTCTGTTCTGGATGAGATCCATGGGTGATACTTTCTGGTATCTTGCAAGGAGTTATGTTAGTACTGATGCTGGAACCTGTGAAAGGTTCTGTAATTTCCCTGAATGGTCCCTTGAAGTAGGTGGATGGACTGTTCATGACGGGAATGGTGTGTACCTGTCTCTGGAGGTTGGCAATTGGCCTTTGTGTGGGACAGCTGTGCCAGGATTGAATCACATTCAAACTTGGTATGGTCTTGGAGGCTGATCTGGTGAAGTGTGTGTTCATAGGTTGAGTTGTATTATGATTTCCGCTGCATAATACCTGGCAAACCTCAAACTCTGATGTAGTTTCCCCTCATGTGGATGAAAGGTTGTTGAATAATTGATGAATACAGGCAAAAGCCACGTTGAATGTTAAGACATCACGTGCAACGTGACTGACTGCATATAGGGAATAGTCTTCATGCACTGGAACTGCTGTTTTGAAAAGAAACAATCAAGAGCTATAATAGGTATTCAAAGATAGTCTGAGATTTTGTTGGTGATTCTTTGACTGTTTCCTAGCAAATATTAATGAATCTTGACCAAGCATTTATTCCTACCGTTAATTCCTAAGCACGGGCTGGACTATTTAAAGGATGTAATAGCCCTCTTCTTCTCACAAGAGAAACACACCATTCCCTCTAAATCATGAGGTATGTTAAGGTTTGGGCAAACAGCGCCTGGATCTGGTTTTGTGAGGGGTTCTTTTACAAATGTTTAGCTAAAAAGGGGGAGAGAAATATAGTCCTGAGAATGTACCAGAAGCAAGTAAAATGTGGTAGCAAGCAGAAGTTGGCTTCAGGCACAGAAGTCACTAACTGGGCATATCACTTGTGTCTTGTGATCTGAGTTAAGAGGACAGTTGTGTCTTGTGATCTGAGTTACATTATCTATGTACTCATCATTACATATTCTTCTGGAAGCTCTAACCAGTGAAGGGAAGGATTCTGATGCAACTGATTCTTGTACCTCTACTTCCTCATGTACACCAACTTTGGTGTTTGTGATGGTGGAGACAATGACAGAGATGAAGAGCATACCCATATTGGGATGTATTGTCCAGTGTAATGTTTATTTGTTTTAGCTAAAATTTGCCGAAGGGGGAGATTGTTGATACCTTAGGATTGGTATTAATTTTGTAAAACAAATAATGTAATCATCTCTGTTGTTTTAATATGTTGGGTTGAAGAAGTTCAACATCTGGACCAACATGTCATGTACGATGTCACGACATCATGTCTGTGACATCGTACATGTGTAGAAAACCGAATTAATTAATTCAGTATATATTCTGGGATTAGTAAGGATATTTGGTGAATATCCTAACTCCCATGTGGAGGTCTTAAAGACTCAATCAGAATATATATAGGCTCCAAATATGGAGATATATATGGAGAGATTTTAGGATTGAAGACCTTGTTTGTAGCAGAATTTTTCTGCAGGCTTTGTAACAGCAAAGGAGAAGTTTGCTGCGATTTCTGAAGGCCCAAATCCAGTTGGGTGATTAGGTTATAAATAGCATATTGTAACCTAGTTTTTGTAAGCCTCTTAGAATGAAAAATTAGGGGTGTGTGTGTGAGGTAAACCCCCCAACCTGTGGGAAGGTTACCATGTGTTTCTCAGTGTTCAAAGCTGAGAGTATCTGTAACTCAAAGCCTGTAGGCAAGAGTTGTTTGTTCTTGAATGAAGTTGTGAAGCAAGTTCAAGTTGTTTAACATTACATTGTATTTGTAGTGATAGGAATGGAAACTGGAGGTTTCTATCTAGGAGTTCCTAGGTATAGATTGCATTGGGTAGGGATTAAGTGAAGAGTTGTAAACGGGGGAGTTTAACTCTGAATTAATACTGTTGATAGTGGATCTTCTTTCTGGCTTGGTATGCCCCCAGACGTAGGTCATGTTGGACTGAACTGGGTTAATAATTTCCTATGTTTGTTTACCTTCTGCATGCTATAATCCTGTCTACCATAACTCAGCTTGTATCTCAGTCTGCTTATCAAGTTAATAACAAACCTGATACATAGCCTTCTGTTTGAATGTCAATCAGAATGTTTTGACATTCATCATTGACAGCATATACTGAATAATAGGCATGTTGATCTCAGTTCAGTATGTAGTTAAGTCTGGTCTTCAAAAGGATAGGAGACCTGGCCAAAGGATCATAGTGAAACTGTCAAACTGGATGTCTTGACAGTTGTTCGTGTAGGTTGATACTGAAGTTGAGACTGGTTAGTCTTTTACAGTACAGCAAAGTTAGCACAGTCTGATAACAGAATCAGCATGAGGTATATGTTCAGGATGTCAAACTGAATGTTGTGACATTCACACCTGACAGCTTGTGCTAAATTGTAGGATAATTAGTTTTTCTGTTTCAGTATTTGTCTCAGGCTATTTTTTAGGAATACAACAGCTGAGCTAAAACCCAGGAAAATAACAACTAACCTACAATTAATGAACCTAACTATTAACCTATTTGTTAGCTCCCTAACATGTGGAAATTAGGTTAACTTGCTTGACTTTTAGTTTAGGAAACACGAGTACTAGGCCAGCAAACTGGAATACAGTAACAGGTGATGTTCAAATCAATATTGATATATCATGCTGATAACTGTACAAACACAACAGAAGTAAGTGTGGTGTTTGATCTCTGCTGTGTCTTAGTACTAGAAGGACAGAACTAGGTGTTCTTCCATTCTAGGGTAATATAGTAGCAGATGTCGTGACAACTGTGAAAGCGTGCTTTAGTACAGGGTTTTTATTTGTATAACTGTCTTGCTGTATTAGTTACAATGTTGGATCAGATGTCATGACTTGGAGTAGAACATCTGAATTCTGACTACGCCAGAATTTCACTTATCCAACCTAAGTCTAGGTCTAGGCATTAACCTATGATTCCATCTATCAAACCTTTCTCTTAAGTTGGCATTCTTATTCATGAGATAGTTTCTTATTCATTCACACATAGTTAATATTGGTTTATCTCTTGCCACTAATATAGTGTTATTAAATTCCTCGGATACATTATTCATAAGAACATCACATCTAGTATAAAAAGAAAATGCATGCTTACACCATGTGTTGGTATGTATGCTTGACAGCCACTCACAAGCTTTCACATTGAGCTCCTTCAATTCTTTCATCTTAGCATCCAAGGATTGGATATATGTGTCTTTTGCAGCAGCCATCATTAGGTCTCTGGTTTGTGTCCATCCACTAAACTTCTTTTTGAAATTGGCATATAAATGCCTAAGATAAAGTCTATGTTCTACCCTCTCAAACAATTCTTCAAAGACAGGGATCAAACCCTGCAAAGTTAGGGATGAAAACCAAAAACAATTAACATAGTTAGGTATGAAAACCAAAACATATTATATAATTAGGGATATGATCCAAAAAACATTACAGTTATGAAAGTACCTTTTGTTGGTCAGAGATGAAAACCCACCTCTTTTCTTGACCAATGTCCTCCAAAAGTAAGGCAAGAAATCACCTCCATGACTCCTTTATTTCAGTTTCACATACACCAAAAGCTATGAGATAATATTGGTCATTTGGATTTCTACCAACTGCAATAAGAAGAGTCCCTCCATACGTAGTCTTAAGGTGACATCCATCAACGTCAATGAATGGCCTACAAGATGTTGTGAAGCATTTCTTAAGCCCATCTAAGAAAAAATAAAAGCTTTTAAACCTTGGTTGTATTGTTGGTTCAACCCTTGTTAGATTAATTTTACAAGTGTTCTCAGAATTGACTGTCCTTAACTCTGTAGAGTATCTCCACAAAAGGTTGTGTTGTTTTACTGTATCACCTTAAATAAGAGCTTTGGCAATTTTTTTGGCCTCCAATGCCTTGCTCATAGTTATACCAACGGAGAAGTTAGTCCTAATCTTAGAGACAATATCACAAATCTTAACACCATCTAAAGATGTCATCCTAACCGCCACCATTTTTGCAACCCACTTAGAAGTGGCAGAACTATTATTCAATACTCTACCACATGTGTGTGTTCCAATCCATTTCTTCATTCTATACATGTGCTTATTCCCAACTTTACTTACAAGTGCTAAAAACCCACATTTGCCCTTGCAAATTACCCTTACTCTAACTTTGTCATTTTTCACATACTTTATTTGTCTCCCATTTAATACCAACCATTCAGTTACTGCTTCTTTAAATTCTTTTCAAGTGATACAAACTCCAATCCCACTTTGAATTTGTAATTCTTGTCCAAATCATGCATCTTAAACCTTGGATATTTTGGTTCCTTCTCCCCATCAGAAGCATCAGGGTCACTACTACCAAATTCATCACTAGCATAATTGATGATCATCTCATTATCCACACCACTACATGACCCCACATTATCAACACCAATTGGTACCTTCTTTGGAGTATGCTTGTGCTTCCTTGCTGCAACTTTTATCCTACCTCTTTTGCCTTTTTCTTCAACTTGATTTTCAATAAAATCAAAGCAATCGTCCAACCCAAGAGCCCTCTCATCCTCACTATCATCAAATGATAAATCATCACTTTCAAAGTCACTATCCTTACCGTCCTCTGTGTCTTCAACCTGTTTAACACCACCAACATTAGCTTCTTCAACATGTTCAACACCACCAACATTGTCTTCTTTAACCTGTTTAACATCACCAACATTGTCTTCTTGAACCTATTCAACACCACCAGCACTGTCTTCTTGAAAATCACCTACATCAACTTCTTATGGATTGCCTTTACCTTTATGTTCAACATCACTATCACTAACCATTACCATGGCATATTGATATACCTTATTAGCATCACTATCACTAACCATTCTAATATACTTATCAGCATCGCTGTTATACCACCATAGCCAATACTCTTAATGCTCAAGCTCAGTTAACTCTTTCACGATACAAGTTGCTTCAAATAAGCTCCACCTATTTGGATCTATTTCTACTACATGCTCATTTCCCCTTGTGTAATATACTAAGCAGTCAAGTTTCAAGAAGACACAATGAACAGAGTTGACTCACTGATAGAAGGAAGAAAGAAGATATTATAGATGAGATTAAGTTCCAGAGATGCGATTGTGTGATACTGGGTCATGAAATTAGCATTTCGTTATCTTCGTTGCTTCGTCTCCTCCCTCCCACAACCTGAGTTTCTTTTTCCTTCCAACAAACAAAACCCTAATTTACAGGGACTAAAAGAAAAAGATATTTTCTAATCAACATTGCATTTTTAGTGGGAAATAAAAGAATATCCACGTATGTAAGTTATTGAATATAAAACAGATATAAAACAATTTCACGCGTGCGCCGTTTGCCAAGTCACATTTTTTTAACAGAAATCTAATTCCAGAGACTAACGTCAACACAAAATTGAGATACAAGACTCAGACTAATATATATATATATATATATATATATATATATATATATATATATATATATATATATATATATATATAAACTAAATTCAAAAACTCACTAATTTACCGGGACCAAAAAACTATTTAATCCTAAACGTTAATATAAAAAATTATAGGACAAAGTTGTCATTAAGAAACTAAAATACCTTAAATAATAAATATGTAATCATAAAAATGTTGTTAGCACGTACAATTTCCATACATAAGAAAAACTTTATCTGTCACTATTTTTTTTCATTAAAAAATTATAATATATTGATTTTTGTTTGTTATAAAAATAAAACACTAAGAAGTAAATTAAAATAAATGTTTTTTTTATAATTATCAACATAAAAATAAAAATATCTTAATTATCATATAGTTTTGGTGTCTTGCGTTATACATAGTCATTGTATCATAGTTATTCTTAGATAGGGGTGTTTAAGACCGAATCAACTCAATAGAAAATCCTAAATCAAATCAAACCAAATTAAAACCGTAAAAAAATAGTATTTGATTCGGATGTATTTGAATCATTTTTTTAATAAAATCATATGGTTCAATTTGGTTTATGATTTGTATTTTGTAAACTAAACTAAACCAAATCAAACCGCATTAGAAACAATCAAAATTTCACTTATCTCACATTCAACTCAAAATCCAAATCTTTTATGTTTTAACCTTACAATTACAAACGATTTTCTTTTACTCACATTTAGAGTTTCAGTTTCAACCTTCTCAAATCTTTCTTGATAGTATCGCACATTCTTCTCATCTTCTTTGTGATGTACATCTCGTCTCTTCTACTATAATCTCTCATATTTTATGTTCTTTCTTTTTTATCTTTTTATTTTTATGCTTCTATTCTTTATTCCGGTTACGTTTTTATCGCACATTTCTTTTCTAATCTCGCATCTTTTTTGTTATTTATCTTTTATCTTCACCAATCTCTCTTCTCATTTATTTTTTTCGGTTTTATATAATGTTTTTTATTGTTTTAAGATGTTACTTTATGTTTTTTATTTTATTTTTGTCTAATCTATTTTTTATATATTGAATGAGAAGTTTTTGTATAAATATGATGAGTTTTATTGTTATTTGGTAATGAATGAATGACTAAACACAAAGTTACGTTGTTCTTTATAGATGTATGTATGGCTCAATAAAAATCTTATAAAAAACTGAATCAACCGAACCAACCCAAACCACATTGGTTTTATTAGATTTTATCTCTAAAAGTGAACCGAATCACTTTTTTTCTCTTGCAGTTCGGATGATTTTTAATATCAAAATTGTTCAAACAGCACCACAAACAACCCTATTCCTAGGTGATATTTAGACATAATTAAAAAAGAAAGTCAAACACTTGTAATAATTTAACATTTATAATTAAGTGATATTGTAAAATTAAATATGTATATAAAATGATTATAATATTATTATTATTATTATTATTATTATTATTATTATTATTATTATTATTATTATTTTACACTTCAAAATTCTTAACTAAAACAGAAGAGTCATTAAACAAATATTTGGCACATACACAAAAAAATATTTATTTTTCACTGGATAATTAGATAAATTTAATATTCTTAAATTTTTAAATAAAAATAAGAATAATTGTAAAATAGTTATTTGAGTGTATCATAAAATTATACATATTTGACAAATATCTCTAAAAATTTAATTAAAATTAAATATATTTAAACAATAATGAGAATAATTATAATTTACAAATTATTTTTTTACACTTCAAAATTGTATTATTGACTCACTTATTTTTAAATGAATTATTATTAATCAATTTGGTTATTTTAACAATAATTTACACGAGAAAAAACATTCTACATTCAATCCATTAAAAAAGATATACAATACATATAATTTTTATCATAGCCAACATATACATAAAAAAAATCATAGTGAACATATTTTTGACCAAGTACATGGTAAAAATACCTTTATCATTGATTAATACAAAATAAAGATAGGATAATTAATTGTCATCAATAATTCTAAAGAAAATAATATATATATATATATATATATATATATATATATATATATATATATATATATATATATATAAAAGAACAAATACTTATCATCATTGGTACATAAAGATAAAAGACACTAATTATTATAAATTCACGGGATAATATTTATCACTAATAAAAATATTGTACGAGCCAAATTTTAATCACTAACAAATACATTAATAAATACAAAATAGTTATTTATCATTTATTCACACAAAAATGTGAGATAAAATTGGCCCTGATTATAATTATAAATATAGTATGAAATAAGATTTTTGTTCTTATTTGAAAAAAAACAAAATTTTGAACCATTAAATTTGCAAAATTTAATCTAAATACTGAGAAACATATTTAAAACAAAATCATATTAAATATAATTATTCTGTTTAATTATATTGAAAGTACATAATCATTTGATAAAAAAAATGATTAATATTATTTAATTTCAAATATATCAATTAAAATATATATTATATTTATTTAATTAATAAATATTATACAATATATTACAAAGATTAACAACATTATTTACAATACCAGCACAGGTGTTTGTCTAGTTTTTTCGACTAAGATTTTGCTTCAATTATAGATTATAAAATTTTAATACTGGTACATCCTAATCACGCATTCCCAATGACAGCTATCAGAAATCAATTCCCAATCAAATATTTAACTCCATTTAAGAAATTAATATTATTAAATAATCTACAACTTACCATTCAACAAAAATTCACGGAAGATATCTAATTTATACCAAAAATAAATAATAAGAAAACCCTTAATCACTTATCCAATTACAAGATACCTCCACAAAAATACCCACCAACTCTTGTATGATGAAATGAAACCATACAAAAGCAGAACCTCTAGTTTTCTACAAAAGAAAGCAAGAAAAGTTAACCTCAAATTTGTCTAGGCCCATCGCATGACCCTATATGAAGTTTCAAATGACCTTTATAGCCAGACAGAAGACAAATCATGCAAATGAATTGAAAAAAAAAATCACAAGTAGAAGCAGGACACTTCTATCTTCATATATCCATCTGAATCAGTGCAAGAAATTTACACTTCCCTTCTTCTGTTGCATGCTGCGTATCTTAGAGAGAGAGAGAGAGAAAAAAAACAGCAGGTCTATGAGCCAGGGGCAGCATTGGAATCATCAACACTACCGGCATTACCATTTCCATTGTCACTATGATTCAATTTGCTGTAAAATTCCAAGCCATAGGCGTGCCCCATTTTCAAACGTTTGGTTTCCAAATATCTCCTGTTTTCTTTAGTGATAAGTGACAACAATGGGATCCTACCGGAAATTGACAAACCATAACCTTTGAGCCCAACATATTTTGCCGGATTGTTTGTCATCAGCTTCATAGAACGAACACCCAAGTCCCTCAATATCTGCAATTACAATTTCAGATTCCAACCTTTGAGTGAATGCAACCAACTAAAACATCTAGTTCGGTTACCAGAGAATTTCCATAATAATCATGTAAATCACTATGAATTTAATATACAGTAAAATAATTGAGTATAATAAGATGTTCAATATTCAAGTAACTAATGATTTATATTAGAATTACCTGTGCACCAATTCCATACTCTCTTGAGTCAACTGGCAATCCCAACTCCTCATTGGCTTCTACGGTATCCCTTCCCTCATCCTGTAGGTTATAAGCACGAAGCTTGTGGCCTAATCCAATACCCCTTCCTTCATGTCCACGAAGATATACTAACACGCCTCTACCAGCAGCCTCAATCTGTTGCATTGCAAGAGCAAGCTGATTTCCACAGTCACATCTAGCAGATCCAAATATGTCTCCAGTGAGACACTCTGAGTGTACCCTCACAAGAACATCACATCCATCCCCAATGTCACCCTGGTAAAAAAGAAAAGTCCAACTATAACATAGGCTAAAATGTTGTATTGAATCATGCAATGTACAAATTTAAATTGGAATAGCTCTCCAAATGGCAAATCCTTCAGGCAAAATGTTAAATGTTGCAAAAAGATATATACATCAATTTCACTGAAGGAAAAACACACACTGATAATGTCAGTAATATGATAATAAGGTCAGGATGATAATTCAATTAAATACTGGGGAACACATTCAAATCTGGAGAAGTGACTTGATCCCTGGGACTGCCCAAGACTTCACTCAATCTTGCGTGAGCATTACAGCAAACTAAACTCAAAGTTTACCTATTAGTGGACCATGGATCAAGAAGCTCTTTACCTTTTTCTTTTTCCATTTTGAAAAAATCATGGATTTTCATCTGCCTGCTCAGGCATTCTATATCATATTTATTTTGCTGAAGCCAAAATATTTTGGATCAGAATTGTACAAAGCCATTAGGACCACTATGCAGAATTTCAAGCTATCTCATTGGCAAGTTTTTCAGGAATTATCGCTTTCGTAGTTGGCAGACTAATTTTATGTAGCTTGACATCTTAGGGTCGGTTCGGTCGGTTCAACCTAGGGAAGGGGATGGATTTTAATGGAACAAGTGTAAATTACATTTTTACCATTCGAATAAAAAAATCTAATTAAATAAAGGGGTGTACAAGTCCAAAATTGCAACAAATTTTCTCTCCCCTCCAAATCCCCCATTTTGTAAGAGAGCTGGGATTTGGTTAGGAGAGACTTTGATCCCTTCCCCTTCCCTCCATTCCTCTCAAACCAAACATAACCATAAGGAAGCCATTTCTTTTATGCCAATAGCTTAAGCATCTGTTCGCAAGGTACTGATTTCAAAACATGGTATACATTGGAATATTGTGAATTCAAAACATAGGATTGAACTCAAGTATGGAAAACAGCAGCATCAATGTGACTCAGAAAATTTTTCTAAAATAAATAAATTATACCCCATTATATTTAGTTTTTTAAATTCTAACAGCTACAAACAAATGTAACAATAGGCCATTATCAATATATTATTCCTAAAAAAGGTGGGATTGAAGAATATAAAATAATGCACTAATGCAGAGCTGAATGCTTAACATAGAAGTGCTGATTGAGCAAAATCATACTGCTCTACTATATTGGTATCCTTCTCATGCTTACATTTTTCTTTTCGATTTAGTAAAAATCAAAGTCAAACTATCAGAACTTCATTTGTATTGCCTTCCGTGTACATAAATCTATATAAACTCAAGATTTCTCACCTTTACCATCGCAATATGCTCCATCCCGTCTAAAAGTGACCTATAACAGTTAGCTGTGAATGGCCCCCACATTGTGGGTATTAGTGCAGCACCAGCACGTTCCACTAATTTATCTCTCTTTCTTCTATACCTGCCAGACTAATAGGTCTTAATCTCCTTGACGAGTAGCCAAAAAAGCAACAAAAGTATCCAGGAAGGAGGTAAGGAACAAAAAAAATAGAAGTGTGAAAAAGGCAGAATAACCATAGAAATTTTTAAGGTGCTTATAGGAGTTTTTGTTTATTAGTTGCGATGCAGGGGAATTTAATGGAAGATAAGCAAAATAGGATTTCAATTTTTTGTAATGGTAATTGAAAATACATAGAGTGAAATGCACAAAATAGAAAGAAAACAAACTTACCGCATAAGCAATCATTAAAATTGACTGATAGCAACCACTAAAACTGACTCATTTGAACATTTCACATTGCTAAGAAAAATATATAAATGAAGAAAAAATAAGATTTTTATGAACTTATCCTTATAAAGTATCAGAGTAATCATCATTACCATAAATCAATACTAAAAAATATTGACCGGAGAATGATGAAACTAATATTAATATTAATTAGAGAGTACGATTAAAAAACAAGTAATTAATATTTTCTTGAAACTTCAAAGTGTCTGAGTTACTCATTGTGAGAGGGAGAAAACATTATTTATTTTAATTATATTACAGTTATGCCAACATAGAATATTAGTATTGGTTATGAATGTAAGAGTCAAGAGGAGAGCAAAGAGAAGATACAACAAGTGGGCTCCACGGATCAAGAGGTGATATTTGAAGGGTGAAAAACAAAAGATTTTCCAACACATAAACTTTGAGGGAGACTTTGGATAAGTCCAAGAAAGTGCAAATGATATGTGGGACAAGATGGCACAAGAGATAAAAAAAGTAGCAAAAGCGACGCTAGGAGAATCAAGAGGTTTTGGACCTAGGGGTAAAGAATCGTGGTGGTAGAATGAAAGGGATCCGAGTAAAAATTAATGTTTTAAAAAATAAATGTCAAATGAATGGAAAAGATGCACATTAATTCTCATCTATAAGAACAAACGGGTTATACAAAAGTGTGTAAATTATAGAGGCATTAAACTTATGAGTCATACCATGAAGTTATGGAAAAGAATGGTCGAGCAGAGACTAAGAAAAGAGACTCAAGTTAGTAATAATCAATTTGGTTTTATGCCTAGGAGGTCGACAATGAAGCGATTTATCTATTATGGCGTGTGAAGGAGAGGTATTGAATGAATCAACAAGACTTGCACTTAATTTTCATCGACTTGGAGAAGGCATATGATAGAGTGTCAAGAGAGATTTTGTAGAAAGTCAATAAAAGGGTTAGGATTGCCTACATTTGAGCTATCTGAGATATGTATGAGGGGGTCTCGACTAGTGTGAGGATACAAGGTGGAGAGACGAACGGGTTTTCTATAACAATAGGATTGCAAAAAGTTTCAACTCTAAACCTATACCGTTTTACTTTAGTTTTAGATGTACTGACGGAACACATCCAAGAGACCGAGATGTATATTTTTTTGCAGATTATATAGTTCTATTTGGAGAGTCAAGGAAGGAGTTAAATGAGAGGTTGAAGACTTGGAGATAAACCTTAGAAACATATGATTTTTGCCTAAGCAAAAGTAAGACAGGGTATATGGAGTGTAAGTTTAGCAAAAGGAGAAATGTTTATAATCTAGACGTGAAAGTTGAAGACCATATCATACCACAGATTATCCGGTTTAAATATCTTAGGTCCATAGTTCAAAATGAAGGAGAAATAGAATGAGACGTAAACAATTAAATTTAAGTTGGGTGGTTGAAATGGAGGAGTGTTTCGGGAGTTTTATATGACACGAAAGTACCACTCAAACATAAGGCAAATTTATCTGACAACCGTAGAACTAGCGATGTTGTACAGGACACACCATTGGACGGTAAAGAACCAATACAAAATAAAATAGGTATAACAGAGATTAGGATGTTGCGATTGATGTGTGATAAGACTAGACGAGATAAGATTAGAAATAACAACATTAGAGAGAGTTGTGGTAGAGAGAAGAAAGCATGTGGATTCTGTTGTAAGTAGAATAGATCTGATGAAAGGTAGTCAAACAACTAAAGATAGGGGAAGATCTAGAAAAATCATAAGAGAAACTATTAGGAAAAATCTTGAGATTAACTAGTCGGATAGAAATATGATTTTTGATAAACATTACAGCGTTGTTTGATCAATGTAGTCAACCTCACTTAGTGGGACAAAACTTGGTTGTTATAGTATATTAAAGTTAAATTAGAACAATGAAATAATTGAAACTGTCGAATGACTCGTTTTTTCATTAATGTTTCCCTTAAGACCTAGAACCTCCTTACTTTAGGAAGAGAGAAAAAGGCAAATTGGTATAAAAATCAAAAGAGACGCATGGACCATCTTTTTAGTCCATTCATTTTATTAGAGGTTCACTCCATTTCCTCAATTGCATGCTTATAATAGATGGGGTATTTATTTGCTCATGGTTGATGTTAAGAAATGTGGTTAGGCCTAATTCAACCCTACAAAACCGGTTGGTATAGTGAAAATTGCCCCCACTTATAAACACATGTTCAGGATATATTGTCCTATGTGGGACTCTTAACACACACCCTCACGCCCAGGATTGAATGTCTGAAGCGTGGAAATAAATGGTGAGTGGCCCTGATAGCGGAAACCATAATAGGTGGTCCATCGAATTTTAAACGAGCCTCTGATACCATGTTAAGAAATGTGGTTGGGTCTAACTCAACCCTACAAAACCGGTTGGTAGAGTGAAGACTACCTCCACTTATAAACACATGTTCAGGTCATATATTATCCGATGTGGGACTCTTAACAGTTGAAAACATTGATCATATTTTGGTTCAGTTGCTTCAACTCTCTATTAATATTAATCTAAAAATGTCATCTTTGTATTCTTCTATTGTATTTCATGAAAGGGAAGGAGGGGTCAGGACCCATGCCAACCCTCCCCTTAGATCCGTCCCGGGTTGTAACTGAAAATAAAATATGAACATAATCGACAACATAAAATTCAAACAATGTATTTTACTACATCTTTCACAAAATGCTACCACATACCTTATCAAGTCAGCAATAGATATAACTTTCAAATTTTCACGCTCAGCAAATTGGCGAAGCTTAGGTAATCTAGCCATGGAACCATCATCATCCACAACCTCGCATAGAACTGCGACAGGATCCAAACCAGCAAGTACTGCCAGATCAACTGAAGCTTCCGTATGTCCAGCTCTCTTCAGGATACCACCCTCCCTGTATTTTAGTGGGAAAATATGGCCTGGGCGGTTGAAATCACTTGGTTTTGAATCTTTGGATGCAAGGGCCAAAACTGTGGTTGCCCTATCCTGAGCTGACACCCCTGTGGAGGTACCATGTTTCGCATCCTACAAATGTCATGTAAAAAGTTGATACATAGCATATTGCTTAGATAAATTCCTGAATTACATAGAGAAAATCAATCTACCACAATAATAGTTTATCAAATTTCAATAACTTTTTATGACAGGATATTATTCTAGCATATAATAAGTATATGTCCGTTCAATCCTGGGAGACAGGAGATACTAAATGCAACAAAGTGAAGTAGCACTGAATTTTTGTCAAACTTAATGCCTACAGAAGTGAAGCTGAGATGAGATAAATTATTACCTAAAGCAGACCATATTATAAGGTGGGTATATATAGTTTTTAGAAGATGTAACAATGGAAGGCCATGATCAGATAGATACAGAAGTAACTCCAGATATAAATATGTACGCACCAAATTGTACATACCACAGTCACAGTGAATGCTGTGCGGAGTTTCTCATCATTATCCTGACTGTTGACCATTAAAGGAAGCTCTAATCTTTCTAGATCTTCCTCTTTCATGCTTATACAAACAATACCAGTTCCGTGCTTCACAATAAAAGCCATGGCCTCAGGTGTTGCCAACTGTGCTGCCATTATTAGGTCCCCTTCATTTTCTCTATCCTCATCATCTACAACCACTACCATCTGAAATACTAATGTCAATTAATAACAAAAAGCTAAGTGGCGGCAACATAAAACCAAAACTTCTAACAATACAAGCCTTCCTTGCATTAACAGTTAAAAGAATACCCATAGAGACAGAGAGTAACAACCTTTCCATTACGAATGTCTTCAATGGCCTCGGGAATGGAAGCAAAACCTTTTGTCGGACTGTCCGAATCAAAGTCATCGTTGTCATCAGCAAAACCACTGCCTGTTAAAGCTGTGTCTACTCCCAGTATTCCAAGTGCTACTGGGTCGGGTTGTGCGGATTCAACACCAACCATATCTTCGTTTTTTAAGTCTCCTCCTCCAGAGGTCAATGCAGCTTTAATTCTACTTACAGCATTGAGACATGAAGGGAATTTAGAGCTTAGCCGAACAAATGCCAAATCTGAGCCACGCACATGTAGCTTAGATGAATTTATACTGCTCAGCTGATTGAACAATTTGAAATTTCTGCATGACCTATATTGAACAGAAGAGGAGACAAAAGCTACAATTAGTAAAAGATAATTAAGTCAATAAGATAATTACATACTCAACTCAATTGATTGAAGAAATTTATAGCTCTGTTCATTAAATAAGCTAAAAAAATTTAAAATATGCAATCCACCACAAGTGAAAATTATGACAATATGGATTAATTTTCAGTAACATTGACTACAATTAGGTTTAAGCTTGAGTAAGATAGAACCTAACAAAGCGGTTTCATCAAAACTAAAGATAAATCCTTATATTTTTTACACGCCATAACATAATTTCTGTAAGGAAATATAATTGTATGAAAATGGTTGGTTCGAGAAACGATAATGAATAATAGTGTGGCGTGACATGAAGAGAAATTGAGAGGGTGAAACTGACCGTGGACGCGAGAGAGAGGGTGTGGAGAGATTGAGAGAAGAAGCCATAGTTTGGTGGTTAGGGTTTCAGCGAAACTGATTTATTGGGTCTTGGAGTAATTTGGTTGGTGGTGCATTCTGTGTTGGATTGGGTGGGATGAGAGGAATAAAGACTCGTCAAAGATGATGACGTTTACTGCTGTCATAATCGGAAATAAAAAAGTTAACAGAACAAAATAGATGCAATTTCTTTTTGGTACTACCAATTATATTAGAATTTAGTTTTACTACTTTTACTTCTAATTTGATAATTTTAAATGATTGGTCTCTCTATTATAAAATTAACTATTTTTTAATTTTGATGGTCTTTGAATTTTTGTGATTCTTATTCAATTTTGTTTGTGTCTTCTTCATTTATGATGTGACACTTTAACTATAGTGTCATGCTAACAAGTCACGTTATTTTTAATTAAATCGTTAATTTATTTAAAAATACATTTAATAAATGTTTTTCATATTTATCAATTTATATAAGATTACTAAATTCTGAAAAGAAAAAAAAAACATTCTTCATTCATATCTCCAGGTTACCTTCATATCTACTCAAGAACTTTAATCCCCTTTTGTTTATCTCTTCTTAATCCCACAAGATTGTGTTTATCATCTTCACTAATCCATAAACAATTTCATCATTTTCATCTTCAGAAACTCGAAAAACACAAATCAAAACAAGAAGAGTCAAATCTGAATTCGTTGTTTCATAGATTCCTTAAGAAAATTTCTCACAATGTAAGTTTCCTTCTCAGCGACGTCCAAACGCTTTTTGTTGTGATTTTGGCGACAAATCCCGCCTCTATCCATTTTGTGAAGTAATGTACTCCCACTATCAGGAATTTTAGGGGAAATTGGCCTAAGATGTCCACCCCCACTAGTAGAAAGGCTAAGGTGATGTCATTGACTGAAGAAGTTCGGTGGGGGCATGATGAAGGTTAGTGTTCCTCTGACATTTGTCACACTTATTGATGAAGGAGATGTTATCCTTCACTAGAGTATGCCAATAGTATCCCTCCCTTAACAGTTTATGGGTGAGGGCTTTTCCACCAATGTGACTGTTGCAGACTCCTTTGTGTACTTTAATAAACACTAGGACGGTTTCATGCTTGCCAGACATTATAGCATTGGAGAAGCTCTCCCAAATTTGTAAAATTTTCCTAAGAGAAGGGTGTATTTAGCAGCCTAATTTCGTATTCTCCTTGCTTCCTCTTTGTCCTTTAGGATTTCGTCCTCCTGCAGGTAACACATTATGGACGACATCCAGCTAGACTCAGGAATAACTTCCAGCGAGTAAACCTCGCTCACCTCGATATTAGGGGAGGCGAGAGTCTCTTAGATCACTATTATATTAAACTCAAACTTCAAGGCTTACTCGATGAGTATGTTGTCGGGTCCTTATAAGATTATCCTAGTGTCACTCCCCTTTACGTTGGAGGTGTCGTCAATTGATAGCGCCCACTCTAGGGGTGTGTCCTCATCCACGGGAGAGTTGAACTCTATCACAAAATCTTCCAGGGCTTGGGACTTGATGCTTCCTCTTGGGACATACTAGATATCATATTCTAAGAGTTCTATTGCTCAAGACACCATCCTTTTCACCAAATTTGGCTTATTCAGGACCTGTCAAACAAGATAATTAGTTTTAATAAGGATTATGTGACCCTGAAAATAAAGTCTTATTTTCCTCGTCACGATAACGATGGTCACCGCCAACTTCTCTATCTTCAGATAACGTGTTTTGACACCCCTGAACACTTTGCTTACGAATATATAGGCTTATTTGGCCTTATTTGTCTCCTTAACGAGCTTTAAGCTCATCGCTTGATTTGTGATCGAGAGGTAGAGGAGTAATGGTGACCTCTCCCTTGGGTGTGTGAGAATGGGAGGTGATGTGAGGAAGGGTTTTACCTTCGAGAATTCCTCATCACATTTTATTATCAGTTGGAATCTCTCTTTTTCTCCAAGACGACAAAAAAGCAAAAAGCCTTGTCGCTTACACATGAGAGGGAGCGAGATAGAGAGGTGGGGTAACTTGTAAGCTATAACACTTCTTTTACGTTTATGATGCTCCTTGTGGTGGTCACTGTCTGACACTATTCTAGGTTGGCTTTATTGCCTATTTTGTCGGCATGAACCCTAAGAACTTTCAAGCTTGAACTCGGAAGGAGAACTTGATTGGACTCAAACATATATTGTACTTCCTAACTGGGTGTAGGATGTCCTCCAAATCTTCAGCATGATTCTGCCCCTAGTTAGTCTTCAATATCATATTGTCAGCATAGACCTCCAGTTCAACCCAATTTGATGGGAAAACATGACGTCCATGAGTCCTTAGTAGGTGGCGCCATCGTTCTTCAGGTCGAAGGGAATGCCATTATAGTAGCAGTTGTCATGATTTTACATTAAGACAACTTTTTGGGCATCAAGGGGATCCATCTGAATTTTGTTATACCTTGAATATGCATCTATGAAGCTCGGTGTACGGTGGTCGAGGACCCGTCAATGAGCTGATCAATATCTAGTAATGGATACATGTCTGTGGGATAATCAGCATTTAGATCAGTGAAGTTCACACACATGCACTGTCTATTTTTTGCTTTCCTTACCAACATTGCATTGGCTAGCCATGTAGGGTATTTTATTTCTATAATGAACCCAGCGTCAGATAACTTGCCTACTTCCTTGTCAATGGCGACCCTTTTCTCCTCACAAACTTTCTTCTTCCTCTATGCCACTAATTTGGTAGAGGGGTTGATGGAGATACAATGACTCACCACCTTAATGTGTATCCCGAGCATATTAGAGGGGGCCCAAGAAAACAAGTATACATTTTAATGAGTTGGTAGACTAACTCGTGTTCTTCTTCCTCAGTAAGCAAGGTACATATCTTTGGCAGCTAATGGGCTGAAAGGCCTATTTGAACTTTTTCAAAATCCTATATGGGCATGAGTCTTTGAAACTCCACGCCCAACCTAGGATCCCAACAATCAAGGTTTTCATCTGGAACTTCAAAAACGGGGGTGCCTGTTGTAACACCCATTTTTCTATCCCAAAATACCTAACATATAATCAGAGAAATAAGCACGCATATAAACAAAAGGGTGTCACATCGATGTTTTCAAAAACTAAAAGCTTTCAAAAACCAACATCATTCATCATCAATATACAATACACCTGGTCATTTAAAATAACACATTTCAATTATCATGAATATTCAAGAATATGCGTTCGCAACGGAAAATAATGAATACTCATGTATTTCATAAAATGATTCATGTCCCATACCATGATCATCTCTCAATAATCTCTTCAAGATAAACTAAAACCATATCCAGGATATTTGGCATTGTGGCCTCTCAAACAGCGAATTTCAAATAAACATGTTCACAAGTAATAACATAATACGTATCCAAATCAAATATGAGTTCAATACTACTAATCTACCCCGTGTTACATGACCAGAGCATTGACTCACTACTTAGTCTCTAAAACAAAGCACCGAAGCTCTCCAGCTAATCTCGAGTGAGCTACAGTCCCCTTACTTCAGCAATACTACTCTGGAGTATCTGCACGATGCCATGTAAAGCAACATTCAAACAGAAGGGTGAGAATTCAAATCATTATGAAGAAGTATAATAAGGCACAATGATTAAATCAACAATTAACGGAATTCATCACACCTTGTATAACCATGTAAATAACACTCACCAATATTTATTTCACAGGTTTCAAGCATACATCAAAACTCAAGGAGTATAATATTCAAATCCAATATTATATTCCCAAATATACACACAATTACAACTATCACCTAAGCACATATTTTGCCAAATCATGTATCCAAACATCACCAAATTTAATTACCATATCTCGTACACACCTCACAATCACGTCAATGCATACATTCAATTATCATATAACTCTAATGTGACTCAATACAAGACATGTGACTCTATGCATGTGGTACCGCAATGTGAACCCAACGTTTCACTGCTTTCCGATTCAATATCTAGAATCCAAGCCACGCTTTCGATTCGGACAAGATCAAAGCCACTACGTCTATTTCCAATTAAGGATCAACGTCTGCTACGCCTATTTCCATTCAAGGATCAACGTCTAATACCATGTGAACCCACAGTTTCACCGCTTCCACCATGAAGCCGACCATGCCATGAATGAATGTACAACTACCAACACATATGCAATTAAGATCATCTCTACCATCTTAACATTCCACATATCACTATAATTCAACTCTGAATTATCCACCAATGGTACATATACACATTCATAACAATATGTCATTCACAAATATAGGCTAATTATCAACTACGCACAATTAGATCGCATTTCAAAATGAATACAACTTTTAAAATCTCAATTTTTCATTTTTCAACAGTGTTAACCGGTTAACGCTCCTAGGGTAACCGGTTAACACAAAACAGAATCAACTTCTAGGCAGGTTTTTAGCAAGTAACCGGTTAACACTCTTAGGGTAACCGGTTAACACAAAACAGAATCAACTTCTGGGCAGGTTTTTAGCAAGTAACCGGTTAACGCTCTTAGGGTAACCGATTAACACAAAACAGAATCAGAATTTTCTGCGTTTTTCATCGTTGGAGGTCTTTCGGACCTCCGATTTCGATTCCGTAAAAAGCCAAACGTTTAGAAAATTATAACTCATATAATACTCTAAATATATAACGTTAATTTGCAGTTTTAACACAATCAAATTACCACAGATCAAGAATACTCATCAAAACCTAACAATTCTAAAACCATGAAATTTAGGGATTTCAACGTAAACCTATTCCTACCCATTGACCCAATCATACTAACTCATAATATTAAGGATTCTCCCCCTTACCTCTTCAATTTTCTGGAAACCTTAGCTTCTCTCTTGGTCTTCCCCTCTTCTCCTTACTTTTCCTCTTTTCTTTCTCTGTTGCCGTCAAATGATCAAAATAATTCTACTCCTCACTCTCCTCACCTCTTATATCCTAGTATTATATTTGGGCTTAAAGAATTATACCTCTAATTTAATTATTAGGCCCAATAATACCTAGTATTATAATATCTCTATTTAATTCAAATAAATTAAACCAACACAATATACACACCAAGTTAATTAATATAATCAATTATTCAATTATATCTCATATCAACTAAACAATTAATTAACACACCAAATTAATTAATATAATCAATTATTATACTACCTAACAACCAATTAATTAATTAACACTCCAAATAAATAAAATATAATATAATAATAGTATAAGAAATAATTACTAAAATTGGGTTGTTACACCTGTAAAGGTGAGCTCTTCCCATTATGTTACCAGGCTATTCTGGTAGAGTTTTTGAGCGATCTATTGATCTCCTTAACACATTGATGGTATGTCTACCTAGGATGATATTATAGGGCGACATGGCTTCCATAATAAGATAACTGAAGTTTATCACCTTTGTGCATAGTCCCTCGTCACATGTTGTCTCTAGGTTCACGTGGCCTCCTTACTTGTACCTATTCTCCAGACAATCATACTAACGAACCAATGAACACTTTGACATTGTTAAGATTGAGTTGAAGTTTCTGGAAAGCATCCTAAAATAGGA
Organism: Lathyrus oleraceus; assembly: GCF_024323335.1. Taxonomy (NCBI): domain Eukaryota; kingdom Viridiplantae; phylum Streptophyta; class Magnoliopsida; order Fabales; family Fabaceae; genus Lathyrus; species Lathyrus oleraceus. The sequence goes on along the minus strand of NC_066585.1, from coordinate 172,111,929 downwards.
CATTAAAAGAGCTCTAATGATCTACCAAGACTCGTTTAATATCTCAATTGCCATGTTGTACAATGATGGCCAGAGGGTCATTATCATGAGGGTTAACTCTGATGGCGTCCCTGTCAGAAAAGGTGATGTTAACCCATGTTTCCCCTTACTCTCCTCTAGGTAAACCAAGAGATATCACATTTGCAACAAGCATATGCCTTGTGTATTTCCTTTGGGAGTAGCTGGAAATACCTCCACCAACGAAACCTCTGGATATGGTGTTTGTGTTGGAGTGTAGAGTTTTATCAATCATCTTCAGTAGGAAGATGGAAGTAATATGAATGAAAGATGTGTGGCCTAAGTTAGTTTTATCAGGGTCCCACGGTGGGCTTCATTGTACTGGTAAAAAAGTACATGTGTGCATGGTATTCTTACAAGGGTAGGGGCTACTCAGCGGCCTTAGTATGTTTATAACAGTTTTTAAAGGTTAGGGCTTGACCACAATGGCAAGAATCTGATACAATGTTTTTATGGTGGTTTTAGAGGACATGCTCACCTGAGATGAGAGGCTCTGTGTATAAGCGTTATGCTTTGGGTGTTATGATCCTTTTTTTCCTGTTATGGGAAAGATATTCAAACAAGCCTTGGGCCTATAGTTTTCTTAGGAAGGGTTACCGTGCACTCAGTTAATGGTGGATCGTTGAACCTCTATTTCCTAAAGAGACATGGACTAGCTACTGACCCTAACTTCTTTCTTCCCGAGGAGTGTATTTTCCCATGTTTTCCCATATTTGGGCGAGAGTAAGGCACTTGAGGCAAGGAGATACCTCCTTGAAGGCGACATAATATTGTCGCCCCTCTTGGGGGGTTGTAAGGCTCCCGCCTGTTGGGATAGGGTTAGTATGTCGGGTTTTTGTTATCGTCTCCACAGGGATTGTGAGATATCGCCGTCGTTCGACAGTTGTTTTAATTCTTAACTCGTAGTAACAAGGGGGTTTTTGGTTTTAGTCACGGTATCTTGCATAAAAGTGTAAGAAAATGCGGTAAAAGTTTTGGTTTTTCTATTTGAGAAAGATTGTCAAAGTTAGGGTTCGACGATCACTTTGCATGTATATGTTCGATCAACAAAACTCATAAACTCCTTTATATGATAAACTATTTCACAAAGTCCTCCCAATGTGTTTATCTCTAACACACATTGTGGGTTTTCCCATTTTGATACATTGTTTATCTCTAACACAATCTATCAAAATAACAACTTTTTGGTTCAACTTTATGGTGAACAAAATCATTCATTACTATCTCTAGCTAACAAACAAGATTGGATGAAAACCTAGGTAAAGAGTTGGTAAACATCTCTCGATCATAAACCAACACAAAGAGTTATCAATAAAATAAAGTTTTCACCATATATTCATCATTAAAGAGTTTACAAATGATAATCATCCCATTTACACACAAAGCTAATGATCATCTACATCTAACCTTGACAAAATGAAGGACTTAGCTACTCATTTTCATGGTAGCTTGGTCAACAAGTTTCGGAAGAAGGTTGATCAACATCCGAGTCGAAGAATCGAGATTGGATGGGAATCCACCTTCTTTTTGTAAAATATTGCTAAGAGAAGATCAAAGATGAAAAATGGGTTTCTAGGTTACAAAAAATCTCTAGAACAATGCTGGAAAATATCTAAGTCTAAAAGTAAAAGTACAAAGTATGGTTCCAAAAAGTAGCCCCTGCTACTTATAGTGCTGCTATCTGAGTTGTCATGTTCGCTAGGCGAGCAGAATGGTTCGCCTAGCGAGCCCCAAAATAGGCCACCAGAAGTGCCTGCGCCCAGAAAATATCTAAGTCCAGATTTCACATGTTCGCTAGGCGAAGAAACCTTCGCTAGGCGAAGCCCACGCTTCCACCTTCGCTCTAGCGAGTTTAGGTGGTTTTGCTACTGGAATTGTTCGCTGGGAGCTCGCTAGTGGCTCGCCTAGCGAGCAAGTGCTGGCTGTGCTTTTGCCCAAGTCTGGGCGTGTTCGCTACCACCTTCACTGGCTGCTCGCCTAGCGAGTTTGCTGACTTTGCTACTGTAAAATTCTGGGGATGTTCGCTGGCAGCTCGCTAGGTGCTCGCCTAGCGAGCACTTCGCTACAACACTCGCCTAGCGAGCATGCTGATGAATGCTTCCTTTTCTTGGTCCCTTTGCCAACTTTCTTGTGCCTTCATTTTCTATTATTTCATGCCTAATTCTTGCACAATAACACACAAATCAAAGGTACCAAGATCGTTTAACATTGTATTGCAAATCATCAAAGCAATGGCGGATTCGAACACTTTAGCAACAAAAAGGAGTGAAAGATGCCCATATTTGATAGCTCAAATAAGCACTTTTGGGCATCTAACAACTCTCCCCAACTAGATTCTTGCTTGTCCTCAAGCAAAGTATGCCTCTTGAAGGACAAGAGGATTTGCTTTAAGAAAAAGGTTTCTCCGAAGTCGGATAAAACGGCTCAAACACAAGAAAATCAACCAGACATAAGTTCCCAATGGTTAGAATAACATAATGCATAAGAACTAAAACTTTATAGCAATATAAAACATGTAACAATCCATAACAATATTATCTTGAATGAATCACCCTATCTCTCCTCTTCGAATAAGGATTGAAGAAATTACGCGTTTGCAACCGCGGGAATAATCTCACTCTCCAACAAACAATGAAGAAATCAATTCAATTCATACAATGTCTAACAATTATAAATGGAAATGCGGAAGCGCGAAGATCACTAAGGACTTTTCGGTTGTAGCTTGGTTAGGTTTACAAACAAGGGTCATTTCTAAGGCCATTGAAAATGAAATTGCCGATGCAAAAGAGACATTCACTGTACACTATTCACACATCTTAACTTCGTTCCATTTGTTTCTCATTTGAAACCTTCACAACTCTTATTTCACAACTCAATTTTTGTTTTCACTATTTTTCTTCCAAGCAAGCATTCATTTTCATTTTCTCTATTTTTTTTTCTTTTCTTTTCACATCGTATTCACAAAACAGATGTTTCTCTTTTCTAATTTTTTTTATTTTTTTCAATGCTTGCTCGGATTTTCAAGAGTTGTGGCACTTACCGATTCTCTTTTTCGTTCTCCCCAACTTATTTCTTACTCACCCTAAGTGAATGCTCTTGACTTTTTACGACAAAAGAACAATTATCAAAATTTTCCGGGTTTCAAGAAAAAAGATTTTTGACATCTCGCTTTATTTCAAGCTAAGATTCAACTGTTTAAGCTCAAAGGGGTTAACGAATACTCTCTCTGCTCGCGGGTAAGTTGTATTTGGAACTGGTTGTGCTCGATAGAAAACAAGCGCCTTGATCATTTCTAATTGCTTCCACAAATTCACAATAATAAAAGACAAAGCATGAATCAAATGAATCAACAAAGTTTATTAGAATCCAGCATTTAGTGTACAATGGAGGTTTCCTCACAATTTGTGGTTTTAAGTCCTAGATGAAACATTCATTCAATTATGTTGCAAAAAGAACAATATTCAATTACAAAAAAGAGCAAAGTTTTTAATGCATTCTAAAATTCTAATCGGAGGTAACCATGTACCTTAGCATTATTCACTTGTTTATTTTTTTCATTGCCATCCAAGCTCAGATGCACCTTCATTGGATACTTCTTTGAGGAGCAACCAATCTAGAAGGTTTGACACTCATCAACCAAAAATTTATTAAACAAAAAGAAATTTAAACCAAACACACAAATTAAAAACATAAACAATACTCATTACTTAAAAATTTTAAAAATGTGCATGGGGGACAAAACACCCCAAAAGTACATAACCAAAACCAAAATACAACAAATCTGAAAAATACAATACAAATAAAACAAACTTAGCCCCCAAAGGACTCAGAACCCTCATCACTACCGGCTTCAGAACCGGTAGCATCATCACTATCATCATCATCATCATCACCATCATCCTCAGCACCACCAGAAGCACCAGCATCAGATGCACCGACACCCGCCCCCTCTCCAAACATAGGCCTATCAACAGGCCAGCTAGCGTGCTGTAGAAACTACTCGCGTGTCATCATCGAATGCTCACCGGAGGGGTCACGCACCTGCAACTGTAACAGCTGCATAGAATCGTGAATATCTACCATGGCGCGCTGAGTTGCCGCCATCCAATCCCAATTATAGTTGCAGACAGCCTGCTGGAAAGGATCGGATCCCTGAGCAAAAGTACCAGGACCAGCAAAAGTCCTGGTAACATCAGCAGCTGAACTACTCCTTAAGTTCTTCGGTTTGCAGTACTTGGCCACATATCTGTCATCAATGGCTGGCGGGATCCTCACTTGACTCCTGGAGGGTAGCTTCACCCTCGCATGTTGGCACAATGCCATGATGAGACACGGGAAAGCAAGGGGACTGTTAACTCGTGCCCCCGACTTTAGCCCGCTCTCATTCACGGACTTCAACTCTAAAGCAATTATCCTCGCCACATCAATCTGGATATTCGTGAGAATGCAGTGAACCAAGTGTGCCACTGGGATCGACACGGTTGAAGTGTGAGACTTGGGTTTTATATTTGTTAGAACCAACATAAGGATCAGTTGAGCCATGGGAATCATGTCTTCCCTATGGTATCTCATCGGAACCCCAGATGGGTTCAGCTCAACTGATTTCCCTTCAAAACGCAGGGCAGCAGAAATTGAATCGGTATCCCGGTGAAGCCTTAAATCCTTATGGTAAGTGTCTCTCTCATTTGCCCTCAGATGGAGCAGTTCACCCAGCACCCGGTTGATTGTATCCCGATCGAAAGCAACAGTACGTCCGGACACTCTAGTCGTCCATGTGAACGGCTCATCGTCGTTCGGTAGTGCGTTCGCGTAGAACTCACGCACTGTTTCGATGTCATAGTGCTCAAGGGGAGATATCAACCGGTCCCACTTTTTGCTATGAATCAACCCGACAAATGTACAGTAGGTGCCTTCGGGGTTGATTATAAATCTTTTTTCCGGCAAAAATTTTCGCTTTTCCAAAGCCACATATCTAGCCGCTTGCTTTGCCCCGACAAATTTGTCGGTGTCAAACTGTATGGGCACGGTACGGGAAGTGCTCCCGACCTTTCTCTTTTTCGAAATGCTGGACTTGGATTCCATCTGCAAATACATAGAGAGGAAACAACACAAACACAAAACAGATTAGAAAGCAAAACAGAAAATCCAACTACTGTCATGGTCGTTGCTGCTTCGCCTAGCGAGGACCTAGCGAAGCTTCGCTACAGGTTCGCCTAGCGAGATGCTAGCGAATCTTACGGGTTTTGGGTTCGGCAATGTTTAACAACCTAATTCCAGACAAACCTAAGTCTCATGGTATCCCTTTCAGAAACAAAATGATTTATCATGCAAAGAATCGTTCTAAGATACATGCAAATCTAAACCCACATGCAAAACCTAATGATACCCACACTACCAAATTCAACCTAAATGTGACATACTTCAGAATTTTACAAATTGGAAGCATAAAGTAATGAAAAAAGGGCAAACCTGATTTGAGATCTGTTGAATTTGAAATGCACAGGAGGTTAGGGTTGCAATGCAATGTTAGGGTTAGAGTGTGAATGAATGTGAGAGTGATTGTGAGTTCTGGTTCAGACTACTACACTTAAAAATTGTTTTTGGGCCCAAAAGAGTGGCCTGCTGAAAATTAAATGAGTTTCTGCCACGCAGCGCTCGCTACTGCCTTCGCCTAGAGAGCAGCTAGCTGTTGCACCCCAAAATTTGCCCCCTATTTTTAACTCTAACCAATTTTTTGTTTCACATTCATTTGCATCATCTTCATAGCATAACATTTTTTTCTGTCTTAATATTAGCCGGAATAATTTCTCGGAATTTACAAACAGACTGGTCAAATTAACTTTTTAACTGTGCCTAAAATTAGTCAACGAAAAAATGTCAAGTTTAAGTTTGCAAATGTCGGTAACATTAATCTGCGGTTCACGTGGTTTAATTTGACATGCTAAAAATATTCTTACGACTATTTTTGGTCATATGTTGATCAGTCTGAGCGGTTTAAACGGTCATAATTTTTATTTCAAAATCCGACCAAATGCTGTATTTTTCCGAGTCATTTATTTCACGCTGATTATTTTGACGTGTTCATTTTATTTTTTCGAGCATTTTGGTGCCCGACTTTTATTTTTTTTGAGTCTATTTATTTTTATATTGGATCTAGAATAAATAAATAGGTTAATTAGTTTTTATTTTAATTTTAACTATTTTAATTATTTAACTTTATTCAGTTTTTAATTTAATATTGGGTTTCAAAATAAACTTAGGCCCATTATCATTAACCTAATTTGTTCCTATATATATTTACTAGCATGACTGATAGAAGGAGGCTGGAAAGACAGAACAAAAAAGAGAAATTGAGAGTGGCTGATCTATACTATCGTACACACAGTTTGGTAATAGTTTATATATGATATATACTTTATCTATTTTGTTGATATATTTGTTACTGTGTTTCAAATACATGTTCATATATGTAACTAGTGTGTTAAATATATATATATATTTCTATTTTATGTTATAATTTGATTATGTTTTCGGATCGGATCGTGTCAATACGCCGTTTTCACATATACGTGTATGAGGCGTGACATTTGTGTTATCCGATCCAGTTGCGATGATCGCAATTTTGCGCTAGCAACGCCGTTGTTTTTTTTAATTCATATTTTTTTTTTATATATACATATATTTAGATCTGCACATTTTTTTTCATAACTCACTACCCTGATTTTTCCTAAACCCTGACAATTTCGCCACAAACTCTAAATTTCAAACCTAAAACTTTAACCGTGTTATTTCCTCTCAACCATAAACCTTTTCTTAAACCTTAACAAATCTTATTATTATTTCCTATTTTCGCTCATATTTATGTTATTCATACACTGTAACTGTTTCGCCCTTGTAATATTTTAAGTTTTAACTTGTAATATTTTCAGTTTTACTTTTCGCCATCTTTATTATGTAACTGCACCAAAGCGTTGTAATAATTAAGATTTTATTTTCTGCCATTTATTTTCTGTCATTTATTTTCTGCCATTTTATTTTTCTGCCATTTATTTTTCTGCCATTTAAATTCCTGCCATTGATCCTATATTAACTGCGTGGTTTAGTAATGTAGGGCGTGAAAACCTACTAAATTAATTATTTAATATTTTTCTATAACCTTTATATTTTTTTGTAAATAAATAATAAGTACTAACTATTTTAATAACTTTTTTTTATTACTTACTTATAATAATAAATCCTTATATATTTTGTAAATAAAATCTAATTGACCATTTTTCTAATTGAATAATAATAATAAACCTATTAATCTAATAATTTGATATTTTCTATAATCTTTATTTATTTTGTAAATAACTAACTTAATATTTTTCATATAACTCTTTTATTTTATAATTTGTACATTAATGTATTTTAAATTCTTTTATTATTACTAATTTATTTTAAACTCATATTTTTCTAATAACTTCTAAAAAAATCTAACTTGTTTAACCTAAAATAATTTCTTTTAAAATTCTAACCTTTTTATTATTACTTTATTATTATTGTTATTTTATTATTGCTTTATTACCATTGTTTATTTATTATTTTATTATTATTTGCTTTTATCTATTCTATTTTTGCTTCATTATTTTCCTTATTTTAATTTTGTTTTATTTATAATATTAGGAACAAATGTATAGGTTGTAAATTTATTCTTTCTCGCCTGATTATTATGTATCTGTCCCATAGCCATGTAATAGTTTAGGAATTTATTTTTCTTGCTTTTATTTTTGTAAATACTTATTGCGTGGTTAGTAATTTAGGGAGTGCAAAAAACTAACTGTAAATAATTGAACTTAGAAAATTAAATTCAAGACAAATATCTGAAAAATAACACTCACACACGTAAGTCGATCTTTGATCGCCATCTGTACTTCCTAGGGTATTCCTCTTGGTTGCCTTCTTTAAATGGTCAAATCCCTCGAAAATAGGGGTGTCTTAAGCAAAGTCCCTTCAAACAGAAAAAATCATCAAGCCCCTATAAACTTCAAAGATCAAGTCCCTACGAGGTTGCCTACGATATAATGATCTTGTCCCTTCGGTAAATATGATGATAGTCCCTACGAGTTGCTAAAGACACCCCTTATGTTGCCTTCATTAACCATACGATGACCTTACGCCCGTCCCTTAAACACATCCAAGGTAATGACTACCTATTCCTTAATAATAGGGACAGTCTTACCATTGAAAGAATATACGAGAACACGAAAAACTTAATCTAGGGTAGGTATCTCATAGTTACTTGCTCACACTTTTCAAAATTACTTTTACACCTCACAATTTCTAAACTAGGCTTTGTATACACCCATACGAGGGTCATTACAAAGTACTTAAAGAAATTTTTCTAATCACACACTACACTCTTGCAAACAAACAAAGTGAGCTAAGTAACTAAGAGCCCATGGATAACCATGGATATAAAGGGTGCTAATACCTTCCCTTTGTATAACCTACCCCCCGAACTCAAAATCTTTTTTAAGGTCTTTCCTGTTCTTTTATGTCCTTTCCTTTTGGATAAAATAAAATTCGGTGGCGACTCTTGCTATCCGCAACATTTAACTAAAGTCAGTTCTCCCACCGTGTTACAGAACTGGCGACTCTGCTGGGGATTTAATAAAAGAGGGGTACCCTTAGGAATTAGATCACTCTAAAATTGTTTGCCTTGTTTGCTTTATACTTATCTGTTGGGTGCTCTTATGTGTGAAAGACCCTAACCCGGATCTAGTGTACCTTAGGTAAATGGCAATAGACCAAGGAAACTGTACGGCGTATATCGATATGGTTGATCTGGTGGCCATAGTTAGTGTGACTTCTTGGTTGGTGCTTATGTTCCTTAAGCAAGTTGAGGATAATATGAGGCTGCCATATGTTGTCAATACACTAACTGACTTTTAGAACCCTAGTCATCCCATCTTGGCCTTTAGAAAGTAGTGAGATAACCGGCTTTGGTGAAGACTGAAGTTGGTTGATACTCGATACTACAATCATTGAGATCCTAAACTTGGAAGGTTTTGGTTGGCAAGTAAGTTGCCTACTGAACAACCACCCTTGTGGAGGATCAATGATTTTGAGATCCCTTAGAACCTGGTTACTTTTGTAGGACAGGATGAATCAACTAAACTTCAGGGGAGGGTACTTACCTTTAAACCTCATGCAAGCCTTCAAACCTAGGGCTATTGTGTGACTTGTTTGTGTGTGCCACATGTTTGTGATTGAGCATAACATCATAGCATCATCATGCATCATAAGCATAGCATTTTCACTAACCATTTCAAGGACCAAAGGATTTATCTTTATTGCAGGTCATGGCTTCTGCTCGTAGGAATACTATCCGGATCAACTTTGTAGGAATACCTCCTAAGCTTAAGGCATTGGTCTCTCAAGTTTCTGAAAACTCCCAGTTCATCAAGAGGCATGGTCACCTACTGGATCTAGTCACTTCAGGGTTCAATGAAGACATGATGAGTGTCCTGTTTCAGTTCTTTGACCCTAAACATCATTGCTTCACATTTCCCGACTATCAGTTGGTTCCTACAATGGAAGAGTTCTCCAAGCTTCTGGGTATACCTATTCTTGATCAGAAACCCTTCACAGGCTTGGAAAAAGAGCCTAAACCTGAAGTCATTGCTGCAGCCTTACATTTAAGGAAATCAGACATTGTCCTAGAAACAAGGAGTGGAGTTAAGGGTATTCTTGCTAAGGTATTGATGGAGAAAGCTCAAGTATTCCTGAAGGCTATGAGTTATGATGCTTTTGAGGAGATCTTAGCCCTATTGATTTATGGCTTAGTACTGTTCCCCAATCCAGACCAGTTCATAGACGTACACGCCATCAACATATTTCTGACTCGCAATCCAGTGCCTACATTACTTGGAGACATCTTACACTCTCTTCATACCCGTACTACGAAGGCACGAGGAACTCCGATGTGTTGCATACCTCTATTATCTAGGTGGTTTATTTCTCACCTTCCTCGATCAGTGATGAAGAATGAACAAGGGTTCAGGTGGTCCAAGAGGGTTATGTCACTTTCTCATTCAGATATTCATTGGTGCTCTAGATCTATGGAGAATGTTACCATCATTGACCGTTGTGGGGAGTTCCCTAATGTGCCACTCCTTGGCATAAGAGGGGGCATTACCTACAACCCTTCTTTAGCTCTACGTCAGTTTGGTTACGCTCGGACTGATGGTCCTCATGGCATGCTTATTCAGGGTATTGTGTTCGACTACGACAACGATCTTCAAGGTTACCGTCAAAGGTTCATACGAGCATGGGGTAAAGTGAACAAGGTTGACAGCAAGACTCTGGAACCCAAGTACACTATTCCTATGGAACCATATCTCAGATGGGTACGATCTCGTGCTCAGACTCTTATGATGCCATATCCTGCTATCCTGCCAGTTACCATGGAGCCTGTTGCTGAAGGAGATACTTCTTACATCATTCTTCATCCAGACATGCCCACTGACATGGAAGAGTTACAGAGGTCCTGGATCCAGTTGAAGGAGCAAAAAGATACTTTTGAGACTCATTACAAGGCAAGTCAGGAAAGAATCCTGGAGCTAACAAAACAACTTCACGAGGAGCGGAATCTCAACTCATACCTCAACACAAAGAGGAAACGTCCATGGGAGACTTAAAACCCCATTTTTGTATTCATTTCATTTTTATTGTAAGCCCAAGGGGCAAACAAGTTTATTACTAATAAAAGTTTACTTTTTGGTGGTTTAAACAAATTTAAATCCTACGGTCCTTGAAAACATTGCATAAGCATCTACATACCATATTATTGCATCACAGGTTTCTTATGAACAGGTATCTTATCTTCTCGCTGTTTATTTCAGCAGAAATGGCTCTTGAGCAGACTGTCAAGATCACTTCCAAGGGTCCTATCAAAATTACTGCTGAAGGCCTGGTGAAGACTGTTGCTGAAGTTAGAGTGCCTCCCATGATTATTACCACTCCTGGCCCTATTCCTTATACTTCTGATAAAGCTATACCCTAGAATTACGGTTCTGATGTTTATATCCATGGTGTTAAGCAGGAACCTTTGACTGATACACCTGTTACTGATGATAACCTTGATGTTGATAATATTGCTGGATCTAGTAAGATCACCAGAAGTGGAAGAATTTTCTCTCCTCTAGCTACCTCAAAAAATACAGTTCTTCCAACTACTACCTCCACTTCTGAGCCAAGTACTAATGCTCGAGGCAAAGGTCCTGTGGTTGAACCTGTGCAAGCTGAAGCACCGACTGCTGAAAATCTCTCTAAACAGATGGAAGAAGTGCTGAAGATCATTCGTAAGAGTGATTATGATATTGTTGTCCAGTTGGGGCATACTCCCTCCAAAATTTCCATGTTGTCTTTGTTGTTGTGTTCTGAGGCTCATGCTAAAGCCTTGATCAAATTCTTAAGGACTGCTCATGTACCAAATGAAATTTCTGTGGATCAATTTGAAAATTGTGTTGCACATCTGACTTATGATAATGGGTTAGGTTTTTCTGATGCTGACTTGACTCCTGCCAAAAGAAACCATAACAGAGCTTTACATATCTCCATTGAATGTAGGGGCAATACCTTGTCTCATGTGTTGATAGACAATGGCTCTTCATTGAATGTACTTCCCAAAGAGGTTCTGAACAAGCTCAGTCCTGAAGATGCTGTGTTAAGATCAAGTAATATAGTGGTGAGAGCCTTTGATGGTTCAAGAAGAGTGGTGCATGGAGAAATAGATTTCCCGATCAAAGTAGGCTCTCAAGTCTTCGATTCTACCTTCTATGTAATGGATATTCGTCCTGCGTACTCTTGTTTGCTTGGGCGCCCCTGGATCCACGGGGCAGGTGCTGTGACCTCCACTCTACATCAGAAGTTGAGATATCCAGTGAAGGGAAAGATCGTAACTGTTTATGGAGAGGAAGAATATATGGTCAGTCATGTGAATACATTTAAGTATGTTGAAGTGGAAGGTGAATATGTTGAGACTCCTTGCCAGACATTTGAAGTAGTTCCTTGGGTCGTTCCCGCTACTGAAGCTCCTCCTGTGGTTAAAAGAGTTCTTGTGGTTACCAGAGTACCTCCTACATTGGCTTCCCTCAAAGATGCTAGAGCTGTGGTTGAAGAAGGTGGTTGTACTATTTGGGGTCAGCTTCCCGACATTCCTTACAAGTCTGACAAGTTTGGTATGGGTTTCACTGCAGAGTCCCAGAAGGCTGTTCGTCGTGCTCGTGCTGTTCGTATCACCAATCCAGGGAACGTGAAAGATCAAATCAACGCTGTGGGTGACTATAATGAAGACTACAATCTGGATAACTGGATTTTTCCTACTGTGGGTGATGGGCTCAACAATTGGAAGACCGAAGACGTTATTCCTATCTCCTTTAGTCAGGAGTAAATACTATTACGGTGTTGTTATTTTTAAGTTTGAACAATTAAACTTTTAAGCCTTGTGCCTTACCCGGGGCACAATGGTATGCTTGTTTCGGGATGTCATTTCATTTGCATACTTCATTCAATAAAAATCAATGGACGTTTCGTTTTCGTAAATATTGGGCTCTTTGTTTTTCTTTTATTTTATTTTCATCAGCTATGTGTTCTTACACACACCCACATCACTAAAATGCAGATCCTCATCCACTCTGGATCCTGTTGATAACAGTTCTACTATTGCCAATTATAATTTCGAGAATCCGATCTATCAAGCTGAAGATGGAAAGGATGAAGATTGTGAAGTACCTGTAGAGCTTGCTAGGTTAGTACAACAAGAAGAGAAAGCTATACAGCCGCATGAGGAATCAATTGAGGTTGTAAATCTGGGTACTGAAGTAGACAAGAAAGAAGTCAAAATAGGAGCAGGCTTGGAAAACAGTGTCAAAGAAAGATTGAGTCGGATGTTACGTGACTATGTAGAGGTTTTCGCTGGAAAAATCAAGAGATGATATGGAATGATGAATGTCAAGAAGCTTTTGACAAAATCAAGCAGTATCTCCAAGAACCTGTAAATCTGATGCCACCAGTTGAAGGAAGACCTCTAATCATGTATTTGACTGTGTTAGAAAATTCAATAGGGTGTGTGTTGGGGCAACATGACGAGTCTGGTCGAAAAGAGCATGCAATATACTACCTTAGCAAAAGGTACCGACTGTGAAACAAGATACTCCCAGCTCGAGAAAGCTTGCTATGCTTTGGCTTAAGCTGTTCGCCGACTAAGACAGTATATGTTGAATCATACCACTTTATTGATTTCTAAGATGGATCTTATCAAATATACATCTGAGAAACCTGCTCTCTCCGGAAGAACAACAAGATGATTGCTGAACTCTGCACGCAGTTCAGAATAAAACACCATAACTCTTCTCCGTACCGGCCAAAGATGAATGGCGCCGTGGAGGCTGCTAATAAGAATATTAAGAAGATCATACAAAAGATGACAGTAACATACAAAGACTGGCATGAGATGTTACCCTTTGCTCTTCATGGTTATCGCACTTCAGTGCGCACTTCGACAGGGGCAACTCCTTTCTCTTTGGTCTACGGAATGGAAGCAGTTCTGCCCATTGAAGTTCAGATCCCTTCCTTAAGAATCATGAAGGATGCAGGCTTGGATGGGGACGAATGGATTCAGACTCGACTCGACCAGATAAATTTGATTGATGAGAAGAGGTTGGCAGCTGTTTGTTATGGTCAGATGTACCAGAAACGGATGATCAAAGCTTTCAATAAGAAGGTTAAGCCAAAGGTATATCAGGCTGGTGACTTGGTAATCAAGCGTATCATACTACCACAGGGTGATCCTAGGGGCAAGTGGACTCCTACATATGAAGGACCAATTGTGGTCAAAAGAGTATTCTCAGGAGGTGCCATGATGCTTACTACTATGGATGGTGAAGACTTTCCACAGCCTGTAAACGCAGACATAGTTAAAAAATACTACGCATAAAAAGAGACCCGCTAGGTTGACTGGCCTAGGCAAAAATAAGGGCATCCCGGCAAACCAAAAGGGTTCGGGCAAAAATTAGGGATATATATAAAAAAAATGTACACCCGGCAAGTCGAAAACCTGAAAAGGCGGCTTGGGCAAAAAAGGGTATCCCGGTGGATTGAAAACCTGAAAGGGCAATCCAGGCAAAAGTTAGGGATTAAAGCGTATGACTATGTCTCGTTTGGATCACTCATGTAACTTCAACTGATGGTGCTACCTAAATCAAGTTCAAACAGATAAAGATCAATCCAATCGTTTCTGTCTCAACAACAGAAGATGAGATATTTGAAGATAATGGCAATAGTAGAATTGAAACTCAATATGATCATTTTTCACATAGCTGTTTTCTTTGTTTTATAAAAAATTTACGACGAATTCCTCTTACTAGGATTTCTGTCTCCTTGTACAAACTTGCCTATGTATAGGTCACTTTGTGATAGAAATAAAATTTCATCTTTGAATCCAGATTTACTTTTACTCTATTTACATAAGCGAAAACGTCCATTGGTTGTGTTTGAATGTATGTATGCTTTTGAATACGATTGATGTTTACCAGAAATGCATAAAATGCAGTAATAGTATTTACTAAGGACGAACGAGGGTAGTAGTTCAACGAAGCTTCGCCGGTTCATCCCCACTACAAATCCCCAGTAGAGCAAATCTATCTTTATAGATGCTTCGAATTACGTCTCCCCTTGAATTTATGTCCATCTCTTTTATCCTCAGTCGGGATACTCAAGAACTTATTCCTTCAATAGAAGTACGACGAACGAATACGGGAAGTGACAAATACTATACTATCAAACAAGACGGGAACGAGTTCCTCATATTCTTCAGCAACGAATCAGGATTTATTTTCCCTAGCCAGCAGTTGTTATACAAAGATATCCGGACGCTTCAGGCCGCATGATTCATACATACATCATTTACATCATACCATGGCATATCCATAAGTGCATAATACATTTACTTAGATGCACCATGCCATGCATGCATACATATTGCATAAACTAACCTTTTCCTTGCAGGATGGTTATATACAGATAAAATACTATCAACAATTCACAACAGGTCAGAAACGATCTATACGAAGATCTAGTGCTGATACTTAATCATTACTCAAGATGTCCTTGGATAGTAGGCAAACGGTCTATACGAAGATCTATTCCCTAGTCCAGGATGTTTTCAGGAGAGTTAATCCTGATACTCTTTTGTTCTTGGATAGTAGGCAAACAGTCTATACGAAGATCTATTCCCTAGTCCAGGATATTTTCAGGAGATTTCATCCTGACACTCTTTTGTTCTTGGATATTAGGCAAACGGTCTATACGAAGATCTATTCCCTAATCCAGGATATTTCCAGAAGAGATAGTCATCACGAAGATTTATTTCTACTGGTCTATTCAACAATTCAAAACAGTTCAGAGACGATCTATACGAAGGTCTAGTGCTGATACTTAATTCAGAAAGAAATCGCCACGAAGATTTGGTTCTGACACTTAAATTAAAAGTATGTTCTTAGAGACGATTCAGAGACGGCCTATACGAAGACCTAGTACTGATATCCAGTATCAACATCAAGATATTATCACCTCCTGATATTATGGATGGCATCTATAAGCCCATCTCCAGTTCTTCCAAGTGGCATCTTCAAGCCCACTTAAGCATATACAACCAGTCATCAGTGTTACTTTACGCACCGGCGAGTGCAAATTTTTGGGCTTTTGTGTTCAATCCCCTTCAACCTTCCAAGTCACGAATGGCACACAGGCCAATCTAACTCCTCAGGTTTCAGAAAATTGAACAGGGGCAGCTGTTGCACCCCAAAATTTGCCCTCTATTTTTAACTCTAACCAATTTTTTGTTTCACATTCATTTGCATCATCTTCATAGCATAACATTTTTTTCTGTCTTAATATTAGCCAGAATAATTTCTCGGAATTTACAAACAGACTGGTCAAATTAACTTTTTAATTGTGCCTAAAATTAGTCAACGAAAAAATGTCAAGTTTAAGTTTGCAAATGTCGGTAACATTAATCTGCGGTTCACGTGGTTTAATTTGACATGCTAAAAATATTTTTACGACTATTTTTGGTCATATGTTGATCAGTCTGAGCGGTTTAAACGGTCATAATTTTTATTTCAAAATCCAACCAAACGCTGTATTTTTCCGAGTCATTTATTTCGCGCTGATTATTTTGACGTGTTCATTTTATTTTTTCGAGCATTTTGGTGCCCGACTTTTATTTTTTTTTGAGTCTATTTATTTTTATATTGGGTCTAGAATAAATAAATAGGTTAATTAGTTTTTATTTTAATTTTAACTATTTTAATTATTTAACTTTATTCAGTTTTTAATTTAATATTGGGTTTCAAAATAAACTTAGGCCCATTATCATTAACCTAATTTGTTCCTATATATATTTACTAGCATGACTGATAGAAGGAGACCGGAAAGACAGAACAAAAAAGAGAAATTGAGAGTGGCTGATCTATACTATCGTACACACAGTTTGGTAATAGTTTATATATGATATATACTTTATCTATTTTGTTGATATATTTGTTACTGTGTTTCAAATACATGTTCATATATGTAACTAGTGTGTTAAATATATATATATATATATATTTCTATTTTATGTTATAATTTGATTATGTTTTCGGATCGGATCGTGTCAATACGCCGTTTTCACATATACGTGTATGAGGCGTGACATTTGTGTTATCCGATCCAGTTGCGATGATCGCAATTTTGCGCTAGCAACGCCGTTGTTTTTTTTAATTCATATTTTTTTTTATATATACATATATTTAGATCTGCACATTTTTTTTCATAACTCACTACCCTGATTTTTCCTAAACCCTGACAATTTCGCCACAAACTCTAAATTTCAAACCTAAAACTTTAACCGTGTTATTTCCTCTCAACCATAAACCTTTTCTTAAACCTTAACAAACCTTATTATTATTTCCTATTTTCGCTCATATTTATGTTATTCATACACTGTAACTGCTTCGCCCTTGTAATATTTTAAGTTTTAACTTATAATATTTTCAGTTTTACTTTTCGCCATCTTTATTATGTAACTGCACCAAAGCGTTGTAATAATTAGGATTTTATTTTCTGCCATTTATTTTCTGCCATTTTATTTTTCTGCCATTTATTTTTCTGCCATTTAAATTTCTGTCATTGATCCTATATTAACTGCGTGGTTTAGTAATGTAGGGCGTGAAAACCTACTAAATTAATTATTTAATATTTTTCTATAACCTTTATATTTTTTTGTAAATAAATATCAAGTACTAACTATTTTAATAACTTTTTTTTATTACTTACTTATAATAATAAATCCTTATATATTTTGTAAATAAAATCTAATTGACCATTTTTCTAATTGAATAATAATAATAAACCTATTAATCTAATAATTTGATATTTTCTATAATCTTTATTTATTTTGTAAATAACTAACTTAATATTTTTCATATAACTCTTTTATTTTATAATTTGTACATTAATGTATTTTAAATTCTTTTATTATTACTAATTTATTTTAAACTCATATTTTTCTAATAACTTCTAAAAAAATCTAACTTGTTTAACCTAAAATAATTTCTTTTAAAATTCTAACCTTTTTATTATTACTTTATTATTATTGTTATTTTATTATTGCTTTATTACCATTGTTTATTTATTATTTTATTATTATTTGCTTTTATCTATTCTATTTTTGCTTCATTATTTTCCTTATTTTAATTTTGTTTTATTTATAATATTAGGAACAAATGTATAGGTTGTAAATTTATTCTTTCTCGCCTGATTATTATGTATCTGTCCCATAGCCATGTAATAGTTTAGGAATTTATTTTTCTTGCTTTTATTTTTGTAAATACTTATTGCGTGGTTAGTAATTTAGGGAGTGCAAAAAACTAACTGTAAATAATTGAACTTAGAAAATTAAATTCAAGACAAATATCTGAAAAATAACACTCACACACGTAAGTCGATCTTTGATCGCCATCTGTACTTCCTAGGGTATTCCTCTTGGTTGCCTTCTTTAAATGGTCAAGTCCCTCGAAAATAGGGGTGTCTTAAGCAAAGTCCCTTCAAACAGAAAAAATCATCAAGTCCCTATAGACTTAAAAGATCAAGTCCCTACGAGGTTGCCTACGATATAATGATCTTGTCCCTTCGGTAAATATGATGATAGTCCCTACGAGTTGCTAAAGACACCCCTTATGTTGCCTTCATTGACCATACGATGACCCTACGCCCGTCCCTTAAACACATCCAAGGTAATGACTACCTATTCCATAATAATAGGGACAGTCTTACCATTGAAAGAATATACGAGAACACGAAAGACTTAATCTAGGGTAGGTATCTCATAGTTACTTGCTCACACTTTTCAAAATTACTTTTACACCTCACAATTTCTAAACTAGGCTTTGTATACACCCATACGAGGGTCATTACAAAGTACTTAAAGAAATTTTTCTAATCATACACTACACTCAAGCAAACAAACAAAGTGAGCTAAGTAACTAAGAGCCCATGGATAACCATGGATATAAAGGGTGTTAATACCTTCCCTTTGTATAACCTACCCCCCGAACTCAAAATCTTTTTTAAGGTCTTTCCTGTTCTTTTATGTCCTTTCCTTTTGGATAAAATAAAAGTCGGTGGCGACTCTTGCTATCCGCAACATTTAACTAAAGTCAGTTCTCCCACCGTGTTACACTAGCGAGCATGACAGCATTTGCTTTTTCAAAACAGCATTCCAAGCACATATCAACAAGGTTTATCAATTTGAAACCCCAATACCACACAACAGAAAGCTTTAAAATACTTACAATGTTGGGGTGCCTCCCAACGAGCGCTTGTTTAACGTCGGATAAGCTCGACGGTTCGATGCTCACAGAGGAGCATCCAAGGAAATAGCGCAGCTTCCGCGATCCACTTTGTTGTTTGAGCTTCCGCGATCCATTTTGTTGAGCAACTTCCTCAAGGGCTTTGTTGTCTTCAACAGGTTCTTGATGAACCTTCGATAAAATCTGATACCATCCTTTTTCGAAACTATTTGCACAACGCTCACCCATTCACCATCGGAGATAGAATAATTCATCCCAGCCTCTACTAGTTTGACAACATCCTTCTTTTTCAACACTCGCATCAATTGATTCTCCTCTTTTGTGGATAAAGTGTTGCTAATGATTACCGGTTTAGTACAGCTATCATCAAGGAACACATACTTCAAATGTGGCTCTAGTTTTGGCTCCTCCACTTTCTTTGTTATATCCAAACCTTCGCTTGTGTCTTCATGATAAACAAGTTCTCCACAAGCTTCTAATTCATGCAACAATGCTTCCATCTCTTTTCCTTTATTTTTGGTCGGAACTTTGTATACTCCGATAAGAGATCTTTCAGAAGGATTAGAAACATGAACCTGGTTTGTGACCTCCACATGCTTCTCCTTGGTGGCATCGATTCAGAAAGAATCATGCTTCTCAATAGGATTCTTTTTAGCTTCAAAAAGATGGAAGGCTACCTCTTCATTTTGGACCCTTACTTTCATCAAACCGTTGTCAACGTCAATCATCATGCGAGCGGTTTTCATGAATGGTCGGCCAAGAATAAGTAGAGCATCATCGTCCTCTTCCATATCAATAACAATGAAATCAACCGGGAAGAAGAATTTGTCAACTTTCACTAACATGTCTTGAGCCATTCCATATGGTGCAGTGGTAGACTTATCAGCTAGTTGTAAAGTCATCTTAGTAGATTTAATCTCAACATTTCCCAATCTTTTAACAATGGATAGGGGAATTAAATTGATGCTAGATCCCAAGTCAATCAAGCCATTACCCGTGTAGGTGTCTCCGATGGTTACTGGTAAAGCGACTCGTCCCGGATCGGATTCCTTCCTTGGGAGAGTTTTTTGAATGACGGCACTACATCGTGCATCAAGCAAGACTGTTTATGGTTCCGTGTACCTCCGCTTTTTAGTAAGTATGTCTTTCATGAATTTTGCATACTTAGGCATTTGCTCCAATGCTTCGGCAAACGGAATGTTCACTTTCAATTGTTTGAATATATCCATGAACCGGGCGTAATGCCGTTCATTTTCCCTTTTAGATGGAGCATGTGGATACGGAAGGTTTTGGATTGGAGTAGCGCTCACTACCTCCTTTCCTCTAGAACTTCTAGGATTCCTCTCTCTTTTCTTTTTTACTCCCTCCACCTTCACTTCATCATTTTTATTTTTCTCAATGTCCACACTTTCTTTATTTTCGGACCATTCTTTTCATCCTTTTCAACTTCTTCCTCACTCCACTCCCCAACTTTACCATCAATACTATCCTCTATTATTTTCTCCTCATCATTTTTCTCATCCTCTCTTTTTTTACTCTCATCTCTCTTGTCACTCTCACTAATCAACTCCCTTCCACTTCTTGTCGTTATCACTTTATAATATTCTTTTGGATTCGTTTGCGTGTTCGCCGAAAATGATGGTCTGGGTTGTTGTTCCACTAGTTGTGTAGCAAGTTGACCGACTTGAGTTTCGAGATTTTTGATTGCCGCATCGGTGCTCTTTTGATTAGCCATCGACATTTGCATAAATTGTGTCAATGTCTCTTCTAACTTAGATGTCACGACCGACGGTTGTTGAGGTTGGTAAGGATTTTGGGGAGGGTTTTGACGGCTAGAAGAACCACCCCCATAACCTTGGTTATGGTAATAATTACCCCTAGGTTGGAACCCTTGATTCCCTTGAAAGTGTTGTTGTTGATTTTGAGGATGTGGTTGATACGGTTGTTGTGGTTGTTGCCTCGGTTGGTAGTCTCGTTGGTTTTCCATGTAATTTACTTCTTCGAACCCGGGAGGTGGACAAAATCCGGTGTCATGCTCACCTTTGCAAAGCTCGCAACAAGCTATTTGTTTAGCTTTTGAAGGTTCTCTCAACTCTTTTATTTGTTGCGTTAAGAGTTCCACTTATTGTGAAATGAGTTTGTTTTGGGCAAGAATAACATCGTTCGTCCCAAGTTCAAGCACTCCCGGTTTCTTCAAAGAGTTGCCTCTACTTTGACTTTGGAGGTCATTTAGAGCCATTTTGTTGATGATATCAGTAGCTTCTTCGGCGCTTTTAGACAATAAAGAACCACCCGAGGTAGCATCCAACAAAGTCTTGCAATTTGGTTGAAGGCCATTTTTGAAAATGTGGATTTGAGTCAATTCGTCAAAACCATGTCCTTTACACTTCCGAAGCATGGATTTGAATCTTTCCCACGCCTCATTCAATGATTCGTTGGTTCCTTGTGAAAACATGGAGATTGCCGTTTTGGATTCCATGAAACGGTTGTGGGAGAAAAATCTTTCAATGAACTTCTCTTCCAACACGTTCCAATCCGTCATGACTGCAGGTGTTTGATCCAAGTACCAATCTTTTGCTTTGCCGAGCAAAGCGTGGGGAAATAATCTTTTGAACAACGGTAACTCTTGAGCTTGATCAATTCCGGTCGCCAATGCTATCTCATAAAATTTGGTGAGAAAAGCAAAGGGGTCTTCATGGTCCATTCCGGTGAATGGACTTCCATATAGTAGGTTAAGAGTTCCCGTTTTCATCTCGGCTTGCATTCCCGTGTGGTTGGCAAACTGAGCAGTATTCCTTGGACTGTTGACACAAGGTGTGGACATGGGCGGTGGTTGTGATGGTTGATCCATGATAGGCATGAAAGGTGGTGGATGTGTTGTAGAAGAACTTTCTCCTTGTTCTTGTCGTTGTCTAGCTTGTTGCCTCCTTCGTCTCGTTCTTCTATTCAGTCTCCTAGCGGTTCTTTCGATCTCAGGATCAAAAAGAAGTTCGTCCTCAGGAACCTACCCTCGCATAAAACGAAAGCTGCACACAAAACCAAACAAATTACATGCACAAGTCAAAAATTCAAAAGTTAAAAATTAGCAACTATTGCGATGCTCGCAATATCAATTCACAATCCCCGGCAACGGCGCCATTTTGTTGGGATAGGGTTAGTATGTCGGGTTTTTGTTATCGTCTCCATAGGGATTGTGAGATATCGCCGCCGTTCGACAGTTGTTTTAATTCTTAACTCGTAGTAACAAGGGGGTTTTTGGTTTTAGTCACGATATCTTGCATAAAATTGTAAGAAAATACGGTAAAAGTTTTGGTATTTTTATTTGAGAAAGATTGTCAAAGTTAGGGTTCGACGATCACTTTGCATGTATATGTTCGATCAACAAAACTCATAAACTCCTTTAGATGATAAACTATTTCACAAAGTCCTCCCAATGTGTTTATCTCTAACACACATTATGGGTTTTCCCATTTTGATCCATTGTTTATCTCTAACACAATCTATCAAAATGACAACTTTTTGGTTCAACTTTATGGTGAACAAAATCATTCATTACTATCTCTAGCTAACAAACAAGATTGGATGAAAACCCAGGTAAAGAGTTGGTAAACATCTCTCGATCATAAACCAACACAAAGAGTTATCAATAAAACAAAGTTTTCACCATATATTCATCATTAAAGAGTTTACAAATGAAGGTCATCCCATTTACACACAAAGCTAATGATCATCTACATCTAACCTTGACAAAATGAAGGACTTAGCTACTCATTTTCATGGTAGCTTGGTCAACAAGTTTCGGAAGAAGGTTGATCAACATCCGAGTCGAAGAATCGAGATTGGATGGGAATCCACCTTCTTTTTGTAAAATATTGCTAAGAGAAGATCAAAGATGAAAAATGGGTTTCTAGGTTACAAAAAATCTCTAGAACAATGCTGGAAAATATCTAAGTCTAAAAGTAAAAGTATAAAGTATGGTTCCAAAAAGTAGCCCCTGCTACTTATAGTGTTGCTATCTGAGCTGTCATGCTCGCTAGCGAGCAGAATGGTTCGCCTAGCGAGCCCCAAAATAGGCCACCAGAAGTGCCTGCGCCCAGAAAATATCTAAGTCCAGATTTCACATGTTCGCTAGGCGAAGAAACCTTCGCTAGGCGAAGCCCACACTTCCACCTTCGCTCCAGCGAGTTTAGGTGGTTTTGCTACTGGAATTGTTCCCTGGGAGCTCGCTAGTGGCTCGCCTAGCGAGCAAGTGCTGGTTGTGCTTTTGCCCAAGTCTGGGCGTGTTCGCTACCACCTTCGCTGGCTGCTCGCCTAGCGAGTTTGCTGACTTTGCTACTGTAAAATTCTGGGGATGTTCGCTGGCAGCTCGCCTAGCGAGCACTTCGCTACAGCACTCGCCTAGCGAGCATGCTGATGAATGCCTCCTTTTCTTGGTCCCTTTGCCAACTTTCTTGTGCCTTCATTTTCTATTATTTCATGTCTAATTCCTGCACAATAACACACAAATCAAAGGTACCAAGATCATTTAACATTGTATTGCAAATCATCAAAGCAATGGCGGATTCGAACACTTTAGCAACAAAAAGGAGTGAAAGATGCCCACATTTGATAGCTCAAATAAGCACTTTTGGGCATCTAACACCGCCCTTGCCAAGTCTTTTATAAATATAACACTACCAGAGGTAAGAGAAAGAGGATAGAGAAGGACCTACAGTTGAGAACGATGAATATGCAGGGGTTGAGTTTCCAGAGGAAAAATATGATGAGATGGTAAATTTTGTGTTGCATAAAAATTTACTAGCATCCAAAAATGAATGGCAACATAAGAATTTACTTAAAACACATTGTTCTATCAAGAACAAGGTGGGTGATCTGATTAAGGATAGTGGCGGCACAAAGAATCTAACATCATAGAAATTGGTAGATTAGTGTAAGTTATCCATGGAACCCCATGAGAAGTTATACACCCTCAATTGGGTAAGCAAGGGCTCTGGAGTTCGAGTAACACTAGCTTGCTGAGTTCCCATCTCCATCGGAAAATATTATAGAGAATAAGTACATTGTGATGTTCTTGATATGGATGTTTATCATATTTTACTTGGTAGGCCTTGACAGTTTGATAATGATACCACTTATCGAGGACGGGATAATGTGACAATGTTTACATGGGGTACACATAAAATTGCCATGGCTCATATTTTGCACTTTGATAAGAATCCAGGAGGAAAGAAGTCTAGTTTCTTGGTGAT
This sequence comes from Lathyrus oleraceus, assembly GCF_024323335.1. NCBI lineage: Eukaryota > Viridiplantae > Streptophyta > Magnoliopsida > Fabales > Fabaceae > Lathyrus > Lathyrus oleraceus. The sequence goes on along the minus strand of NC_066585.1, from coordinate 172,087,724 downwards.
GATGTAGAGTGAAAAGGAGTTTGATGAGGTTGTTAAAGAAACTAAATTTTTCTGATCATTGGTGATTAAAGAGCTTAAGAGTGTTGTAAAGGAGGAAACAACAATTCCATAAGAAGTTCTAGGGATCCTATATGATTTCAAGGAGTTGACCGCAGATGAACTACCAAACAATTTGCCACATATGCAAGATAAACGCAAGGAAGTTAAATTTTTCAATATGGTAGATGATGTAATTATGTTTCTACATAAGGAGGGGTTTCCAGTTGGTACTTACAGCAAGCTGCAACCATGGAAGTATATCACATACAAAGTGACCCGCAAGATCAACGATAATGCTTATGTGGTAGTTCTTTTGTATTCAATGAATATATCAAATACTTTCAATGTTGCTAACATTCATGTGTATCAAGCAAATGAGGCTCTTTATCAAGAAGAGAACTCGAGTTTGAATTCTTCATAGGTGAAAGGGACTGATGTAGGAAGGATGGTTGTGCATATCTAAGAAGAAGTTGCATGTCGGTAAGGTTCAGCAGGATTTCTGCAAGCTCGACATCCAATGTTACATTGACTCTTATTATACCTTTCTGGATAGAGAATCAGCTCATGAGCTTTCTAATCCATTCGAGTTCGTTTTAGGCCCGAAAACAACATCTTAATATTTTCAACAATTTTATAAATTTCTATTTTATTTACCATAATTTTAGCAATTTATGTTTTATTTCTATTTTTGAATATTTTTAACATTAGGGTTTCTTTTTCTCTATTTAAACACTTTTGGGTGTGATCGTCAAGATTAGCTTTTATCATAGTAACGTTCAAGGTTGTCGCTAGCAAACTTGTGTTTACGTTTTAGGCTTAGCGCTTGCTAATCCTTCGTGATTCCGACCGCGTCAAGATCTAAGAATAATTTTATCTTTTACCATCTATACACTCGTCTTATTTTTTAAGGGAGAGAGAAAGTTGATTTGGAAAATGTGAGTTTTTTGTTGTTGTCGTTTCTTTTGTTGATTAAAATACTATTTAAATTTGATTAAAATGTTATTTTAATTTAATTAAAACTCATAAATAATTTAAATTAATTTAGGTATTTTAAAAAGAAAATTTTAAACTTTCAATTTTTGGGATTTGAAGATGATGATTTTTTTTGAAGATGGCGATAAAGATGAAGAATAGATGATGGAAGAAAATGAAGAAATAGAGAAACAAATTAGTGAATATGTTAATAAGTTCAAACACACCAAGTTCTCGTCAAAATTTAACCTTAATATTAAATTCATAATAGTAAAGATCTGTGGGATAAAGAACAATGTCAACATAAATAAATGACCTCAATCAAAATAATAGCATGCAAAGAATGAAGGCAAATATAGAAGAAGGAAGAATAAGATAAAAGACAAGAACCCAAAGAAAATTGTTTACCTAGCTCGATTAAACCGATCTACTATGGGGAGAGAGAAGATCTCAAATTCATTACACTTCTAAAAGTCGTTATAATTGGATTACATAAAAGTTATAAGAAAATAGTCACCCAAGTTCCCAAGAACAAACCATATATTTCTACCCTCAAGTGTTTCACAATCTCTCCCCTCTGTATATGAACATACAACCCCAATGTGTTTAGAAGTATTTCTTAATCCCCTTAAATATCTCTAAAGGTTTCATAAATTCCAAGAACTTTAGGGAATTTATACCCTTGCCTCTCTAAGATTCCAATATGATTCCTAACTCTTCTCAATGTTTTTTAAGCTCTAAAGTTTTGAAGGTTGTGAAGACAAAAATGATAAAGTTTCATATTTATAAATGTTAAAATTTAATAAATCCTTAAAATTCCACAAGCAAACAAATTTGCAAACCAAAACGACCAAAGTCGATACACGTGAATCATCTTAATCGACCTGATACCCGACTGATCTGACTTGTCGTCGTTGCCACTAACTGGACTTTGGTCAGAGTGTTATAGGTCTGTAATCACTGATTCCTCCGTAATTAAAAGTTATGTTTTCCCAACACCTGCACCCAATCAAATTTATTTTTCTCTATTAGATTTAGTGTGGGGTGTTAGATATATATATATATATATATATATATATATATATATATATATATATATATATATATATATATATATATATATATATATATATATATATATATATATATATATATATATATATATATATATATATATACCCTATGCTCATGATAACAAAAGAATAACAAGATCAATAAAACAAAATGCGGAAATAGAATTAGAGGTTTTACCTTCTGCCATTGTTGCAGTGTTGTGAGTGCACTGCCTTTGATTCTTCCAAGCTCTTGCTCTCTTAATATAGATGGTGTATTTATTTTGTGATGAGAGAAAGCTTTGGGGACCAAAGACTATTTATAGGCTTGATTCTACCATTAAGAATTTAAAGCCATTAAAACTCATTACCATCCAATTAAATGGTCATATCAATTTACATTAAAACCAAAATAAATTATACCCTTTTCAGAACCAAAATCCCAAAACTATGGACCACATTAAATTGGTTTTTTATTATTAATACTTATTATGATATAAATAAGAAACTATTACATTCTCCCACTTGGTCCATAGGACCGATTATTGGCATAAATGAGTCATGGAAAACTTACTCAAGAAATAAATATGTGAATCATAGAGATAGTCCCTCTTAAAGCGAGTAGTATCATCTATGTATTACAACACGTCTATTTTCAAGTATATATATGTAATGTGGTAACTAACTTGATGAATAAACCAATGTTTACTCTTGGTCCAGATGTAACATATTTTCTCAAACTGATGTGCGCATGAAAATGAGAAAACATCATAATATAAAAGTTTTATTAATAAACTGTCTGTATAAAATCATAAGGAGGACCCAAGTCCCATGTTCTCTACATGATCCTTAAATTTTATTGGTGGCATGCCCTTAATCAAAGGATCAATGATCATTAAATTAGTACTAATGTGATTAATAACTACTATTTTATCTTTAACTCTTTCTCTAATGGCTAAATACTTTATGTCGATGTGCTTGCTTCGACTTCCACTTTTATTGTTCTTAGCCATAAAGACAGTTGCTGAATTATCGCAAAAAAATCTTCAGAGGTTTAGAAACAGAATCCATGATTCTAAGCCCAGAAATAAAACTCTTAAGCCATACACCATGAGAAGTATCCTCAAAACAAGAGACAAACTCGACTTCCATAGTATAAGTAGCAACCAAGGTTTGCTTAGTACTTCTCCATGAAATAGCTCCATCAGCCATCAAAAAAATATATCTTGATGTTGATTTGCGAGAATTAACACAACCAGCAAAGTCGGAGTCTGAATAGCCCATCACATCAAGATTGTCCGTCTGCCTATACATTAGCATGTAATCTTTTGTTCCTTTAAGATATATCAACACCTTCTTTGCAGCTTTCCAGTGATCCATACTTGGATTACTCTGATAACTTCCTAAGATTCCAACGGCAAATGCAATGTCGGGCCTTTTGCATACTTGAGCATACATAAGACTTCCAACAACAAAAGCATATGGAATGTTCTTCATTTGTTCCCACTCAAAATCATTCTTAGGGCATTGATTCAAATTAAATCTATCGCCCTTGACAATGGGTGCAACACTTGGTGAACAATCTTTCATTCTAAATCTCTCTAAAACTTTATTGATGTAGGTTTCTTGTGATAGACCCAAAATTCCTCGAAGTCTATCTATGTGGATCTTAATGCCAATGACATAAGATGCCTCACCCATATCCTTCATATCAAAGTTTTTAGAGAGGAATTGTTTCACCTCATGTAGAAAACCTTTATCATTGGTTGCAACTAGTATGTCATCCACATACAAAATGAGAAACAAATTTTACTCCCACTGACCTTCTGTTATATACATTGATCCATGGGTTTTTCAATAAACCCAAATGAAGATATCGTTTCATGGAATTTAAGATACCATTTATGAGAGGCTTGTTTTAAACCATATATGGATCTCTTAAGCTTGCAAACCAAATGCTCACCACTATTAGAAGAGAAACCTTCAGGTTGTTTCATATAAACCTCCTCCTCTAAATCACCATTAAGAAAGGCTATTTTCACATCCATTTGATGCAACTAAAGGTCAAAATGTGCAACTAATGCCAAGATGACACGAAGATAATCTTTCTTAGATACATGAGAAAAAGTATCAGTGTAATCGATTCCCTCCTTTTGAGTAAATCCCTTAGCAACGAGTCTGGCCTTGTATCTCTCAATGTTGCCTAATGAATCTTTCTTGGTTTTAAAGACCCATTTACAACCAATGACCTTTACCCCATTAGGTAACTCTACAAGATCCCATACGTCGTTGTTTTTCATGGAATTCATTTCATCATTCATGGCATCATACCATAAATTTTTGACTCTTTGCAACTCATGGCTTGTCTAAAGCTCTCAGGATCATTCTTAGCTCCAACATTATAGTCAAATTCTTGTAGATACACAATGTAATCATCAGGAATGGCTGATTTTCTTGTCCTAGTAGATCTTCTTAATGTTTGATCAACATTTTCTTGTGGATCTTGTTGTTCAACTAATTATTCATCATCTTGATGACCAACTTGATTTACTGGATCATCAGTAGTTTGTGGAGTCTCGACGATTGGTTGATCAACATCCATTTGAACTTGAGGGATGTTGTAAATAGTAACCAATCTATTACTTGAAATGGAAGGTTCATACTCTATATGATCATGCACAAAAATTGAATTTTCAATTTGATCGCTCCCACTAGTCAAATGATTTTCAAGAAACTTTGCATTTCTTGACTCCACAATCCTAGTTGTATGAGATGGACAATAAAATCTATAACCTTTAGACCTTTCGGCATATCCAATGAAATACCCACTAATGGTCCTCGGGTCTAGTTTCTTTTCTTGTGGGTGATAAATCCTCACCTCAGACGGACATCCCCAAACGCGCATATGTCGTAAACTCGGCTTCCATCCCTTAAATAACTCAAATGGTGTCTTTGGGACAACCTTGGATGGAACCCGATTTAGAATATACACAACCGTCTTTAGTGCTTCATTCCACAATGATTTAGGAAGATTAGAGTTGCTAAGCATACTCCGCACCATGTTCAATAATGTTCGGTTTCTTCTTTTTGTAACACCATATTGGTTTGGAGAACCGGGCATGGTGTATTGGGCAACAATCCCATGTTCTTGAAGAAACTTAGCAAATGGACCAGGTGCTTGTCCACTCTCAGTGTATCTACCATAGTATTCACCACCCCGATCTGATCTCACTATCTTTATTTGTTTTCCACACTGATTCTCAACTTCAGCCTTAAAGACTTTGAAGGCATCCAATGCTTCATATTTATTGTTAAGCAAATAAATATTCATATATCATGAGTAATCATCTATGAAAGTGATGAAATATTTCTGACCATGTGCATCTATATCAGGACATCATATGTCTGTATGAATTATTTCTAATATACTTGTACTTCTATTGGCACCTTTCTTAGACATGTTGGTCTGCTTTCCCTTAATGCAGTCAACACAAGTTTCAAAGTCAGCAAAATCTAGAGTATTAAGTACCCCATCTTTTACTAACCTTTTAATTCTCTATATGGAGATATATCCTAATCTCCGATGTCATAACATAGAAGAATTCTCATTAATATTACACCGCTTAGTGCCGGTTTGAACATGCATTGACCTATAAATGGATTCGATTTGTAAATTAATACGATAAAGACCATCAAACAATATACCATTCCCAACACATTCCGAATTATAAAATAATTCAAATAAGGTGTCTTTAAAATTAAAGGAGTATCCAAAAGGTACAAGTCTAGAAACAGAAATTAAGTTTCGTAGAAACTTGGTACATAAAAGGTCATTTCTAATTTCAAAACAAAACCATTATTCAAAATTAAATTGCAAGTTCCAATAGCTTCCACATGTGAGCCCATCCTGCTTCCTGATAGGACAGTCCGCTCACTTCCCACTGGCTTCGTTAGGTTTTGCATACCCTGTAAGGAATTTGTTATATGGATTGTTGATCCAGAATCAATCCACCAGGTGTTAATATTAACATCGGTCATATTAGATTCATAAAAAACAAATGAGAATAAATTACCTTTCTTCTCAAGCCATTCTTTGAATCCAGGGCATTCCTTCTGAATGTGCCCTCCCTTTTTACAGAAGTAACATTTTGCTTCTTTCTTGATATCACCTTACGGTGGTATTTTGAAATTTCCTTTTTGATTGGCTTGTGACTTGTCAGTTTTAAAAGCTTTGTTCTTCTCGCGAGTGCTTGTCAACAATGCACTCTTACTCTGTTCCATTACAAGCCTTTCTTCTTCCTGAACACGCATGGTCATTAATTCATTGATTGACCATTTATCTTTGTGTGTATTGTAGGAGATCTTGAAAGTCCCATACTCAGACGAAAGAGAGTTCAAAATATAGTGCATCGGGAAGGAGTCAGACATATCAACCTCAAGTTTCTTAAGTTGAGCTGAAATGTCACGCATTTTCATTATGTGCTCATGCACACCTTTCACACTGGTGAGTCGATAGGAGGAAAATCTCATAATTAATGTGCTTGCCAAAGCCTTTTCAGAAGTGACAGACTGATCGTCAATGGCTTTCAGCAAATCACAGATATTCTCATGCTGATCGACAGAACCACGTATCCCACCTGTGACCTTAGTCTTAATGAACATCACACTGAGCCGGTTGGATCTCTCCCACCGTTCATATAGTGCGATTGCAGCTGGAGTACTTTCACCTGCAATTGCAGGTGGTTCATCTTTCCTAATAGCATAATCTATGTCCATCCATCCTAGATGAAGGAGAATTATTTCCTTCCACATCTTATAGTTATCTCCTTTGAGCTCGGGAATATCACATCGGATCTCAAAAAAATTAGCAGGTTGAGAAGCTAAAAAGATAAACAAAATTGATGTCAAAATTTGAGGCATAAATATTATCCAAATTGTATGTATTATCAATATAAACATACCATAAAATAAATCTTGCAACATAAAAATTACCTATGGGCTAAATTTTAATGTAATAAGATTTTAAAAAAATTGCGATAGATTTTTCAAACCTCACACTTTACGTGCATGATATAATTTTGTTTTTCTATCCAAAATTAATACTTTATGATAAAATTATCAAATTATGTACCAACTCATAATTCCTGTGGGCAAGTTATGAAAATATTTTGACATTTTATCCCAATTAATCATACAAATATAATAAAAATTCCTGTAGGATAAAATTCATTATACCACGTATAATTAATTACAATTTTATGTCTAATAATTTATGTGATCTCAAAACTTTAAAAAAATAATCTCAATTAATTTAAGGATGCTGTGGCTAATCCAAATTAATCAAAATTATAACGATCACTAGACATAGTAACTCAATTATATGAGAGAAAAAAATTAAATAAATAAGATCTCTTATACAATTGCTTAACAAAATAATAACATTATAAATCAATTTTAATTTATGCACAAATTTAATTCAAAGATTAAATAATAAGGCATAATGATCAGTAAAAATGAAATCATATGGATATGAACAAAATCAAAATACATGTTTAACAAAGAAGCCCAACGGTAACATTCATGAATGTCATGGATTATGACCTGCGTTCAATACCCAGCCATAGGTCCAGATGTAACATATTTTCTCAAACTGATGTGCGCATGAAAATGAGAAAACATCACAATATAAGAGTTTTATTAATAAATTGTATGTATACAATCATAAGGAGGACCCAAGTCCCATGATCCTTAAATTTTATTGGTGGCATGCCCTTAGTCAAAGGATCAACGATCATTAAATCAGTACTAATGTGATTAATAACTACTATTTTATCTTTAACTCTTTCTCTAATGGCTAAATACTTTATGTCGATGTGATTGCTTCGACTTCCACTTTTATTGTTCTTAGCCATAAAGACAGCTGCTGAATTATCGCAAAAAATATTCAGAGGTTTAGAAACAGAATCCATGATTCTAAGCCCAGAAATAAAACTCTTAAGCCATACACCATGAGAATTAGCCTCAAAACAGGAGACAAACTCGGCTTCCATAGTAGAAGTAGCAACCAAGGTTTGCTTAGTACTTCTCCATGAAATAGCTCCATCAGCCATCACAAAAATATATCCTGATGTTGATTTGCGAGAATCAACACAACCATCAAAGTCGGAGTCTGAATAGCCGATCACATCAAGATTGTCCGTCTACCTATACATTAGATTGTAATATTTTGTTCCTTTAAGATATCTCAACACCTTCTTTGCAGCTTTCCAGTTATCCATACCTGGATTACTCTGATATCTTCCTAAGATTCCAACAGCAAATGCAATGTCGGGCCTTGTGCATACTTGAGCACACAAAAGACTTCCAACAACATAAGCATATGGAATGTTCTCCATTCTTCCCGCTCAAAATCATTCTTAGGGCATTGATTCAAATTAAATTTATCGCCCTTGACAATGGGTGCAACACTTGGTGAACAATCTTTCATTCTAAATCTCTCTAAAACTTTATTGATGTAGGTTTCTTATGATAGACCCAAAATTCCTCGAAGTCTATCTCTGTGAATCTTAATGCCAATGACATAAGATGCCTCACCCATATTCTTCATATCAAAGTTTTTAGAGAGGAATTGTTTCACCTTATGTAGAAAACCTTCATCATTGGTTGCAAGTAGTATGTCATCCACATACAAAATGAGAAAACAAATTTTACTCCCACTGACCTTCTGGTATATACATTGATCCATGGGGTTTTCAATAAACCCAAATGGAGATATCTTTTCATGGAATTTAAGATACCATTGACGAGAGGCTTGTTTTAAACCATATATGGATCTCTTAAGCTTGCAAACCAAATGCTCACCACTATTAGAAGAGAAACCTTCAGGTTGTTTCATATAAACCTCCTCCTTTAAATCACCATTAAGAAAGGCTGTTTTCACATCCATTTGATGCAACTCAAGGTCAAAATGTGCAACTAATGCCAAGATGACACGAAGAGAATCTTTCTTAGATACAGGAGAAAAAGTATCAGTGTAATCGATTCCCTCCTTTTGAGTAAATCCCTTAGCAACAAGTTTGGCCTTGTATCTCTCCATGTTGCCTAATCTTTCTTTGTTTTAAATACCCATTTACAACCAATGTCCTTTTCCCCATTAGGTAACTCTACAATATCCCATACGTCATTGTTTTTCATGGAATTCATTTCATCATTCATGGCATCATACCACAAATTTGACTCTTTGTAACTCATGGCTTGTCATGCAACTCATTTCATCATTCATCATCATTCATGGCATCATACCACAAATTTATAGGTCTGTAATCACAAATTCCTCCATAATTAAAAGTTATCTTTTCCCAACACCTGCACCCAATCAAATTTATTTTTCTCTTTTAGATTTAGTGTGTGGGGGGGGGGGGGGTCAACATATTTTTTGTCATGCCTACTACTAGTATATATACCAGGAACCTTCAACTCAAATTGAGTATTCTCCATAAAAGTTTCTGACATCTTTATCTCTGGGTCTTTACTCTTCCTCACCTTCCGAGACTCACTAAAAATGACACGTTTGTAAATGGGAAACTTTGATCCTCAAAATTCCACCGCCCACTTCTAATAACCCTTTTCACCTATTGGTTAACAATTGAAGACACAATTAAAAATCTTACCATCAAGATGAACTAGCTTGATTTGATCAATAAGCTACATTTTGACGAACTCTAAAATAGAGTAATCATTTGGTTTCCTACTCCAAACCTTCATAAAGGTCCGGAAGTTTATTCTTATAAATTAACATATTTCGACCAGGTAAGTTGGTTTGGCATTAGCCTTACCCTAGAAACTATGTGGCAAATCAATAGTCAAATGTGTTTTTATCCTTTGTCTACTGCAAAACTCATTAATGTGCCTTGAAACAACCTTCAAACATCTACCATGCCTTGACCTCAAATCACACAACATGTTCTTTTCATGAAAGTCTTCACTAGCCGATGATGAATGAACAACATTATCGGAACCTTCTACAATATATAACCCACATATTTTAGACCATATATCCATGATCACTACACCATGCAAAATATTCAACACCCTCAAGTTCAACTCTATTGGAGTAGCTTATATCATGAAACATGCTTATGGATAATCATTTTTGCCCGTGCTCTGAAACATGCCTCACATTGTGTAAAAGAAGCTCACAATCATCGAACATTTTAAGTATGACCATACAAATACCATGAACCTTGCAAGTTTTATTGTCACCGAGGAAAATAACTTCACCTTCCTCCCACTTCAAAGTCTCAAAGTATTATTTTCTTGGACAAATGTGATAAGAGAAACCTAAGTCAATGACACAAGTCTCTTGAGTCTTCAAAATCGATACAAATAGTGTAACAACACTATCATAACTATCCTCATCTAAGGAAGCAACAATATGAACAAAATCTTAATTGTTCTCTCTCGTGAGACAATCCTTTGTGAAATAAATAAAATTTTAAAAAATAAAGCATTTTAACTGATAACTGTCAAATTTCCTAAATTTTGGCATTCCTCGTATGTTAAAAGAATAAAAATCTAATTAAAAAAAACTATATGTTTCTTATCATGTGAGATAGTTTTATTTGAACTGTATAGACTAAATATGATTATTTCTTCTAATAAAAAATTCAAAAATAAATTGATCACATTTTAAGAATTCAACTACTTCAAATAGATTTAGAATTATCTTGATAATGCAAATGTTATTATGCTAAATCAATTTGAAAACAGTAACATCATTCAATCCTATTAATTATTAGTATATTAACTCTATCTAGTTTTATAATTTTTCATTCAATCCCCTTAAAATATATTCATATTAAAACAGCGGGAGTAATGTTAATCTCTTTCTCTCTCTCTCTCTCTTTTATATATATATATATATATATATATATATATATATATATATATATATATATATATATATATATATATATATATATATATAAAAGAGAGAGAAGAAATGGAATACGTTTTTTTTTATTTAGATATGGTATAAAAGGTTGACGATGTGTTGGTGAAGTTTATCATGAAAAGTCTCTGGCACGACATTGATAGTCTTTGGTATCACAAACTGAAGTGATAAACCCAAAAATATTTGAGGCGTTTCCTTTATATGTAAGAAATGTTTCCTTAGATTTCATAGATATTAGTTAAAATTATGATATTGTGGGGAGTCCAAACATGTATGTCGAGGAGTTAAAGATCCCATAGAAGTAAAAAATCTTGGAATGGGTATGGCTAGAGAGGAGGAATCTGCTTTCTTTAGGATTTCCATTAGGGAAGTTATGCATGGTTTTGCCTTCCCAAAAATCCCTATACTAAAATTGAAGATTATAGATGTTTAAATGGATGAGCCAAAGACCCATATTTATATTAAATCCTTTACACACCCTGTGGTCACGAACTAAGTGACAACGGGGATAGATGGTGGATAAAGCTTGATTACGCTCCATTACTCATGGTCATAATTTTTTGTTTCTCGACAATGATACTAAGATGGTACAAAGGGGCAAGAAGCTCTTGAGGTATGTGTTGACACAAATAATTTACCATGGATGAAATGATATATCTTAAGTACAATGTTCATTTTCAGCGAAACACGTCGGATAGAAAATGCGTACTACGATGTAGGTTCGTCCTTTGACAAGGAGGTTTTACACGTTGATCCCGACAAGAGACCATGTATTCATTTTGATGGGTTTGGACTAACCCTTCATGAGTGTATGTTTTCTAGAATGAGGTTTAGGCTTCCTTTCAACAAATTTTAGGTTAGGTTCACGAATCACTTGGGAATTGCCTCTTTGAAATTTTACTCTGTGAGTTGAACCTACATTAAGGTCTTATGGTATTGGGGTAAATTCAAGAACAATGTTCCTACCTTAAATATCCTCTTTAACCTCTTCAACATACAATACACCTCAACTACTATATACTAGGACCAAGGATTGATTTCCTTTAGTCAGTGGAAAAAGATGTTTAAAGTTTAAATGGATAATTTTAAGATTTCTAAGGATAAATATCATCTGGTTACCCCCCTTTAGTTGCAATGCCCGTGAAAGTTTATGTGTGATACTAGAGGGTCATATGGATCTTAAAGACCCATTCCCAGGGTGTGCTCTTTCTTCCCCTTAAGATATCATGTCGGCTCCAAAGTGTGTAGACATCTTTTCAAATTATTAGAGTGACAATCATTTAATTAAGGGTTCATGCATGTATATCTATGAGTCTTATGATATGTCTTATAAGGAAGAGATTTAAAATTTAGCTTTGCCTTATTCTAGGAATATCTAGTCTTTTCAAATGAAGTTGGTCCTTTTGATGGTAATGCCCCGAAGAGGAAGAAGGGACACATAGAAACCCAGTTGTTGGTAAAGGCAAGCACCAGGGAAGAAAGATAAAAAATATTCGTCGAGGAGACGAACCTTTGTTGTCTTTTAAGTTTTTAATATTGCTTATTTACCTTACATATTCATCTTTTACTCTTTTATCTTACATATAACATGACTATTCTCAATGAAATGGTGGAAATTAAGATATGCTTTAGTAAAAGCACGCCAATTCCCTTATAGTGTGCCCCCAGAATAGTATAATGAGGCAGTAGTAGAGGAACAGAGAATAGTTGTCAAAGGGTCAATCTCAAGGAGATAGTGCTAGAGGAAACACATAACCAGGCCCCTCAGAATTCTTAGGGTCGAAAAAAAATCTCAGGATCAATTGAGAAATCATGCTTGAGATCGATCTTTATCAAGGATGTTTAGTGAAGATTCTTCTAGGGGAGAAGGGAAAAAATCTTGTCACTGATGGGCCGACTCTAAAGAAGCGTATTTGGAGGTACTAGAGTAGGGGAAATTGATAATAAGTGGGACTTAAAGTGTGTCACCTATTTATACCATATTGTATTTTCTTTTCACCCATGGCCTCTAGTTGGCCAATGATGTTTAGTCCAACCTCCCAAATAGTGACCATACCTACTTTGCTCGCTTAACCGAGTTGAGCCTCCCAAATGTGCTTTCAATGATGCAACCAAAAAATGGGAGGTATTGGTTCTATACATTATTAAGAAGAAGAAAGAGGTCTTGCAAAAGTGGCTCGACTCCTTTCTTCTAAAGAGAGAAAGTCGTCTGAATGAGATTTTTAGGAATAGGAAGCTCTTAGAGGTCTAAGAGGAAGAGGTGAAGGAGTATGGTTCCTCTTCTATCCTAAATTCCATAGTGACAAGTTTGGAGAAGCTATTGAAGAAGAAGGATAAATCCATGGGTGAGGCCCATACCTCTTTGTCTGGAACCAAAGTTGCTTTGACTGAGGCTAATGAGTCACTTAAGATTGCCAATAAAATAATGGAAGACATGGACACCTATTTGAGGGAGGAAAAGGTATCTCATGTGAAAACGGTTAAAAAGCTTAAGGAGTAGTTGAAAAATGAAAAATGAAGAAAAAGACCTTTAACACAATGAGTTTATCATAGTCGTTCAAGTTGGAAACAATGTTATGTAAAACTTTATTGATGATGCCCTGAACCAAGTAGATAAACTTTGTCATGAAGTAAAGATCACGAGAGATAAAATCCATGATTTATTAGGAGGTTGTAGATGGGGAAATTGGTCCTTCTTAGTGAAGCTCTGTCTTCCTAGGTTTTCTTTTATTTTCCTTTTTTATTGTGCAATCATGTTGGCTTTATTTCTTTTATTTTCATCAACTTGTATTATATTGGCCTCTAATATAGAATTATAAAAAAAATTATGAACAATTTATACTTCATCATTTGTCAACGCATTATGCTTCCGTTATCCGCATCATCCATTTTCTTTTAAGGATTGTTGTCACGGGTTCTTTGTAGCCGCTCTAGAGAGTAGGTCTTTATATCGTTCTACATCTTCGGGGACCGTGTATGTCAAAGGACTTTAATTAATTTAATGTTGACATCTAATTGGTGCTGCTTGGAAAAGCGAACTATTTTCATATTGTCGTCATGTCAAAGGGATATCGTTGTAGGGTCTTTTAGTAGTGCTTAATGTATTTGATGGTCTCTTGCTAAGTTAAAAGGGACGGTTACTAGTTCTTCATGAACATTGTGATACTTCATCTATAGGTTGATGATAGAATCGATGATGGTAACAATTGTAAACAAAGGTTTTCCTAATATACAATTGTAAACACTTTTGTAAGGGACCACTAAGAACTTACGTCTAATGTCCTCACATATTTCCCTTCTTCAATAGTGGTCATCAAATCTGTGTGCCCAAAGGTGTATTAGAGTCATCGGACGCGTGTTCGTGTAGGGAGATAATCTTCCCTTTTCCAACACTAACTTCTCGAAGAGATCAATATACATGATGTCACGCGAGCTTCCCTCGTAGATCAAGATTCTTTATACTTTACTCTGGCCATTATCACAAGTCAAAAGATTTTATTAGGGATACTTCTCATTTTTTACCTATCTCCAAACCCTAAAATGGGTCTCTCATCCCCTTTCTTCGCCTTTTGTTTCCAATTCTATGACTTATCTCTTTGTCGATCTTTTAAGAGGCTCTTTTAGGCGAAATAATCCTCTCATAATTGAGGAGATAGAGACATGCCCTTGTTGATGTTGGAGAGATAGAGAAGCCACCATATCAGTTACAAAATAATTGTGATGTGATATTTCTGAATGAATTAAGATTAAGTTATAGTGGTTTGTAACAAGTCTTCTAGCACCTTGTGTTCCAAATGAGGTATGTGTCGCGGCACGAAAAATACCGGAGTGTACGAACGCTTGAAATACAACAAGAGTCTCCACTGAAGTTTTATTTTTTAAAGGGAAACGCCAATAAAACCCTTGAAAAGCAAAAATAGGTCATCGCAACCAAATTCAGGTTCGGGAGTTGGTTATGCACGGGGAAGGTATTAGCACCCGCAAAATTGTTGTACTCGACTGGAATCCTTTAATTATTTTTATGAATAAGAGTATTAGCTTAGTTATTTTATTTCTTTTAATTATTGCGAGTTATTTACAAAAAAAGAGATAAAAGAGAAAAATTAGGTTTTTATTTATGGTGTTTGACAAGATGTTGAATCTTGGTTCTATATATTTCCAAGTGTGATTGGGAACTCAAAGCTATATATTTCTTGGTAGCAAATGCTTGTTGGTTGGTCGATTTTAGTGAATGATGTTCAGGTCGCATTCGAGCGGTTAAACATTGCTTGTTGCTCGCGCATGAGAGGCTGAAGCATTTGTTTGTATATCACATCAGAATGGATAAAACATCATTCATTTGTTAAAAGGTTTTCGGTCGCACTGAGTCAGAAACAAGGTTCGATGACTTGAAGTTTTTTTTAGGTGGAAGAAGAGTATTCGAAAGGTAAGCTATATAGCAGGTATCTAAATACTTAGAGATAACAATGATATACATTCAATAAATCCTTTTTCATTCGGTTTTTGATTGTAAAAGGTATGATATGAATTCAACCAAAGTTCTTTGAAGATGACAAGTACTTGAAAGGCAAGCTATACAACAGATATCCAAGTACTCGAGGATCACATGGATATACATCTAACAAATTCTTTTTTTTCATCCGTGAAGGGACACGTTGACATCGATTGCGCTATTATGTTTTGAAGGGATGACGAGTATTCGAAAGGCAAGCTATACAACAAGTATCCAAATACTCGAGGAAAAGAGGGATATACATCTAACTAGTCATTTTTCATCCGATTTTATATTGAAAAAAGTTTTAAGTGAAAGTGGATTGGTTTTACAATGAAAATTAGAGTTTTTGATTTTGGCTTTTATTTAACCAAAGAAAATAAATATCATATGCAACAAGAAAGAAAAAGAAATTAACCAAAATAGAAGAAGTAATAAAAAATTTCAAAAAGGGTGTGCCATATATAAATGAGAGGTTTAAGTAAAAAAAATGAATTGGTCCCAAATCCCTAAAATAAATAAAAACTAAAAGGATGCGAAAGAGGTGTGCTGTAAATAAGGGGTGTAGCCTATGATCCCAAATGGAAGGCTCAATCCCCTTAAACTCACATCGGTAGGGGTGTGGGGAGAGAAACGTGACATGGTGGAATAAAGGAGGGGTGTCTAGCCTAGAAGGCCCAAGACCCAACCCATTTGGCAGAAAAACAGAAAAAAGGAATTATTTGGAGGCGTGGGCCATCTGATGGGGATCAGATGGGCATGATTGGCCTTAGGAAATCCTAATTTGGTCCATACAATCTGAATCATGTGATCCATAGCTCATGGTCCACTACATACACCATAGGGAGTCATGCATAAGATCCTTTTTATTTTGAAACCATACACCAATAAGGTTATGACAAATGTCCCTTTTTGATTTAAAATAAAATTAAAATGAAATAACAAAAAACATGGAAAGGTACGAAAAATCTCATAAACAAAGTAATCAGAAGAAATAACGAAAAATGGTAAAAACTACCCAAACTAGAGCTTTAAAAAACCAGAATCTAGCAAACTCTATGAGTTTTCCAGTGAAGGTTCCGACCACCGATGAACTTTTCGGTGAAAGATCCTAGTTGTAGGCGACTCAAAAAGACGATTTGAGATCGAATATGAACCTCTTTTTTCTTCTTTATGCTTTTGTTTCTTCTTCTACTCCTTCTTTCCAAATCAAATATAAACTACCTTGCCCCTCTTAAACCCAACTTGATCCCTACTTCTTTTTTATTGTGTCAAGGTAAAAGGATGGCAGTGGTGATTAAAACAATGAAGAGGAGCTTCAATAGTGATGAAGGAAGGACTAGTTGGCTCGACTTTCACTCAAAATTTTCTTCAATGCGAAGAAAATGCTTAAAGGTTTTTGCTTCTGATTTCAAGTGTATTATGGTTGCTAATTAGTGTATAACCTTTTAACATTTATAGGGTAGAATTAGGTTAAATATGAGTGTGTGAGTGTGTAAAGTGCATGGAATTTTAGTGATGAATGAGATGAAAATCGTGTGAGTTTGAGAGGAACAGAATGAATCAACCGTGTGAGTGGAATGTGTAGCACAAAATATGGGATTCTCTTGTGCAATCCGTGTGATGAGGGTGAGGTAAAGAGATAGATAGAATTTTTTGAGATATTTTCTATGTGATGATAAAAAGGTAAAAGTTATGGTTTTCACGTGAGTTTTGGGCATGTGTACATGGCCATGTATGTAACATGAATGATGATGTAATGAAACTTTGATTATTCTTAATGACTTTCGTGTTTTGTCTTTTGTGAATTTCAATTTTCATTCAATTTATTATTTTTGGCTTTTTAGATGATGTATGCATATGATGCATAATGATGGAATGCATGATGAATAAAGTGGATGATGTATATGTAATTAGATTACTTTTTACTTTAAATGAAACTAATTTGAATTTTGTTTGACTTTGGTCTTTAATGACATTTTTTTTTACAAAATTGACACAACATATGCAAATCTAAATTGATTTTATAATGATAAAAATGAATGGTATGTGAAGATTATTTAAGGTATGAAATATGACAAAGGGACAATTAATTATAAATGGTGCCAACCTTAAGGGGTATCTACCTTAGCACCAAATAAAATTAAAATGCATAAAGCCAAAGAGATGAAAAAATATTGGGACACAATTAGGGTATGACAGTCTGGAGTCGATGGAGGTTATGCTCAATGGTGACGACCATGATTATGGCGATTATATGAGTCCTTTAGATGTTTGGCCTCAGTATTGCTGCTAAGAAGATGCAGTGGGAAGAGATGAATTTGAAATTGGAGCGTCTACTTCAGAAGGAAGAAATGGTTTTTTCAACGCGGTGGTAGATACGGTGCGACAATGTTGTAATGAATGAGTGATTGAGTAGTATTTAGAGCTACCATTATTGATGGTTGTGAAATTTTTTGATGATCGAATCAGTTAACGTAAATGATTGTGGAAATGTAACAAATGAAATCAGAAGAATTCGACATGAAATTTTGTGAGAAACGAGAAACGGTCCTCACAGACGGCGCCATTATTCTGATGTGGAACAAGAGGTTGGTGATGTGTTGGAGAAGTCCATTATGGAAAATCTATGGTACTACGATGAGAGTCTTTGACGGATGGAGAAGGGGTGTATATGTAAAGTTAACACTCCAATGCCTAAGTCAGTGAAGTTAGAGAGAAATAGCTTGCAAGAATAGAATGAATCGTACCTTAGCGAGACTTGGAGCTACACTTTACACATGAACGATGGTTAGAATTGTCCCTGGTGGATGCGGTGCTCGATGCGGAAGACCATTTTATGGATTTCACTGGTCAAGATGAGTGTGGTGCTTAGCTCTTGTGTGCAGCTCCTTTGTGAGGGTACATTTGTTTGTCAGTCTAAGCAAGTGGAAATCTGGAGTGGACCTCATGTTGGCCGATTTTATTGGTCCATTTGGCCAGTCTGAAACAATATCTTTGTTTGAATTAACTAAAAGGAATTTCTTATGGAACCCTATGAAAAAATGAAAATGTCCCTTAGATTCCAGAGATGCATCTCCGGACGTACCACGTACCAACTTTATGGCGCACCAAATGAGTGTCATCTTAGATTAATACTAAAAAAGATTTTGGAGATGCATCTCCTGATATTTTCAACAAATATATTCATAGTGGATCAACCCAGTGGACATTACGGAGATGCATCTTCGTAGGTTTAGGGCGGGATTTTGAAATTGATGTCAACTTTGCATGTCAGATATTTCCGAAGATGCATCTCTAGAATAATTTGATAAAACACTGAACTGCATGATCACACAACCATACTTGTTTTCCACTCCAAACCCTTACCAAAAACTCTTCCATTCTCAATCCATATTTTCATTCCAAAAATCTCCAATCTTGTGTTTCATCACATCAAAAGGAGCAAAAGAAGTTGGTATTCCAGGTAAAGATAATTTATTTTAAGATTCATTTCTCACATTAATCTTGTTTTCACTATGAAAAACGTGCGTTTATTCTGGAGATGTATTTCCGGATTCGATATGAACTTGTCTAGAGATGCATCTTTGGTATCTGTTTGTGTTCACTTTTTATCTATGTTTACAAAATTTGCACTTATTGAGTGTTTTGTTCTACAATCTTGTTGTGAAGGCGATATATGTTTGTTGGATCTATGAGTTGGCATCAATTTTGGTAAAACTTAGTGTTATCACAAGATGTCACGCGTGTTGTCTTAACATGTGATATCAGCTTCTTGCAGGTTGTTTAAATATGGTTGTGCAGGATTTAGTCAAGATGTCAGACCCGATGTTAAGACATGTGTATACAGAACATTCAGTCTGAATGTTATGTGTTTTGTTGTTGTGCTTTTCATGCAAATCTTTGTGTGCTTATGTGGAGATTGTATGCGCTATTCAAGGAGTTATTCTATTTAAAACCAGAATGTTCTATTTTACAAAAAGGAATGATTAGCTGCTGCTTCTTAGAAGATACGCAATTAAAATAGAATTAGGGTTTCATGCTGCCCAGGCCCATTCAAAAAGCTTCTACTTAAAGGCCATGTAAAACCTGTTTTAGACACAGAAGAAATGAACGATGAAGTGAGAGAGTTTTAGGGTTTTAGTCTTGTGTGAACTTGTGTATTGTGAGCCATTCATTCATCTTGTTGATGTATGAATTGGACTGAGTTTTGTGTTGTAATTTGTCCACTCTAAGCTTTGAAGTACGAGTGTATTTGTTTACTTGGTTGAAGCTTTTAAGAAAGATCAAGTATGTGTCCTTGAAGTGTGTCTTCTTTCTTTTTGTATTTGTTCTTATATCACTGTTGTGATTGAGGGGGAGTGAGTAGGGTCTCATATCTAAGAGTTCTTAGATAGAAGTCACACGGGTTGAGATTAGTTGAAAAGACTGTAACTTAAAGTTGTTTATTGAGAGTCTTTGAACTAATTCTGTTTAGTGGATTTCCTTCCTGGCTTGGTAGCCCCTAGACGTAGGTGAGTTTGCACCGAACTGGGTTAACAATTACTTGTGTCGCTTGTTCAATTGTTTCTCTGTTTTTATCCTGTTTATATTTCACTTGTTGTTCAGATATTAGTGTCGTGACATTACCTTCAACATCTCATATCTGATACCAGAATTTCAATTGGTATCAGAGCAGGAATCCTGCTCTGGTTCTGGGTGAGATCTTGGGATGTTACTTTGTGGTACTATGGATAGAGACAGAGGATCTGTACACAGACCACCAATTCTGGATGGATCTAACTATGACTACTGGAAACCTCGAATGGTAGCTTTCTTGAAATCTTTGGATAAAAAGGCTTGAAAGGATATTCTAACAGGCTGGGAACATCCCTTCACTACAAAGGAAGGAGAAGTTACAACTGATAAGAAGCCTGAGGAAGAATGGACCAAGGAGGAGGATGAACTAGCTCTTGGAAATTCTAAAGCATTGAATGCTATATTCAATGGGGTTGATAAGAACATCTTCAGAATGGTGAACAATTGTGAGGTGGCTAAAGATGCTTGGAATATTCTCAAAACCACTCATGAAGGTACCTCTAGAGTGAAGATGTCTAGATTGCAGCTGCTTACTACAAAGTTTGAGAATTTGATAATGAAAGAAGATGAAAGTATTCATGACTTCCATATGAATATCCTTGAAATTGCTAATGCCTCAGGAGCCCTGGGTAAGAATATGTCAGATGAAAAGCTTGTGAGGAAAATTCTCAGATCACTTCCCAAGAGATTTGCCATGAAAGTGACAGCCATAGAAGAATCTCAAGATATCTGCAAGATGAGAGTGGATGAGCTAATTGGATCCCTCCAAACATTCGAGTTGGGAATGAGTGATGGATCTGAAAAGAAAGTCAAAAGCATAGCCTTTATGTCAAACATTTAAGATAAAGAGGAAGAAAGTAGTCAGGATATTGATGAAGGTATGTCAAATGATTTAGCATTACTTGGGAGACAATTCAATAAAATCCTGAAGAGGATGGATGTAAGGTCAAAGTCTAATGTCAAGAATAACTCAGTTGACATCAGTAGGACCAATGATGCTGGAAGAAGAACAAAATCTGAGGAAAAATCCAAACAGGGCAAAGGAATTCAGTGCCATGAATGTGAAGGGTATGGATACATTAGAGCTGAATGTGGGACCTACCTCAAGAAACAGAAGAAAAATCTTGCTGTTACTTGGTCTGATGACAATTCTGAAAGTGAAACAGAAGGAGAGTCTGCCAATCTTGTGACTGACTTGATTGAGAGATGGGATCCTGATGAAGACTCCAGTGATAATGAATTAACCTTTGATGAATTAGCTACTTCTTACAGGAAGTTGTGTTTCAGAAGTGAGGAAGTGTGTCAACAAGTGGAGAATCAGAAGAAACTGATAACCCAACTAGAGGATTAGAAGACAGAACACTTAGAAACCATTTCTAAGTTGAAGATCGAAGCCGTGTTCCTGAATTCGAAACTGGATGAGATGATGAAGTATGTCAGAATGCTAAATAGTGGATTTGACACCTTAGACAAAATCCTCCAGACTGGAAAGATGGCAGAAGACATGACTGGCCTTGGGTTCAATGAATCCTCTCCTGATTGTAGTCCCACTGGTAGCAAACCAAAGATGTCACATCAGGTGTCTCAACATCACAAGGAAAGACAATATAAAGGAAAACACCAAAGATGGATATGTCATTACTGTGGGAAATTTGGCCACATAAAACCATTCTGCTTTAGGCTGTATGGTTATCCTAGTCCTACTCATCATCCTAGACCCAAACAACACATCCCTGTTAACAGAAAACAGTGGGTTCCTAGGGCTGGTGCTACTAACTTGATAGCTCACACCTCCTTCAGAGTCTCAGCCAAAGAAGATTGGTACTTTGACAGTGGATGCTCTAGACACATGACTGGAAGCAAAAACCTGCTAGTTGACCTCCAACCTCATGTCACCAGCTATGTAACTTTTGGTGATGGAGCAAAGGGTGAAATAAAGGGGATTGGAAATCTGAACTATCCTGGAGTTCCTAACCTTGATAATGTGCTGCTTGTTAAAGGATTGACTGCAAACCTGATCAACATCAGTCAACTATGTAAAAAATGAGGTGATCATGAGAGGAGTCAGGTTTAAGGACAACTGCTATATGTGGATTTCTCAAGAAACTATCTATTCATCAATATGTGCTCTAGCTAAAGAAGAAGTGAAACTATGGCATCAAAAACTGGGTCATCTGCATCTTAAAGGAATGAAGAGGATCATATCTGTTGAAGCTGTCAGAGGAATCCTAAAATTAAAGATCGAGGAAGGAGGAGTTTATGGTGAATGTCATATTGGAAAGCAGACAAAGATGTCACATCAGAAGATCAAACATGACACCACATCTAGAGTGTTGGAACTTCTCCACATGGACTTGATGGGACCTATGCAGGTGGAAAATCTTGGTGGGAAAAGGTATGCTTATGTTGTGGTGGACGATTTCTCCAGATATACCTGAATGAATTTTATAAGGGAAAAATCTGATGTGTTTGATATGTTCAAAGATCTTTGCCAAAGGCTTCAAAGAGAAAGAGAGAGTCATATTATCAGAATCAAAAGTGATCCTGGGAAAGAATTTGAGAACAGTAAATTTGCTGAATTCTGTTCATCTGAAGGGATTGGTCATGAGTTCTTTTCTCCCGTTACCCCTCAACAAAATGGTGTGGTGGAAAGGAAAAATAGAACTCTCCAAGAATCTGCTAGAGCTATGATTCATGCTAAGAAGTTGCCTTACCACTTCTGGGCCTTAGCTATGAACACGGCCTGTTATGTTCACAACAGAGTAACCTTAAGGAAAGGGACCTCAACCACTTTATATGAAGTCTGGAAGGGAAGAAGACCTACTATTAAATACTTCCATGTGTTTGGTAGTAAATGCTATATCCTGGCTGATCGTGAACAAAGAAGGAAAACGGACCCCAAAAGTGATGAAGGAATATTTCTGGGCTACTCAACAAATAGCAGAGCCTTTAGAGTGTTTAATTCCAGAACAAAAGTTATGATGGAGTCTATCAATGTTGTTGATGATGATCAAGAGACTGATGTCACAGACGATGTTGAAACATTTCTGAATGATGCCCCAGCTGATCTCCTGGACAAAAGTAGTGAGAGTGAGTCCACTCAAGCTGAACCTGAAGCTGATAAAGTTAATAAGGGACCCTCTATCAGAATTCAGAAGGATCATCCTAAAGATCTCATTATAGGAGACCCAAATAAAGGGGTCACCACTAGATCAAGGGAAGTGATCTCACATGCCTGTTTTGTGTCCAAGATTGAGCTTAAGAATGTTAAAGAAGCCTTAACTGACGAATTCTGGATCAATGCCATATAGGAAGAGTTAGGCCAATTCAAGAGAAATGAAGTATGAGAATTGGTTCCAAGACCTGAAGGAATAAATGTTATTGGAATAAAGTGGGTTTACAAGAATAAATCTAATGAAAAAGGTGTGGTTACTAAAAATAAAGCAAGATTGGTAGCACAAGGATACACTCAAGTTGAAGGAGTTGACTTTGATGAAACATTTGCTCCTGTAGCTCGCCTGGAGTCCATTAGATTGTTGCTAGGAGTGACATGTATTCTGAAGTTTAAACGGTTCTAAATGGATGTGAAAAGTGCCTTCTTAAATAGCTACTTGAATGAGGAAGTATATGTTGAACAACCTAAGGGATTCATAAACGCAAATCTTCCAAAGCATGTGTATAAGTCAAGGAAAGCTCTTTATGGGTTGAAACAAGCTCCTAGAGCTTGGTATGAGAGGTTCACAGTGTTTCTCATTGACAATGGATACAGAAAGGGAGGCATTGATAAGACTTTATTTGTCAAAGATGAAGGAGGAAAGCTCATGGTGGCTCAGATCTATGTGGATGATATTGTGTTTGGTGGGATGTCAAGTAAGATGGTTCAACATTTTGTTGAGCAAATGCAGTCTGAATTTGAAATGAGCCTTATTGGAGAACTAACATATTTTCTTGGCCTGCAAGTCAAGCAGATGGAAGATTCTATCTTTCTATCTCAAAGTAAATATGCCAAGAATATTATTAAGAAGTTTGGCATGGAGAATGCAAGCGACAAGAGGACACCTGCTCCTACTCATCTGAAAGTGTCTAAAGATGAAAATGGTGTCAATGTGGATCAAAGTCTCTACAAAAGCATGATAGAGAGTCTGCTATATCTCACAGCAAGCAGACCTGACATTGCTTTTGCTGTAGGTGTATGTGCTAAATATAAAGCTGAACCAAAGGTGAGCCATATAAACCAAGTGAAAAAGATCCTGAAGTATGTCAATGACACTAGTGACTATGGGATGCTATACACTCATGGATCTGAATCTGTGTTGTCTGGATATTATGATGCTAATTAGGCTGGAAGTGCTGATGATAGGAAAAGCACATCAGGAGGATGCTTCTTCTTGGGGAACAATTTAATATCATGGTTTAGTAAGAAGCAAAATTGTGTTTCTCTGTCTACTGCTGAAGCTGAATACATAGAAGCTGGAAGTAGTTGTTCTCAACTGGTGTGGATGAAAAAAATGCTGACTGAATACAATGTCATGCAAGATGTCATGACATTGTACTTTGACAACCTGAGTGCTATAAACATCTCAAAGAATCCTATTGAGCACAGCAGGACAAAACATATTGATATCCGTCACCATTTTATTAGATAACTCGTGGAGGATAAGATTGTAGCCTTAGAGATGTTGCTACTGAGATGCAGTTAGCTGATATTTTTACAAAGGCCTTGGATGCAAATCAGTTTGAAGTCCTGAGAGGAAAATTAGGACTTGGCATTTATGAAGACTTGTAGAAATTAATATGGAGTGGGAAAAGTAAGCAAATAAGTGTCTATGTGGCTAAAATAAAGCTCCCCCATTATGGTAAATCATCACCTAGTTTTGGAAATACCATATATTACGTCTTCACACGCTACCCCCACAACCTCACTACCTACTCCAACTCTTCCATCTTCCTGCTCCTTCCTCACACACCTCTGCTAGGGCAACTATACTATTTCCACAAAAGCTCCAAAATGTCACAACATTAAAATACTCCTGCTACTAAGTCTACTCAAAAGGTTAGCGCTCCTTCCATGGACATTCCCGATGATGATATTCTGGATGTGGTTCCTTGATCGGTAAAATAGCAAGTGTACTATTTGCACCAATGTAGTAATAAAATGGGAGTTCTCCCGAGTATCGATCTCGAGGACTGCGTAATAAGTACAAATCTTTACAATAATTCCATTGAACAAAAGATCATAGAGGGTTTGTTGATTGTTTTCAAAATGATAAGAACGAGAATAAATTACACAAAGCGTATGAAAAGCTGTAAACGATATGAAAAAGCATGCTAAGGCAAGATGTGTGAATTGCTTTGTACTACACTACCTCCACATTATATAACATCTACGTTGCAATTATTCAAAGTCGATCCTCAAGAATTGTTTTCTCTAATTCCTTAGCCGAAAACCATTAACAGTCAATTTCAATCCTAATTCCTTAGCTATTAAAAATGACGTTACGAACTATGCAATTGATCAAGAATTAACAACTACTACGGTTTAATCCTTATTCCTAAGCGATTAAACCGAAGTATTATTATACAAGAAGCGATAAGGTGGTTTGTCCGACCTAAACCTTAACCATAGATCAAAATTCCATTTGTCCGATAAAATAAAGCATTAAGAACGTTGTATAATAATTTGAATTAAGGAAACGTTGATGATCATAAAAACATAGAAATAATGTTCATACAGTAGCAATTCAGGGACACCCCTAGCATTGGGGGGTTTAGCTTCTCATAGTATTCAAAGAAAACAAATTACAAAATAGAGACATTACAATTCTTTGGTGATGAAGGTTGATCTTCAATCTCTTCCGATCTTGAAAATCTCCTCTTCTCCAAACACCTTGTAAGCTTTCTTCTCTTTTCTGTTTCTTCTTCGTACGATCCAAAGTCCCCTTTTCTCTTTTCCAATCGCAGACTAAATAGTTCGAAATCATCTAAAAGCATAATGAAATACCCAGATTTCCCTCCGGACTTACAGAGAGACCAAAACAACAAAAATCAGCAAACAGGGCGAATTGGCCAACACGGGCCGTGTCAGATGACATGGGCGCCCATGCTGGCTCTCTGTTAACTCAATTCCTTCAGCCCTTACTAACACGAGCCGTGTCAGCTGACACGGGCACCCGTGTCAGCCCCTTGTTTTCTTGCTTCCTTGATCTCCACTTTGCACAAGCTGACACAGGCCGTGTCAACTGACACGGGCACCCGTGTCAGCCCCCTGTTTTTGCCTTATCTCACTTTGCACGATGTCCTTGACTTCCGTTCTTCCGTTACGCATCTTTCGAGCTTATTGTTAGACCTGGAAACCAAATACAACTACCACGGAAACGCATAAAATGCGACAAAAAGAGATGAACCACTAATACAACATAAAACAAGCAGGAATTTATAAAATGCGATAAAACTTAAGAAATCAACTAAAAGAAAGAACAAAGTGTTACCGATTCTTGAAGATTCATGCTGGATGGATGATGAAAACTAAGTGTAAATGGTGATCGATCACAACCCCAAACTTATCTCATTGCTTGTCCTCAAGTGATGTAAGAGACAACACAGAGGTCAACCATGGATTTTATTCTTTCCACAATACAGCTGATGATATTCGCAACTTATCTTCCTCCTTCCCGATTAAGCTTCTGGTTCACCCATCCGAACTATCCACTGCATTATCATATCAGAGTGTTCCTTCACCTGCAAACTTCTTCACACCACTCACCAAATCTCTCGGGGTTAAAGTGTTTAGCACTCATGATACCAAGGTATGCAATATCAACTCTTAATTTTTGAATAGATTCTACGTTCACTACACAAACCAAATTCACACACTTTCTAGAGGTATTTCGGGTTGTAACGGGGCTTAGGTACGGTGGGGATAGACAAGAAAATGGATGACAAAGGTTTAAAACTCGGCATTCATGTTGTTGCTTTTCTTTGTGCATAAATTATTTTATGGGGTGTTGTCCAACTTGACTCTTTTTCACTCAATTTTTCTTTTGAGTCTCACATTAATGCATGAGTCTTTGACTTAGGCAAGTACTTATGCCTCATTTCTATTTTTCATTTCTTTTCTCTTTTTTTTTTCTTTCGGTAGAAGCGGATGTTTCTACACACTTCTTTTTTTTTCTTTTTGTTGCACTTGCCCTTTTTCAATTTTTTTTCTAAGGATCACCACCCCAAACTTATCTTTTTGCACGAATTTGACACTACAACAGTCATGCCGAGCGAATGTAGGAAGTGTTTGGCTTATGGTTAACATGACGGTTTTCACCAACAAGGGGGGCACAGGCTCAACGGGGTTAACAATGGATAAATACAACATTACAGATGGCTAGAAAGGCTAAAGGGTGAAAACAAACAACGTGCCTCAGTGTGCATCTTTGTATTGTGCTATATCAGTAGAACTTACACAAAATTAGAGAGATAAAGTCATACCTGAATGCACTCTTTTGTGTTTGGTTATGTTGAAATCTCACTATGTTGGATAAGCTTCCAGGCTCCAAACCACTTTTCATGACAAACAACTTCTTTTTCAGCTTGGGTCTACCATCCCCTCTTTCGGTCTAGAGTCACAAAGTTGCGTCCAACATTTTCTTTCTCAGCTGTATCAACTTCCAGGTTGCCTCGGGAGCAAATCCGGGGTTGCATCTTTCCTTCACTGGTCACTAGTCTATCATTTATCCAGTAGAATCCACTTTTATCTATAACTTATGGAAATAAAACAGACACATAAAGACAAAACAAAGTAACAAAGTAAACAAACACAACTTAAATAAAATACAAAACAATAAAAAAAAACCCCACACTTGAACAAAACATTGTCCGCAATATTCATTGTCCAGATAAGAGGAGTACTCACAAAGTTTATTGAGGAGGTGGGGGAGTATTCATTGTCCGCAACATCATGCGTTGCATCATAGCATTCATTTCATCCAAAACCGTCCCTTGGCGGTGTTATTCGACTCTGAACCCGGTGAGCTCCTCACCTTGCCTAGATTGCTCCGTGCGAAGGTGACCGATCTCATTTTACATCCAACCCCATTGGTCTTGTGGCATGGAGTAGGACCCTGAAGCTTGGGTCGGTTCTTGTGGTTGTTGGTAAAACTACTCCTCAGTGTTAGGGGCACCCTCCATATGCTCATCTGCAGGAAGAGAATCAAGAAAATCTTCGTCCCCTCATCCAGGTCGGGACACTCATAAAGCCAGTTGGCTTTGTTAGTAATACTAATGAAATCATAAGCGGGTAAGCAAGAACATGGACTTTTTGGCAGATAAGAGAATATTAATCTTGTTTTACCTCAATAATGCCTTGTTGAATCAACGCAACCATGTCCAGTTTATTTTTACCCGGCACCTGTGGAGCTTCAGCAAGCGCAGCACCAAATCCAAAATGGTCGGCAATCTGGGTGATCATTTCGCCAACCGAAATGTCGCCTGAGGTAGCGCGACCAACGCTACTTAGGTAGTCAACTACAAATGTTGCTACATTGATAAGAGTTTGTGCTGCCATATTATACAGAAAGAAAAGCTCCCTTTGGGTGGCGACACCGATCCTATCACCGCGACCGAACATGGTGTACGCCAAAGCCTTCTGAGCGTACCTGAAACAAGGGTTATGGATACCCGATGCTTTTGCCCCTTTGGAGATATATTTAGCATTACCTGTTATAGCGGTCCAGAATTCCGCCGGAACAAAAGTATCGGGCACCGTTCCAGGGCCTACAATTGGGAGTTTTAGGATACTCCCCAACTCATCCACAAACAATTCCAGACTAGTATTAAATAAACGAAAACGCAAAGTACCATAGTACTCTTTCTCAGTTCCATTCCACCGATTTTCAACTTAAATTCAATGGTACTTAAAAATTAAAGAGTAATACGCGTAAAAGTTAGCGCTTCTAACTGCATGAATTCCAACATACCTAAGGTGTGGAACATTCGGTGAATTTCAGCTTGCAATCCCAATTCCTGCAAAGTGCCATCACACATGTATCTAGTGGGTGTTAATTTTCTTTTAAGATGAGCATTATACCTTTTTTGGTGCTACAAGTCTTCAAACACAATATCATGCTCATTCGAAGTCCTTCTTGCCCTTTGACGTGGCCAGGATGATTCCACCACGTCTGTGCTTCTGTCTACTTGGCGAGACATGTTCTTACCTGCACACAAAGAAAAAAAACTTAAAATTGAAAGAGAGATTAGGGAAAAAGATTACCGTAGGAAGGTAGAGGATGGAAAATGGAGAAGCTTTTGTGAAGGTGGATGGAGATTTGATGGAGTTATGAGGTAAAAGGATGAAGCTTTATGTGAAGAAAAATGGATGTTTTTAGGTATTTTTGAGAGAAAGAGAGATGAAGGTGAGAGAATAGGTAAGAGAAAAGGTTTATGAGGAGTGAATGAGTGATAAAATGGAGTTGGTGGGAGAAATTTGGTGGTGGGCCCAATGCCAAACGGTAAAAAATTTTTTGAAAATTTTCCAACGCGCTTGTTGACACGGTCGTGTCAGCGCTATGGATCTCCTTGACACGGGCCATGTCCTTCCTCTATCAACCTGGTACAGCAGGGGCTGACACGGGCACCCATGTCAGACCCCTGGAAAACATCATTCTCCTTTCACTTCCTGACTTGGGCACCCGTGTCAGGCCCCTGATTTTTCTTTTTCTTTCATTGTTGTCTCAATCTTGTGCCAGGCTTCTGCTTCCGATTTTTCCAGAGACTTTTTGCACACCAAGTTTTGGCTCCTCTAGCAAACATTGTTCAAACCTACAAGTCAATAACACATAACAAAACAAAGAAAATAATTAGACACAAAAACATGGGTTTCCTCCCACGTAGCGCTTCGTTTAACGTCGCCTGGCTCGACGATTGTTCATCTTATCAGACAAGATGAACAACATCAATTTGACCAACTTCTTGCTCCACATTGTAAGGCTCCAATCTTTATCCATTCACTTTAAAAATGTCCCCATTGGATGGCTTTTTTATTTCAATTTCTCCATGGGGATATACCTTGTGTACCATAAACGGTCCCGACCATTTCGATCTCAGTTTTCCCGAGAACAACTTCATCCTCAAATTAAACAATAACACCATTTGTCCATTCCCAAATTCCTTCCTTTGGATCCTTCTATCATGCCATTTTTTGGTTTGATCTTTGTAGATTTTGGCATTTTCGTATGCTCGGTTCCTAAATTCTTCTAACTCATGGAGTTGAAGGATTCGGGACTCTCCCGCTTTCGAAAGATCCAAATTAAGGAATTTTGAAGCCCACAAAGCTTTGTGTTCAAGTTCTAAGGGTAAGTGATAGGCCTTACCATATACCAATTGATAAGGAGACATACCAATCGGTGTTTTGAAAGTAGTTCGGTATGCCCAAAGCGCATCATCAAGCTTACTTGCCCAATCTTTGCGAGATGAGTTAACTGTCTTCTCCAGAATTTGTTTCAGCTGCCTATTCGACACTTCAACTTGACCACTTGTTTGCGGGTGGTACGGGGTGGCTATACGATGTTTTACATTATACTTCAAGAGTATCTTCTCCATTAGGTGATTTAAGAAATGAGTTCCCTTATCACTTATTAGAGCTCTTGGCACTCCAAACCTGACAAATATGTTCTCCTTTAGAAACTTGACTACCACTTTTGCATCATTCGTTGGTAGAGCAACTAATTCTACCCACTTGGATACATAATCCACTGCCACCAGGATATAGTTCTTTCCGAATGAAGGGGGAAATGGTCCCATAAAGTCAATACCCCAAACATCAAAGAGTTCAACTTCCAACATGGGGTTTTGAGGCATCTGATTTCTTTTCGAGATGTTTCCCATCCTTTGACACTTATCACACTCTTTGATCAATTGCTGAGCATCTTTGAAAAGTGTAGGCCAGTATAAGCCTGACTAGAGGACTTTGGTTGCGGTTCTATCACCACTAAAGTGTCCACCATAGTCAGAGTCATGGCATGCTTTCAGGACATCTCTCTGTTCTTCTTCGGGAACACATCTTCTAACCAACCCGTCTACTCCTTTCTTGTACAAGAATAGGTCATCCCACAAGTAAAACCTGCAATCATGCACAAACTTTTTCTTTTTGTTAGAGTCAAATTCGCTAGGGATCACCCCACCTACTAGATAGTTCACGTAGTCTGCGAACCATGGCATTCCAATAACAGCAAGGATGTGTTCGGTAGCAAACTCATCCTTTATTGGATGCTTTTCCTCATTCTCCTCTATAGGGGACATCAGAGAGAGGTGATCGGCCATAATATTTTCACACCCTCTTTTGTCACGAATTTCCACATCAAACTCTTGGAGGAGTAAGATCCATCTCAACAGTCTTGGCTTAGAGTCCCGCTTAGCAAATAAATACTCCAAAGCAGCATGGTCAGTATAAACAATGACTCTAGAACTCAACAGATATTGCCTGAATTTATCAAAGATATAGACCACCGCTAGCAACTCCTTCTCGGTAGTCGCATAGTTCATCTGTGCAGGGTTCAAAATGTGACTAGCATAATAAATGGCATGCAACAGTTTATCTCTATGTTGCCCAAGAACTGCTCCCACTGTAATGTCACTCGCATCACACATGATCTCAAAAGGTAGAGGCCAATCTGGGGCAATGACAATTGGTGTGTCACCAATTTATTTTTTATAGTTTCAAATGCAACGACACACTCTTTATCAAAAATGAAAGCCTTGTCCTTAACCAACAGGGTAGTTAAAGGTTTAGCTATCTTAGAAAAGTCTCTTATGAACCTGCGGTAGAAACCTGCATGCCCTAAGAAACTCCTTATACCTTTTTCGTTTATTGGAGGGGGTAGCTTTGCTATTACCTCGATCTTGGCTTGGTCCACTTCTATTCCTTTGTGGGAAATTTTGTGACCCAAGACTATGCCTTCTCACACCATGAAGTGGCACTTCTCCCAGTTGAGAGTCAAGTTGGTCTGTTGGCATCTTTATAAGACAAGGGAAAGGTTAGTCAAATCATCAAATACCGAGAAGTCATCCATGAAGACCTCATATGCTTTTCGAGCATGTTAGCAAAAATGGAAGTCATGCATCTTTGAAATGTGGCCGGTGCATTACATAACCCGAATGGCATTCTTCTGTAAGCAAAAATACCATAGGGGCAAGTAAAAGTTGTCTTCTCTTGATCTTCTGGTGCAACCGCTATCTGATTATATCCAGAGTAGACATCAAGGAAACAATAGTAGTCATGACCAGCCAACCTTTCCAACATCTGATCGATGAATGGTAAAGGAAAGTGATCCTTTCTTGTTGCCAAATTCAACCTTCTGTAATCGATGCAAACACGCCACCCAATGACTGTCCTTGTAGGGAATAACTCATTTTTCTCATTCTTTATAACGGTAGTTCCTCCTTTCTTTGGAACCACATGAACGGGACTGTTAGATGCCCAAGTTTGCTTATTTGAGCTATCAAATGTGGGCATCTTTCACTCCTTTTTGTCGAAAAAGTGTTCGAAACCGCCCTTGCTTTTGTTGATTTGTAATACTATGTGAAATGATCTTGATACCTTTAATTTGTATGTTATTGTGCAGGAATTAGGCATGAAAGAGTAGAAAACTAGGGCACAAGAAAGATGGCAAAGGAACCAAGAAAGAAAGCAAACATAAGCAAGCTCGCTAGGCGAGTGAGGTAGCGAAGTACTCGCTAAGCGAGCATCCAGCGAGCAAGCAGCGAACACTCCCAGACTTGGACAGAACCAAAAAGATCAAAACTTGCTAGGTGAGCATCCAGCGAGCAGGTAGCGAACAATTCTAGTAGCAAAAACATCAAAACTCGCTGTGGCGAATGAGAGAAGCGAGGGCTTCGCCTAGCGAAGGATTGTTCGCCTAGCGAACAGATGCAAACTGGTCTGGGATGATTCCTCTGGATGCAAGCTCTTCTGGTGACTTAATTTGGGGCTCGCTAGGCGAACCATTCTGCTCGCCTAGCGAGCATGACAGCTCGGTAACCATTTATATAAGTAGTATGGGCTACTTTTTGAGAAAAGACTCTTAGATCTTTTTTATCATCTTTTTACTTGTTCTTTGCTAAGAGGTGATTTTTGTGCCCTAGAAACCCCATTTTCTCATTCTTCTTCTTCTCTTGACAATATTTTACAAAAAGAAGGTGGATTCCCATCCAATCTCGATTCTTCGATTCAGATGTTGATCAACCTTCGTCCGAAACTTGTTGTTCAAGCTACCATGAAAATGAGTAGCTAAGTCTTTCATTTTGTCAAGGTTAGATGTAGATGATCATAAGCTTTGTATGCCTATGGGTTGATCTTCATTTGTAAACTCTTTGATGATGAATGTATGGTGAAAACCTTGTTTTATTGATAACTCTTTGTGTTGGTTTATTATTGAAAGGTGTTTTCCAACTCTTGACCTAGGTTTTCATCCATCCTTGTTCTTTAGCTAGAGATAGTATTGAAGGAGTTTGTTCACTAAAAAGTTGAACCTAAAAGTTGTCATTTTGATAGATTGTGTGAGAGATCAACAATTGATCAAAATGGGAAAAACCACAATGTGTGTTAGAAATAAACACATTAGGAGGATTTTGTGAATATGTTTATCATCTAATGGAGTTTATGAGTTTTGTTTGATCGAACATATGCATGCAAAGTGATCGTCGAACCCTAACTTTGACAATCTTTCTCAAATCGTAAAACCAAAACTTTTACCGCAATTTCTTATTTTTCATGCAAGCTACCGTAACCGAAAACTAAAACCCCCTTGTTACTATAAGTTAAGAACTTAACAACTGTCGAACGGCGGCAATATCACATAATCCCTGTGGAGACGATAACAAATCTCGATACTCTTACCATGTACCAACAAAATGGCGCCGTTGCCGGGGAATTGTGAATTGATATTGCGAGCATTGCAATAGTTGCTGAATTTTTAACTTCTGAATTTTTGACTTGTGCTTGTTATTTTGTTTGGTTTAGTGTGCAACTTTCTTTTTATGCGAGGGCAGGTTCCTGAGGACCAAATTCTTTTTGATCCCGAGATCGAAAGAACCGCAAGGAGACTGAATAGCAGAACAGGACGAAGGAGGCAACAAGCTAGACAATGACAAGAACAAGGAGAAGGTTCTTCTACAACACACCCACCACCTTTCACACCTATCATGGATCCACCACCACCACCGCCCGCTTCCACACCATGTGTCAACAGTCCGAGGAATACAGCTCAGTTTACCAACCACCAGGGAAGGCAAGCCGAGATGAAGACGGGAACTCTTAACTTGCTATATGGAAGTCCATTCAGCGGAATGGACCATGAACACCCCTTTGCTTTTCTCACCAAATTTTATGAGATAACATTAGCAGCCGAAGTTGATCATGCTCAAGAGCTACCGTTGTTCAAAAGACTATTTCCTCATGCTTTGCTCGACAAAGCCAAAGATTGGTACTTGGATTAAACACCTGCAGTCATGACGGATTAGAAAGTGTTGGAAGAGAAGTTCATTGAAAGATTTTTCTCCCACAACCGGTTCATGGAATCCAAAACGGCTATCTCCGTGTTTTCGCAAGGAGCCAACGAATCATTGAATGAGGCATGGGAAAGATTTAAATCCATGCTTCGAAAGTGCAAAGGGCATGGTTTTGACGAATTGACGCAAATCCACATTTTCAAGAATGGCCTTCAACCTAATTGCAAGACCTTATTGGATGCTACCTCGGGTGGTTCTTTGTTGTCTAAAAGCACCGATGAAGCTACTGATATCATTAACCGTATGGCTCTAAATGACCTCCAAAGTCAAAGTAGAGGCAACACTTTGAAGAAACCGGGAGTGCTTGAACTTGGGACAAACGATGCTATTCTTGCCCAAAATAAACTCATTTCACAACAAGTTGAACTCTTAACCCAACAAATAAAAGAGTTGAGAGAGCCTTCAAAAGCTAAACAAATAGCTTGTTGTGAGCTTTGCAAGGGTGATCATGACACTGGGTTTTGTCCACCTCCCGGGTTCGAAGAGGTGAATTACATGGAGAACCAACGAGACTACCAACCGAGGCAACAAAAACAAAAACCGTATCAACAACATCCTCAAAATCAACAACAACACTTTCAAGGGAATCAAGGGTTCCAACCAAGGGCTAACTATCACCATAACCAAGGTTATGGGGGTGGTACTTCTAGCCGTCAAAATCCTTACCAACCTCAACAACCGCCGGTCGTGACTTCAAAGTTAGAAGAGACATTGAACCAATTTATGCAATTGTCGATGGCTAATCAAAATAGCAACGATGCGGCAATCAAAAATCTCGAAACTCAAGTCGGTCAACTTGCTAAACAACTAACGGAACAACAACCCGGACCATCTTTTTCGGCGAATACGCAAACGAATCCAAAAGAGCATTGTAAAGCGATAACGACGAGAAGTGGAAGGGAGTTAGTTAGTGAGAGTAAAAAAAGAGAGGATGAGAAAAAAGATGAGGAGAAAAAAATAGAGAATAACATTGATGTTGAAGTTGGGAAGTGGATTGAGGAAGAAGTTGAAAAGAATGAAAAAAATGGTGAAGTAGAAAATAAAGAAAGTGTGGAAGTTGAAAAAAATAAGAGTGATGAAGTGAATGTGGAGGGAGTAAAAAAGAAAAGAGAGAGGAATTCTAGAGTTTCTAAAGGAAAGGAGGTAGTGGGCGCTACTCCAATCCAAAACCTCCCGTATCCACATGCTCCATCTAAGAGGGAGAATGAACGGTATTACGCCCGGTTCATGGATATATTCAAACAACTTCAAGTGAACATTCCGTTTGCCGAAGCATTGGAGAAAATGCCTAAGTATGCGAAATTCATGAAAGACATACTTACTAAAAAGCGGAGGTACACGGAACCGGAGACAATTGTCCTAGATGCTAGTTGTAGTGCAATCACTCAACATACGCTTCCGAGAAAAGAGGTTGACCCGGGACGAGTTACTTTTCCGGTTACAATTGGTGATTTCTATGTCGGAAAAGGGATAATTGATTTGGGGTCAAGCATTAATCTAATACCATTGTCTATTGTGAAGAGGCTTGGCAACATTGAAATGAAGGCCATCCGGATGACTTTGCAATTGGCCGATAAGTCGACTACCCATCCTCATGGGTTAGCCCAAGATGTATTGGTCAAAGTTGACAAATTCTTCTTCCCGGTTGATTTCATTGTGATTGATATGGAAGAGGATGACGATGCTCCGCTTATTCTTGGCCGACCGTTCATGAAAACCGCACGCATGATGATTGACGTTGACGACGGTTTGATGAAAGTAAGGGTCCAAAATGAAGAAGTTACTTTTGATCTATTCGAAGCCATGAAGCATTCAAAGGATAGTCGTGATAGCTTTCACATTGATGTGATCGAAGAGGCAACTTTTGAAGTTTCTAAACATATTCATGAGATATCTCCTATGGAGTTAGCTCTTGATGACTCCTTTGAAGTTTTCACAATTGAAGAAGAGCAAGCTCTTGATGAATGCCTAAGGGAACTTGATAGTCTAAAAGAGTTACATCCGTGGGAAGTTGAGGAGGAAGTATTGAAGAAGGAGGTTAATGAAGAAAAATCGCCGATTGAATTGAAAATGTTACCTTCTAATTTGAAGTATGCATTCCTCGACGAGACCGAAGCAAAGCCGGTTATCATAAGCAATCTTTTGTCAAAGAATGAAGAAGCCCGTTTGATCAATGTTTTGAAAAAGAATCAAGAAGCCATGAGTTGGACTCTTTCCGATCTCAAAGGAATTAGTCCTTTCTATTGCATGCACAAGATCTTAATGGAAGAGGACTTTAAGTCGGTAGCTCAACCGCAACGCCGCTTAAATCCTACTATGAAGGAAGTTGTTAGAAAGGAGGTTGTTAAGTTGTTGGATGAGGGAATGATTTACCCGATTTCGGATAGCCCATGGGTTAGTCCTATACATGTGGTTCCGAAGAAAGGTGGCATTACCGTGATTCGAAATGAAAAGGATGAGTTGATCCCGACAAAAGTGGCAACGGGGTGGCGTATATGCATTGATTATAGGCGGTTGAATACCGCAACTCGAAAAGATCACTTTCCACTCCCGTTCATGGATCAAATGCTAGAAAGACTTTCTGGGCAACAATACTATTGTTTCTTAGATGGCTATTCCGGGTATAACCAAATTGCGGTTGACCCAGCCGATCATGAAAAGACGGCTTTCACATGTCCTTTTGGAATTTTCGCATACCGTAAAATGCCCTTTGGGTTGTGCAATGCACCGACGACTTTCCAAAGATGTGTGCAAGCTGTTTTTACCGACCTTATCGAAAAAACAATGGAAGTCTTTATGGACGACTTCTCCGTATTTGGTGGTTCC
This sequence comes from Lathyrus oleraceus, assembly GCF_024323335.1. Taxonomy (NCBI): domain Eukaryota; kingdom Viridiplantae; phylum Streptophyta; class Magnoliopsida; order Fabales; family Fabaceae; genus Lathyrus; species Lathyrus oleraceus. The sequence continues at coordinate 172,050,259 of NC_066585.1, read as the reverse complement.
TTTGGTCTATGCTTGGACAACTTGGAAACGGTTCTTGAAAGATGTGTGAAGACAAATCTTGTTCTTAATTGGGAGAAGTGCCACTTCATGGTGACCTAGGGGATAGTGTTTGGCCATAAAGTCTCTTCAAGAGGGTTTGAAGTTGATCGTGCTAAAGTTGAAGTGATTGAAAAGTTGCCTCCTCCGGTGAATTTGAAGGGAGTCCGAAGCTTTCTGGGGCACGCAGGTTTCTATCGGCGCTTTATCAAAGACTTCTCAAAGGTAGCTAGGCCTTTGAGTAACTTGCTGGCTAAGGATCAGGTATTTCTTTTAACTGAAGAGTGTTTACAAGCTTTTGAAATTGTAAAGGAAAAATTGGTTACCGCTCCAATTATAGTCGCTCCAAATTAGAATTTAAATTTTGAGCTCATGTGTGATGCGAGCGACTATGCAATCGGAGCGGTATTAGGCCAAAGAAAAGAGAAAAAATTTCATGTGATACACTACGCAAGTAAAGTTCTTAATGAGGCTCAAGTTAACTATGCCACCACTGAAAAAGAATTACTTGCGATAGTGTATGCGCTTGAAAAATTTACGTCCTATCTTATTGGTTCCAAGGTCATAGTGTATACCGACCACTCGACGATTAAATATTTGCTCACCAAACCGGACTCGAAGCAAAGGCTCATCCGTTGGATCCTCTTGTTGCAAGAATTTGATGTTGAAATCAAAGACAAGAAAGGATCGGAAAATTTGGTGGCGGATCATTTATCTCGCTTAGTTAATGTGGAGGTTACCGCTTCCGAGAAGGAAATTCGGGAAGAGTTTCCTGATGAAAAACTTTTCAAAGTTCAAGTTAGGCCGTGGTTTGCGGACTTTGCGAACCATAAGGCTAGTGGTTTGGTGCCTCCCGACCTAACTTCGAACCAAAAAAGGAAATTTCTCTCGGATGCTAAATACTACGTGTGGGATGACCCATACTTGTTTAAATTGGGTGGTGATAACCTTTTGAGGAGGTGTGTTACTGGCGATGAAGCGCAAAGCATTCTTTGGCATTGTCACAACTCGCCTTACGGCGGACACTACAATGGGGCAAGAACGGCCACTAAAGTCCTTCAGTCAGGATTTTATTGGCCTACTATTTTCAAAGATGCAAATGCCCATGCGCAAAGTTGTGATAGTTGCCAAAGAAGTGGTGGGATTGGTAAGAGAGACGAGATGCCTCTCCAAAACATCCAAGAGGTTGAAGTATTCGATTGTTGGGGTATCGACTTTGTTGGACCATTCCCACCCTCATATGGTAACGAATATATGCTTGTGGCGGTTGACTATGTTTCTAAGTGGGTTGAGGCGATTGCCTCACCTCGGGCGGATGCTAAAATGGTAATAATTTTTTTGAAGAAAAACATCTTTTCCCGTTTTGGAACCCCCCGTGTGTTGATTAGTGACGGAGGGTCGCACTTTTGTAATGCACCGTTAGAAAGCGTTTTGAAACATTACGGTGTATCACATAGAGTGACGACTTCATATCACCCACAAGCAAATGGTCAAGCCAAAGTCTCTAATTGTGAGATTAAGAGAATTCTTGAAAAAACCGTGTCGAATTCTAAAAAAGAGTGGTCGCAAAAGTTGGATGAAGCTTTATGGACATACCGTACCGCTTTTAAAGCTCCAATTGGGCTAACTCCTTTTCAATTGGTATTTGGTAAGACTTGCCATTTGTCGGTCGAATTGGAGCACAAAGCTTTGTGGGCTCTGAAATTATTGAACTTTGATAAGGATTTGGCCGGTGAAAAAAGAAAAGTGCAATTGCTTGAGTTGGAAGAAATGCGCAATGCCGCATATCACTCGAGTTGGTTGTACAAAGAAAAGGTGAAAGAGTATCATGACAAAAAGCTTAGGAAGAAGGAATTTATGCCCGGACAGTTGGTCCTTTTGTTCAATTCTAGGTTGAGGCTATTCCTCGGAAAATTGAAATCTAAATGGTTCGGGCCATATCGTGTCAAAGAAGTCAAAGAGTATGGAGTTGTTGTCATTGAGGACTTGGAGAAGAAAGATAGTTGGACGGTTAACGACCAACGTTTGAAGATTTATCTTGGCGGTCTTGTGGATCGCGAGAGCTGTGCAATCTGCTTGGATGCTCCTCTGTGAGCATCTCGAACCGTCGAGCTTATCCGACGTTAAACAAGCGCTTGTTGGGAGGCACCCCAACATTGTAAGTATTTACAGCTTTGTGTTGTGTGGTATTGGTGTTCAAATTGGTGGAACCTTGCTGAATTGTGCTGTGCAGTGCTGTTTTGAAAAAAACAAGATCCTGTCATGTTCGCTAGCTGCTCGCTAGGCGAAGACAGTAGCGAGTTATTCGCTAGCTGCTCGCTAGGCTATGACAGTAGCGAGACGTTCGCTAGGTCTTCGCTAGGCGAACGTTGCGTGACAGAACTTTATTTTATTTTTCAGAGGGCAACTCATTTGGACCCAAAACCCATTTATTTTGTTTTAATACTATCACGAACTCACTCTCACTTTCACACTTTTCACTTCCATCTCACACAAAAACTTTGAGAATCATCCTTGTGCAAACCCTAACTGTTGCATTTCAGAATTGTAAGACCCCAATTTTGTCCCTAAGATCTCTCATGGCATCATATCATAACATTTCATTACCTCAAGGATCATTGGACACCTTGCTTCCTTCCCTGTGGGTGGGTTATCCTTTTTGAGAGTGGTTCTTGATCACCAAGCATTCCTTGCATTTGTATATCGTTGCTTTTCTTTTTATCACTAACCAAAAGTACAAAAATATGTCATCTAACCTTTGTCTTGCAGATGAAGCAATTAACAGGTCAAGACAATCAAAGGCATTCATTAAGCAATAGGTGGTGGTCATTCTTGAGAATTTGGACCCCACAATCATTCACAAGAGTTCATATGAGCTATGATTTCATTTTGAAGCAAAATCCCAAGTGGTAGAGGCTTGAAACTCATCAGAACATTTTCCAGTCAACTGAAGGCCTAGAAAGTCAACTGCAAAGTCAACTGTGGATTTGGAAGTGGGAAGTGATTAGAAATACTTCATTCATGTTCAAACAAGTCTCATTTGACATTTCAAACATCAACATTGAAGAATTTAAAGTCAGGTCAAAACTTTCCAAAAATAGAAAGTGACCTATAATTTGAATTTGCCAAAAATGGAAAGGTTTTAGTTCAACTTCGACTTCATATTACATCGTCAAGGAAGCTTCAAATGAAATTTTGTTGAACATGAAAGTTATAGATCTTTCTCTCCCATTTCCAAAAAGTCCAAGATCATAAATTTCTCATGTGTGGTTAAGGAGATATGATCAAAACATGGCAAAGTATGCATGGAACTTCAAATGGACATAACTTCTCAACCAAAGCTCTAAAATGGATGGCTCTTTTTGCATTTTGTTCATCTTTACCTATACTTTCCAAAACATCCATTACATGACATGAATTTCACTTGCATGATCATGTGCACATTCATGAAGTTTTGAGAAGGAAATTCCATAAAATCATTTTGGTGAATTATGAGCTTACAAAACCATTTCCAAAACTTGCATGGGCCTTGTTTGAGTGAAAATGAACCAATTTCGTGCACTGTTCACACATGCATTTCATGCATAGAGGTGAAAAAACCAATTTGCACTTACACTCCATAACTTGCTAATTTCATTTGCATTTGATCTAAACCTGATTAGAGCATTATTAGCATTGCATATATAAACTAAAACCTAACTGTTTTCAGGATTAACATGAAAATTCAGATCTAGATCCAAATTTCTCCAATTTTTTCTCTCAAAAATTTCTTGCAAATCTTCAAACAAAAGCACATTTCATTGCTTGATTCTGGATCCTGAAGTGTTATTGAGTAGAATTGCACGTGGAATTGAAGCAAACAGAGCCACATTGAAGCATGCTCGAAGCTTTGGATATCCATGGTGATTTCAAATTCTGTTGAATGCAAGCACAATTGAGCTTCAATCTTTCCTCCAATCATCCATACAAGCATCAGAGAGAAACTGTTGATCATTTCAAGCCTTGAATCAAGCCAATTCCAGCTGCTGCTCTTCAAGAGGTTACAAATCGATCTCTCTATTTCTCAAATTTATTATGATATTGTTGTAGATCTAGGTTTGCTGGTAACTCTGAGCTTTGAACCATGAAATTCCATGCACTTTTGAGTTAGTTAGGGTTGATTAAAGTTTCATGCATGATTTTTCCATTGCTCGATTCTCTTTGTGTGTGTTGATTTAAGCTTAGCTATGCATGGATTTATGATCTATGATGAAGGATCTACATGTTTGTGTATTCAATTTTGAGTTCTGGAGATTTTGTTCTTGATGTATGATGATGCATGTTACTGTTCATGAGCGCGCGATGAAGAAGATGACGTTCTTGCTTTGGCCACGCTTTTGATCCTTTAGAGAACGCTTTTCTGCATCTGCATGTGTTAGCTTAGGGCACGCTCATGTATTGGTCAACGTATGCGCTCGCTTGGTAATATGATTCGCTCACACTCGTTTGACCGCGCCACGCAAGCATTGACCATGCCAGGTCAATAAATGAAACGATGTGTTTCATGCTTGGCGCTTCTTTCATTTGAATTCGGCTGTGGTTCGATCCTCCGCGCCAACATATTTTCAAATGCTTCACATATTTTTCTTTTCCCTCCACATTATTCCATGCTATGCTTCACATTTCATTTTAATTTTTTCGCATCTTTAAAAAATCATAACAATTTGAAAACTAATCCAAAAATTACCAGGTTTTTTGCATTGTGATCCTGATTCTTTCTAGTTTTTTATCATCATGATTTTACAAGTTGTGCTTGGCTGGATAATTTTTTGTGCTAGAATGTTTGAACATGTATGCTTATTTGACCTTGCCATGCTTATACCTTTGTGAAATGCTGGTCTTTAATCCAATGAATGTGAAATTTTTCATGATAGAACTAGACACATTGCTTGACATTTTGGTGTTTATTTGGTATTTTTATCAATTGTCATTCCTGTTTTATGATTATGCTAAGTTGGTGTGACAATTTGTATCACACCTTTTGATGTTCAACTTGTATGATGAGTTTGCCATGCCAAATGATCTCCAATTGTCCTGATTTTTTGTATGATGCATTTTATGAATGTTGTGATTGATCATGAATTTTCTTGGAATTATTTGAATCATTTCTGATTTAATTGAGATTTTTCATTCTGGTTGATCACATTTGAGCTTTAAAATTGCCTTGAACTTCAATTGATCATGAAATGCTTTTGGTTAATGATATTGATGTGAGACCTTTTGGAATGTTTCAAGATGTGTTTGAATTTGATTCATGTTAAATTTCAAGTTCTGTTTTGAATTTTTTCTCCATCTTTGACCCTAGGCTTTGACCTAGTGGTTTGTTGCTTATGTTTGAGCTTTGATTTCAGGTTGAACATCCAAGTTCCATGGTTAATGATGCTTCATCACTTGAGCATTGATGTTTACCTTTGATTACTAACCTTTGTGTGTTTTGTAGGTTGATGTTAACTCATTTGAGTTTGACTTTTGGCTTACACATTTTGTACATTGGGATTGTTGGTTGCTTATTGACTGTTGTTTGATTGTCTGAGTATTGTACTGATTTGTTTGATGTTTCCACAGGTACATAAGTTGATGTAAGTTCATTGTGAAATTTGCTTTGCTTGGTTGCTTAACCACTTAGGTATAATTTCTAATCTTCATGTAGTCTGGAAGACCTACTGTTATTGGTAGGCACCTGTCTGAAATCCTCCTTAAGAGGCAATGCTTGTGATTGTTTACTCTTTGTGCCAAGCAAGAAAAGTCCTCTTATGAGGCAATTGGCAGATAAAAGAGATGTGTAATCCATCTCCTGCTACTCAGTGTGTCATTCACCTTGCTCACACAATGTGTTGATGCATGGTGAATAATAACCCAAGATCTTATAGAGTCCATATGTGGAGAAGAGTTCCAACTTTCTGAACTCCCACACTTTCCATTGATCAAAGCTCTCCCTGACCAGGGATAAGAGTTATGAGGCACACCCCTCATCTCCATTTCATCTGCTTCACCCTAACTCTCAATGTTAGGGTTAAGAGCACAAATTACCCCCATTCCAGTTGGCTATAAAGCCTAACCTTGATTGAGCCTAATTGATTGTATATAGTGTGTGCTAATTGACTTGTTTGTCTGCTTACTTAATTCATCTGTACATATTTGCTTGAGTGTGCCTTTGTGCATTTATCATCATCACTTGTATATCATTTCATAAACTTTGCTTTGTAGCATTTTTTTTGGTCCATGGAGGAGGCAAGCATAAGTCCATTGATTGGCAGTTGTTCCTATGATATGGTAGGAGACTAGTATAAGTCCATTGATTGGCATCTGGTATCATTGTTTTTTTGTTTTGTGAGACTAGTATAAGTCCATTGATTGACATCTGGTATCCATGTTTGTTTTTGTTTTAGGAGATTGGAATAAGTCCATTGATTGGCTTCCGGTATCCATTTTTGTTTTTAGGAGATTGGAATAAGTCCATTGATTGGCATCTGGTATCCATGTTTTGTTTTAGGAGATTGGTATAAGTCCATTGATTGGCATCCGGTATCCATTTTTGTTTTGTGAGATTGGTATAAGTCCATTGATTGACATCCGGTATCCATCTTGTTATTTTCTTATTTGCATTGTTGCCTATTCCAAAGGAATCACTTGAATCATCTACATATGGTCTCAAGAGGTGAACATCTAAGAAGTTTTACTTCCTCACCCTCCCATCTTTTGTTTCTTTAAACCTCCATTTGCATGTCAATTCAAAACCAGAAAACTATTGTGCAAACATTCTCATTTCTTTTCAAACTAGAAACCTAGGCCTTAAGCCCTTTGATTTTCAAACTTCATTTTCATAATACTTCTTTTGAATTGAATTCTAATCATACTTTGACCATTTTTGTGAATAATCCTAATTGGTTAATTTCACTCATTCAATTGTTTTGTGGCTTTGTCCATTCTTGATAAGTTTTCATACATTAGCCATAGGTTTGATTTATCCTAGTTGGTTGATGTTAATCTCACCTTTTGTCCTTAGCGATTGAATTGTAAGACTTCCTTGCTTATTATAGGGTTAACCCCTCACTAGCAAGTTGAAGCTTTTCTCACGTGGTGGACTTGTTATTTATATAAGGTTGAGTTTTCTCCCGTGGATAACGAAAGACCTTAGGGCTTTTGTTTTAAAATGAACCCACTCATATTTTGGAAATCTTTTAGCTGAACTACGGCGTTTTGATCCTTACCTTCCATGGAAAGGTACGTAGGCAACGGGTTCATCCGTTCAAACACAAAAATAATAACCTGTACATTCTTTCTCTCATCCCTTCAATCCATGTTTGCACAATAAATATTTCATAAACAAATAACATTTCGTACAACAAGTGTGAAAAGGGCTCCCTAGGAGTACCTAGGACGTTTTGGGTGCCTAACACCTTCCCATTGCGTAATTAACCCCTTACCCAGATCTCTGACCTTTTCATTAGTTTTCTATGTGTAAAACTTCTTAGGCTTTTGTTCGCCTTTTAGCCATTCCTTTGGATAAATAAAAGTGCGGTGGCGACTCGATTCTTTGTATGCTTTGCTTTTGGTTTAATCAATAAATCATAAAGTGACGAATACACCGCTACAGAAAAGTGGCGACTCTGCTGGGGAGATCAGATCCTTGGTGGTTTTGCCTACTTTTCACCCTTGTTGTGTGATATTGTTTATTTGTTATATGACATATTTTTGTACAATTTGGGATAACTGTATTGATTGTAATGATTGAATTGCTTGATATACAATTGCTTGTTTGCTTGGTGATCTCTGTGAGATGAGTTCTATACCCGAACTCGAGTGCATTCTAGGATAGGATAATGGCATAGTCTCGTCGACTTGTGTGGAGTATTCCTTAACAAGTTGACTTGCGAGTCCATTCACTTGGTGGAGGTCATGTTGGATTAATAATGTCACACAAGTTATTTGTGGTTAGGCATTATTCTTTCAATCATGTGCCTTAGAAGCCAAGGACCTTAGTTTACCAAGCCCATCTTGGCCTATTTTTAGGACGTAGTGCGGAGGTCGTTCAGATGTAAGATCTGATGCGATTGTTACGCGATACTACACTCATAAGAGTCTCTCTTGAGAATATTTTTGGAATACGAGTATTCGTTCCTCCGATAATACTCGAAAGATGGGATGATGACTATGGGAACCTCTGGTAGAACATGTTCGGCAGGTTTAAACCCTAGTACACTCCCTTTGGGTGGTTCTTAACCGAGACTCCATGCTCGTGACTCTCAACAAACCCGTGATTCATGGTTGAGTCGTTCAGACATCCTTAATATCAATGGATCTTGGGTGTCGATAAGGTGAAAACCATAATCCACCAAAATGGATGATTGATATTAAGGATGATTGAGCCGGTTCATGTATCGTTAATATCAATGGAACTTGGGTGTCGATAAGGTGTAAACCATAATCCACCAAAATGGATGATTGATATTAAGGATACTATGAGCTTTCCCATGACATTTGTCTGGTGTGACTTGCTTGATCCTTGAGTGTGATTGTTGCATTCATACATTCATGCATTCATTTGCATTCATGTCATCAGAAAAATGAGAAAATTTTCAAGGAACTTAAAGGGTTTATTTGCAAAATTTTCAGACATGGAAAGACCAAAAAGGCATACAAAGAAGTACAGCTTTCGACAACCCGATGTGAAAGAGTTAAGGAATCTGACATCTTATGTATTAGATCCCTTGGGTTTCAAAGCTCGCTATGGGAAGCTTCTGCCTCTGTTGACTACTCAGGTTGACGAAGGGTTGATGAGTACTTTGGCCCAGTTCTATGATCCTCTGTATCACTGCTTCTCTTTTCTGGACTTTCAGTTGTTGCCTACGCTCGAGGAATATGCTCATCTTGTGGGTATTCCTATTCTGGATCAAGTGTCGTTCAGTGGCTTAGAGAGTATTCCGACTTCTCGAGAGATTGCAGACTTGTTGCACATAGATGAATCCCTGATTAAAGCGCATACGACCACCAAAGGTGGAATTTGGGGTCTTCCTTCTGATTTCCTCATTGCTCAAGCTACCGTTTATGGGAAGGCCATGAGTGAGGATGCCTTTGAGGCCATATTCGTGCTGCTCATCTATGGTTTGGTATTGTTCCCCAACATCGACAAATTCGTGGATGTGAACGCCATTAGGATCTTTTCTGTTCTTAATCCCGTTCCGACTCTGTTGGGTGATGCCCATTTCTCTTTGCATCTGAGGAATGCAAAGGGTGGAGGAGTTATTGTGTGTTGTTTGCCTCTGTTGTACAAGTGGTTTATTTCTCACTTACCGCAGACGGTCGCTTTCAAGGAGAACAAGGGATGTCTACGGTGGTCTACGAGACTTATGTCTCTCACTAATGACGATATCTCTTGGTATGATCGCGTGTATGATACAGTTTAGATTATTGATTATTATGGTGAATTCCCTAATGTGCCTCTTCTTGGTACATGTGGTGGGATCAACTACAATCCTATCTTAGCACGTCGTCAGCTTGGGTTCCCCCTAAAGGATAGACCTCATAACATTCTGTTAGAAGGTGTGTTCTTTCAGGAGGGTAAAGATCCCCAAGGCCTGAAAGCCAGGATGGTCCGCGCTTGGCGCAAGATTCACAAGAAGGGTAGGAATGAGTTGGGTCCGAAGAACTGCATAGCTTTGGAGTCGTATACTTCTTGGGTCAGACAGAGAGCATCAGAGTATCTTATGCCATATGATTATCCAAGACCTACACCGTTGGTTGTGGCTGGGCCTTCAACCCTCCCTAACCAAGGCGTAGAGGAGTTGAGAGATGAAGACCTTTCACGTGCCTGGATCCGTGAAAGAGAAGAGTTGCTTCAACAACTGAAGGAGAAGGATGCTCTGATTGAGTTCCTCGAGAATCAGGTGATAGATGATCCGAATGATACCTGGACTTCTCTGCTTCCTCAGTCTTCCAAATTCTAGAAGAGGAAGTATGATCGACTTGCTAAGGAGAAAACGGATATGGAAGTAGCATATGAGAGAGAGATCAAGAAGCTTTGTGTATCTCGTCTTCCAGCATCTCGAGCTTCTAGGGATCCATAGGATGTTTATTTTCCTTTTCCCTTGTAATAATAAAAAATGCTGTACTTCTTTGTCTCGAATATATTTGATGAGATATTTTCCATATGCTATTAAGTGCTTAAATATTCAAATTTGCAAATAGAACCCTAAAAGTTCCTTGAAATAAAAACAAAGCATATGCACGAGCATTGCATGCATCATTTTGCATAAGCAGGCGTTGTTCTGGTCTTCTTGTCTGTGGCCTAACTTTGTGCTCTTCATTTATTTTGAAGACAAGCTGACTCATCGGTACTACACCCGAGCCAATTCTGCAAGAGTGATGGATCATGTGGAACAAGAGAACAGAGAGCTGAAGGAAGAGGTCGCTAGATTGAGTGCTCTGATAGAGCAATTCCTGGCTGCACAGAATCAACCTTCTCCACCTCCTACAACTCCTCCCCAGAGGACTGTTATTTCAGAGATTGTCGCTTCAACTGTGCCAGCCGTCAGTGCTCATTTTATGCCGCATGCCATGCCAACCGGGTTTCCGTGGGGTATGCCTCCAGGTTTTATGCCAGATATTTCAGCTCCTACTTTTGCTTCCATGCCGGCATCTAGCCCGGTCCTTGCAATGCCTCCTCCTGTCATGCATACCATTCCCAGGGTAGACGACACCATCTATCATTCTGAGCCGTCTGAGGGCCCAGATGTTAATGAAAAGATGGAAGCTATGAACGACCAATTCCTCGAACTCCGCAAGGAATTGAAGACCCTCTGAGGGAAAGATTTGTTCGGCAAGTCTGCTGCTGAACTGTGCTTGGTTCCCGGTGTGAAGATACCTGTCAAATTCAAAGTCCCAGACTTTGAGAAGTATAAGGGGAACACCTTCCCGCTCAGCCACCTGGTTATGTACGCCAGGAAAATGTCTACTCAGACTGATAATGATCAGTTGCTGATTCATTATTTTCAGGATAGTTTGTCTGGTGCAGCTCTTCGTTGGTACATGAGCCTTGATAGTGCAAACATCCGTTCCTTCAATGATCTTGGCGAAGCCTTCGTCAAGCAATACAAATATAATATGGATATGGCTCCTGACCGTGATCAACTCAGAGCCATGTCCCAGAAGGACAAAGAGACATTTAAAGAGTACGCCCAGAGGTGGCGAGAGCTGGCAGCTCAGATTACTCCTCCGCTGGAAGAGAAGGAGATGACTAAGATTTTTCTGAAAACTCTTAGTTCATTTTATTATGAGCGGATGGTCGCTAGTGCTCCCTTTGATTTCACCGAAATGGTGAACATGGGGATGCGTTTGGAGGAAGGTGTCCGGGAAGGACGGTTGACTAAGGATGAAGGCTCTTCTAAACGATATGGGGCGTTTAAGAAGAAAGAGGGGGAGGCACATGCTGTGCAATCCCATGCTAAACCTAGAAGACCCTCTGATAAGAGGAAGCCAGTGCGTCATCAGCACCAGGTGGCTAGTGTAGCACCTGTCTTCAGGGACAATTATCAGCATCAGCAACATCAGCATAACCAGCAACAACCTCAGTATCAACAGCAGCAACGCCCACAGCAACAGGCTTACCAGCCTCGTGGCAACAGTAATCAGGCTAATTTGAATTATGATAGGAAGAAGATCACTTTTGATCCTATTCCTATGTCATATGCTAAGCTATATCCCTCTTTAATAGAGCGGAAACTGATTACCCCGAGGGATCCTCCGGCTGTACCTGCTAATCCGCAGTGGTGGTACAAACCCGACCAACATTGTGTTTATCATTCCGGTGCTCCCGGTCATAATATAGAGAACTGCTATCCGTTGAAGACCAAGGTTCAAGACCTTATGCGATGCGGCATTCTGAGCTTTGAGGACTCAGGCCCCAATGTTACGAAGAACCCATTGCCCGAGCATGGGAAGTCGGTTAACATGGTCCAGGGTTGCCCTGGTAAATATAAGGTCAAATATGTAAGCCATATTCGACAGTCATTGGTCGAGTTGCATCGTCTGCTGTGTGATTACAGTCATATGGAGCATGACCATGACAGATGCTGTATCTGCTCTGTTAATCGTTTGGGTTGCCGCCAAGTGCGCAGAGAGCTTCAAGAGCTGCTAGATGATGGTACCATTGAGATTCTTCAAAACCGAAATGTTGATGAAGATGAACCAGAAGTAAATGTGATTTCTCCTATGTTCAAGATTCCTAAGCCTGTTGTCATCCGTTATGATGGTAGCAAGCCGAAGGTCTCTCCTTCTTTGGTGATCAAACCTGCGGGCCCTGTGCCTTATTCTTCAGATAGAGCTATTCCCTTCCGTTACAACCCAGTTGCTGTGGAAGATGGGAAAGAAGTGTTGTTGCTTTCAACCTCTGTAGTAAATATTGCTGATGTGAGCGGATTGACCCGTAGTGGTCGTGTATTTGCTGCACCCCCGAAGCCTTAGGCTAGAGCTGTTGTTTCTGATTTTGCTGAGCGTCCGGTTGGGACTGCGGTGAATGTTCCGAATCCGGCACTTGTTGCCAAACCCTCCTCTGTACAAAAGACTCATGCTTCTTCTGTTGGCCCGAGTGACATTGTGAATGAAGAATGTGATGAGATGCTGAAGCTCATCAAGAAGAGTGAGTACAACGTTGTAGACCAGCTTCTACAAACGCCGTCCAAGATCTCCGTGCTATCGTTGCTTCTGAATTCAGAACCCCATAGGGAGGTGTAACACGGTGGGAGAACTGACTTTAGTTAAATGTTGCGGATAGCAAGAGTCGCCACCGACTTTTATTTTATCCAAAAGGAAAGGACATAAAAGAACAGGAAAGACCTTAAAAAGATTTTGAGTTCGGGGGGTAGGTTATACAAAGGGAAGGTATTAGCACCCTTTATATCCATGGTTATCCATGGGCTCTTAGTTACTTAGCTCACTTTGTTTGTTTGCAAGAGTGTAGTGTGTGATTAGAAAAATCTCTTTAAGTACTTTGTAATGACCCTCGTATGGGTGTATACAAAGCCTAGTTTAGAAATTGTGAGGTGTAAAAGTAATTTTGAAAAGTGTGAGCAAGTAACTATGAGATACCTACCCTAGATTAAGTCTTTCGTGTTCTCGTATATTCTTTCAATGGTAAGACTGTCCCTATTATTAAGGAATAGGTAGTCATTACCTTGGATGTGTTTAAGGGACGGGCGTAGGGTCATCGTATGGTCAATGAAGGCAACGTAAGGGGTGTCTTTAGCAACTCGTAGGGACTATCATCATATTTACCGAAGGGACAAGATCATTATATCGTAGGCAACCTCGTAGGGACTTGATCTTTTAAGTTTATAGGGACTTGATGATTTTTTCTGTTTGAAGGGACTTTGCTTAAGATACCCCTATTTTCGAGGGACTTGACCATTTAAAGAAGGCAACCAAGAGGAATACCCTAGGAAGTACAGATGGCGATCAAAGATCGACTTACGTGTGTGAGTGTTATTTTTCAGATATTTGTCTTGAATTTAATTTTCTAAGTTCAATTATTTACAGTTAGTTTTTTGCACTCCCTAAATTACTAACCACGCAATAAATATTTACAAAAATAAAAGCAAGAAAAATAAATTCCTAAACTATTACATGGCTATGGGACAGATACATAATAATCAGGCGAGAAAGAATAAATTTACAACCTATACATTTGTTCCTAATATTATAAATAAAACAAAATTAAAATAAGGAAAATAATGAAGCAAAAATAGAATAGATAAAAGCAAATAATAATAAAATAATAAATAAACAATGGTAATAAAGCAATAATAAAATAACAATAATAATAAAGTGATAATTAAAAGGTTAGAATTTTAAAAGAAATTATTTTAGGTTAAACAAGTTAGGTTTTTTTAGAAGTTATTAGAAAAATATGAGTTTAAAATAAATTAGTAATAATAAAAGAATTTAAAATACATTAATGTACAAATTATAAAATAAAAGAGTTATATGAAAAATATTAAGTTAGTTATTTACAAAATAAATAAAGATTATAGAAAATATCAAATTATTAGATTAATAGGTTTATTATTATTATTCAATTAGAAAAATGGTCAATTAGATTTTATTTACAAAATATATAAGGATTTATTATTATAAGTAATAAAAAAAAAGTTATTAAAATAGTTAGTATTTATTATTTATTTACAAAAAATATAAAGGTTATAGAAAAATATTAAATAATTAATTTAGTAGGTTTTCACGCCCTACATTACTAAACCACGCAGTTAATATAGGATCAATGGCAGGAATTTAAATGGCAGAAAAATAAATGGCAGAAAAATAAATGGCAGAAAAATAAAATGGCAGAAAATAAATGGCAGAAAATAAAACCCTAACTATTACAACGCTTTGGTGCAGTTACATAATAAAGATGGCAAAAAGTAAAACTGAAAATATTACAAGTTAAAACTTAAAATATTACAAGGGCGAAGCAGTTACAGTGTATGAATAACATAAGTATGAGTGAAAATAGGAAATAATAATAAGGTTTGTTAAGGTTTAAAAAAAGGTTTATGGTTTAAAGGAAATAACACGGTTAAAGTTTTAGGTTTGAAATTTAGAGTTTGTGGCGAAATTGTCAGGGTTTAGGAAAAATCAGGGTAGTTAGTTATGAAAAAAAATGTGCAGATCTAAATATATGTATATAAAAAAAATATGAATTAAAAAAAAAACAACGGCGTTGCTAGCGCAAAATTGCGATCATCGCAACTGAATCGGATAACACAAATGTCACGCCTCATACACGTATATGTGAAAACGGCGTATTGACACGATCCGACCCGAAAACATAATCAAATTATAACATAAAATAGAAATATATATATATATTTAACACACTAGTTATATATTATAAATTATATATTATATGATCCATATGCATTTTTATTAACAACAAAATTATTATTATATTATATTATATATTATGAGACATGTAAAACTTATATAAAAACAAACACATCAAATACATAATACAATGAACCAAATTATTATACATGTTATACTTATGTGCATAAAAAAGCAAAACGGCGATATCCTGATATATTTAACCAAACCGCATGTATCTGGAATACATAACACAGTCACACATATGAACATGTATTTGAAACACAGTAACAAATATATCAATAAAATAGATAAAGGATATATCATATATAAACTATTACCAAACTGTGTGTACGATAGTATAGATCAGCCACTCTCAGTTTCTCTTTTTTGTTCTGTCTTTTTGCCTCCCTCTATCAGTCATGCTAGTAAATATATATAGGAACAAATTAGGTTAATGATAATGGGCCTAAGTTTATTTTGAAACCCAATATTAAATTAAAAACTGAATAAAGTTAAATAATTAAAATAGTTAAAATTAAAATAAAAACTAATTAACCTATTTATTTATTCTAGACCCAATATAAAAATAAATAGACTCAAAAAAAAAAAAGTCGGGCACTAAAATGCTCGAAAAAATAAAATGAACACGTCAAAATAATCAGCGCGAAATAAATGACTCGGAAAAATACAGCGTTTGATCGGATTTTGAAATAAAAATTATGACCGTTTAAACTGCTCAGACTGATCAACATATGACCAAAAATAGTCGTAAAAATATTTTTAGCATGTCAAATTAAACCACGTGAATCGCAGATTAATGTTACCGACATTTGCAAACTTAAACTTGACATTTTTTCGTTGACTAATTTTAGGCACAGTTAAAAAGTTAATTTGACCTGTCTGTTTGTAAATTCCGAGAAATTATTCCGGCTAATATTAAGACAGAAAAAAATGTTATGCTATGAAGATGATGCAAATGAATGTGAAACAAACAATTGGTTAGAGTTAAAAATAGAGGGCAAATTTTGGGGTGCAACAGGAGGCTCTGCAGAAAGTTTTGGACTTAGCTTATGTTGATCATGATGTCACTATTGAACAGTTTGACAGTATTGTTGCAAATATCACTGCTTGCAACACTTTAAGTTTCTGTGACGCTGATCTCCCTGAGGAGGGAAGAGACCACAACATGGCTTTACATATATCCATGAATTGCAAGACCGATGCCATGTCCAACGTACTGGTGGACACTGGGTCATCTTTGAATGTATTGCCGAAGACCACTCTTTCTAGATTGTCATATCAGGGGCCTCCCATGAGGCAGAGTGGTGTTGTTGTGAAAGCTTTTGATGGGTTGCGTAAGACTGTGATTGGGGAAGTTGATCTCCCAATCAAGATTGGACCAAGTGATTTCCAAGTTACCTTTCAGGTTATGGATATCCACCCATCTTATAGTTGTCTCCTTGGTAGACCATGGATTCACGAGGCTGGCGCCGTGACATCCACCCTACACCAGAAGCTGAAATTCGTTAAGAATAAGAAATTGGTTGTGGTAGGGGGAGAAAAGGCTCTCCTGGTTAGCCACTTGTCTTCTTTCTCATACATTGATGCTGAGGATGAAGTTGGAACGCCTTTCCAAGCTTTATCTATTGCTGAGCCGATTGAGAAGAAGTCTCCTTCATTTGCTTCCTATCGTGATGTGTTAGTTGTAAATTTACGTGTCGGGTTTTTGTTATCGTATCCACAGGGATTGTAAGATATCACCGCCGTTCGATGGTTGTATTAATTCTAACTCAATGTAACAATAGGGTTTTGGTTGGTTGTCACGTTATCTTGCATAAAAAGGTAATAAATTGCGATAAAAGTTATGGTTTGAATAAATGAGAAATATTGCCAAAGTTAGGGTTCGATGATCACTTTGCATGTATTTGTTCGGTCAACAATCTTATAAACTCCTTTAGATGATAAATCATTTCACAAAGTCCTCCCAATATGTTTCTCTCGAACACACATTGTGAGTTTTCCCATTTTGATCCATTGTTTCTCTCGAACACAATCTATCAAAATGACAACTTTTTGGTTCAACCTTATGGTGAACAAAATCATTCATTACTATCTCTAGCTAACAAACAAGATTGGATGAAAACCTAGGTCAAGAGTTGGTAAACATCTCTCGATCATAAACCAACACAAAGAGTTTTAAATAGAAACGAAGTTTTCATCATATATTTACCATTAAAGAGTTTACACATGAAGATCCTTACATTTACACACAAAGCTAGTAATCACCTACATCTAACCTTGACAAATGGATGACTTAGCTACTCATTTTCATGGTAGCTTGGTCGGCAAGTTTCGGAAGAAGGTTGATCAACATCCAAGTCGGATAATCGATGTTGGATGGGAATCCACCTTCTTTTTGTAGAAGATGGTTACAAGATGAAGAGAAATGAAATCTAGGTCAAAAATATCTCTAGAGCAAAAGCTGGAAAAATAAAGTAAAACTAAGGTATGGTGCTCAAAAGTGGCACTTGCTACTTATAGACCTGTGCTGGGCTGTCATGCTCGCTAGGCGAGCAGAAAGGCTCGCCTAGCGAGGGTCTAATTGTGGCACACAAGGCACCTGCGCCCAGAGACACAGTCTATCTCAGACTGTCATGTTCGCCTAGCGAACAAACCTTCGCCTAGCGAAGGACACGCTCCAACCTTCGCCCCAGCGAGGTTGAGAGGTTTTGCTACTGGAATGCTCGCTGGGGACTCGCTAGAGCCTCGCCTAGCGAGTGAGTGCTGGCTGCGCTTTTCACCAAAACTGAACGAACTCGCTACCACCTTCGCTAGGATCTCGCCTGGCGAATTTATTGACATTTTACTGGAGCTTTTCGCTGGGCGCTCGCCTAGCGAGCAGGCTTCGCCACAGCCTTCGCCTAGCGAGCATGCTGATGAATGCTTGTTTTCTTTGGTTCCTTTGCCAACTTTCTTGTGTCTTAAATTTCAATTATTTCATGCCTTCTTCCTGCACAATAACACACAAATCAAAGGCACCAAGCTTGTTTATCAATGTAATGCATTTCATCTAAAACAAAGGTGATTTTGACAATTTAGCAAGGAAATAGAGTGAAAGATACCCTTAATTGATGGCTCAAATAAGCACTTTTGGGTATCTAACATGATGCGAAGCTGGCCATTGAATGTGGTGCAGTTGCTGGTTTGGGGAAGATGATTGAGCTTGAAGATAACAAGTCCCGGGCTGGAATTGGCTTTTCTTCTGGGGCATTTAACGTCAAAGGGCTGTTCAAGAGTGGAGGTTTCATCCATGCTGATCAAGCTGAGGAAGCTGCTGCTATTCTGGAAGAGGATGCAGAGGATCTGAGCAACTTTATTATCCCTGGCGGTATCTTCCATAATTGGGTCGCTGTGGATGTTCCTACAGTCATTCATAAGTCAGCGTAATTTGTTCACTTTGTTTCAAAACCCTTCTCCCATGCCAAAAGGAGAAGTGATGACATTGTTGGCAGCATTTATACAATGATATTTCATTCAATTAATGCATTGTTAAACATTTGTTTTTCCATTTGTTTTCACTTTTTGCTTTTGCATGAAATCGGTGATCACAAAAAACCCTAAAAACAAGAATAAAAGCAATCTTTTTCATCTGCATAATGATTTGTTTGTTTAAATTCTAAAGTTTTTTATTATCCAAAATCATTATGCAGATTGATTCTAAAACCCATTGAACATAATGATCCAACGCCATCTCCCAATTTTGAATTCCCTCTATTTGAGGCAGAGGAAGATGATGTTGAAGGGATTCCTGATGAGATTACCCGTCTCCTTGAGCATGAGAAGAAGATCATTCAGCCGCACCTCGAAGATCTGGAAACAGTCAACTTGGGGTCTGAAGATTGTGTTCGTATGGTGAAGATTGGGGCACTTCTTGAAGAGTCTGTCAAGAAGGGGTTGATCAGTTTGCTACGAGAATATTCCGATATCTTTGCTTGGTCGTATGAAGACATGCCGGGTCTAGATACAGATATTGTGCAACATTTCCTGCCTTTGAAGCCTGAGTGCATGCCTGTGAAGCAGAAGCTCAGAAGAATTCATCCAGATATGGCAGTGAAGATCAAAGAGGAAGTTCAGAAGCAAATTGATGCGGGGTTTCTGGTGACTTCTACGTATCCTCTATGGGTGGCCAATATTGTGCATGTGCCTAAGAAAGACGGAAAAGTCCATATGTGTGTTGATTACAGAGATTTGAATAAAGCTAGTCCGAAAGATGATTTTCCTCTACCACACATTGACATGTTGGTAGACAATACAGCTAAGTTCAAAGTCTTTTCGTTTATGGACGGATTTTCCGGTTATAATCAAATCAAGATGGCACCCGAAGATATGGAGAAGACAACATTCATCACACCTTGGGGAACATTCTGTTATCGAGTGATGCCCTTCGGTCTGAAGAACGCCGGAGCCACGTATCAACGAGCCATGACTACCTTGTTTCATGATATGATGCACAAGGAGATAGAGGTCTATGTTGATGATATGATTGCTAAGTCCCGAACGGAAGTTGAACATGTTGAGCATTTGTGGAAGCTTTTTCAGCGTCTGAGGAAGTTCAGACTTCATCTGAATCCGAACAAATGTACATTTGGAGTCCGTTCTGGCAAGTTGTTGGGTTTTGTTGTCAGCGAGAGAGGTATTGAGGTTGATCCTGCAAAGGTCAAAGCAATACAAGAGATGCCTGCGCCCAAAACTGAGAAGCAAGTCCGAGGTTTTCTTGGCCGCTTGAACTATATTTCCAGATTTATATCCCACATGACTGCCACATGTGCGCCGATATTCAAGCTCCTTCGGAAAGATCAATCTCATGATTGGACCAAGGATTGCCAGAAAGCTTTCGACAGTATCAAAGAATATCTGTCTGAACCTCCGATCTTGTCTCCGCCTGTAGAAGGAAGACCTCTGATCATGTATCTGACTGTGCTTGAAGACTCGATGGGTTGTGTACTCGGTCAACAAGATGAATCAGGGAAGAAAGAATCTGCTATCTACTACCTCAGTAAGAAGTTTACTGATTGTGAGTCTCGGTACTCTATGCTTGAGAAGACGTGTTGTGCTTTGGCTTGGGCTGCTAAGCGTTTGCGCCAGTACATGATAAATCATACAACTTGGTTGATATCCAGAATGGATCCAATCAAGTATATTTTCGAGAAGCCTGCTTTAATCGGGAGGATTTCCCGTTGGCAGATGTTGTTGTCTGAGTATGATATCGAGTATCGAGCTCAGAAAGCTATCAAAGGTAGTATCTTGGCTGACCATTTAGCGCACCAGCCGATTGAAGATCATCAGTCTGTTCAGTACGACTTCCCTGACGAGGAGATTCTGTATTTGAAAATGAAAGATTGTGATGAGCCTACACTTGATGAAGGTCCGGAACCTGGTTCTAGATGGACGATGGTGTTTGATGGCGATGTGAATCAGTACGGAAATGGTATTGGGGTAGTAATCATTACTCCTCATGGCACACATATTCCGTTTACAGCAAGGCTAAATTTCAAATGCATGAATAATATGGCTGAGTACGAAGCTTGTATTATGGGACTGGAAGAATGTATTGATTTGAGAATCAAGCATCTTGATGTGTATGGTGATTCGGCCCTGGTTGTTAATCAGATAAAGGGTGAGTGGGAGACGAATCAGCCAGGTCTCATTCCGTATAGAGATTATGCGAGGAGGATTTCAACGTTCTTTACAGAAGTTGACTTTCATCATATTCCTCGAGAGGATAATCGGATGGCAGATGCGCTTGCTACGCTTGCTTCGATGATTGTAGTCAAATATTGGAATGAAGTTTCCAACATTACCGTGATGCGCTTGGATAGACCAGCTCACGTGTTTGCAGTTGAAGAAGTGAATGATGACAAGCCTTGGTATTTTGATATCAAGAATTTCCTCCAGAACCAGGTATACCCACCTGGGGCATCTATGAAAGATAGGAAAACTTTGAGAAGGTTGTCAGGCAGTTTTTACCTCAGTGGTGAAGTGCTGTATAAGAGAAATTTTGACATGGTTTTGCTCAGATGCGTGGATAGACACGAAGCAAACCTGTTGATGACTGAGGTCCATGAGGGTTCATTTGGTACTCATTCCAATGGACATGCCATGGCTAGAAAGATGTTGAGAGCAGGCTACTATTGGCTGACAATGGAGTCTGACTGCTGCAAATATGTGAAGAAATGCCACAAGTGTCAGATTTATGCGGACAAGATTCATATTCCTCCGACACTTCTGAATGTGATTTCATCACCATGGCCTTTCTCCATGTGGGGAATTGACATGATCGACATGATTGAACCGAAAGCGTCCAACGGACACAGGTTTATTCTCGTAGCAATTGACTACTTCACCAAATGGGTTGAAGCCGCTTCGTATGCAAATGTGACCAGGCAGGTGGTCGTGAAGTTTATCAAGAATCAGCTTATTTGCCGTTATGGTGTGCCAGATAAGATCATCACTGATAATGGATCTAATCTGAATAATAAGATGATGGAAGAGTTGTGCACTGAGTTCAAGATTGCACACCATAATTCCTCTCCTTACAGACCAAAGATGAATGGGGCTGTTGAAGCTGCTAACAAGAATATCAAGAAGATTATCCAGAAGATGGTTGTTACGTACAAAGATTGGCATGAGATGCTGCCATTTGCTTTGCATGGGTATCGTACATCTGTCCGCACTTCAACAGGGGCAACCCCTTTTTCTCTTGTTTACGGCATGGAGGTTGTTCTCCCAGTAGAGGTGGAGATCCCATCAATGAGAGTCTTGATGGAAGCCAAGTTGACTGATGCTGAATGGATTCAGAGTCGTTATGACCAGTTGAATCTGATTGAAGAGAAGCGATTAACTGCCATGTGCCATGGTCAGTTATATCAGCAGAGAATGAAGAAAGCATTCGATAAGAAGGTCAAGCCTCGTGTGTTCCGAGAAGGTGACCTCGTGCTCAAGAAAGTTTTGTCTTTCGCGCCCGATTCCAGGGGCAGGTGGACTCCAAACTATGAAGGTCCATATGTTGTTAAGAGAACCTTTTCAGGCGGAGCTTTGATGCTCACAACAATGGATGGGGAGGATTTCACTCGTCCTGTGAATTCAGATGCAGTCAAGAAATACTTTGCCTAAAAAGAAAAACAGAATAGCTCGCTAAGTTGAAAACCCGAAAGGGCGGCTTAGGCAAAAATGAGCGTCTCGGTGGAAAACCCGAAAGGGCGATCCAGGCAAAAGTTAGAGACATATAAAAAAAAAGGAATATTTGCATCCCGCTAGATTGAGTACCTCACCCTGGGGCAATCTAGGCAAAATTAGGGATATGGAAAGTAACTGCATCCTGACAAGACTTTCTGTTCCGCAGTCGTCTGTTCGTCAGAGATTCTCGATTCGTCGTCGACTGAAGTTTCGAATACATCGAAATTCAAATTGGTAGAGAAAGGATCATTATGTTCAATGTAGCCCTCTTCCAATATATATCACTGATTTCAAATTTGAACAGATCTATGGAGTCTTGCCATTTGCAGGCTACCATTCCATCAAATCAATTTGAGCTTTTATCCAATTATTTGCACTCTTATTTGTTTCAATTCAATAAATGTTTTGCATGTTTTAATTGATAAAATGTCATTGTTTTAAAACAAATAATTTTTTTTCAAATTATTGTTTTAAACAAAGTGAACATTCACGATGATAAAAGGATACTTAAGAATTTCTCAGTGCTCTCCCAAGGGTGGCATGATTTCCAACAGGGTAAGACATTTGTTCATATTCCTGGCATTGGTTGTATCCTCTTTATCCAGATTGTTGTTAGGGTTGTTCCCTAAGCAGAGCTTCTGTTGAGATTTTGTTCCCCAAGCAGAGTGTTTGTTGAGAACTTCACAATCCTCTCCAACAATATTCTCTCCCCAGCATGGATGCTTTCCTTTTGGAAGATTCGGTAGTCAGTGGATTGATAGCCCGGTACTTTGGTTGTTTCCTCAGTGCAGTCGCCAGCAGGGTTGTTGGTATGATGTACTTCATCTATGCTATCTTTCCCCCATCAGAGTGCTTGTTGAGGTTATCACCTCTTATCCCTTCAGCAGAGCAGTGATTATTTCCTTCTCAGCAGCTTGGTAGTTTCCTCTTGGGAGGTTCAGCATTTGGTGGTTGATCCCCAGCTCTCCTCCTCATCCCCGGTAGAGCCGCCAGTAGATTTGTAGTATGATGGATTGTATCTGTGATGTTTCCCTACAGAATCCCCGCCAGGGTCGGTATCCCCAGTTGGGGCTGGTTGAGATCTATCATCCATAGATTTGGGTGATTTCCTACTGCTTTTGATCCCCAGCAGAGTGGCTTGTGTGCATAATCTACTTATGTGATCTATTTTCCCTCAGTGGGTTTATCCCCGATGGAGCGGATGATAGTTTCCCCAGTCGAGTTGCTTGTGCGGCTAGCTTCTACTTGTGTGTTCTGTTCCCTTCAGCAGTTCTTACTTGTGCAGTGAACTCTTGTTTCCTAGTTGATACTGAGGATCCCCTGCAGAAACCTCGGGATTTCTCCATTTCCCCAACAGATTTGTTTTTGTGGCAGTTTCTGCTTGTTGTGAACTTCTGTTCCCTAGTTGGGCTGATTGATGATCCATCACTCAGAGATTTTGTGATTTCTTTGATATCTCTGATCTTTTGCTTCCGGCAGATCTTTGCTTTTTAGCATGTAGATCTCCAGCAGATTGGCTTGCCAGTTGGATTTCTTTGGATTTTCCTCTGGAAATGTAGTACCGGGCGTTTGATTCCTGGGCCTGTTTGTGTTAGAATGTCTGTTTTGTCAGCATTCATCAAACATAAATCACGCATATTCATGCATACTTTCAACATTCAGATATTCATGTTGCATTTTTTGCCATATATCTTTTGTTTGTTGTCTCCTGCTAATGGGTGATATAAATCTCTCTAGTAGATTTTCCAAGCAGATGTCGGGTGTCTAATCTCTCAATATAGAGTCAGCCCCATAAGCAGAAAGTGTCTGTCTTTCCTTCTGCAGTTCCCCACTGAGATATATCCTCGTGGATGACGGTTTCTTCCGTTTCCTCCCAACACATATATTGGGATGGATCTTCCTATTGAGTTATATCCTCATTAGGACGAGTCATGATTCAGTTTTCCTTTTTGGTTTGATCCTGGATTGGCATTTTTCAACTGTCTCTTGTGCGTCCCTGTGGAATAAATGAATGAATTGCCCAATAACCGGCAATAATTCTTTTTATCCCCAGCGGAGTTTGGGCCTCTACCCAGTAACCGGTAGTTGTAAGTCCTATGTTCCCTCCTCTTGGCGGAATTTGTGGTTATATACCTTTTATTCCTCAAGAGAGTTGTTGGTTTTCTACCTAGTACCCGGTAGTTGTAAATCCTGTTTACCTTTTTTCCCTTTTATGGAATAGGTGCTTGTGAACATCTTTGTTCCTCAGCAAGAGTCGATTGGTCTTCTACCCCATATTCGGTAGTCGTAAATCCTTTTTTCCTGCTCCTCAGCAGTTGGTGGTTTGTTATAAACCCTGTTTTGTTTCTCCGTGCGGAGTGGTGATTCTTTCATTCCCCACGCAGAGAGTTGTTGGCTACTACCCAGTATTCGGTAGTTGTAAATCCTATGTTGTTGGTGTCTCCCTAGCGGAGTCTGGGCTTTCTTGTGGATAATTGCCGTATGCTAGCAATTTTATCCTCAGCCAGAGTTTTTGGTCTTCTACCCCGTATTCGATAGTTGTAAATCCTAATTTCTCCCTTTTGCAGCGTTAACCCTGTTGTTCATCCTAACCGATGATGGTTACTCTTTGTGGTTATCTTCATCCAGTATTCGATGTTGATATTTCCTCCGTGCTTCTGGGTAATT
The DNA here is from genome assembly GCF_024323335.1 of Lathyrus oleraceus. Classification (NCBI taxonomy): domain Eukaryota; kingdom Viridiplantae; phylum Streptophyta; class Magnoliopsida; order Fabales; family Fabaceae; genus Lathyrus; species Lathyrus oleraceus. Next base: position 172,025,422 of record NC_066585.1, on the reverse strand, counting down.
GCTCTGAGTAAGCAATTGTATCCCCAACAAGTCTTCTGGATAATTGCCGGATGCTAGCAATTTTATCCTCAGTGGGTCCTTTCACCGTATGCCAGTGATTTGTTCCCCGAATCATTGATGTTTATCAATGCATCCCTGGTGAGTCCTCTTTCATTTACCCTTTTGCTTGGTAATGATTGTTGCTCCCTTTGATCGGTCATCTTTATATACCTAGTTTTGGTATCCCGATGCCTTTCTTTTTTTCGGTCGATTTATCTTTTATTAACCCAGTAACCGGTTGTGGATAATCTTCCATGCGAGTATGTTATCCACGTTCTGACGGTAATGAATAATATATCTCATGCACTCTTCAGTCGAAGCCTGTTGTGCTTCCCTAGTCGAGTAAGTTTCGTATTCCTTTGTGGAATCGAATATTTTTTGTCTCCTGGATAATTGCCGGATGCTTGCAATTTATCCCCTGTGAGTTATCTTTCGTTCACCCTGTTGTTGTTGGTAACGATTGTTTCTCTTTTTGGTTGGTCACCTATTATATACCCAGTAACCGGTATCTCTGGTGTCTCTTCCTTTTTCGAGTGTATTATTCACGTTCTGACGGTAATGAATAATATATCTCATGCGCTATTTGGTTGGGATCCTTTGTTGATTTTCCCCAGCGGAGTAAGATTCGTATTCTTTGTAGAATCGAATATTCATCCTTTGATAAGTTTGCGTTTAGCCCTCCTTTCTGATGATGAGTGTCTTGGCATATATACCAATTCACGTTTTCGGTAGGTCACCTATTATATACCCGGTAACCGGTATCCCTGGTGTTCCTTCCATGCGAGTATATTATCTACGTTCTGACGGTAATAGATAATATATCTCATGCGAGTATACTATCCACGTTCTGACGGTAATGGATATTATATCTCGTGCGCTCTTTGGGTTTTTTTCCCAGCTGAGTAAGATTCGTTTTCCCGTTGCGGATTCGAATGTCCATCCTGTAAGTCGATTTGCTTTTTCAAGCCCTCCTTTCGGATGATGAGTGTTTTGGCATATATACCAATTCACGCTTTGGTCGGTCACCTATTATATACCCAGTAACCGGTATCCCTGGTGTTCCTTCCTTTTTGCTCCCTATTATGACCTTGGTCCCCTGTGGAGTCAGATTTTCCTGAGTTAATGTACCTTTTTCAGGTCTTTCTCAGATGTTTGGTTGATTGATATCTCTCACCCTTATACCGGTCTTAGATATTCATTCTTCCTGAGTTTGTTACCCTTATACCGGTAACACCTCATTTTGCAGTTTTCTCCAGGAGAGTCTCTTTGTTAGACTTTCTCCAGTAGAGTTTCCTGTTGTGATTTTACCCTTTTGCTGTATTAGCGTTTTCCCCAATATACGCAATTTTCCCCGGCAGGGAGGTTCTTTATGAATCCTTTTCCCCAGTCCGAGTCCGGATTTTCATCCGAAGTCTCCTTCGTGGATAGTTTGAGTCAGCTTGAGTCTTTCCATTGGATGTGTTTTCCTTTGGAATTCTTCTTTTCCCTGTTTGAGTCCTTTACTCCCCAGTGAGGTCTCTAGTCCAGTCATGTCTTGTTCACGCAGTGTCAGTTTTTTTCCCCCTAATTCAGAGTCGTGTCCTGCTCACGCATTCTCTTTCTTTTTTCTTATCCCCATGAGAGTCCTGTTAGAGTCTTTGTTCCTGGTGAGTGTATTACTCCGATGGATTGTCTTTTCTTTGTGGACCAGTACTCCCCACAGAGGCTGTTTCTTTTACATGCATAGATTTGCATCATGAGGTCTCTTAGGGACCAAAATTTGTCTCATTACTGTTATTTAAGCCCATTCTACCGCGTCGAGATGAAGATTTTAACCTTCATTTCTCCGGCTAGAATGACCTTAAATAGGGGCATCTGTAAGACCCCAATTTTGTCCCTAAGATCCCTCATGGCATCATATCATAACATTTCATTGCCTCAAGGATCATTGGACACCTTGCTTCCTTCCCTGTGGGTGGGTTATCCTTTTTGAGAGTGGTTCTTGATCACCAAGCATTTCTTGCATTTGTATATCGTTGCTTTTCTTTTTATCACTAACCAAAAGTACAAAAATATGTCATCTAACCTTTGTCTTGCAGATGAAGCAATTAACAGGTCAAGACAATCAAAGGCATTCATTAAGCAATAGGTGGTGGTCATTCTTGAGAATTTGGACCCCACAATCATTCACAAGAGTTCATATGAGCTATGATGTCATTTTGAAGCAAAATCCCAAGTGGTAGAGGCTTGAAACTCATCAGAACATTTTCCAGTCAACTAAAGACCTAGAAAGTCAACTGCAAAGTCAACTGTGGATTTGGAAGTGGGAAGTGATTAGAAATACTTCATTCATGTTCAAACAAGTCTCATTTGACATTTCAAACATCAACATTGAAGAATTTAAAGTCAGGTCAAAACTTTCCAAAAATAGAAAGTGACCTATAATTTGAATTTGCCAAAAATGGAAAGGTTTTAGTTCAACTTCGACTTCATATTACATCATCAAGGAAGCTTCAAATGAAATTTTGTTGAACATGAAAGTTATAGATCTTTCTCTCCCATTTCCAAAAAGTCCAAGATCATAAATTTCTCATGTGTGGTTAAGGAGATATGATCAAAACATGGCAAAGTATGCATGGAACTTCAAATGGACATAACTTCTCAACCAAAGCTCTAAAATGGATGGCTCTTTTTGCATTTTGTTCATCTTGACCTATACTTTCCAAAACATCCATTACATGACATGAATTTCACTTGCATGATCATGTGAACATTCATGAAGTTTTGAGAAGGAAATTCCATAAAATCATTTTGGTGAATTATGAGCTTACAAAACCATTTCCAAAACTTGCATGGGCCTTGTTTGAGTGAAAATGAACCAATTTCGTGCACTGTTCACACATGCATTTCATGCATAGAGGTGAAAAAACCAATTTGCACTTACACTCCATAACTTGCTAATTTCATTTGCATTTGATCTAAACCTGATTAGAGCATTATTAGCATTGCATATATAAACTAAAACCTGACTGTTTTCAGGATTAACATGAAAATTCAGATCTAGATCCAAATTTCTCCAATTTTTTCTCTCAAAAATTTCTTGCAAATCTTCAAACAAAAGCACATTTCATTGCTTGATTCTGGATCCTGAAGTGTTATTGAGTAGAATTGCACGTGGAATTGAAGCAAACAGAGCCACATTGAAGCATGCTCGAAGCTTTGGATATCCATGGTGATTTCAAATTCTGTTGAATGCAAGCACAATTGAGCTTCAATCTTTCCTCCAATCATCCATACAAGCATCAGAGAGAAACTTTTGATCATTTCAAGCCTTGAATCAAGCCAATTCCAGCTGCTGCTCTTCAAGAGGTTAAAATCGATCTCTCTATTTCTCAAATTTATTATGATATTGTTGTAGATCTAGGTTTGCTGGTAACTCTGAGCTTTGAACCATGAAATTCCATGCACTTTTGAGTTAGTTAGGGTTGATTAAAGTTTCATGCATGATTTTTCCATTGCTCGATTCTCTTTGTGTGTGTTGATTTAAGCTTAGCTATGCATGGATTTATGATCTATGATGAAGGATCTACATGTTTGTGTATTCAATTTTGAGTTCTGGAGATTTTGTTCTTGATGTATGATGATGCATGTTATTTTTCATGAGCGTGCGATGAAGAAGATGATGTTCTTGCTTTGGCCACGCTTTTGATCCTTTAGAGAACGCTTTTCTGCATCTACATGTGTTAGCTTAGGGCACGCTCATGTATTGGTCCACGTATGCGCTCGCTTGGCAATATGATTCGCTCACACTTGTTTGACCGCGCCACGCAAGCATTGACCATGCCAGGTCAATAAATGAAACGCTGCATTTCATGCTGGGCGCTTCTTTCATTTGAATTCGGCTGTGGTTCGATCCTCCGCGCCAACATATTTTCAAATGCTTCACATATTTTTCTTTTCCCTCCACATTATTCCATGCTATGCTTCACATTTCATTTTAATTTTTTCGCATCTTTAAAAAATCATAACAATTTGAAAACTAATCCAAAAATTACCAGGTTTTTTGCGTTGTGATCCTGATTCTTTCTAGTTTTTTATCATCATGATTTTACAAGTTGTCCTTGGCTGGATAATGTTTTGTGCTAGAATGTTTGAACATGTATGCTTATTTGACCTTGCCATGCTTATACCTTTGTGAAATGCTGGTCTTTAATCCAATGAATGTGAAATTTTTCATGATAAAACTAGACACATTGCTTGACATTTTGGTGTTGATTTGGTATTTTTATCAATTATCATTCCTGTTTTATGATTATGCTAAGTTGGTGTGACAATTTGTGTCACACCTTTTGATGTTCAACTTGTATGATGAGTTTGCCATGCCAAATGATCTCCAATTGTCCTGATTTTTTGTATGATGCATGTTATGAATGTTGTGATTGATCATGAATTTTCTTGGAATTATTTGAATCATTTCTGATTTAATTGAGATTTTTCATTCTGGTTGATCACATTTGAGCTTTAAAATTGCCTTGAACTTCAATTGATCATGAAATGCTTTTGGTTAATGATATTGATGTGAGACCTTTTGGAATGTTTCAAGATGTGTTTGAATTTGATTCATGTTAAATTTCAAGTTCTGTTTTGAATTTTTTTCTCCATCTTTGACCCTAGGCTTTGACCTAGTGGTTTGTTGCTTATGTTTGAGCTTTGATTTCAGGTTGAACATCCAAGTTCCATGGTTAATGATGCTTCATCACTTGAGCATTGATGTTTACCTTTGATTACTAACCTTTGTGTGTTTTGTAGGTTGATGTTAACTCATTTGAGTTTGACTTTTGGCTTACACATTTTGTACATTGGGATTGTTGGTTGCTTATTGACTGTTGTTTGATTGTCTGAGTATTGTACTGATTTGTTTGATGTTTCCACAGGTACATAAGTTGATGTAAGTTCATTGTGAAATTTGCTTTGCTTGGTTGCTTAACAACTTAGGTATAATTTCTAATCTTCATGTAGTCTGGAAGACCTACTGTTATTGGTAGGCACCTGTCTGAAGTCCTCCTTAAGAGGCAATACTTGTGATTGTTTACTCTTTGTGCCAAGCAAGAAAAGTCCTCTTATGAGGCAATTGGCAGATAAAAGAGATGTGTAATCCATCTCCTGCTACTCAGTGTGTCATTCACCTTGCTCACACAATGTGTTGATGCATGGTGAATAATAACCCAAGATCTTATAGAGTCCATATGTGGAGAAGAGTTCCAACTTTCTGAACTCCCACACTTTCCATTGATCAAAGCTCTCCCTGACCAGGGATAAGAGCTATGAGGCACACCCCTCATCTCCATTTCATCTGCTTCACCCTAACTCTCAATGTTAGGGTTAAGAGCACAAATTACCCCATTCCAGTTGGCTGTAAAGCCTAACCTTGATTGAGCCTAATTGATTGTATATAGTGTGTGCTAATTGACTTGTTTGTCTGCTTACTTGATTCATCTGTACATATTTGCTTGAGTGTGCCTTTGTGCATTTATCATCATCACTTGTATATCATTTCATAAACTTTGCTTTGTAGCATTTTGTTTGGTCCATGGAGGAGGCAAGCATAAGTCCATTGATTGGCAGTTGTTCCTATGATATGGTAGGAGACTAGTATAAGTCCATTGATTGGCATCTGGTATCATTGTTTTTTTTGTTTTGTGAGACTAGTATAAGTCCATTGATTGACATCTGGTATCCATGTTTGTTTTTGTTTTAGGAGATTGGAATAAGTCCATTGATTGGCTTCCGGTATCCATTTTTGTTTTTAGGAGATTGGAATAAGTCCATTGATTGGCATCTGGTGTCCATGTTTTGTTTTAGGAGATTGGTATAAGTCCATTGATTGGCATCCGGTATCCATTTTTGTTTTGTGAGATTGGTATAAGTCCATTGATTGGCATCCGGTATCCATCTTTTTATTTGCTTATTTGCATTGTTGCCTATTCCAAAGGAATCACTTGAATCATCTACATATGATCTCAAGAGGTGAACATCTAAGAAGTTTTACTTCCTCACCCTCCCATCTTTTGTTTCTTTAAACCTCCATTTGCATGTCAATTCAAAACCAGAAAACTATTGTGCAAACATTCTCATTTCTTTTCAAACTAGAAACCTAGGCCTTAAGCCCTTTGATTTTCAAACTTCATTTTCATAATACTTCTTTTGAATTGAATTCTAATCATACTTTGACCATTTTTGTGAATAATCCTAATTGGTTAATTTCACTCATTCAATTGTTTTGTGGCTTTGTCCATTCTTGATAAGTTTTCATACATTAGCCATAGGTTTGATTTATCCTAGTTGGTTGATGTTAATCTCACCTTTTGTCCTTAGCGATTGAATTGTAAGACTTCCTTGCTTATTATAGGGTTAACCCCTCACTAGCAAGTTGAAGCTTTTCTCACGTGGTGGACTTGTTATTTGTATAAGGTTGAGTTTTCTCCCGTGGATAACGAAAGACCTTAGGGCTTTTGTTTTAAAATGAACCCACTCATATTTTGGAAATCTTTTAGCCGAACTACGGCGTTTTAATCCTTACCTTCCATGGAAAGGTACGTAGGCAACGGGTTCATCCGTTCAAACACAAAAATAATAACCTGTACATTCTTTCTCTCATCCCTTCAATCCATGTTTGCACAATAAATATTTTATAAACAAATAACATTTCGTACAACAAGTGTGAAAAGGGCTCCCTAGGAGTACCTAGGACGTTTTGGGTGCCTAACACCTTCCCATTGCGTAATTAACCCCTTACCCAGATCTCTGACCTTTTCATTAGTTTTCTATGTGTAAAACTTCTTAGGCTTTTGTTCGCTTTTTAGCCATTCCTTTGGATAAATAAAAGTGCGGTGGCGACTCGATTCTTTGTATGCTTTGCTTTTGGTTTAATCAATAAATCATAAAGTGACGAAGACACCGCTACAAGAATCAATCAACCTCTTCAATCAGGTTTGTTCTGTCTCCATTCCTTTGTGCTTTCAATGTTGTAAATTCTGAAGAATGAGTCATTAGGGTTGATATTGGGAGATTGGAAGATTGGGTTGAATTTTAGGTTTACATGTATGTTTAGAATGATTCCTAGGATGTTAAATTACTTTGTTTCTGGAATGGGTATCATTAGAATTTGGGTTTTCTGAAATTGGATTGTTAAACAGCGGAGAACTCAGTATCCCGTAACATTCGCTAGCATCTTCGCTAGGCGAATTTGTGGCGAACATTCGCTGTCACTTCGCTAAGCGAACCCGTAGCGAATCTTCGCTGGGTCCTCGCTAAGCGAAGTTGTAGCGACCATGACAGTATCTGGTTTTTCTGTTTTGATCTCTAATTTGTTTTGTGGTTGTGTGATTTTTCTTTTCTATGATTTTATAGATGGCATCCAAGTCAAGTGCTTCAAAAAAGAGAAAGGTCGGGAGCACTTCCCGCACTGTGCCAATTCAATTTGACATCGATAAATTCATTGGGGCGAAGCAAGCCACACGTTATATGGCGTTGGAGAAAAGGAAAATCTTACCTGAGAAGAGGTTTTTGATCAACCCACAAAGCGAATATCGGACATTTGCAGGGTTGATAAATAGCAAGAAATGGGACAAGTTGATCTCTCCACTCGAAAGCTATGATATTGAGATAGTGCGCGAGTTCTATGCGAACGCGCTGCCAAATGACGACGAGCCTTTCACTTGGACTACAAGAGTGTCAGGACGTCAGGTCGCTTTTGATAGGGATGCTATTAACCGAGTGCTTGGTGAACCGCTCCATCTGGGAGTTAATGAGAGGGATGCATACCACAAAGATCTGAGGCTCCACAGGGACACTGATACTATTTCTGCGGCCCTGTTGTTTGAGGGAAAGTCGGTTGAGGTGAACCCATCTGGGGTTCCTGTGAGGTACCATCGGGAGGATATGATTCCCTTGGCTCAGCTGATATTGATGCTGGTTCTGACTAACATTAAGCCCAAATCACACACATCGACCGTGCCGATCACAGTGGCACACTTGGTCCACTGTATTCTAACTAATATACAGATCGATGTGGCGCGAATCATTGCGATTGAAATGAAGTCCGTGGTTGAGAGCGGGCTGAAGTCGGGGGCGCGAGTTAACTGCCCCCTTGCTTTTCCTTGTCTCATCATGGCTTTGTGCCAACAGTCGAGGGTGAAGCTACCCTCCCGCAGTCAAGTAAGGATTTCGTCCGCAATCGACGATCGATATGTGGCTAAGTACTGTAAGTCGAAGAACTTCCGAGGTAGTACAACTGTTGATGATACCAGGGCTGCTGATGGTCCTGGTGTTTTTTCTCAGGGGTTTGATCCTTTCCAGCAAGCTGTTTGCAATTACAATTGGGATTGGATGGCGGCGACTCAACGCACCATGATTGATATACATGACTCTATGCACATATTACAATTGCAGGTACGTGACCCTTCTAGAGAGCATCCTATGATGACGCGTGAGCAGTTCCTGCAACATGCTAGCTGGCCTGAGGACATGCCTGTTTTCGGAGAGGGGGCGGGTGCTGGTGCTTCTGGTGCTGATGGTTCAGGTGGCGCTGATGATGCTGATGATGATGAAGATGATGATGATGGTGATGATGATGGTTCCGGTTCTGAGGCCGATAGTGAAGAGAGTTTTGAGTCCTATGAGGACTAAGTTTTTTTTATGTTATGTTTTATTTTCTTGTATTTTCAGATATTTGGTATTTTGGTTATGTACTTTTTGGGGTGTTTTGTCCCCCACACACATTTTTAACATTTTGAAGTGATGGTTGTTGTTTATGTTTTAAATTATTGTGTTTGGTTTGAATTTCTTTTGTTTAATAAATTTTTGGTTGTTAAGGGTCAAACCTTCTAGATTGGTTGCTCCTCAAAGAAGTATCCAATGAAGGTGCATCCGAGCTTGGATGGCGATGATAAAAATAAACAAGCGAATAATGCTAAGGTACATGGTTACCTCCGGTTAGAATTTTAGAATGCATTAAGAACTTTACTCTTTTCGTAATTGAATATTGTTCTTTTTGCAACATAATTGAATGAATGATTCACCTAGGGCTTAGAACCACAAATTGTGAGGAAACCTCCATTGTACACTAAAATGTTGGATTCTAATAAACTGTGTTGATTTATTTGATTCATGCTTTGTCTTTTATTATTGTGAATTTGTGGAAGCAATTAGAAATGATCAAGGCGCTTGTTTTCTTTCGAGCACAACCAGTTCCAAATACAACTTACCTGTGAGCAGAGAGTATTCGTGAACCCCTTTGAGCTTAAACAGTTGAATCTCAGCTTGAAATAAGGCGAGACGTCAAAATCTTTTTTCTTGAAACCCTGAAATTTTTGATAATTGTTCTTTTGCCGTAAAAAGTCAAGAGCATTCACTTGGGGTGAGTAAAAGATAAGTTGGGGAGAACAAAAATGAGAATCGGCAGGTGCCACAACTCTTGAATAACCGAGCAAGCATTGAAAAAAATAATTAGAAAAGAGAAACATCTGTTTTGTGAATACGATGTGAAAAAAAATGAAAATGAATGCTTGCTTGGAAGAACAATAGTGAAAAACAAAATTGAGTTGTGAAATAAGAGTTGTGAAGGTTTCAAATGAGAAACAAGTGGAACGAAGTTGAGATGTGTGAATAGCTTGTACAGTGAATGTCTCTTTTGCATCGGCAAGTTTGTTTTCAATGACCTTAGATATGACCCTTGTTTGTAAACCTGACCAAGCTACAACCGAAAAAGACCTTAGTGATCTTCGTGCTTCCGCATTTTCATTTATAATTGTTAGACATTGTATGAATTGAATTGACTTTTACATTGTTTGTTGGAGAGTGAAATTGTCCCCGCGGTTGCAAACGCGTAATTTCTTCAATCCTTAATCGAAAAGGAGAGATAGGGTGATTCATTCAGGATAACATTGTTGTGGATTGATACATGTTTTGCATTGCTATAAGGCTTTAGCTCTTGTGTATTGTGTTATTCTAACCATTGGGAACTTGTGTCTGATTGATTCTCTTGTGTTTGAGCCATTTTATCCGATTTCGGAGAAATCTTTTTCTTTAAGCAAATCCTCTTGTCCTTCAAGAGGCATACTTTGCTTGAGGGCAAGCAAGAATCTAGTTGGGGAGAGTTGTTAGATGCCCAAGTTTGCTTATTTGAGCTATCAAATGTGGGCATCTTTCACTCCTTTTTGTCGAAAAAGTGTTCTAAACCGCCCTTGCTTTTGTTGATTTGCAATACTATGTGAAATGATCTTGGTACCTTTAAGTTGTGTGTTATTGTGTAGGAATTAAGCATGAAAGAGTAGAAAACTAAGGCACAAGAAAGATGGCAAAGGAACCAAGAAAGAAAGCAAACATAAGCAAGCTCGCTAGGCGAGTGAGGTAGCGAAGTACTCGCTAGGCGAGCATCCAGCGAGCAAGCAGCGAACACTCCCAGACTTGGACATAACCAAAAAGATCAAAACTCGCTAGGCGAGCATCCATCGAGCAGGTAGCGAACAATTCCAGTAGCAAAAACATCAAAACTCGTTGTGGCGAGGGAAGTAGCTAAGTACTCGCTAGGCGAGCATCCAGCGAGCAGGTAGCGAACAATTCCAGTAGCAAAAACATCAAGACTCGCTGGAGCGAATGAGAGAAGCGAGGGCTTCGCCTAGCGAAGGATTGTTCACCTAGCGAACAGATGCAAACTGGTCTGGGATGATTCCTCTGGACGCAGGCTCTTCTGGTGACTTAATTTGGGGCTCGCTAGGGGAACCATTCTGCTCGCCTAGCGAGCATGACAGCTCAACAACCATTTCTATAAGTAGTATGGGCTACTTTTTGAGAAAAGACTCTTAGATCTTTTTTATCATCTTTTTACTTGTTCTTTGCTAAGAGGTGATTTTTGTGCCCTAGAAACCCCATTTTCTCACTCTTCTTCTTCTCTTGACAATATTTTACAAAAAGAAGGTGGATTCCCATCCAATCTCGATTCTTCGACTCGGATGTTGATCAACCTTCGTCCGAAACTTGTTGTTCAAGCTACCATGAAAATGAGTAGCTAAGTCTTTCATTTTGTCAAGGTTAGATGTAAATGATCATAAGCTTTGTATGTCTATGGGTTGATCTTCATTTGTAAACTCTTTGATGATGAATGTATGGTGAAAACCTTGTTTTATTGATAACTCTTTGTGTTGGTTTATTATTGAAAGGTGTTTTCCAACTCTTGACCTAGGTTTTCATCCATCCTTGTTCTTTAGCTAGAGATAGTATTGAAGGAGTTTGTTCACTAAAAAGTTGAACCTAAAATTTGTCATTTTGATAGATTGTGTGAGAGATCAACAATGGATCAAAATGGGAAAAACCACAATGTGTGTTAGAAATAAACACATTTGGAGGATTTTGTGAATGTGTTTATCATCTAATGGAGTTTATGAGTTTTGTTTGATCGAACAAATGCATGCAAAGTGATCGTCGAACCCTAACTTTGACAATCTTTCTCAAATCGTAAAACCAAAACTTTTACCGCAATTTCTTATTTTTCATGCAAGCTACCGTAACCGAAAACTAAAACCCCCTTGTTACTATAGGTTAAGAACTTAACAACTGTCGAACGGCGACAATATCACATAATCCCTGTGGAGACGATAACAAATCCCGATACTCTTACCATGTACCAACAAGGACTTACCCAAGAGCTATCGGATATGGGATAAATTAACCTCGCATCTAATAGTTTAACAACCTCTTTCCTAACCACTTCCTTCATTGCGGGATTTAGTCTTCTTTGGGGTTGCACTACGGGTTTGTGAACATCCTCCATGAGAATTTTATGCATACATACCGTAGGGCTAATCCCCTTAAAGTCTTCAATCACCCATCCCATTGCACTTTTGTGCTTCTTCAGAACCTTGACGAGCTTGTCTTCTTGGGATACTTCTATATTAGAGCTTATAATAGTCGGGCATCTCCTTTCAGAATCTAGAAAAACATACTTGAGATTTTCAGGCAGTTGTTTCAGCTCAGCTACTTTCTTGGTCTCATCTTTCCTTTCCTCAAACCGAGGTTCCCTCAAGTTTTCCCATCGGAGTGATCGGGATCCCTTAAAGGGTGGTTGTGTTTCCATCATAGCTAACACTTCCCTTTCCTTTTCATCAGCTTCTTGAGTGTCTTCAGAAATTGATAGACTTAAAACTCTCTCCAAGGGCAATTGTGGTTCACCTAAAGGATTTTCTTGCAGAACCACTTGATCAATCACCTCTATGTGTTGACTGGTGGCCACATCATCTTTGTATCTCATGGTGTTATGCACATCAATTTTCAACTCTTCATCGTAAACTTTTAGAGTCATGGTGCCCTCTTCTATATCTATCAAACATCTTCCTGTCTCCAAAAATGGTCTACCAAGAATAAGTGGTATCTCTTCATCTTCCGACATTTCTAAGATGACAAAGTCCACCGGAAATACAAACTTATCAATCTTCACAAGAACATCTTCCACTACTTCATAGGGTCTCTTCACAGAGTGGTCAGCAAATTGAAGTGTCATTCTAGTATCTTGCACTTTTCTGATCCCTAACCTCCTGTAAATGGGTAACAACATGAGACTCACACTTGCCCCCAAGTCTATAAGGGCCTTTTTGAAAGATCTATCCCCAATAGTGCAAGGGATAGTTACCGAGCCTTGATCTTTCTTATTCACCAAAATCTTCATACCCTGCAAAATTGCACTACAAGTTTCGGTTAGTACAATAGGGTCATTGTCGGTGCTCCTCTTTTTTGAAATAATATCCTTCATAAATTTGGCATAAGAGGGCATTTGTTCAAGTTCCTCCAAGAACGGAATGTTAATCTCAAGCTTTTTAAACATCTCCAAGAATTTCTCGAAGTTCTTCTCATGTTGCTCTTTCTTCTTATTTCTTATGGGGAAAGGGAGTTTTACAACCGACTTTGATTCACTAACTTTTTCTTTAACCATCAGTTTAGGCACTACCACCTCTTCACTCACGACCTCATTTTCTTTTATTTCCAACTCAACTTCAAGCAATTGATCTTCTTGGTCGTCATCTTTATCAGGGACTTCTTTCGATTTACCACTCCTTGTGATAACAACACTCACATTATTATGCTCTCGTGGATTTGTAACTGTAGCACTTGGTAATGCACCTGACTCATTTACACTTCCAGATTTTTTATCGAAGCACCAGTGTTTCTTAGATTACTTCTAGTCTCATCTTGAAATTGGGAAGTTTGAGCCGCCAGTTTTTCAATGGAAATTTCCCAATCTGCTTTCCTTGGTACCTTTTGTTGAAATTGTTGTTGGGGTTGGTGAAACTGCTGCTGGTATGGTGAAGGTGAGAAAAACAAGAAAGGGGGGGTTTGAATTGTTTGGAAAATAAGCGCTTTTTCAAAATGAAAATCACACAAGGATTTTATACTGGTTCGCTTATAACACAAAGCTACTCCAGTCCACCCGGCCAAGGTGATTTCGCCTTCAACAAGGACTTAATCCACTAATCTTGAAAGATTGATTACAAACAACGTCTAAGAGAAAGATCTCTTAGTCCTCTCAAGTATACAGACTACACAGAGTCACTTGAGGAAATAAACAAACAATAGATAAAAGATTTATGTAATCTAAAGTGCTTCTAAGAAAGCAAATATTACAATAGTAAGAACAAAGTGATTCACGTTATAAGCAACAGCTTCGTGAAGATTTAGAGAGCAAGAGTGTTTTCTTGAGTGTTTGATGTTTCAGTATATTTTTCCTTGTATATGTTATACACTGAATGTTGATTTGCAGTCCTTTATATAGATCAGTGAGGTAGTAGTTGAAACTGATGAGTAATAAAATGAATTTACGCCATAACATAAATAGCTTCTGCCAGGATAACTTTCTCTCCTTGAAATGACTACTTACCACATATAGTACCTTCTTTATTGAATTTGGAGATTAACGTCTCTTTCTGTTTTAGGAAATCCATTTGCAAAACTTTACTTGACTTTAACGTTACTCTTTCATAATTAGCAATTCCATGATCAGAGTCTTCGTGTATCTGAGAATCTTGGAATCTGCTATCTAGCTTCTGATGTTGATCTTTTGAGTTCTGATGATTTCTTCAGATAGCGCCAAGAGCTTCTGAAGTTTGACATACTGTTGTTCAGAATCAGAACTTCTAGAGCTTACTTCTTGTTTAGATGCTTCTGATGCTTTGCTGTTTTGCTCAGAGTTAGACTTTCTTGAACGTGTTTCTACTTCAGATGCTTCTGATCATTTGATAATTTGTATCTGATCTGGTTCTGTATCTGATGACGTCATCAGATTTCTTCCTTCTTTCTTTAGAACCCTGCACACTTAGAAACTTTTCGTTAGGGTGCCATTTTTGGTTTCATCCTTTGTTATCATCAAAATCAAGGAATCTGTTGTAGAACAATTTTTGTTCTTACAATCTCCCCCTTTTTGATGATGACAAAACAATCTTAATTAGCAGATGAAACATATAAAATATCAGATCAGATAGACAAGAGCTCCCCTTGAGATAGTGCTAGGGAGTTCAGAAGTTCTTACCAGAGCTTCTAAGTAAAGAGGTTTCTTGATACCTTCTGCAATTTCTTAAGTCCAGGTTAGATAAAATTATTTTTAAGAAAAATATGTTGCAGAATGCTTAAGGTATTTAGACAATATTTTCATCAGAGCTATTAATGACTTCTCCCCCTTTTTGTCAGAATCAAAAAGACATAGCAAAAATAAGGAATTTAAGAGAAAAACATTGTATTCAGATAAAAGCACAAAGGCAACAAGAACAGGAAAACATCAGAATCAGAGAAAGCAAACAAAACAACAGGCAAGCAAAAAAATAATATCCTAAGTGCCTAGGGGTTCGGAGGCGGAGGCATTCTCTGAAGTAACATAGCCAGCATGTTCTGAATGTTGTCGTTGACAATGTCTTGCTTATCCATTCTGGCACGGAGTTCATTCTGATCTTGCTTAAGTTCTTTCAGCGTCTGGAGAACCATAGGGATAACAGAAGAGGACTCCCCCAGAGTCAGAGCCTGCTGTGCTTCAGCAGCAGCCTGTGCTTCAGCTTCAGCAGCAACTTGTGCTTCTGCATCCGCCAGAGCCTTAGCTTCAGCTTCCTTTATCCTTAGGATTTCAGCTTTCTTTGCTCTTTCTTCTTCCAGTCTTCTAGCCTCTTCTTCAGCTTCTCTTGCTAATCTCTCTTCTCCCAACCTTCTGGCTTCAGCTTCTCTTGCAAGTCTTTCCTGAAGTCTTGCCTCAGCATCTCTGATGTAGCCATTTCTGATTTGTTCAGAGATGTTCTTCAGTCTAAAAGCCTCAGAGGTCATCCAGCCAATGACTCTGTTCCAGTGTGTCCTTACAGAGTCAGGATCATCACTGACTTCAGAGTTAGTGGTCAGAGACTTGACCTTTTGTACTGAAGCCCCTGCGACCAGCATGATGGCTTCCTCAAGGGTAGGTATAGAAAGGTCAGGTTCAGAGGTATGAGGTGGAGATGTTGGAGGGCTGAGATTTAGAGTTAGAGGTTCTGGTTCAGTTTCTGATTCAGGTTGAGGTTCAGATCTTTGGGGTGAAGCGTAAAGAGGGTTTAAGTCTAATGGTTCAGTTTCAGCTTCAGGTTCAGGTTCAGCAGAGGTGTTTGGAGGGGTGATATCAGAGGTGTGGAGGTCAGAGGGTTGAGTTTCAGAGGGTTGGTCTTCAGAAGTAATGTTGGTTGTTTGTTCTGGTGGAGGTGAAGTTGCTTCAGATTGTGTTTGTGTTTGTTGTTGTGAAGCAAGGTTTTGAGCCTGAATTTGGGCTAAGGTTGGAGAGTCAGGGTCAGAGTATTCTTGGTCAGAGGAGATTTGAAGGTATGGGGGTGATTCTGGGGCTGAAGATGATGATGAGGAAGTGGTAGTGTGAGAAAGATTAACATTTGGTGGAGGTTGTGAAGTTCTGGTGGTTGAAGGTGGGATTTCAGAGGTTGTAAAAATGGGTGGTGGTGGGAGAGGATTAGAGGAAGGAGTAGAGGAAACCATCAGAGGTGCAGAGGAAATAGGAGGAACAGACGTACCAGTAGAAATTTGCAGAGGAGCTGGAGATCTGCTTCCAGAAGATTCTCCAAGTCTTGCCTTTTTTGCCTGTGATGTTATCTTCTTCTCAGAGAGACCTCTCTTGTACCTGACGAAGTCTTCTTCTGATTCTAGACAATCGTCGAGGCTGAAGTCAGAGATGTCAACACCTTCATCCAGCAGACGATTAAGATAGATAGCAACCGCATCTCTGGGTTCATTCTTGTAGAACCTAGCAAGACCATGAGGCAGCTTCCTCTGATCTTTCAAGGAATCCCAGGATGTGTCCAGCGTGGGTCTGACTTGAATCTTCTTTATTATTCCCATACTCTTGAGATTTCTGGCGTTCAGAGGCTTCCCAGTATCTATTGCCAGATCTTGCATCAGCTTGGCATTCTCCAGATGATCTACTAGCCCATTCTCGATGAAAACATCAGATAACAATCTTCCCAGAGGGATGTAGGATCTGGGCTTCATGTTGTTTCTGGTCTCCCTGACAGAGTCTCTTAGGTATCTGAAGAGTAGTGCAGGAAGGCAGATCTTCACACCCTTGTGAATGCAATACAGAATGCACTTCTGATCTGCATTGATGTAATCAGAGGAGTTTGAGGCTGGGCGGTGGTGAATAGTTCCCAGAATGATCTTGAGCCACACTCTGAGGTTCTGATGCAGCTCTTTGTTCTTTGAAGGATTTCCTTCAGTGTTGGGTTTGAAGATGGTTGGATTGATTACTTCAGCAACGCGCCTTGATCTTGGGTTGATGTTGTAAATCCTTTTTCCTCCATCTTTCTCCATGTTCAACAAAGAAGCAATTGACTCTTCAGTAATTACTATCTTTACCCCCAACACATAGGAGACGATGAAATGGTCATCAGCATCTGCAAATCTCCAGAACTCCTTGATGAGAAGTGGGTAAACAGGGCCATAGAGCCTTTGGAAGTAGTTTCCCCAACCTTGTTGACGAAGTTCTTCAGTAAGATCAACTCCATTTCTTCTCAAGTTGTCAAAGTCCACCAGTGTTTCACATAACACATCCAATCCCTCAAAGGGAGTTGCTAGGTTGATGTGAGGTAAACGATCAAGGATATGGGGTTCCTTGTATACTGGAGTAATGGAAACGCCTGTAACCATTGGAGTTGAAATGTTGAAGTTTGGGAAGTGGTGGTGGATTCCATTTGTTGAGAGAAGTTAAAAACTTCTTGTTGTTGAGCATCCATGGTTGAAGAAGAAGATGAAGAGTTTGCAGAAATGCTTCAGAGAGGTTTAGGGTTTTAGAGAGGGTTTGAGAGTGAGTGAGAGTGATAAGTGTGTGAAAAGTGAGAAAAGTGTTTAAATACCCTAAGTTAAAACACATGCAAAACGACACACAATATTGCGTTAGCACAAAGCTCAAGTAAGCACGCTTGGGGGAGAAATGATTAAGGCTAATTAATGAATGTCTAATCCCAACAGTATGCACACTGCTCGAGGAGATCTCAAACGTTTCCCTTTGATTTTCTTCTGGACAGCTGTCTAGAAGTTCTAGGGTTGGACGCTAAGTGCTCCACGTGTTGATGTATCTGATCTTCAGGAATACCAAAGGATTGGTTCCTGGAGATTTCTAACTCAGATATCTTCTTAACTTGGTAGAAGTATCAGAGTCAGAGGCAGAAACACATTTGTTTATGTCAGAGTCTCATTTTACATCTTCAGAGCCACACTTTATTCAGGGCAATTTTAAATGTTCAGATTTTCTAAGATAAAAAGAAATCTATCTTCAGCTAGAGGCTTAGTAAAGATATCTGCCCATTGATGATCTGTATCAATGAACTTTAATGTTACTATCCCTTTTTGAACATAGTCTCTGATAAAATGATGTTTTATTTCAATGTGTTTAGCTCTGGAATGTAGAATGGGATTCTTACTTAGACAAATGGCAGCAGTATTATCACAGAAGATAGGAATGTTACTCTCAAAAATTTGCAGATCTTCTAACTGATGCTTCATCCAGAGCATCTGAGTTGTGCACAGTGATGCTGAGATATATTCTGCTTCTGCAGTTGATAGAGCGATAGTTGACTGTCTTTTGCTAGCCCAGGAAATTAGATTGTTTCCCAGAAGCTGGCAATTTCCAGATGTGCTTTTTCGTTCTAGTCTATCTCCTGCATAATCTGCATCACAGTAACCAGAAAGTCTATACTCTGATGTTTTCTTATACATCAGGCCCAGGTTAGGAGTTCCTTTCAGATACTTAAGAATTCTCTTAACTGCTGTTAGATGAGATTCTCTAGGATCTGATTGGAATCTGGCACAGAGACAGACACTAAAGAGAATATCAGGACGAGTAGCAGTCAGATAGAGAAGAGAGCCTATCATACCTCGATAGAGCTTCTGACAAACCTTTGCGCTTACTTCTTCTTTTTCAAGAATGCATGTTGGATGCATTGGAGTTTTTGCAGAGTTGCAGTCAGCCATGTCAAATTTCTTCAGAACATCTTTAATATATTTGCTTTGATGAACATATGTAACTTCTGAGGTTTGGTTAATTTGAATTCCCAGAAAGAACTTTAGTTCTTGCATTAAACTCATTTCAAATTCTGCCTGCACTAACTTAGAGAATTCTTGACAAACAGAGGCGTTAACTGAACCAAAAATAATGTCATCAACGTATATCTGGCATATCATGAGATCATTGTTAAGGTTCTTACAGAAAAGTGTGGAGTCAACTTTCCCTCTGATAAAATTGTGTTCCAGAAGAAAATTGCTTAAACGTTCATACCAAGCTCTGGGAGCTTGTTTAAGTCCATATAAAGATTTTTTAAGTTTAAAAACATGTTCTGGAAAGTTTGGATTTTCAAAACCTGGAGGTTGGTTGACATACACTTCTTCTGATATATAACCATTAAGAAATGCACTCTTGACATCCATTTGATATAATTTAATAGAATGGTTAATAGCAAAAGATACAAGAAGACGAATAGATTCTAACCTTGCGACTGGAGCAAAAGTTTCATTATAATCAATACCTTCTTGTTGACTATACCCTTGAGCTACCAGTCGAGCTTTGTTTCTGACGACTTCTCCTTTCTCATTCAGCTTGTTTCTGAATACCCATCTGGTTCCAATAACGTGAGTGCCTCTGGGTTTTGGAACAAGATCCCAGACATCATTCTTTGTGAATTGATCTAATTCTTCTTGCATGGCTGAAACCCAGTCGTTATCTTGAAGTGCTTCATCACAGGACATAGGCTCAATCAGAGACACTAGTCCCAGAGGAGTATCTTCAGAGGTTCTGAAGGTAGATCTGGTTCTGACAGGTTCGTCCTTGTTTCCCAGAATCAAATCTTCAGATACGTTGATACGACTTTTAACTTTCTTTGAGATTTCTGGGGATTTTATTTCTTCAGAGTTCTGAATGACAGTTGCTTCTGGAATTTTATCAGATCCTGCAAGAGTGATTTCTAAATCTGCAAAATTTTCAACTAGCTTTGACTTTTCAGGGTCAAGCTTATCATCAAATCTGACATGAATTGATTCTTCCACAATTTTGGTTTCTGTGTTGTATACTCTGTAGCCTTTAGAGCGTTCTGAGTATCCTAACATAATACCTTTCTGTGCTTTGGAATCAAACTTGTTCAGATGTTCTTTAGTGTTTAAGATAAAGCACGAACATCCAAAAGGATGAAAATATGAAATGTTTGGTTTTCTTCCTTTACACAGTTCATAGGGAGTCTTTTCCAGAATGGGTCTTATAGAGATTCTATTCTGAATGTAACACGCTGTATTTACAGCTTCTGCCCAAAAATGCTTTGCCACATTAGTTTCATTGATCATGGTTCTGGCCATCTCTTGGAGTGTCCTATTCTTCCTCTCTACAACTCCATTTTGTTGTGGAGTTCTAGGGCAGGAAAAATCATGGGATATTCCATTAGAGTCAAATAATTCTTCAAAATCTTTGTTTTCAAATTCTCCACCATGATCACTTATGACTCTAATAATTTTAGCATCAAATTCTTTTTGCACTTTGGAGCAGAAACTAGTGAATACAGAGTGAGACTCACTCTTGTGCTTTAGGAATTTCACCCATGTCCAGCGACTGTAATCATCAACAATGACTAGTCCATACTTCTTTCCATTGACTGATGCTGTTTTCACAGGACCAAATAAGTCAATGTGGAGAAGTTCCAGAGGCTTAGAGGTAGAAACAACATTTTTCTTTTTAAAGGATGTTTTTGAAAATTTTCCTTTCTGACATGCTTCACACAGAGCATCTGAAGAAAACTTCAGTTTAGGTAGGCCTCTGACTAACTCGAGTTTATTTAGCTGAGAAAGTTTCCTCATGCTAATGTGGCCCAAGCGTCTATGCCACACCCATTGCTCTTTATGAACAGACATCAGACATTTAACATTTTGTTCTTTTAAATCAGAAAGATTAATTTTATAGATGTTGTTTTTCCTCTTGCCTGTAAAAAGGACAGAGCCATCGTTCTGATTAATGGCTTTACATGTTTTTTGATTAAAGATTACATCATAACCGTTATCACTTAATTGACTTATGGATAACAAGTTATGCATTAATCCTTCTACGTAAAGAACATCAGATATAGAGGGAAGAGTACCATTACCAATAGTTCCGGAGCCTCTAATCCTTCCTTTCTGATCTCCTCCGAAACCTACGAATCCAGCATCTTTAAGTTCCAGGCTTTGGAACATAGACTTTCTTCCCGTCATGTGTCGCGAGCATCCAGAGTCCAGGTACCATGACTGGTGTCTGAACTTTGCTGCATAGGATATCTGCAACATACACAATCTTATCTTTTGGTACCCAGAATCTCTTGGGTCCTTTCAGATTAGTTTTCCCAGAGTTTCTTATAACTTTGGGTTTTCTAGCATTTTTAAATTTTTGTTCTTGTGTGTGTGTGTAATGATATGAAAAGGGAGATTTAAGTTAGTCACTGGTAGAAGTTTTATCTTCCTTAGGATCATACCCAATTCCCTTTTTATTGTTCTGACTGACTCCATAAATCATGGATGCCATAATACTCCTACCTATTCCATTTTTCAGAAATTCTTGAAAGGCTTCTTCGTATTCAAAAATAATTTTATTTGAAGTTTGTGGTGCTTGAGACAACGCTTCTTCTAATTCTAAGCTTTTTCTTTTTACTCCATCTCTTTCTAGTGTTAAAGATCTGATTGTATCTTCTCGTGCTAGAATTGTCATCTCAAGTTCACTACATTCTTCAAATTTTGCTTTAAGACAGCCTTTAATGTTTTTAAACTTTTGTTTTAATTTCTGATATGAGCTAAGAGTTTCTGACAAACAAGATTCTAGATCAGATCGAGAAAGTTCAGAAAATACCTCTTCAGATTCTTCATCTGAGCTACTCCTGGATGTGGTAGCCATAAGTGCCACATTGGCCTGTTCATCAGAGTCAGATTCTGATGATCCAGATTCACTATCATCCCAGGTAGCCATCAGTCCTTTCTTTGTCCTGAAGGTATTTTTCTTGAAGCTTTCTTTTCTAGAGTTGTCTTTCTTTAGCTTGGGGCATTCATTCCTGTAATGACCTGTTTCTTTACATTCATAACAGGTAATATCTTTGTTAGATTTACCTTTTGAAGTTGATTCTGATCGATCCCCTCTGGGTCTTGGTCTTCTGAAGTTGTTGTTCCTCTTTTTCCAGAGTTGCTTAACTCTTCTGGTTAGTAGGGACAATTCTTCTTCATCATCAGAGTCTTCTGGTTCAGAGTTGTCAGCATCTTCAGTTTCTGCCTGGAGAGCTTTGGTTCTGTCAAGTTTGCGTCTTTCAGGTCTGGACTTTAATGCTACAGACTTGTTCCTTTTCTGAGGCTCATCTTCCTCTAGTTCTATCTCATGGCTTCTGAGAGAACTGACAAGTTCTTCAAGGCTAATATTGTTCAGATCCTTTGACAGCTTCAGAGCAGTAACCATAGGTCTCCATTTCTTTGGCAGACTTCTGACTATCTTTTTGACATGGTCTGCAGTTGTGTATCCTTTGTCTAGAACCTTGAGACCTGCAATCAGAGTTTGGAATCTAGAGAACATTGCCTCTATGGCTTCATCATCCTCCATTTTGAAGGCTTCATATTTCTGGATAAGCGCCAGAGCCTTTGTCTCTTTGACTTGAGAGTTTCCTTCATGAGTCATCCTTAGAGAGTCAAGTATGTCTTTGGCTGTTTCTCTGTTGGTGATCTTTTCATACTCGTTGTAAGATATAGCATTTAGGAGTATGGTTCTGGCCTTGTGATGATTCTTGAAAACTCGTTTCTGATCATCTGACATCTTACTTCTGGGAACTTCAGCTCCATCCTCTGTGACAGGAGGTTTGTATCCATCTGTGACAATGTCCCAGAGTTCAGCATCATAGCCTAGAAAGAAACTTTCAATTCTATCTTTCCAGTAATCGAATTTCTCTCCATCAAAGACAAGAGGCTTAGCATTATAACTATCCTTTTCATTTGTGTGGGCCATAGTTTTTCTCTTTCTGGATCTCTCTACACTATTAAGTGTTTGATTAGAAAATCAATAACAGAGCCGGAGCTCTGATACCAATTGAAGGTGAGAAAAACAAGAAAGGGGGGGTTTGAATTGTTTGGAAAATAAGCGCTTTTTCAAAATGAAAATCACACAAGGATTTTATACTGGTTCGCTTATAACACAAAGCTACTCCAGTCCACCCGGCCAAGGTGATTTCGCCTTCAACAAGGACTTAATCCACTAATCTTGAAAGATTGATTACAAACAACGTCTAAGAGAAAGATCTCTTAGTCCTCTCAAGTATACAGACTACACAGAGTTACTTGAGGAAATAAACAAACAATAGATAAAAGATTTATGTAATCTAAAGTGCTTCTAAGAAAGCAAATATTACAATAGTAAGAACAAAGTGATTCACGTTATAAGCAACAGCTTCGTGAAGATTTAGAGAGCAAGAGTGTTTTCTTGAGTGTTTGATGTTTCAGTATATTTTTCCTTGTATATGTTATACATTGAATGTTGATTTGCAGTCCTTTATATAGATCAGTGAGGTAGTAGTTGAAACTGATGAGTAATAAAATGAATTTACGCCATAACATAAATAGCTTCTGCCAGGATAACTTTCTCTCCTTGAAATGACTACTTACCACATATAGTACCTTCTTTATTGAAATTGGAGATTAACGTCTCTTTCTGTTTTAGGAAATCCATTTGCAAAACTTTACTTGACTTTAACGTTACTCTTTCATAATTAGCAATTCCATGATCAGAGTCTTCGTGTATCTGAGAATCTTGGAATCTGCTATCTAGCTTCTGATGTTGATCTTTTGAGTTCTGATGATTTCTTCAGATAGCGCCAAGAGCTTCTGAAGTTTGACATACTGTTGTTCAGAATCAGAACTTCTAGAGCTTACTTCTTGTTTAGATGCTTCTGATGCTTTGCTGTTTTGCTCAGAGTTAGACTTTCTTGAACGTGTTTCTACTTCAGATGCTTCTGATCATTTGATAATTTGTATCTGATCTGGTTCTGTATCTGATGACGTCATCAGATTTCTTCCTTCTTTCTTTAGAACCCTGCACACTTAGAAACTTTTCGTTAGGGTGCCATTTTTGGTTTCATCCTTTGTTATCATCAAAATCAAGGAATCTGTTGTAGAACAATTTTTGTTCTTACATATGGTTGTTATTGTTGTGGTTGACTTTGATATGGATTAGGCGCTTGCTTCTGAACATTTCCTTGATGGTCCTTCCAGGAGAAATTTGGATGATTTTTCCATCCAGGATTGTATGTATTGGAGTAAGGGTTGTTCTGCTTCAGAAAATTAATCTCTTATACATGTTGTGCAGTTGCCACACAATGCATGACGAAATGAGGCCCCCCACAAATTTCATAACTAACTGCTTGAATAGGTTGAACCGGTTGAACTTGTGCCACCGTTTGAGTGTCAAGAGTCATTTTCTTGATTCTTCGCTCTACTTCAGCTGTTATTTGATCTTCCATCTTCACAACTTGATTTGCTAGCTTGAGATCAATGATACCTTCAGGTTGACTTACACTGCGGTCATAGAGCTCCACATGCTTATTTGTTGCAATGGCTTCGATGATTTTCTTTATTCGAGTGGCTGTTGTAAAATTTGTTGAGCCTCTAGCAGCTGCGTCTATGAGTTGCTTAGTCTTCATTCTAAGGCCATTCACAAAATTTTGCATCTGCTTAGTTGCATCCATGTTTTGAGTAGGACATGCAACCAACAATCGCTTGAACCTCTTATAAGCATCTCCGAGTGACTCTCCTTCATTCTTTTTGAAATTAACAATATCATATCTATCACGGATATACACAGAGGCAGGGAAGTACTCATTCAAAAATGTTGTCTCCATTTGTTGCCAAGCTGTAATGCTTCCCGCGGGTAAAGAGTAAAACCATTCTTCGACATCTTCCGATAGTGTAAACGGAAACATCACCAACTTTTTAGCTTCCTCTGAGTGTCCCTCAATTTTCAACGATGTCGTCATGGTCATAAATCTTTGTAAATGCTTGTTGGCATCTTCATTGATTTTTCCGGAGAACGGTCTCTTTTCGAGTTGACGAATCGTTGAAGGGTATAGCTGAAAATGATCAACATTCACCGGTTGGTTAACAATTATTCACCTTCCAGTCGGAGCATTTACACCTCCATAGTCACCCAGAAGTCTTTCCACGGGAGGTGGAGCTTCAGCCATCGTTTCAGATACGGTTTTGGAGTCTTCCGAATGAACTGAAACAACTTCTTCTTTTTCAGACTCAGAAACAATGAGGGTTGCTTCTGATAGTTCCAGTCTAGCTTTTCGGCGTCTTGCATGCAATAGTCTTTCAGGTTCTACGTCAAAAAGAAATTCAGCTGAGATCTTACCTCGCATACAAAGATTAGACAATTATTAGAATTTATAAAAAGAAACAATAGTACAGAGAAATAAAATTTTGGTTGCAGAGCAACAAAATTCCAATTTTATTATTATTCAACTTATACTTTGGCAGTCCCCGGCAACGACGCCAAAAACTTGACCGGTAAAATAGCAAGTGTACTATTTGCACCAATGTAGTAATAAAATGGGAGTTCTCCCGAGTATCGATCTCGAGGACTGCGTAATAAGTACAAATATTTACAATAATTCCATTGAACAAAAGATCATAAGGGGTTTGTTGATTGTTTTCAAAATGATAAGAACGAGAATAAATTACACAAAGCGTATGAAAAGTTGTAAACGATATGAGAAAGCATGCTAAGGCAAGATGTGTGAATTGCTTTGTACTACACTACCTCCACATTATATAACATCTACGTAGCAATTATTCAAAGCCGGTCCTCAAGAATTATTTTCTCTAATTTCTTAGCTGAAAACCATTAACAGTCAATTTCAATCCTAATTCCTTAGCTATTCAAAATGACGTTACGAAATATGCAATTGATCAAGAATTAACGGCTACTACGGTTTGATCCTTATTCCTAAGCGATTAAACCGAAGTATTATTATACAACAAGCGATAAGGTGGTTTGTCTGACCTAAACCTTAACCATAGATCAAAATTACATTTGTCCGATAAAATAAAGCATTAAGAACGTTGTATAATAATTTGAATTAAGGAAACGTTGATGATCATAAAAACATAGAAATAATGTTCATACAATAGAAATTCAGGGACACCCCCTAGCATTGAGGGGTTTAGCTTCTCATAGTATTCAAAGAAAACAAATTACAAAATAGAGACATTACAATTCTTTGGTGATGAAGGTTGGTCTTCAATCTCTTCCGATCTTGAAAATCTCCTCTTCTACAAACACCTTGTAAGCTTTCTTCTCTTTTCTGTTTCTTCTTCGTACGATCCAAAGTCCCCTTTTATATTTTCCAATTGCAGACTAAATAGTTCCAAATCATCTAAAAGCAAAGTGAAATACCCAGATTGCCCTCCGGACTTACAGAGAGACCAAAACAACAAAAATCAGCAAACGAGGCGAATTAGCCAACACGGGCCGTGTCAGATGACATGGGCGCCCGTCTTAGCTCTTTGTTAACTCAATTCCTTCAGGCCTTGCTGACACGGGCACCCGTGTCAGCCCCCTGTTTTCTTGCTTCCTTGATCTCCACTTTGCACAGGATGACACGAGCCATGTCAGCCCCCTGTTTTTGCCCTATCTCGCTTTGTACGATGTCCTTGAATTTCGTTCTTCCGTTACACATCTTTCGGGCTTATTGTTAGACCTGGAAACCAAATAGAACTACCACGGAAACGCATAAAATGCGACAAAAAGAGATGAACCACTAATACAACATAAAACAAGCAGGAATTTATAAAATGCGATAAAACTTAAGAAATCAAATAAAAGAAAGAACAAAGTGTTACCGATTCTTAAAGATTCATGTCGGATGGATGATGAAAACTAAGTGCAAATGGTGACCGATCATTCCTCTATCGGTTATTCCCTGCGAGGCCCTTGATTTGAACCAACCCATGGATGCCTCAGCTTCTGCATGCCCCAATCATGGTAACATCTCTAGTATCCCTTTTGGATCAACTCCTGCCACTAATTCTAAGGAAGATATACACCACACTGATCGTGTTATAAGAAACCTAGTCACTAGAATCCTTAATGAAGGACATTCTGTGAAGGGAGTCTCTACTCCCCTGTCTAAAATGTACCCCTCTCCTGTGGTTGAACAACATAGTGAGAAGGATGACGATTGATCGGGAAAATAGCAAGTGGACTATTTTACCGATGTAGTAATAAAAGGAATTATCCTGAGTATCGATCTCGAGGACTGCGTAGGAACTATCAGTGTTGATAATGATTCAATTAAACAAAATAACCTTGGGTTGGTAAGTGAAGAGTGAATTTGCTTTGTAAAATATAAAGGCAAAATAGAGATTTTTGAATGCAGAAACGTTAAACATGCTAGATCAAGGGTGTATGAATTGCTCTGAAATAAACTTAATCCTTATTTTATGATATCTATGTTCGAATGATTCAATATGGTTCTCAAGAGAAGTTTCCCCTAATTCCTTAGCCAGAAACCATTAACATTCAATTTTAAATCCCAATTCCTTAGCCATTCAAAAGAATATTAATCCCATGTATGAATATCAAGAATTTTCCATCATCACTATTAGATCCTCATTCCTAAGAGAAATTAGCGATGTTGTTATACACATAGTGATAAAGGGATTTGTCAGACCTCCTTTACCTCCAATTCAATACCTAATTTTCCAATACGGCAAGCATTACACTCGTGTTATAACAAATTGATTTCATAAAAACATAGACATTCATAACATTGTAGGAAAAAGGTTCATTACAAAAGCAATTTAGGGACACCCCCCTAGCATTGGGGGGTTTAGCTCATGATAATATTCAAAGAAGGTACAAATATAAGATTAGACATTACAAGAGATTAGATAGCTTCGATCTTCAATTGCTTCCGCGCTTGATGATCTCCGTTCTCCAAAAATCTTGATTCTCTCGTTCTCTCTATGTTCCGTCCTTTGTTTGTCCTTCCATTAGGTCTAAATAGTGTGGTACACATTGCAGCCAAGCCAAAAAGTCAAAAATGCCCTTCGGGATCACTTACATGAGTGAAAACAAGAAATCGGAAACTTCAGCGCTCCTGCCAACACGGGCCGTGCCAGGCAACACGGGCGGCCGTGTTGGCTCTTCAATTATTTATTTTTTGGTTTTCCTTCAGACCTGCTGACACGGGCCGTGCCAAGCAACACGGCCGGCCGTGTCAGCTCCCTGGTTTTTGTATGGGAAAAAGGTTTTCTTGCAGCACGGGCCGTGTCAGGAGACACGGGCCGTGTTTGGCTCCAGGAATTTCCTTCTATTTTTTCTTTCTTTTTCTTTCACTCTTCCACTGTTGCCTTGGCACTTCCGACTCTTCAACTACTTCTGAAACATGCACAATACCATGGAAACGACATAAAACGCATCTAAAAACTTAAATTAACACCAAAAGCAAAATAAGCATAAATCTACTCAACTATGAAATACTTAAAATTCAAACACTAAAACACAAAATAAAGGGTTACCACATTGATGAATTTTGGCCGAGAACATGATGAGAATCAAGTTAAAATGTGACCGATCACAACCCCAAACTTATCTCATTGCTTGTCCTCAAGTGATGCCAGAGACAACAAACAGAGGTCACCCCAAAATTCCTTTTTACCACTATGCAGCCGATGTTATTCGCACCGAGTTTCCTACCTTCATAGTCAAGACGTTGGCCACCCAATCCGAACTATCCGCTACACCTCACAGTCCAGCACCTCTTTACCTGCAAGCTTTTCATACATCTCACACAATCTCTCAGGGTTAGCACTAAAGACTCAGTGTATGCAATATCGACTCTTAGTTTTTGAATAAATTCTACTTCTATTGCACAAACATAATTCACACACTTTTGGAGGACTTAGGGTTGTAACGGGGCTTAGGACAGGTAGGATAAATAACAAACGGATACACAAGGGGTTTGGGCTCGGCACTCCTGTTATGTTTCTTGTACCTGTGCTTATTTTGATATACAGGGGTTCGACATCGACTCTTTAACTTTACTCAACTGATTGAGTATTTCAACTGTAATCAAGTCGTTTAATTGGGACAAGTGCGTTTTGATGAGTTCTATTTTTCTTTTCTCTTTTTATTTCTTTTTCCGGAGCATTCAAAGAGCCTCCAATTTTTCTTTTCTCTTTTCTTGTAACAATTTTTCGCACACTTGTCCCTTTGGTATTAGATTTACCACCCCAAACTTAGAATTCACACAGTTTCCAAAATCCACAACATTTATGCCGAGCAAGGGTAGAAGAGATTATTATCTATTTTTTTTTCTTTTTCTGGCCATAGGGTAACATAAGCGGTTTACAAACAAACAAAATGGTTAAAGGCTCAAAGGGGTTCGCAACGGATAAAACGTACAAGGATGGCTGGAAAGGCTCAAGGTTAAACAACAACAAAAATGCCTCAGTGTGTGTCATAATGCAGTGCTATGTCAGTAGAACGTACGCAAAACCAGAGCGATAGAGTCATACCTGGATTAACTCTCATGATGATCTCTTAGTATTTGGCTTTTTGTAATCTCACCATGTGGGGTAAACTTGCAGGTTCCAAAGCACTCTCTGTGTAATGTAGCTTCTTTTTGGTTCAGGTGTACCATACTTCTATCTCAATCCAGTTTTCATCCCACTGTGTCCAACAATAGTTTTTCTTTGACTGCATAAATTTCCAGGGTGCCTCTGGAGCGTGAGTTCGGGTTGTGTCTTTCATCCACTAACCATCTTTCCATCACGCCTCTGGTTTTTATCCATCAATCTGTAACCCAACATCCAAACAGTTGAAAATAAAAGAAATCAAAGGAAAATTAACTTAAAAATTGAAAAACCAAAACGGAAAATAAATTAAAACAATGAAAGGAACCCCCCCACACTTGAACTAAACATTGACCCCAATGTTTGAACCCAAATGCAAGAGGGACTTACAGTGACTACTGCGGAGGAGGGTGCTGTGGAAATTGCAACATCATATGTTGCATCATCCTTTGAATATCATCAATGGCAGCCCCTTGACGGAGCTGCTCTGTCACGATCCGATCAATCTCCGCTCCCTGGCGAGCCTGCTCAACACGGAACTGCTCCATGTCCATGGGTGTCCATCCAGCAGAGGAGGCTCCCATACCTCTGTGGTGAGAGGTGTGAGGGTGAGGAACAACCCTCTCCCTTGCCGGTGCATCTTCCTCCCTCGTATCACCTGCAAGAAATTCATCTTCTCCCGCCTCTTCGGGGTCAACAGAGGTATACAACCAATTCTCATTGTTATCAACATTAGTTTTATCAGTGTTCGGTAAGCGGAACAGCCTGCGTGTTCGGCTTACCAACACATACCCATGACGGCTTTGTTCGAGCATGCCTTGCGTACACAGGGCATTGAGGTCAAGCTTACCCAACGCCTGCATCGGGGTTTCTCCGTCCAACACCGGCCTACAACCACACCAGTCAGCAATTTGTGTTATCATACCTCCCACAGAAATGGCTCCTGAGCTGGCACGCCCCATGGTACCTAAATGGTCCGCGGCGAATGCCGCCACATTCACTGGTTCCTCATTAACCATGGCATGCATCAAAAATAACTCCCGCTTTGCCGCTACACCTGTACTATCTCCTCGTCCAAACAAGGTAAATGCTAACCCTTTTTGAGCATATCGGAAGCACGGGTTTTGAATCCATGATGCCTTTGCACTCCGGGGTTCGTACTGTGGTAAACCTGTAATAGAGGACCAAAAGGAACCTGCAGAAAAGTCATTTGGCACTGCCCCGGATCCTACCAATGGTAACCGGAGGCATTGCCCAAGCTGAATAACCGACATCGAGTAATCTTCGTTATAAAGTCGGAAACTCATAGTACCAAAATATTCATAGACATGACCAGTCCAATTTTTTTCCAATTTAAATTTAACAGTGCTTAGGAACTCTAGAGTGATGCGTTCATAGGTAGGCACATCAGCATGCATGAATTCAAAAATACCTAAATTGTGGAACATTTGG
The DNA here is from genome assembly GCF_024323335.1 of Lathyrus oleraceus. Taxonomy (NCBI): domain Eukaryota; kingdom Viridiplantae; phylum Streptophyta; class Magnoliopsida; order Fabales; family Fabaceae; genus Lathyrus; species Lathyrus oleraceus. Next base: position 171,994,780 of record NC_066585.1, on the reverse strand, counting down.
GATACATCATCTAGAATTCCTAAAGCACTCATAGTATCATCACAAACATACCTTGTAGGTACAAGCTTCCTTTTAAGGTGAGTCTTGTACCTTTCAACATGATCATCATCCTCAAAAATGATTCCGTGTGCATTTGGCATCCGCCGGGACCTTTGTCTCGGTCTTGAGGTCTCTACCACGGTCTTTCCTCGGTCGGCTCTTTTCGGGGGCATAATGGTCACCTGAAAAAGTGAGCAGAAAAAAATAGTGGAGATAGAGAAAAATAATACCGTCACGGTGTAGAGTGCGAGAAACAGCCCAACTTTTGTGAAGGAACTTTGGAAAACAATGGTTGGATGATGAAGAAATATGAGCTTTAAGGTGAAAGAAGTTATGGAGTTTAGGAGATATGAGGGAAAAATAGGGTTGGAGGAGATGAAGTGGCTGAAAAGTGAGTGGGGGAGAGGTAAAAGGTATTTAAAAACGTGTGGGCCCCACTCCAATGTCTCTAATTTAAAAAAAAAAATCTGAGTTACGCACTGCAACACGGCCCGTGCTAGACCACACGGCCGGCCGTGTTGCACCCCTGGAAAATGTATGGGAAAAATGGAAGCATGCAACACGGCCCATGTTGGCACACACGGCTGCCCGTGTTGCTCCTCTGGAAAATGTATTGGCTTCTGAAAATGGAGCAACACGGCCCGTGCTAGCTCACACGGCCGGCCGTGTTGCACCTCTTTTCTGACTACTTCCTTCATTGCTGGGTTAAGACGTTGTTGAGGTTGGACAACCGGCTGGTGATCATCTTCCATGAGAATTTTGTGCATGCATATTGTAGGGCTTATTCCCTTCAAATTCTCTGTGTCGAGGACGACATATTTGAGGTTCTCCGGTAGTTGTTTCAATTCGGTTCCCTTCTTTTGTTCATCTTTCTTTTCTTCCACTAAGGGTTGCCTTAAATCTTTCCACCGGTTGTGTTGATAACCTTTAAAAGGTGGTGATGCTTCCGTCATGGCTAAAACTTCCATATCTTTCTCGTTAACTACTTCCTCTTTGTTAAAAATTGATAAGCTCAACACCCTTTCCAAGGGAAATTTTTGTGTTGTCAAGCAATTTTTCTTTTCACATATTTGATCGATTGTCTCAATATGTTGGCTAGTAGCAACCTCATCCTTGTACTTCATGGTGTTTCGCACATCAATTTTTAACTCTTCATCATACACTTTCAAAGTCATCGTGCCTTCTTCTATGTCGATCAAACATCTCCCGGTCTCTAAAAATGGTCTCCCCAAAATGATTGGTATCTCTTCATCTTCCGGCATTTCCAAAATGACAAAATCCACCGGAAACATAAACTTGTCGATCTTTACTAGCACATCTTCTACTATCCCATAGGGTCTCTTCACAGAGCGGTCAGCAAATTGGAGTGTCATTCTCGTATCTTGAATTTTACCTATCCCTAACTTCTTATAGATAGACAACGGCATCAGACTTACACTCGCTCCCAAATCAATTAGAGCTTTCTTGAAGGATCTATCTCCAATGGCACACGGAATGGTCAGAGAACCTCGATCCTTCTTTTTCACCGGAACCTTCATACCCTGCAAAATGGCATTATAAGTTTCCGTTAGAATAATCGGGTTAGTTTCTATGGTCCGCTTCTTCGAGATGATGTCTTTCATGAACTTTGCGTAGGTAGGCATTTGCTCAAGCGCCTCCAAGAAAGGAATGTTTAGCTCAAGCTTTTTAAACATTTCCAAGAACTTCTCAAAGTTTTTCTCATGCTGCCCTTTCTTCTTATTTCTTGTTGGGAATGGCAGTTTGACGGCCGGTTTTTGATCATTCACTTTATCTTTAACCACTCGTTCATCATGAGTGACCTCTTCATTTGCAACCTCATTTTCTTTTATCTCTAGATCAACTTCAAGCAATAAGTCTTCTTCTTCAGAACTCTTCTCAGGTATTTCTTTTGACTTACCATTCCTGGTGGTCACCGCATTCACATGATAATTTTCTCTTGGATTAGTAACCGTAGAACTTGGTAAAACTCCCTGTTGTGGAGAACCCGCTAGTTGTTGTGCTATCTGACTCATTTGTATTTCAAGATTCTTAATTGAAGCACCTGTGTTTTTTAAATTACTTCAAGTCTCTTCTTGAAATTGAGAGCTTTGAGCGGCCATCTTCTCAATGGCAATCTCCCAATCAGCTTTTCTTGGTACCTGTTGCTGAAACTGTTGTTGTTGTTGTGGTTGGTTCTGCACATTTCCTTGTTGATCCTTCCATGAGAAATTTGGATGGTTTTTCCAACCCGGATTGTATGTGTTTGAATAAGGGTTGTTCTGCCTAAGAAACTTGATCTCCTCAATTTGTTGTGCGGTAGCAAAGCAATGTGCGGTAAGATGAGGTCCTCCACAAATTTCGCAATTACTAGTTTGAGTTGGTTGAACCTGTTGAACCTGTGCCACAGTTTGGGTATCAATAGCCATCTTCTTCAGTCTCCTTTCTACTTCAGCTGCTATTTGATCTTCCATCTTCACCACTTGGCTTGCCAATTTCAGGTCAATTATCCCTTCGGGTTGACTAACACTGCGGTCATACAACTCCAAGTGCTCATTGGCTGCAATGGCTTCGATAATCTTTTTAATACCAGTGGCTGTTGTAAAGTTGGTTGAGCCACCAGCTGCTGTGTCAATGAGTTGCTTAGTCTTCAGCCGAAGACCATTCACAAAATTCTGCATTTGCTCCATTGCATCCATATTATGAGTAGGACATGCAACCAACAATCGTTTGAACCTCTTATACGCATCTCCAAGTGACTCTCCTTCCTTCTGTTTAAAATTCACTATGTCGTACCTCTTTCGGATGTACACAGAGGCCGGAAAGTACTCGTTGAGAAAAGTTGTCTCCATCTGTTGCCAAGTTGTGATGCTTCCAGCAGGTAAAGAGTAGAACCACTCTTCAGCATCTTCTGACAATGTAAACGGAAACATGACCAGCTTCTTAGCTTCCTCAGAATGTCCCTCAATCTTTAACGACGTAGTCATAGTCAGAAACCTTTGCAAATGCTTGTTGGCATCTTCGTTAATTTTTCCTGCGAAAGGTCTCCTTTCTAGTTGCCGTATCGTTGAGGGGTGAAGTTAAAAGTGGGCAACATTGACTGGTTGATTCACGATTGTCATCCTTCCAGGCGGGGCATTTGCTCCCCCGTAATCACCTAATAGTCTCTCCGCAGGAGGTGGATCAGCTGCCATAGTTTCAGGTTCGGTATCAGAATTTCCAGAATCAGAGTGTTCCGAATGAATTGAAACGGTTCCCTCTTCCTCAGAATCAGAAACTATCAGCGGTTCTTCTGTTACTTCCAGTCTGTCGTGTCTGGCTTTTCTGATTCGTGCTCGCAACGATCGTTCTGGTTCTGCGTCAAAAAGAAATTCAGCTGAGGCCTTACCTCGCATAAACTATTAGACAGTTGTTAGGATAGGCAACGTGATATAAACAAAAATAAAATAAAGTAAAATTTTAGTTGCAGAGCAACAAAATTCCAATTGAATAATTATTAACAGATAGTTTGGCAGTCCCCGGCAACGGCGCCAAAAACTTGATCGGGAAAATAGCAAGTGGACTATTTTACCGATGTAGTAATAAAAGGAATTATCCTGAGTATCGATCTCGAGGACTGCGTAGGAACTATCAGTGTTGATAATGATTCAATTAAACAAAATAACCTTGGGTTGGTAAGTGAAGAGTGAATTTGCTTTGTAAATTATAAAGGCAAAATAGAGATTTTTGAATGCAGAAACGTTAAACATGCTAGATCAAGGGTGTATGAATTGCTCTGAAATAAACTTAATCCTTATTTTATGATATCTATGTTCGAATGATTCAATATGGTTCTCAAGAGAAGTTTCCCCTAATTCCTTAGCCAGAAACCATTAACATTCAATTTTAAATCCCAATTCCTTAGCCATTCAAAAGAATATTAATCCCATGTATGAATATCAAGAATTTTCCATCATCACTATTAGATCCTCATTCCTAAGAGAAATTAGCGATGTTGTTATACACATAGTGATAAAGGGATTTGTCAGACCTCCTTTACCTCCAATTCAATACCTAATTTTCCAATACGGCAAGCATTACACTCGTGTTATAACAAATTGATTTCATAAAAACATAGACATTCATAACATTGTAGGAAAAAGGTTCATTACAAAAGCAATTTAGGGACACCCCCTAGCATTGGGGGGTTTAGCTCATGATAATATTCAAAGAAGGTACAAATATAAGATTAGACATTACAAGAGATTAGATAGCTTCGATCTTCAATTGCTTTCGCGCTTGATGATCTCCGTTCTCCAAAAATCTTGATTCTCTCGTTCTCTCTATGTTCCGTCCTTTGTTTGTCCTTCCATTAGGTCTAAATAGTGTGGTACACATTGCAGCCAAGCCAAAAAGTCAAAAATGCCCTTCGGGATCACTTACATGAGTGAAAACAAGAAATCGGAAACTTCAGCGCTCCTGCCAACACGGGCCGTGCCAGGCAACACGGGCGGCCGTGTTGGCTCTTCAATTATTTATTTTTTGGTTTTCCTTCAGACCTGCTGACACGGGCCGTGCCAAGCAACACGGCCGGCCGTGTCAGCTCCCTGGTTTTTGTATGGGAAAAAGGTTTTCTTGCAGCACGGGCCGTGTCAGGAGACACGGGCCGTGTTTGGCTCCAGGAATTTCCTTCTATTTTTTCTTTCTTTTTCTTTCACTCTTCCACTGTTGCCTTGGCACTTCCGACTCTTCAACTACTTCTGAAACATGCACAATACCATGGAAACGACATAAAACGCATCTAAAAACTTAAATTAACACCAAAAGCAAAATAAGCATAAATCTACTCAACTATGAAATACTTAAAATTCAAACACTAAAACACAAAATAAAGGGTTACCACATTGATGAATTTTGGCCGAGAACATGATGAGAATCAAGTTAAAATGTGACCGATCAACGATTCCTCTAGTTCTAAGAAGGACATGGTTGCTGAAGGGTTGTGCTCTCTAGGGAAAACTGTGTCTAATAAAGGAAAATCTGTGGCATCTAAAACTGTCAATGCTTCCCACTCTGAGAAGCATGATGATGCAAACAATGTGATTGACTTAGAGGATGATAGGTCTGATGATCAAGAGGAGAGTTTACTTCATCATTTAAAGCAAACTGTGGCTAAACGCATGAAGACTCGAAAAGGAAGATATGTGGCTGAACTTATGTCAGCTAGAAAAGTGAAGAAGATTGTTGGTATTGGGCCCTCCAAATCTTGGAGCAAGGTTGAAGTGAAGAAGAGAAAGGTTAGAGAAGATTCTGAGTCTGAAGAGGATGTTGAGGAAGATGTCCCTGACATCTCTCCTGTGAAGAAAACCACTATGAGGAAGTCTGCTATTAAAGTTGTTGTTGTGCATTTGGATAACATCTCTTTCCATCTTGAGGATGGAGCTGCCAAATGGAAATTTGTGATTCAAAGAAAGGTGGCTGTGGAAAGGGAGTTGGGAAAGGATGTTGCTGAAGTCAAAGAGGTCATGGACCCGATAAAGGTTGTTGGGTTGTTGAAGACTGTGGTTGGGTTCTCTCAATGCTATGAGTGTTTAGTTAAAGAATTCATTGTCAACATTCCTGAGGATATTGCTGATAAGAACAACAAGGAATTTTACAAGGTGTTTGTGAGGGGTAAGTGTATCACATTTTCTCCTATTGTTATTAACAATTTTCTGGGAAGAAAAATTGAGGGTGCAGGTGAATTGGAAGCTACAGACAATGAGGTTTGTAGAGAGATTACAGTCAGGCAGGTGAAAGGCTGGCCTATTAAAAAGCATCTTCCTGCTGGGAAGTTGACTATCAAGTATGCTATATTGCATAAAATAGGAGCTGCAAATTGGGTGCCTACCAATCATATTTCCACCATTGCTAATACCCTTGGAAGGTTCATTTTTGTTGTTGGAACCAAAGTGAATTTTGACTATGGTAGATATATGTTTAAAGAAATCATTAAGCATACATATACTAATGTAGTTAAGCTGCCTATTGCCTTTCCCTCTACGATCTGTGGGATTATCCTGAATCAACACCCTGGTATTCTCTGCTCTAATGACTTACCTAGTAGAAGAAAACCTGCTCTGTCTGTGCACTATAAACTGTTTGAAAGCAGTCATGTCAAAGATATTGTCATGACATCTGCCATGGAAAAGCCAGCCTCTAAAGTTGGAACAATTGTTGAGCTTAAGAAGACTTGTAAAGAGCTGGGTGAAGGGATAAGGGTAGCAACATCTAGGAAACAATCATTGGAAGCCTTGATTGCAAGCTTTGAGCAAGCTGAAGGTGAACATATTGAACATGCTAAGGAAGCTAAAGCCCACACCTCTAGTGAGAGGTCTGCAAACAATGATGAGACAAGTGGTAATTCTGTTTCTGGTGCTGATGAAGCTGCAAGCTCAAGCTCTACTGATTAGCTCCTTTTACTTTGGTCCCTATTGACTTGATGGTTTTTGTTGCTGCTTTGATAGATTTACTTGTTTTTTGGGTATTACTTTGTTGATCTGTTTCTCAGCTTGCTTACAGCTGATTATGTACTTGGTTTTGTAACCCTTTAACTTTTGACATTTTGTTTAATGACTAAATAGACATTTATTTTGTCTCTTTGGTCTCTTTTATCTAAAAAGGGGGAGAAGTAGTTATAGCTATAGATGATGTTTGTCTGATACAAAGAGGGAGAACTGTCTGGTGTGTAGTTGTTTGGCACAGGGGGAGAACTCTCTGTGTTCTATCTGTGTGAAGCAGGTTGTTGCTGAAGGGGGAGACGGTGTGTTCTGAGCACAAACGCATGTGTGTTTACTAGTTGCTTTTTCTGCTAGTAATGTGTGTATGTTTACTTTTGCTGCTGAACTAATACTTTGATTGAACGTATGATCTGATGTATGTTTTAGCCAAAATTTTCCAAAGGGGGAGTTTGTTGGTTCTATGTGTTGGCATCAATTTTGGTAAAACTTAGTGTTATCACAAGATGTCACGTGTGTTGTCTTGACATGTGATATCAGTTTCTTACGGGTTGTTTAAATATGGTTGTGCAAGATTTAGTCAAGATGTCAGACCCGATGTTAAGACATGTGTATACAGAACATTCAGTCTGAATGTTATGTGTTTTGTTGTTGCACTTTTCATGCAAATCTTTGTGTGCTTATGTGGAGATTGCATGCGCTAATCAAGGAGTTATTCTATTTAAAACCAGAATGTTCTATTTTACAAAAAGGAATGATTAGCTGCCGTTTCTTAGAAGATACGCAATTAAAATAGAATTAGGGTTTCATGCTGCCCAGGCCCATTCAAAAAGCTTCTATTTAAAGGCCATGTAAAACCTGCTTTAGACATACAAGAAACGAACGATGAAGTGAGAGAGTTTTAGGGTTTTAGTCTTGTGTGAACTTGTGTATTGTGAGCCATTCATTCATCTTGTTGATGTATGAATTGGACTGAGTTTTGTGTTGTAATTTGTCCACTCTAAGCTTTGAAGTACGAGTGTATTTGTTTACTTAGTTGAAGCCTTTAAGCAAGATTAAGTATGTGTCCTTGAAGTGTGTCTTCTTTCTTTTTGTATTCGTTCTTATATCACTGCTGTGATTGAGGGGGAGTGAGTAGGGTCTCATATCTAAGAGTTCTTAGATAGAAGTCACATAGGTAGAGATTAGGTGAAAAGACTGTAACTTGAAGTTGTTTACTGAGAGTCTTTGAACTAATTCTGTTTAGTGGATTTTCTTCCTAGCTTGGTAGCCCCCAGACGTAGGTGAGTTTGCATCGAACTGGGTTAACAATTGCTTGTGTCGCTTGTTCAATTGTTTCTCTGTTTTTATCCTGTTTATATTTCACTTGTTGTTCAAATATTAGTGTCATGACATTACCTTCGACATCTCATATCTGATACCAGAATTTCAATGTTGACACCCAATTTAAAAATGAGCAAGATTTTGATTTCCGTAATTACATGCTTCAATGGATTCGTACGAAATCCTCCAAACTGGGATTTTGTGTGGTAATTGGAAGGTCCGATAATGGTTCAGATAGAAAATGTCAATTTGTGACAATGACATGCGAAAGAATTGGAAAATATATACCTCATCTCTGTAATTTTAAACGAGATGACACCGGTTCAAGAAAATGCGAGTGTCCCTTTAAGTTGTGTGATTATATGTTGGCAAACAAGAAATGAAAATTTAATGTCATATGTGGTTTACATAACCATGACTTGTGTGAAAAGTTAGCCGATCATCCAATTGTGTGTCACCTCATGCCGGAAGAGAAGGAATGCGCTTTAGACATGACATTAAATTTGGTTCAATCGAAAAACATACTTGAAACTTTGAAACATAAAAGACCAAAAAATATCTCAAATATCAAGCAAGTATACAATATTCGATACCAAACTAACAAGGCGTTGAGGGGGGTAGAACTGAAATGCAACAACTCTTAAAATTATTGGATGATAACGGTTATGTGTCTAGGTACTGAACGTGCGAGGATGGAGTAACCGTTAGAGATATTTTTTGGACTCATCCTGATTCCATCAAATTGTTCAACACGTTTTCTAATATGCTCATAATTGGTTCAACATACAAGACCAACAAGTACATGCTTCAATTGTTGGAGATGGTTGATGTTACCTATACTAAGAAGACCTATTTTATCGGATTTTCATTTTTAGAGAGCGAAAAAAAGGATAATGTTTATTGGGCCTTAGAGGTGTGTCAGACAATGTTGAAGGACCAAGAAGAGATGCCTAAAGTGATTGTTACCGACCGCGATACCATGTTGGTGAATTCGGTTGCAAAAATATTTCCTACTTCTTATGCATTACTTTGTAGGTATCACATAACAAAGAATGTGAAAAGTCGGGTTAAATCCGCGGTAGGGACGAAACAGATAAAGTCTGAAGATGGAAAATTGGTGAAGTCGGGTGTGATTGTGGAAAAAATAATAGATGCATGGAATGATATAGTAAATTCTTCCACTAAAAAGTTATATGCCGATTTCGTTATATATTTCAGGAAGGTGTGCGAGAAATATCCTGATTTGCTCCACCTCAAAATCCAAATGACTGTATTATGTGTGTCGGGTGACTTTCAAAATCACGACATTTTGTTCAAGTTTACTTGAAACCGGGATGTCCTATACCACTTACATCACTAGAGTAGGCAACTTATTCAACAACAAAAGTCGATATTTGGGCGAACCATTTTGTGGAAAGGATGTAAGAGTTTGAGAAATTGAGAAACATTGAAAGAGAATCAAATGCGTAAAAGTCAAAGGGGTACCACCCATAGATTTAGCCGATGGCAAATCTTTCAATTCGTTTTAATTTTCCGTTTAGTCAGATAAGTCAGTGTATGTAATTGTGTCTCAATATTAATGAAGTGTAATATATATAATATTTTAATATTTTAATATATTTTTTATCTTTTCATTTTCCAAACAAAGTTTTCAATTAGGTTTTGTTTTCTGTTTGGTTTAGGATAGGTTCCAGAAAAGTATCTCCGGAATAAAATAATAAAGTGCGGAACCAGAGACATATCTCCGAAGTGAGCACTGATACACATGATAAAATCTTTGAGGTCTGCATTTGTCTATAACTTTTATAAATTAATGGACTCTTGTTTTTAATTTCGTACAAATAGAAAATATCTCAAATCTCACAAATAAACATCATCTGGTATGTCGCAAGTATCTCCTTCTCCAGTGCAACATTCAGGCGAAAGTTTAAGCTCAACGAGTACACCTCTTTTACAGATGTGAAATACGAAGTCCATAATCTCCTACCTTACGAAGACAATCGAAAAATTGTCAAGCTCGCATATCGTTCACGGTCGATTAACAACAAATGAAAGATTGAGCTTAGTAACTTTGAGCTCAAGACGAATGCAAATGTAAGGGTTATGTGGAATACATTTTTCTGTTTCAAAACAAAAGTTCCGCTCGAGTTGGAAGCGACGATTTCAAGATCGGCCGAAGATATTGTGAAGACGTTGAAACATCCACGTGGATATTGAAATGTAATATTTCATTTTATATTGAAATCACCTATGTAATGTTTATTTTATGTTATGAATGGTAATTTTGTTTTTGTCAAAATACAAGTTTTTGATTTTTGCTTCTGATTTGGTGCACATATGTTACGAAAATGCATCTACGGACAAATTCCGGAGATGCATCTCCAGATTAAAAAAAAAACAACTAATAAGACGTCACTGAAAATGACATTCGTTTTATTCCCTTAACAAAAAGATGATAGAATAGGGCGGATCACACTGAAATACATTATATCTCATTTCATTACTTTCCTTCATTTTTGTATTTTTTTACCTCCAATTTGAGTGAAAGACAATTTTGTTCAATTTTATCTTAAAATATAAAAATAATAGAATGACATCTTCTCTTCTCTACTATGTTCCACTCAGATCATTTTTAAATATCTAAACAAAACATTCACATTGGTTTATTCATTTTGTTTCTATGGAATCCCATCATCCTTTTTCTTTCTCGATACCCTTATTACACGAGAATGATCACAACCACCAAAACACTTTAAGCTCACCACTACCAGCTTATCAAGTAGTTGAAACAATTATTGACAGTTAGCATCACCGGATTCCTATAAAAGTTAGTTACTAGCACCAAAGCTACTTACTTGTGGATGAAACAATGTAACTCTCTCCTAGAGATAGCATACACTAAACCAGTGACTTCATGATTGTACAAATACTTGTTCCTATTACAATACATACTAAAGCAATTCATTCTCAATTCACCTTTCAGTGAATGAGAAGACAATAATCACAAATGATAATCAAAACAAAAAATTCGGAAGCAAATCGACTACTTACAGAGTTACTGTTACATATTTGAAGTCTGCTCTATGATTATATCAGTCACCACCAGAATCTCTATGTTCAGAAGGTGGACGTTTCAATCGCTCAAATATATCGTCAAGAGATTCAAATGAAGATTGCGAGTTTAGATAGGATGTCTGTGTACTATTACTAAGAGGAAGAAATCTCTTGGAGTCAATGTTAGATTTCAAACTTTTAATTCCATTCATCATTGATTCCCATTTTGTGGCTACAACAGACGATGGCGCCGCTGAACTAACGTCCTGAAGAGAAACATTAGCATCGTTTGTCAAAGGGGAAGATTCTCTTTCCTGCACTAAATCTTTACTCGACCCTTCTTCGTTCGGGTTTGTCCTTAAGGCTGAATACTTTCTGCCACCAATTCTTTTGCTCGTGTCGCTATGATTTTCTTCATTTTTTGTCTCTACGATGGCGCTCGTTTTATCTTCGCCCGAGGTACTCTCATCCAGAGCCGCCTGCGAAAGTATCATAAAACTGGACTTGAGACTGTTTCTTCAAATATATGATAAGATAGTTGTTATCTTTTTTTCTTATTACTAAGATTTGAAGAAAAAAATGATGAAAAAAACAGTGGTTTTTGATGTGCACCTTGGTTCTGTTGACAGACCCGACATCCACAATTACGCTGAAACTCCTAGCTAAAGGGAAAACAAGTTCACCAACATTGTGTCCTTGCTGAAGAAGATAACGCTCTGAGGACAAAAGAGAAGGTAAATTTAAACGTATTCGCGACTAAAATGGGACAGAGAATTTGGTAATGAAAAGACTTGAGCATACCTTTCTGCAAGATTATTACTCCGGACGGGTCGAATCCGTCCATATCTTCTGCATCTTCATTATTAACCTTGAATATTTTCCAATTCCCGCAATAGTTGATAATTCGGTTAAAGAAATTTCCAGCTATTAGTGAAGTGTATATAACCATGATAAGCGGGTAAATTTTGTTGAATCCTTTACCAAAAAAAGGAACAGCATCATCAATGTTTCCCATTTTCTGCACAAAGTATTTGTATTACACACTAGAGAAAACAATCAAAACATCAATGTTTGTAGCACAATAAATGAAGCTGGAGAAAACAGTAGAATACTTTTTCGAAAATGGTTTTTCTACCCCCGCCGATATTGATGAGATTGAGAAAGTTGTACGAAATAGGTGCAGCATATCTTGCTACCATCCTGCAAGAAGATGTGCATTGCATAGGGAAGAAGTTTAGTATAAGTATAACTATAATTCGCACGAATGACTAAAAAGATACATATACATTAAAACGGAGAAAAACTTACGAGCATATCATAAGCAAGCTTACAGAGCTTGTTTGTCTCGGCGTCAAGGAGTAAAACATCAACATTCCAATTTTGAACAACGAATAATATGTACAAACACACATATACATCAAAGGGACAAAAGCAGCTAACTGTGAACAGAAGAATCAAACTATCAGAAAAACGAAGAGATTTAAGAAAAATGTGTAGCCATAACAGAAAGGTCTACAAATATCACCTGCACAAGCACTTCTTTCTCTCCTGCAGCATGTACTAGGATAGAGAAAAGAGATAAATCAACTCCACTGGGTAGCATGGTAGCCTCGGCTAGTAGAATGGCGAACGACATGAAGCCTAATATAACAGCCAATGATTTCTCAACTTGTTTCTTTAATATACACCGCCATAGAAACTCTGCGATAAATCAACATATTTCAGCTATATAAAATTGTTCTCTTTGGTAAAAAAGTTTAGTGTGAACAAATATATGGTGAGTACCAATTGTATCCAAAACTGCACCTACTTTGCCTTTTCGTTCAGGCCTCAAGCATGAAATATATTTCCTGCAAGATTGGAGTAAAACATATTTAAAAAATGACATAGCAGCACTATTACTTCATACATATAACACTTGAACACATATATTTCTTCAACCAATGAAATTTGGGACTATAGTTCATATAAATGTGGTACAAACAACAACAATTAGGAATATTAGTCCCTTCTTCTCCTCCACACAAACAAAGATGTGAAATTCAAAATGATGAGAAGATAAACAATGAGAAAAGGAAATGTAGATTAGGAGCAAACCATCTTGTAGCATCACGACTTTCGTAGTTCTTTACGGTATCCTCCAGCTCAAGGGCTTCTAGGACAAATTTGGTATATTCACTGTAAATAATATTAATACCAATGTTAATCGTAATACTTTAAGAAAATATGTCTAGTATTTGAAGAGAATTTGTATATACTAAATATAAACAAAAAAAGTGCGGTTCTCAAGTATTATGGTATGTGAGAACTCAGAACTCAGTGCCTACCTTCTATATCGATAATACTGAACACGAGCTCTTCTAAGACGGCGTCTTAGTGATGCCATTGATTTCTCATCTGTATCATAATCCATGTCTTTTTCTCCGAGTGTGCCTCCCTGTGGTTTGAAGGAAGGATCTTCTTTCAACTAGAAAAACAAAAATGTTACATAAGCACTTAGCAATAGAACATTTAGAATTTATAAGTACCTGAAAATACTATGAACGCAAACTTTACCATCTGAAGCATCATTTTGTCGATTATATTCATGTAGGGTCGCAAAGAATCTCGCTTGGACATTTGCTTTGATGTTGCCTGTGTGATCTGACAATGGCACACATCAAAAATCATATCTGCAAAGAATAAAGGATAAAAAGAAAGGATTTCTTTCTTTCAATAAAACACAGATGTTATATGATCGACTATACGTTTACATACACCGAATTTCAGAATAAATAGGAAAATTCAATGTAAATCATCCAGAATCCAGATGCAAGATGAAGTACACTAAGGATATGCGAATTTAAGTGGTAAATTTTGATGGGGCGATAGTATGAATAACTTACAACGATAGCATTTGAAAAATCTTGATGAGCGTCGTCTAATTTGACAGCCATTTTTGCAACTTTGTGGGAAAGAAATTTTTGCTGAACGGTCCAATTTGCATTCAACCAAATACCCTTTGGAATTTCACTCATACCGAATCCGAGTAGAAATGCACCAGTAACAAGTCCAAATGTGTTAGAACAAGCCATGGCAAAACCCCTGACACTACCAGTCCTGCAAATTATTGAGCATAGAGTTAGATATAGGGTAGGTTAGCTTGCACAGATTTGAAAAAAGAATCTAGCGGTGTATAACATGGGTTTAAATTGCATTCTGCAACCGCAATTGTGGCCGCTATATAAAAGATTTTGAGGTCTTTGCAACAGCACTACAACTGCAATTTTGAAGAATAGAAAAAATCGAAAAGAAAAAGAAGCGAACCAAAATTTGTTAAGAGCAATTAGTAATATCAATCCAGAAAGTGCAACAGAACCAAGAGAGAGATAGAAAACAAGGTTTCCATGTAAGCTTGTTCTTAATCTTGCTTTGACAGTAAAGTCTCCAGCATCTTCATAACCCTGAAGAAGGGGAACCACAGCCCTGTTTAGAGAAATAATTTAATACAAAACTATGAGTTTATGTTTTTCTATTAACCTAGTTTCCATAAATATCCTAAAAGATCACACCAAACATTACACAGAACTATTAAATTCAGAAAAATTCATCAAACGGGTACAAAGCATATCATATCAGAACGGTCTCAAGATTTTGGAGACAATATGTAGATTAGTCGTAGTTTAACATGAAAAAACAAATAGAGGCCCTAATTAACAACAGTTTAACCGTGATAAACATTTTATGTGACCCTAATTAGAGAGGCTTAACTGCAATAAATTATGGGTCCTGTGCTGTAGCCCGTTTTGCATGTCTTCAAAGACGTCCCTCTGAATATTATAATTCTAGGGTTGTATAAAAGGGAAGAAGAACCTTACCATGTAAGCAAGAAGGTACTCCAATATGATAAGCTCCATAAGAAGGAAATGACTCCATTGTAATTACTATTTAACGTCTAATAATCAATGAAAACAAATGTGTGAATCAATCAAATAAAAGCAATAAGGTCTCAAAGCTTATGAATAAATGGAGAAATACCGTCCATATGTCGGCCGGGACAAGGATGATGATGGAGAGGGAGCAGAACCAGGTATAAGCAACGGTGAAAAACACATATTTAGGAACATCAGGTCCAGAGAAATATTTCAATGTAAAAATCACCATTCCAATGGTCATTGGTAAAGAAAACATATAGAACACCCTCATTTTGATTAATGCTTTTATTAAATGTTACACTTTCTTTTCAATTATTATTATTATTAATAATATTCATTCATATATGCAATTTGTATACCCTTCTTTTCCCTTTCTATGAAGAACATTACATAACATTAGAAGATAGAAACACAGAAAAGGGAAACCAGAGAAACTATGGTGATGTGAATGTCTGATAAACTGAGAGGTGAATTTTTAAGAACGGAGAACCGGTCAAAATGACCCTATTTTCACTCAACATTTTCTAATTCTTGTCTCCCACATTAATAAAAAATAGATAGACATTATGAAAAATTTAAAAATAATCCTATTTTTATACAATTATTGCTAAAGTTTGATGACATATTTTGTTCATGATACAAAACATATAGCTCTTGCGCCACATAGGTTCGCGTCGTTGATTCTCTTGAGCAAAATTCTTGCTTCATATGATTTCCTTTTACCAAAACTCTATCCTCATCTGAGTAGTATCCTGTTATTAACCATTCTAGCCAATACCAACCCAAAAGCCAGTGCAGTACCAAACAAAGCATGCAACCTCACACAAAAGTACTTGGCCATGAAGATCTTGTTTTTATCCTGTAACAACACAACACAAGACAACCTACTTTTAATATAAAAAACTCAAGAGAATAACATACTAATGTTACAAAGACTCGACAACAGTCTTTCACTTACCTTGTGATTGTCTTGGACAAATCTAACTACCAGGTTTCCGACCGGTAATGTCAATGCACAAAGGAACTAGTACAACCATAATTCATAAACAAAAGATTAAATCGTAAGTGCATGGCCAAAAATAGCAATTATACGTGCAAAGAACGGAAAGCTTAAAATTACTCACAATACAAGTGAGAGGAAGTGTTCTGCTTAGACCAAAGGCAACCAAAAGAGCATAGAGCATAAAGATTGCCACCTTCACTACCTCTGCACCTCTTTCAGTGCCAAGTCTAACCAAAGGCGATAATTTTCCGACTTCTTTGTCTCCATCAACCTGTATTATCCACAAAAAAGGTCACATACTTGAAAGTACTATCGCAATTGGAATTAAGAAATAAAAGTACCTGATGGAAATGACTGCAAAAAAGGATAAGAGATGTTGTGAAGCCAACAAGGATTGATGCTGAAAAAACTGTTCCACTCAATGGGAAACGGTTCGTCACGCTACTACAATCATTCAAAAACAGCAATCAATCAAGCCATGAAAAATATATATTACTATAACTCTAGTCAGGTAACTGAGATAACCTTGCACTGCCTTGTACTAAATAAAAAGCAGTAGTGGCAAAAGGACCAAATGCTGCAAAACACAATGGCTCTCCCAGTCCCTGATAGCTTAACCGAAATGGTGGACACTACAAAATCAACGCGTTGAATTGATAGTAATTAGCTTATCCCTAAAATAACATGATTCCGATATCAGCAGAAATTTTTACCTGATATATATAGCCACAAATAATTGCACATGAAAGGAACAACACCGAACGCAGGTTTCCTGCCTCAACAGCGGCCCAAGTCAGGCCAATGAAGCCAAGAGCAAGGCACAAGTAAGCAACAACAAAGATTCCTGTACGGCTTTCCGAATTCAACATGAAGAATAAAACAAGCCAAGTTAGTTTTATTTATTTTTTATTTCAAACAAGTGCAGAAGGTAAAGAAAACAGGCAAATACCAAATACAGTACAAGTTTGAGAGAAACTAACCTTCCGACCATGTTTACAACTGATTCCTTTTTGTTCTTGTCAACTCCAGTGTCAAAATCATAAACATCGTTGCTGCAGTAAACACACATAAAAATCCGCAGACTTACTATCAGTGATTCCAAAATGAAAACAGCATCTAGCAAAACAAGAAGTTAGAAATGTACCTTAAGTTGAGCCAGGTGATAACAAGAACCGAAGAAGCCAAGAGAACAAAATAGCATTTAGCTGAGAAGATCCCTGTATGTAAATAAGCTGCTGCACTTCCTACCTATTTGTGGATAATGATATTGCTTAAAATGACATGAATTCACAATGCAATGAAAAAAATGGTAAATTTGTGTTGATTGAGAAGCTCACAGTGAGAGGGACCAAAGCAACAGAGTAAATGGGCAACTTGATAGCCCTCCAAATCAATGTTTCCATTGAAATGTCCTCCTGACCAACATCTTCAAAGCCAGAAGAAGAGGACAATTCCGCTTCTCCTGCACAACACACATGTAGGTGGTAGTGTTGTCTTGTTTGAAGTTGAAATCTCCTATGTAAGACTTTTTCCATACAAGTACTACTACATTTAGACCTTTTGGAAACTAAATGACACCTGAAAATGAAAGAACATGACATGTTAGATTATGTGCATGATGGTTTGCATATAGAAAGAAAGGAAATTGCCTTTTGAAGTAGGTAAGTTGGTTGTTAAGGAAAAGAGAAGCATGCGTGAGGTTACAGAACGTAGAAGCAGCCATTCAATCTTCTCATTTACAAGAACACAAGCTCTTGCATTTCATTTCATGGTGAAGGTGGAAAAAAGAAACAAAGAAAGTATGAGTTTTTTGAAGTTCTGAAAACGGAGATAACGATATCGTCTCACTACAATCCTTCCATGTATGTATGTACCACTAGGATAATGCCACCTAAGATTGCTCCTATCATATAAAAATACTTTTCTTTTTAAAACTATATACAACTTTTTTCTGTAGGTTAGACACGGTTTTATAATTCATAAAGAGAAAATAGAAGATTTTTTTTAAATAATCATTTTTTTAAATTTTTTTTCAAAAATAAACATAATTTCAAAAAAATTATAAAAATGGGCATTTTTTGCCCTAAACACACATGGGCGCCACCCTAGATGGCGCCTACCCTTAAGTTGGAGGCAAGTCGCCACTAGGAGTGACGCCTACTCCTATTTATTTTGTTTTTTTATTTTGTTTTTTGCTTTTTTTATTTTATTTTTTTTTAATATGTTTTTAATTTTTTTTAAATCTTTTTTAACTTATTTTAAATTTATTAATTTATATTTATTATAAATTATATTAATTTATATTAATACATATATATAAATAATATTATTTACAAGATATATATATATATATATATATATATATATATATATATATATATATATATATATATATATATATATATATATATATTAATTTATATATATTAATTTAATTTATAACTAAATAATATTATTTATAAATTATTAAAATATATTAATTTACATACATGTAAATAAATAATATTATGTATATATTTGTAAAATACACAAGATATATATATAAATATATATTAATTTATATATATTAATTTATATTAATAAACACAATATATTTATATGAAAATAATACACAAGACAAATATTATAAAGTTTAATTAAAATGCATTATTAATTTGGGATTTTTTACATATTATGCGGTCCCTGGTACGATCCGCACGGGGGAGGTCTAACTACTCGTCTAGACGGCTCACGTGGTGGTGTTGCTTCCCTATTCCCACCCGTAGTCCTAACGCGTCCCCTTGCCCTTTGCCGTTGTGGTTGGGTCGAAGTCCCTTCAATGCTGTAGGAAAGGCGGGTGCCCTCTGCTCCCTCAAAGCTTTGTCTCGGTGGGACAAACTGACTCCTGTTGGATGCTCCCTCGAAATGTGGCCTTTGGTAGTTGAGGGTTGAATCGGGTTGGCTAAAGAATAATGTCTGTTGTGGTGTGTAGTAGTCTTGTTGGTAATCCTCTTGTATACCTGTGTCGGGGCTAAGTGGAGGACTGGAAGAGCCCAGGACATCGTCGTGATGGAAGTGTTGGGATTGGTGTTGGTGGGGGGATTGAGTTTGTGGTAGGTGTTGGGACTGTTGATGGTGGTGGGAATGTTGAGGTTGGTGTTGGTAATCTTCATGATATTGGGGTTGAGTTTGTGGTATGTAGTGTTGATTTGGTTGGGGGGTGGACATGTGTTGTGGTGGTTGTTGTTGGTAATACGGTGGTGGTGGTTGTTGTTGGTAATATGGTGGTGGTGGTTGTTGTTGGTAATATTGTGGTGGTTGTTGTTGTTGGGAATATTGTGGTGGTTGTTGTTGTTGGAAATATGGTTGTTGCATTCGGGGATCGTCCAAATAGAACGGGTCAGACACAATCATTTCTGGATTTGTATTTGCTCTATACCAATCCACATATTCCCTTGTCGGCTTCATTTCATTGGGCGCCATCGGAAATTGTAGAACATAATGGGCACGCTCTTTCCACATTTTACGGAACTCCTTTGCAAATGCCTTCCAATTTTGGACATACCACTGGTGGCTGACTTTTTTAAGATGCCAAGGTTCCAAAGACATTGGGGGGGCTGGGATTTCTTGATGCATTCCGAATTGCAGTTTGACACGGTCACTTTGGTGCATCTCCACAGTGGTGAACCACATGATAGCCGTTTTTGCTGTCCAAACAGCTGCTTCTTCGGGGTTGGGTTGATGTTTCAATCCCAAATATGGTCTCCAAATAAACTGCAAAGAAAAAAATAAATATGTTATTTATTGAGAATGCTTGATATTAATAAATTAGTTAGAAGATGAATGATTTAGTGGTAATACATCTTGTGCTCAGAGACGATCCAAGAGTTGACGATAAAATATTATTTTATTTTTCGAAGTAAGACTGTAATCTAGTCCACTTGCAGTGAACCTAAACAAAAAAAGATAAATAATATTATTTACAAATATCTATAGAATAAATATACAAAATGAAATAACATCATAAATTTACCTAGTTGCGTAGGGGAAGGAGTAGACGTTAGGATTTTCGGGGGCTAGCCTCGGCAATCTCCACCACCCCCATGTTTGGAGCAAAAAAACACATCCAGAAAATGTACAGTGGTCATTTTGTGCATTTTTACACAAAGAGCTATATAGGAAAGCCAATACACCAGAACCCCAACTATACGTGCTTATTCTATCTATGTCCTCGAGCAAACTCAAGTGGTCATTTTGTTTTTATTATTTTTTCTTGTTCGGACGAATCCTCAGTCAAAATTATAGCGTCGTGGTAGAATTGGAGGCTCGATAGTTTAATACCCTGGCCCCTTGCTTTCGCAGATCCCTCACCCTCGACTAGATCTACGCCCAACATTTGAACACATAGTTCGTTGGACTGTTGAACATTTCCAGTCACAGGCTTACCATCTATTCGAAGACCCAAAAGCATGTACACGTCCTCTAGTGTGACGGTACATTCACCAGTTGGTAGGTGAAAAGTGTGTGGCTCTGGTCTCCAACGTTCACACAAAACAAGAATAAGTTTCACATCAATTGTGGCATTTACCACATGCATAACATGACTGAACCCCGCACGCTCTATGTAAGGTACGCACCATGGGTCTGGATAAGCCATAGGGTGTGAACGTTGACGAAATTTCTTGGGATCCTTTAAAAACAAACAATATAAACAATCATTAGATTGGAGTTTTAAAAAATAAATTATAAACATACGAAAGAGGCAATGTTCAAGAAAAACTTACGAATGAGGCAATGTTCGCCCTAGTGCCTCTGTGTTCTTGGCCCATGGTAAGAAGAGACATGATTGCAATGTAGAACGTAGGTTTGTTGATGAAAAGTTCGCCGGTGTTCTCTGAAAAAAAGTGTTAGTGGTTGATGAAAATTTTCAAGAATGACCTGCTATTTATAACCGTATTCAAATAGTATGAATATGTTAAAAAAATTGGACACGTGTAACGCATGCAAAAATTTGACACGTGTAACGCATGCAAAGTTGGCTGAGAATCTTGCAGGCTAGGTGGAGCTGGATAGGCATGCGTGAGAATCTTGCAGGCTAGGTGGAAATGACTTTGATGGATATGCATGTGTGAGAATTTTGCAGGCTAGGTGGATAGGTTAGCATGCATTGGTACATGTTAGGTTGCACTTGTCTTGTCTAGGGGAAGGCTTGGTGGATGTGTTGCATGCAAAAATGTGACACGTCTAACGCATGCATCACAATTGAATCCGTGTATCTAGGCATGCGTGAGAATCTTGCAGGCTAGGTGGATATGACTTTGATGGATAGGCATGCATGAGAATCTTGCAGGCTAGGTGGATAGGTTAGCATGCATTGGTACAGGTTAGGTTGCACTTGTCTTGTCTAGGGGAAGTTATCACACAGGTATTCACAAAATCTTCACAATATCAAATTTTCACACATATCTTCGCTTATATATTCACACAAATTTTCACACAGGTATTCACAAAATCTTCACAATATCTTCACATATTTCACACATATCTTCACATATCATGGCATCTTCATCACAATACAAAATCAAAGCTCACGTGAATGGTGAGACTTATGAATGTGATATGTCTGGCTTCCTATTTAGAAACACCGATTGCACTCGTTTTTGTCTAAATAGAGGAGCTGACTTCTCTTATCTGAAAAAAAAGATTGAGTCCAAACTTAGACAACCTGTGTCCCAAATTTTTTATCAACAACCTTTTTTTTCTGAAAATAACTCAGTCAGGTTTTATAAGTCATTGATTCAAAATGACATGGAGGCACAAAACATGTTTCGTAACCATGAGTATTCTGGTTACGATTATATAGTGTTGTACATTGTCTTAGAACAATTTCAACCAACTCAGAATATTCAGTCACAGGTTATTGATCCTTTGGTTGATGACGAACAAGATGTTGAACACCCCGTTGAAGACGATGTGGTTGATGATGCAGAAGACGTGGTTGATGACTTGGTGAACCGTGATTCCGAAGACGACGACCAAGTACAAATACCTATAGCGCAACGCTACTCACCGCCTACGCACTTCACAACCCTTAACTTGGGTGAGGATGAGCCCTCGTCAGATATGTTCTACAACCCATATATGAGGTCTGATGAGGAGTTAAAGAAGGGTGACCGATTTCGGACCAAGGAAGAGTGTCTGTTAGCAATAGAAAACTGGCACTTGAAAAACTGTGTTGACTACGATGTTAACAAATCAAACCCGGAAAGATACGTTATTTTATTCAAAAACCCGGAGTGTGGGTATAGGTTGATGGCATCGTACAAGAAGAAACATAATGCGTGGGTGATAAGGTCCATTTCTCAAGCTCACACTTGCGTCAACACAAACATGGCACAGGATCATCGCAAACTTAGCCATGATATGATCTGCCATTCCATAATACCTCTTGTTGAAGCTGACCCGTCACTCAAGGTCAAAACTATTATCTCCCATTGTGTTGCTGTTTTCAAATATACACCGTCGTACAGAAGGCAATGGAACTGGTATACGGTAATTGGGAGGAATCATACAAACAACTTCTGCGCTACCTGGTTGCACTACATTTGTATTCACCTGGGACGGTTTCTATAATGGAGACCTTGCCGGCACAATCCCCTGACGAAACTCGTCTAGAAGGTAATGGAATATTCCATAGACTTTTCTGGGCATTCCGTCCCTGCATCATCGGTTTCACATTCTGCAAGCCGCTTATTCAAGTCGATGGAACTTGGCTGTATGGGAAATACAAAGGATCGTTACTGATGGCGGTCGCACAAGATGGAAATTCTAATATTTTCCCAATAGCCTTTGCATTGGTAGAAGGAGAAACGGCTGCTGCTTGGAGTTTCTTTCTTAAGAATCTCCGAACGCACGTGACTCCACAAGCTGGCATCTGTGTGATTTCTGACAGGCACGCTTCTATAGACAGTGCATACAATAATCCAGCATATGGTCGGCATGACCCCCCGTCTACGCATGTCTACTGCATCAGGAATATTGCTCAAAATTTTGTGCGGGAGTTCAAAGATAAATTCTTGAAGCAAAATTTGATAAACGCGGGGTATGCATTAAACCAACCTGGATTCCAATACTACAGCCGGGAAATAGTGTTGGCAAATTCTGATGCAGGGAGGTGGATCGGTAATATTGACAAAGCAAAGTGGACTAGGTCATACGACGATGGGGTGAGGTGGGGCCACATGACAACAAATCTTGTGGAATCAATGAACGACGTCTTTAAGGGCATACGTAACCTCCCGGTAACTGCTTTGGTGAGTGCGACCTATTTTCGGATGGCAACGTTGTTCGTAACAAGAGGCAAGCACTGGCATGCAGTGTTACAGACGAGTCAAGTGTATAGTGATGCCTGCATGAAGTTTATGAGGCAGGAATCTGCCAAAGCCAGCAGCCATTGGGTTACGGAATTTGACCGCCATGGCCACACTTTTAGTGTCAAGGAAACAATTGACCACAACCAGGGGCTGCCCAGACAAGAGTATAGGGTCCTAATACCAGACTGTTGGTGCGACTGTGGTCAATTTCAGGCCTATCGTATGCCTTGTTCCCATGTCATTGCAGCGTGTTCACACACCCACTTCGATGCATTGTCGCTAGTGTCTCCCATCTACAAAGTTGTAACATTGCTAAATGTATACGACAATCCCTTTCTGGTGGTAGCATTGGAGGCATATTGTCCAGAGTATGACGGGGAAATTGTTTGGCACAACGATTCGATGCGGCGGAATAAAAGTGGTCACCCAAACAGCAGGCGCATTAGAACTGAAATGGACGTCGCAGAGAAAATGCAGAGGAAGTGTAGCATATGTCGACAACTGGGGCATAATAAGAACAAATGTCCATATCGTGGATCTAGTTCCACAACATAGTTTTCATATTCATAACTCTGTGTACCAATGCTATTTATCAATAAAGTTTACTTTTTATTCCAAATAGAAGATGACATTGGAACAACAAACACAAACATCTAACATTAGAACAACAAATACTAAAACAAAAATAAATACTGGAACAAGAACAAGTACTAAAACAAGAACAAGTACTAGAACAATAACAAATACAAGAACAACAACACAAACAACCATTAAAATTTAGGAAATTACAACAGTTAACACTATGTCATCTGATCCATGCATCATTTGGATGCAATCAATGTCACTTTCAACTTCAACCCACCAACATACCGTTTCTCCAGTTTCAAATGAGAACCTTCTTCTAAGCCTCTGAATCCTTCAGATGACTTCACCAGGTTGGTAATCTCCCTTTAACCAAGACATCAAGGACCTTTTTAGTTGGTCCAACGAACGGATGTTCCAAAATTTCATCTCCATTGGGGGTTTGACAGGCGAGAAAATAACATGCCCGTCCCTTTTTAAGATTACTGGTTCAGGATCCGGCCGCCTTGATGATGTTCGCTGCCATGATGACAGTCTGGGGGATGCCATGAACTCAACTTGATAGAGAAAGTGATAGGAAAAAGTGGTGAAGAAAATGCAAGGAAATAACACTTTATTTATAGGAAAAAATCTAGGTTGTACACCAATGTACTTAACCCTAATTAGTGTCGCACTTGATTAATTAGTCTTAGGGAGAATTAGGGTTTGAATTAGGTCATAACTACCAAACTCTAATTATAATCGATCAATAAACCCTAATTATAATTGATTAATTAACCCTAACATGATTAACCATAATTCTCCCAAAAATTTATAAATGATATTATTTAGTTATAAATTAATATATATATATATATATATATATATCTTGTAAATAATATTATTTATATATATGTATTAATATAAATTAATATAATTTATAATAAACATAAATTAATAAATTTAAAATTAGTTAAAAAAAATTTTTAAAAAAATGAAAAATAATTAAAAACATATTAAAAAAAAGCAAAAAATAAATTAAATAAATAAATAAATAGGAGTAGGCGCCACTCCTAGTGGCGACTTGCCCTCCAACTTAAGGGTAGGCGCCATCTAGGGTGGCGCCCATGTGTTCTTTAGGGCACAAAAGTGCCCATTTTTGTAATTTTTTTGAATTTATGGTTATTTTTGAATTTTTTTTTTAAAAATGAATATTTAAAAAAAAATCTTCGAGAAAATAAGCTATTAAGGTAAACGATTGTTTTTCATTTTCTTAGATAATAAAATAATTTTAAAATTAATAGATATGGATAATCAAGATTATACATAAATAGCAAAATTGTTATCTCTTATATATTTCATTCGTCTTTTAGTAGGTGTCTTCTTTCCTACTTTTATTTGTTTCAAATTATTTATTCATTTATAATATCAATGTGATATTTATTATTTCATTCCACTAACTTACTCTTATTTATTATATTTTAATTCATGTAGCTATTCCACTATCTATCATTAATAAAGTTATTTTAATAAATGACACTCGTTTTTGTTGAATTGTAATTCCTTGTGTCGAAGCATGTTGCTCGACAGAAGCAAAAATGTGTCGAAACGTCGAAGAAGTGTAACTTGACAGAAATTCCGACTTAGGTCTAATTTTGTAATGTTACCAAATTAAGTATTTTTGGACTTTGCTTGAGAAGCAAGCAAATCCAAAATCAATAAATAGGGAGTAACTCATATCATTGTAATATAACACTTGAATACTTGTAGTAGCAAAAAGTAAAAAAAAAATGTCAGTTTGAGAGCAGATAGAAACTCTGCAAAATTTTCTTCTTCTTCTTCCTTATTCAAAAACCCTAATTTTCTTTTCTTCTCCAATTCAAATTTTCCTATTTTCATTACCAATTATGCAGCAAAACCTTGCAATCAAAGTGTGGTTGATTCACTCGAGTGGAGAGTGAAGAACAAGAGGAGTAATCAATCAGAAAGATTGATTCTTATTCATCAAGATTTGGTTATCAATACATCATGTTGTGGTGAAATTCTTGAACGGGAAATAGTGAATTTCCAATATCTGGTATCTAGAGCACTGGCTAGGCGATTCGCGGGAAGCAAAACACGATACTGATGAATCATCCGAACATGCATTTTCCGGTGAGTCTCCCAATTCTGAAGAACCAGATTACAAGAATTAGTGCAAACAAATAAAAGTTGTCTTTTGTTATCAAGATCTTTAGGATCTTATGAAGGAGGGAGTGACGTCGATTGCATCAAACACGACAAATGAAGAAAATGATGCACATAAAGAATTGAAGAAGAAAGATCATAAAGCTCTCTTTATGATCCATCAATGCGTTGATACATACAATTTTGAAAAGGTTAATGATATTGAATCATCGAAAGAAGCATGGGAAATGCTTGAAAAATCGTTTGGAGGCGTAGAAAAGGTGAAAGAAGTGAGGTTACAAACTCACAAAAAAAACGTATGAATTGCTTCAGATGGAAGACAATGAAAGCATAACTGATTTTTTCACTAGGGTTACAAAACTTGTGAGAAAATTCTTTACTTTGAATAAATTTTGAATGATAGCAAATTGTGTGATCATCATCCAAATGTTGGCTGTGCATTACCTTACATGATACATTTGTGTTTTTATTGTGTTTTTATCCCATTCTATTGTTGCATGACTGTACATAAAGACCTACATTGATACATCTCTTAAAAGAACTCATAAAATCCATTTTGTGTCAGTATGCATCAACACATAATCCTATGCATCGATCCATACAGTATGTTGTAAATTACAAAATTCATTTGTTCAGTATGCATCGATGCATACGAATCATGTATCGATACATGGACAGGCAAAATGCTCTATGGATCGATCCATACGTGCCTTGCATCGATCCATGATTAGTTGAAATGTCCTATGTATCAATGCATACGAATTATGCATCGATCCATGTTAGTGGAAATATCATATGCATCAATACATACGAATTATGCATCGATCCATGCTCACTTAAATTCACCAAAAACTCATTTATCTTACAGTATGCATCGATGCATACCCTCATGTATCAATGCATAAGTCTGTTTTATATTCTAACAGCTTCTGTTTTTGCATATATAAGAAATGTTATGACAGTAGTGGTTGCAGAGAATTCTGAGAGGAAAAACAATTGAACACAAGATCAAATGAGTGTAGCAACAATTGTTTTTGGAGCATTTTAGAAACCTGAAAGAGGCTTCATCTTCTTCATCTTCTCAATCTCTTTTCTTCAAGAACATCAACACATAATCATTCTTGTTCTTTGGATTAAAGGATCAACGAGATAACGTTCAGTGGAACGATCAAGGATCTAGCTGAGGTTTTCAGTGGAACGATCGAGGATCTAGCTGAGTTGAAGATTGAAGGGGGTTTCAAGGAAAAACCAACTGGTTTGTCCTTCAAGAACTGGAGTGTTCTTGAGGGTTTGTTAGTCACGTTTGCAGAACAGATTCAGCCGCAGCGTTGCGTTTGGAAATCGGGGGATTCCGCAAATAGGTCGTGGAACCGGTGAATTGTTTGCAATTTCTTGCAGGAAATTCTTGATCGAGCTCAGATCAAGTGGAGGTTTCATACAAGAAGAAGTTCTTGAATGTTAGAATTCGGTCTGTGTATTAAAACCTTGTATCAACGGATTCGGCATTATTGATAATTACAGTTCTCAATTTCATTCGAAATTGAGAGGGAGACGTACCGACACGCGAGGACGACGTGGGGAACTTCCTTACCAAATCTCTGCGTATCGTATTCTTTCCTTACTTCTCTTTACGTTTTCATCAGTTTTGCAATATCACTTTGTGTGTTGTGGCTGTACACTTTGCGATACAATAGTGGCAAGAAAACTTTCAAACTAAAGTCCACCATTGTTCATCATTAAGCACATACACACCAACTGTTTGACAAAATTGTTAGATAGGTTTCATTCATTGGAAATAGACTTTAACGATAAGTGCATTCAATTAGCTAAGATTCTGGTGTTAATAATTTCTGTCATTCTTATCCAAATCCAGCATTAAACTCGCGTGTCCGGTTTTCTAGTAGCGGTTCAGAATAGACGGAAGTCAATTCGGGTCTGAAATTTTCCGCCAAGTTTAAAAACTCTGATAAAATTTTAAATCCGTTCAATTTTAAGAAGGTGATCTATTCACCCCCCCTCTCGATCACTAGCCACACCGTCTAACAAAACTGGTGAATCAAATCAAGGTATATTTAGAAGTGTTGACATCAATATCAGTTGTTTCAAATATCTTGATGTCATTGGCTCCAAAGTTTGACCACGTGGTAGTAGCCACAAAAGAGTCGAAAGATTTGTCAACATTGACAAAGGAAGAGCTTCAAGGGACACTTGAATCTCATGAACAAAGAATGACGGAAAGAGTTGCAAGCAAGTCGAAAAATGATGTGGCTTTGCAGTTGCAATCAACATGAGAAAACAAAGGTAAAGGGAAATGGCTTGACAATAAAGATATAAGAGACTACAACAATTCAACTGGATGAAATCAACAAGAAAGAGGTTGGTCGAATCAGAGAAAGCCCTCATACCAAAGCAACCAAAGAGGTGGTGTTGCAGGTAGAGGAAGAGGTGGTGGTAGAAAGTCTGACAAAAGTCACATTCAATGTTTCAATTGTCAGAAGTATGGTCATTACTCTAGTGATTTTTCTGAGAAACACAAGAATCAAGACAATGATGCAAAGTTTGCAAGGCATGAAAAAAAAGACGTTGCTTGTGGTCACAATAAGATATGAAGAAAGATTCCAGGACAATGGTACTTGGACTCATGATGCTCATCACACATGACTGGTAGGAAAGATTGGTTTGTCAACATGAAACCCTCAATGAAGAACATGATAAAATTTTGCAAATGACAATACTCTAGAAATTGAAGGTATTGATGATGTTATGATTATGAGGAAAGATGGAAAGAGGTCAGTAATTTCAATGTATTGTACATACCAGGCATGAAAAGTAATTTACTCAACATATGGCAGTTGGTCAAAAAGTAATACAAAGTGTCGATCGAAGATAAGATGATGAGAGTTCTCGACTCAGGTGGAAGGTTAATCTTGAAGGCACATATGTCTCTGAATATAACCTCTGGGATTGAACTTAATGTGTGTCATACCCCAAATTTACCCTACCTCTTATGCAATTTTCATGGCGCTACTGCACATGCATGCATTCATTATTTCATCATCATAATTTCATTAAAAATTCATAACCAAAGACATATTACAAGGACTCAAGGCATGGTGTTTACACCTGAGAAAAAACTGGGGTTTTTCGATTAAAGCTCTAGAGAAAATACCAGCAAAATAAGGAAAAAAAATCAATTTTTAGTCTGTGTAATCGATTAACCAAATCATGTTAATTGATTACACAGATAAAACTCATATTCCCAGGCCATTTTGGCTGGTGTAATCGATTAACCAAATCATGTTAATCGATTACACCTGCGTAGACATCAATAGTAACTTTTTTTCACTCCAAAATGAATCATTTTTCACACACTTCAATCCCTTTGCTTTCTCTATAAATAGAGCATTGCTCCCCCTCATTTTTCCAAGCTTGACAACCACTAAACCTCTGCCAAAATCACATTCAAGCTCTCTCTCTCTCTCTCTCTCTCTCTCTCTCTCTCTTTCTCTCTCTCTTTTCAACCTAAAAATCCTAACTCACTCAAACTCTCTTTTCTTCTTTGGACCATCCAACCACCATGTAAAAATCCACCATCTTCATATAACAACATCAGTAGCAAGTTTGTAACCTTCACTTACATAACCATTCACCACCACCATATAAACATACAACTTCATTCTCTTCCATTTTTCTACCACAACAACCATAGCCACCCTCTTCCAAGCTTTTTGCTTCATTTTCAAACCCAAACACCACAACAACCTAGTTTTAACACCACAAATTTGGTAATGGTTGCAACTCAAACTCATTGAAATTTTGGTTCTGTTTTGTGTTTGGAAATGGAGTTTTATTCTTGGGTTGTTTTTTTAGAGAGATTTGTCTCAAGTTTGAGACAAGTGGGTTTTGTTGAGTTTACACTCTTTTTGGGGATTTTGTGCTCTTACTACTTTTTATCCATCATTTTCAATCAAACTTTGTTATTTATTATCATTTTCTATTTACTATTGACTCATTGTTACATTTATTTGGTTGATGAGGTCTATTAGATTATGGTCATGGTTGTTTAGAGTAGATAAAACCTTCAATGTTTCAAACCTATTAATGATTGATCAATAGATCATTCGTTATATTTTGAGGCATTTATATTTTGCCTCTATTTCAACCATATTTGAGTCATTTGATGCATATATGAAACCATGTTCTTTATATTAACTTGCTAATTCACTTGCTTATTGTTATTTTACTAACCACTAACTACTAACTCCTAACACTTACATTATTGCACTTTATTTCCTTTCAATTTATTTTATTGTTCACTTTATTTCAAGTACTTTATGTTTATGTTTATTGTTATCTAACCATATCATTTACATTATGCTAATTTATTTACTCTTTTACTATCTTGCTAAATAAAAAATGAGTAAAAACAAAAGAAAGAGAATAAATCATAATTATTTAAAATATTGATAGATAGACTTAGGATTGTATAACTTTCTTTGTTACAAATTATTGTAAGGTGATTATTAATCATTTTCAATACTTTCCATCAATGATAAGTGTCGTACCCCAAAATTTGCCCTTCCCGTTTCTTCACATCTCCGACTAACCATCTGACTATGTTTCCATTGCATACATTAACAACTCATGCATAAGCATCATTCATTACCATGGATTCCAAGTGTTTAACTTACAGGGCTTTGGTTTGTTTGTGCAACAAGTGGAAATGCTTGGTTTGGACTTACACAACGACTCAGAGGCCTCAAAAACCCTTACCTCCTAAGGATGGGGATCATGGAGCTTTGGCTTTGTTTGTGAAGTATCTTGATTGATTCGAAGACCTGGATTGAGGACTATGCCTCATAAAACCCTAAGCCCATGTGATCTCTCACTCAATGTGTCGCACTCAGCCTCTTGTGCTTGGTCCATTCACTTTGTCCCCTTGGTGCTTGAGTCTGTTGGTCATAATCCGAGTCCTTGGTCTCATAGCTTTCATCCACTTTCGTTCATTTGTCTAATCATGGTCATACCACTATTGCATGGTCCACATGTTCAAGTCTCTCGCTTCCATGTGTCAGTTATA
Organism: Lathyrus oleraceus; assembly: GCF_024323335.1. Taxonomy (NCBI): domain Eukaryota; kingdom Viridiplantae; phylum Streptophyta; class Magnoliopsida; order Fabales; family Fabaceae; genus Lathyrus; species Lathyrus oleraceus. The sequence continues at coordinate 171,963,794 of NC_066585.1, read as the reverse complement.
GATCTCGGGTTTGAGTTTATGGTCATGATCATGTATTGAGTCAAGTCATTTTCATTCAGTCGGACATTTTCTTTCATCATCCCTAAAATATTCATTACATGCAAAAAAGGGTGCAAAAAAGGTGTATTACATTGGAAAAACTCATTTTTGGAAGTTTTAACCCTGTGAGTCGACTCATGACTCGACGCAAAACCTTCGGGTCCGAACAGGTCGAGTCACATGTCGACCTAATTCTAGAAAGTCCGGTTGAATCGAATCATTCAAGCCTTGTGTCGACTCATCTCTCAGTTTCATTTGAACCAGGTTGCTTCAGGTCCGAACAGGTCAACTTAATTCTGGGAATTTTTGTTTGAGTCGACTCATTCACTCCTTGTGTCGACTCAGTTCCCATTTCTCTTTGAATTATTTCGCCGCGGGTCCGGACAGGTCGACTCAACCATGGGAAAAACTCTGTTTGAGTCGACTCATTCCCTGTTTGAGTCGACTCATAGCTTGTTTTGCAGGAAATTTTGCACTGCTGTGAGAGTGGAACTTTTGGATTAGAACATGAACTCCCATCATTGAAGATAGCCAAAGCTTGCAATTCAGGACAAGTATACACCTGCATAAATACCAGAGAAAAAAACCGTAAGCACTCGACGACACTTCAAAGTTCGGTATTCCATCAAACTTCAACCATACACATTTTGAACACAATAAATCTGCAGCAAAATTCACAAACTCTTGAACCTGCACAAACCTGACCAAAATCTCAGTTTACACAACATAACCATTGGTAACCTACAGCTGCAAGTCACCCGCACCTAAATCAAATAGATAACAGATCATAAACCAACATTAAAGCCTAATTTCATTCAAATTTTCACCTGCACTAGCCAATCATAAAACCCCATTTGAACACATTCCATTAAGTTAAACCAACCAACTAACTTCCAACTCAGTGAGTTAACTACCAAAACTCACTAAGTTCATCCCAAATAACTCCATACATCTTTTAACTAACTCAAAGCCTAACTCCAAGCCACATTAATCCCAAGCCTAATCACTATAAATCATATTCATCATCATTTGAGGCTCTCTACACCTTTTGCAATCATCATCTTCAATTCTCTGCAACCATTTCTGAATCCTCTCCCTCTCACAATCAAAGCTCAATTTCTAAAACTCCATTGAAGCTTCACATTGAAGCTTCAAGAAGAGTGAGCTTAACCTCATCACACTACAGTATTTTTGAAGGAGAAGAATTGGAGAACTGGAAAACCAGAAGAAAAGGCAATCTCTTACCTATTTGTACAAGTGATTTTCCGTCTTCATCTTCTCCGATCAACACTCATCGGAGCAATTCTCAGCTTCGGAGATATGTCCCTTTTTCATTGCATTTTCGATTGTTATACTGAACCGCGCACCATATTATTACAAACCCCTATCATTAGGATCTCCGAATCTTGTTCATGGAGGAGTCCTTTAGATCTAAGTTCTTAGAGATTCTTAAGGATTCGGTCTCATTATTGGATTTAGGACATAAATTAGAGAATTTGGAGAGTAGATCCTTGTTCAGGAGATGGAGACGAAGATGAACGTGTTTCCGCTTTTCATTTCCAGTAGCCACCACCCCCAGAAGAGATTTCTAGCATGGTGGCTCGCGGTGGAGCTCTGGCGACGGTGGTCTGAGTTGTCATGGAAAAGGCGCAATGTGTAACACCCTTCTAAATACCCCAAAATATTTAATTAAAATAATAACATATCAATCAGAGTAATTATGCCCCGAAGGGTGTCACACAATCATTTCACAACATTTATCAAAATATCCTGTCATGCTCATTGATTAAATCAAAATAAGACTCCTTTGCATAATTCGCAGCGGTTACAAACATCGACATTCAAATCATGTACTACATTACATGTAAAGTTGAATCAACAACTAAATTAAAACATAGTCAAACATTCCCTCCCGATGTTACATCTACCAGAGCATGACCACTAAGGACGACACTAGACACCAAGGACTAGCTTCTACTCAACTCTGCTCGTTGCCTGAAAAACATAGTTGTAAGGGTGAGTTCCTCAATCAATATAATAAGCATTATAGAACAACATGTAATGCTAAGTAAATAACACATCAATTCACCCTAATCAGACTACGCACTTAGCAACGGCAATATCCATTCAAACATCATATTCAACAGTAACATATAGCATATGTATAATCTCAACCATACTCAACATCAACAACACAACACACAACACACATATAATACTGGAATACATCCATTCATATTATATGCCATACATTCATTATGCAATGAGACTCCACACATGCGGTACCGACTATTCTTGAACATACAGTTCAAGCTCACCGATCAAATCCAGATACGGCTACTAAGCTCACTAGTCCCACTCATTTGAGATCTAATGACTCACTCACCAATTCCTCACCATGGGAATTAGCTACAGCCCCGAAGGCTAGACTATGCACACTAATCATCTAGCATGCAAACATCAACAACAAACCCACCATGGTTCACTCACTAATTCCTCACCATGGGAATTAGCTACAGCCCCAAAGGCTAGAATAAGCATGCTAATCACCTAGCAATGCAACAACAACAGCAACAATTCAATAATAGACATAAGCTCACACTCTAAGCCATAAAACAGTCTATTCACAATGCATACATAACTGATACATTCACAGCATCATGCTTATCATCACACATCATTAATACCTTTTATCACAAAAGCATATCACATCATGCCACATAACCAAATACAGTATTAGCACACTCTACTAATACCCATACTACTCAAAACAACGGGAAATGATCCCTGCTACATCATACATCAGCTAAGTACATCACTCAGCCTAAACAACCAAAAACTGCACAACAACAGCACAGAAAATTCACAATTCTGCCCATACGCGTATTGCCTATGCCCATACGCGTATTGCCCACGCCTGACCAAATCCATACGCGTATTGGCCATTCTCATACGCGTATTGCGCATTTCCTCGCCCAACCCATACGCGTATCACCTGTCTCATACGCGTATGCTACGCGTAACAATCCCCCATTACGCGTACCAACAGAGACCAATTTACGTTCAAAATATCATCTTTTTCACCCATACGCGTATTGCCTAGTGCCATACGCGTACCAGCCATCTCATACGCGTATTGCCTAGTGCCATACGCGTATGACCAGAAACCAGAACTCTCAGATCTGCCATGGCTTTCTCTGCTACGGGATCTATCCAATTTACCCTTCCACAGTCCAAATTCTACACAGAAATCGTTCATATTTTCAACACAATTCATATCTTATTCGATTACACAAAATCTGACACTTTTACATCTAATTCCTACGAATTCTTTCTCAATTATACCCCAATTTCGTTTATCCAACATTCTACCATTTTCAGCATGCATCAATCAAATCAGAGGTAAAACAATAGTTCCTTACTACCCAGTACATATCATCCCATAATACCCGTTAATCGATGATAAACCCCCCCTTACCTGAGTTAATCCAGCAATCTCTGAGCTCCAAGCTTTTCCTCTTCTCTTGCTCTGCCTTTTTGCCCTTTTTCCACTTTCAACCGCTTCTCTGTGTTTCCTTTTCACGTGCAAACCCTTTTTACCAAAAAATGGGACTTTTTATTATTCCAACTTATTTTATTCCAATAAATAATTATCCCAATAATTATTATTCCAAAATAATAATAATAATAATAATTCAATTATCTAATTAAATTAATAAACATATTATTAACTTAATTTAAATAATTATTATATTATTATCGGGGTGTTACAACTCTCCCCCACTAAAAGAGTTTTCGTCCTCGAAAACATACCTCAAGCGAACAACTCCGGATAAGACTCCTTCATCTGGCTCTCAAGTTCCCAAGTCACATTGCCACCTGCTGGTCCTCCCCAAGCTACCTTCACCAAGGCAATCTCTTTACCCCGCAACTGCTTCAATTCTCGATCCTCGATCCTCATAGGTGATGTCTCAACAGTCAGGTTATCTCTCACCTGTACATCATCTACTTGGACTACATGCGACGGATCATGAATGTACCTCCTCAACTGAGACACATGAAAAACCTCATGCAAATTCGCAAGCGACGGCGGTAAAGCGACACGATAGGCTACCTCCCCTATCCTCTCCAAAATCTGATAAGGACCAATAAATCGAGGTGTCAACTTCTTCGACTTCAAAGCTCGACCAACACCAGTTATCGGAGTAACACGAAGAAACACATGATCTCCCTCTTGGAACTCAAGTGACTTCCTCCTCTTATCATGATAACTCTTCTGACGACTCTGAGCAATTCTCATCTTCTCCTGAATCATCTTAATCTTTTCCGTAGTTTGTTAAACAATCTCCGGTCCAACCACAACACTCTCACCGGACTCATACCAACATAAAGGTGTCCGACATCTCCTACCATACAAAGCTTCAAACGGTGCCATACCAATGCTCGAATGAAAACTATTGTTGTAGGTAAACTCAATCAAAGGCAAATAACCGTCCCAAGCACCTCCCTTCTCCAAAACACAAGCTCTCAACAGATCCTCTAACGACTGAATCGTCCTCTCAGTCTGACCATCAGTCTGCGGATGATATGCAGAACTCAATCTCAGCTTAGTTCCCAAAGCTCTCTGCAAACCTTCCCAAAATTTCGATGTAAATCTAGGATCTCTGTCCGAAACGATACTCGACGGAATACCATGCAAACTTACAATCTTCTCAATATACAACTCGGCTAATCTTTCTAACGGATAATCCATTCTGATCGGAATGAAATGAGCCGACTTCGTCAATCTATCCACAATCACCCAAATAGCTTCAAAATTCTTACTTGTCCTCGGTAAACCCGAAACAAAATCCATACTGATACTATCCCACTTCCACTCTGGAATAGCCAACGGTTGCATTAGCCCAGACGGCTTCTGATGCTCAATCTTTGACTTCTGACAAGTCAAACAGGAATAAACAAAACTCGCAATTTCTCTTTTCATTCCCGGCCACCAAAATAGCTTTTTCAAATCATGATACATCTTCGTAGCTCCAGGATGAATACTCAGGCCACTACGATGTCCTTCTTCTAAAATACTCTTCTTAAGTTCGGTAACATCCGGAATACACACCCGATTACCAAATCTCAAAACACCATTCTCATCAACTCTGAATTCACCACCTTGACCTTGATTCACTAGAGTCAACTTATCAACCAAAAGCATATCGGATTTCTGACCCTCTCTGATCTCATCCAAAATATTACTCGTCAACTTCAACATTCCCAATTTAACACTATTGTGAGTACTCTCACACACCAAACTCAAATCTCTAAACTGCTCAATTAAATCCAATTCTTTAACCATTAACATAGACATATGTAATGATTTCTGACTCAATGCATCAGCCACTACATTTGCTTTACCCGGATGGTAATTCAAACCAAAATCATAATCCTTCAGAAATTCTAACCATCTCCTCTGTCTCATATTCAGCTCTTTCTGATCAAATAAATACTTTAAACTTTTATGGTCACTGAAAACCTCAAATCTTGATCCATACAAGTAATGCCTCCATAACTTCAGAACAAATACCACAGCTGCCAACTCTAAATCGTGTGTCGGATAGTTCCTCTCATGAACTCTTAGCTGTCTCGAAGCATAAGCTATAACCTGCTTATTCTGCATCAACACACCACCCAAGCCCAACAATGAAGCGTCACAGTAAACCTCAAATGATTCCGACGAACTCGGTAATATCAGAATAGGAGCAGTAGTCAACCTTCTCTTTAACTCTTGGAAACCTTCTTCACATTTTGGCTCCCAAACAAACGCTTGCCCCTTTCTAGTCAACATCGTCAACGGTAACGCCAACTTGGAAAATCCCTCAATAAATTTCCTATAATAACCTGCAAGTCCAAGAAAACTTCGAATCTCAGCAACAGACTTCGGAGCTTCCCACTTAGATACCGCTTCTATCTTAGAAGGATCAATAGCAACACCACCTCTTGAAATTACATGACCAAGAAAACTCACCTCTTCTAACCAAAATTCACATTTGGACAGTTTAGCAAATAACCTCTTTTCTCTTAGAACTTCTAAAACCACTCTCAAATGCTCAGCATGCTCTTCTTCAGATTTCGAATACACCAAAATGTCATCAATAAACACCACAACAAACTGGTCTAGGTACGGATGGAAAATCCTATTCATATACTCCATGAATACTCCAGGTGCATTAGTCACACCAAAAGGCATTACAGAATACTCATAATGTCCATACCTTGTTCTGAAAGCAGTCTTCTGAATATCCTCAGTTTTCACACGTATCTGATGATACCCAGATCTCAAATCTATCTTGCTGAACACACTCGCACCAACCAACTGATCCATCAAATCATCAATCCTCGGCAAAGGATACCGATTCTTGATCGTCACTTTATTCAGTTGCCTGTAGTCCACACACAACCTCATAGTACCTTCTTTCTTCTTAACCAACAACACTGGTGCACCCCACGGTGACACACTCGGACGAATAAATTTCTTATCCAACAAATCTTCCAACTGACTCTTCAATTCAGCTAACTCAACAGCAGACATACGATATGGAGCCATCGATATCGGTCTAGTACCAGGTACCAAATCAATCGAGAACTCAACTTCACGCTCTGGCGGCAATTCATTCACCTCTTCCGGAAACACATCAGGAAAATCACACACCACAGCTAGATCATCAATTACCAGTTTATCTTTAGCTTCCATAGTCGCTAACAGCATAAACAACTCTGCCCCATCAGCTACTTCCTCATTCACCTGCCTTGATGATAGAAACAAACTCTTTCCTTCTTCAATCTCAGGAAAAATCACAGTCTTATCAAAACAATTGATATAGACTCGGTTAAACACTAACCAGTTCATACCCAGGATAACATCAACCTGTACTAGTGGAAGACACACAAGGTCCATCCCAAAGTCTCTACCAAAAATACTCAAAGGGCAACTTAAACAAACTGAAGTAGTAGTCACTGAACCCTTTGCAGGAGTATCAATCACCATACTACCCAACATCTCAGATATCTCTAACTTAAGTTTCACAGCACAATCCAAAGATATAAAAGAATGAGTCGCACCTGTGTCAATAATAGCTACAAGAGGAAAGCCATTAATATAACACGTACCTCGGATCAAACGATCATCTGCAGAAGTCTCAGAACCCGATAAAGCAAAGACCTTGCCTCCTGACTGATTCTCTTTCTTTGGCTTAGGACACTGTGGACTGATATGGCCCAACTCTCCACAGTTGAAACAAGTTACAGTCTTCAACCGGCACTCTGCAGCCAAATGACCACCTTTACCACACTTGAAACACTTCATCTCAGCACTGGTACACTCATGAACACGATGTCCAGCCCGACCACATCTGTAACACTTAACAGGAGCACTAGAGTCTCCCCCACTAGGCCTCTTCATCCCACTCTGCCTCTGGAAACCTTTGCCAGCTGCATACGGTTTCCCACGATCAATCTGATTCTTACCTTTCCTATCAACCCTTTGCTGATAGCTCTCTGCTCTAGCCTTGGAATCCTGTTCAAAAATCCTGCAACAGTCAACCAAGTCAGAAAACACCCTGATCCGCTGATATCCAATAGCCTGTTTGATCTCGGGACGCAGCCCGTTCTCAAACTTCACACACTTTGAAAATTCTCCAGCAGCCTCATTATAGGGAGTATAATACTTTGACAGCTCTGTGAACTTAGCAGCATACTCAGTAACAGACTTGTTACCCTGCTTCAATTCCAAAAATTCTATCTCTTTCTTCCCTCTAACATCCTCTGGAAAATACTTCCTCAGGAATCTCTCTCTGAACACAGCCCAAGAGATCTCAGCATTCCCAGCAGATTCCAACTCAGTGCGGGTAGCAACCCACCAATCATCAGCTTCCTCTGACAGCATATGCGTACCGAACCTGACCTTCTGGTTATCGGCACACTCAGTCACTCGGAAGATTCTCTCAATCTCCTTCAACCACTTCTGAGCACCATCTGGATCGTATGCTCCCTTGAACATTGGAGGATTGTTCTTCTGGAACTCACTCAGTTGACGAGCAGCTCCCATTCCCATAACATTCTGATTTCCTCCAAGTACTCCAGCTAGCATACCCAGAGCCTCAGCAATTGCAGCATCATCTCTACCTCTTCCAGCCATCTCTATTCTGAAAACCCAACAAGCCAAAACAATAAGTACTGATAGGGTTAAACAACACCTATCCCGTACAGGGGAAACAGAATAATTACGACTCGACTCGACCGACTATGCTCTGATACCACTAATGTAACACCCTTCTAAATACCCCAAAATATTTAATTAAAATAATAACATATCAATCAGAGTAATTATGCCCCGAAGGGTGTCACACAATCATTTCACAACATTTATCAAAATATCCTGTCATGCTCATTGATTAAATCAAAATAAGACTCCTTTGCATAATTCGCAGCGGTTACAAACATCGACATTCAAATCATGTACTACATTACATGTAAAGTTGAATCAACAACTAAATTAAAACATAGTCAAACATTCCCTCCCGATGTTACATCTACCAGAGCATGACCACTAAGGACGACACTAGACACCAAGGACTAGCTTCTACTCAACTCTGCTCGTTGCCTGAAAAACATAGTTGTAAGGGTGAGTTCCTCAATCAATATAATAAGCATTATAGAACAACATGTAATGCTAAGTAAATAACACATCAATTCACCCTAATCAGACTACGCACTTAGCAACGGCAATATCCATTCAAACATCATATTCAACAGTAACATATAGCATATGTATAATCTCAACCATACTCAACATCAACAACACAACACACAACACACATATAATACTGGAATACATCCATTCATATTATATGCCATACATTCATTATGCAATGAGACTCCACACATGCGGTACCGACTATTCTTGAACATACAGTTCAAGCTCACCGATCAAATCCAGATACGGCTACTAAGCTCACTAGTCCCACTCATTTGAGATCTAATGACTCACTCACCAATTCCTCACCATGGGAATTAGCTACAGCCCCGAAGGCTAGACTATGCACACTAATCATCTAGCATGCAAACATCAACAACAAACCCACCATGGTTCACTCACTAATTCCTCACCATGGGAATTAGCTACAGCCCCAAAGGCTAGAATAAGCATGCTAATCACCTAGCAATGCAACAACAACAGCAACAATTCAATAATAGACATAAGCTCACACTCTAAGCCATAAAACAGTCTATTCACAATGCATACATAACTGATACATTCACAGCATCATGCTTATCATCACACATCATTAATACCTTTTATCACAAAAGCATATCACATCATGCCACATAACCAAATACAGTATTAGCACACTCTACTAATACCCATACTACTCAAAACAACGGGAAATGATCCCTGCTACATCATACATCAGCTAAGTACATCACTCAGCCTAAACAACCAAAAACTGCACAACAACAGCACAGAAAATTCACAATTCTGCCCATACGCGTATTGCCTATGCCCATACGCGTATTGCCCACGCCTGACCAAATCCATACGCGTATTGGCCATTCTCATACGCGTATTGCGCATTTCCTCGCCCAACCCATACGCGTATCACCTGTCTCATACGCGTATGCTACGCGTAACAATCCCCCATTACGCGTACCAACAGAGACCAATTTACGTTCAAAATATCATCTTTTTCACCCATACGCGTATTGCCTAGTGCCATACGCGTACCAGCCATCTCATACGCGTATTGCCTAGTGCCATACGCGTATGACCAGAAACCAGAACTCTCAGATCTGCCATGGCTTTCTCTGCTACGGGATCTATCCAATTTACCCTTCCACAGTCCAAATTCTACACGGAAATCGTTCATATTTTCAACACAATTCATATCTTATTCGATTACACAAAATCTGACACTTTTACATCTAATTCCTACGAATTCTTTCTCAATTATACCCCAATTTCGTTTATCCAACATTCTACCATTTTCAGCATGCATCAATCAAATCAGAGGTAAAACAATAGTTCCTTACTACCCAGTACATATCATCCCATAATACCCGTTAATCGATGATAAACCCCCCCTTACCTGAGTTAATCCAGCAATCTCTGAGCTCCAAGCTTTTCCTCTTCTCTTGCTCTGCCTTTTTGCCCTTTTTCCACTTTCAACCGCTTCTCTGTGTTTCCTTTTCACGTGCAAACCCTTTTTACCAAAAAATGGGACTTTTTATTATTCCAACTTATTTTATTCCAATAAATAATTATCCCAATAATTATTATTCCAAAATAATAATAATAATAATAATTCAATTATCTAATTAAATTAATAAACATATTGTAGCGGCGTATTCGTCGCTATATGATCTATCGATTAAACCATAAGCTAAGAGATACATTGAAATTTCGAGTCGCCACCGCACTTTTATTTATCCAAAGGATTGGCTAAAAAGCGAACAAAAGCCTAAGAAGTTTTACACGTAGAAAACTAATAAAAAGATCAGAGAGTCTGGGTAAGGGGTAAATTACGCAATGGGAAGGTGTTAGGCACCCACTACGTCCTAGGTACTCCTAGGGAGCCCTTTTCACACTTGTTATGCTAAATTGTTATTTGTTATGACAAAAATATTGTGCAAACATGATTGGGATGATGAGAAAAGAATATACATTTTATTATTTTTGTTCGAACGGATGAACCCGCTGCCTACGTACCTTCCATCAAAGGTAAGGATCAAAACGCCGTAGTTCGGTTAAAAGATTTCCAAAAGTTGGTGGATTCAGTTTTAAACACAAGCACTGAGGCTTTTCATTATCAATGGGAGAACACTCGACCAAAAAAACAACATCCACCATGCGAGGATAGCTTCGACGTACTTGAGGGATTAGCCCTGTTTTCAGTACAGAAGTCTTACTGTCGACTCACTAATGATAGGCAAGATTTATATCAACCACAAAGATAATTGAAGCCTATGGCTAATGTGAAAAGATTAACAATGGACAGAGCCAAAACAAGTGAATGAGTGAAGTTAATTGATTGTGATTATGAAAATGAAGTCAAAGTATGATTAAGATTGATTCAAAGAAGTATTATGAAATGAGTTTGAAAAAAGTCAAGGACTTGAGTCCAGGTTTTTAATTTGAAAACATGAAGATGTTTGCACAATATCTATGTCAAGTTTGAAAGTCAAGAGTGTGAAAAGGTTTAGGACATAATGAATGATGAATGGATGAAGGATGGATAGTAAAACTTCTTAGAAGATTCACTTCTTGAAATCATATTGAAGATGATTCAAGTGTGTCCTTTGGAATGCAATGGATAATAGAAAACAAACAAAGATGAAATCCAAAAGGCGGATATCAGATGCCAATCACTGGGCTTATACCAATCTCCTAAAACAAAACGGGATATCAGAAGCCACTCAATGGACTTACACTGATCTCCACAGGCAAAGAAATAAAAGGCGGATACCGGATACCAATAGATGGATTTACACCAGTCTCCTAAAATAGAACGGGATATCAGAAGCCACTCAATGGACTTACGCCAATCTCCTCAAAAGAAAACAAAGATGAAACATGGAAGTTAACTGCCAATCTGTCTGGACTTAGGTTAACTCCACAGTATGGTCCTAGGAAATCCAATGCCATGTTACTGGGACTTACAATGGATCCTCACATACAAGAACAAAAGCAACAATATGATCACAGGTATGCAAATGCCAACTTACAGGGACTTATAATTGCAACCTCTCACACAAACAGATGAACAAACTATGATCACAGGAAAGCAGATGCCAACTTACAGGGACTTATAACTGCAACCTCACATACAACATCAAACAGATCAAATTATGATCACAGGATAACAGATGCCAACTTACAGGGACTTATAACTGCAACCTCACATACAACAAACAGATCAAATTATGATCACAGGATAACAGATGCCAACTTACAGGGACTTATAACTGTATCCTCACATACACACCAAACAGATCAAATTATGATCACAGGATAACAGATGCCAACCTACAGGGACTTATAACTGTATCCTCACAAACAAACAAATCAAGCAAAGATAAGATGAGTGGCCAATGTGATGGTCTTATACTCACTTCCATATCATAGGAGCAGTGGCCAATGGATGGTCTTACAACTGTCCTCAATGAGTAAACAGCAAATGACAAGTCATAAAGACAAATGAGATGATTATGCATTGATGAGCAATTAATGATGATGAGTGCACAAAGCATGCAAGCAAACATATGTATATGAAGCAATCAGTCAATCAATGAATATCAAACAGCACACTCTATAGCCAAACAAGGGGGCTCACACAAGAGGGTTTGACTATGAAAGTCCACTGTAATGGGTGAAGGTCGCTCTTAACCTTGCCATTGAGAGGCTAAGGTGAAGCAGATGAATAGGAGATGAGGGGTGTGCCTCATTGCTTCTATCTCAGGTCAGAGAGAGCATCAAATAGAAAGTGGGGGAGTTCAGAAAGATGGAACTCTTTCCCCATATTGACTCGATTAGATCTTGGGTTTTTATCTCAGTGCTTCAACTATGTAATGGGAGCAGAGAGAGGACACACTGAATAGTGGGGGATAGATTGCTTATCCCTACCTTCCACCAATTGCCTTACTTGAAGGACTTTTCCTGCTTGGGACAAATATAAACAAACACAGGCATTGCCTCTTAAGGAGGACTTCAGACAGTTTGCCCGGTCAAATAACAGACCGGGTCTCCAGACTACATGAAGAAGAAAGGTTTATACCTCAAAGCAAATGCTAAATAGCAAAGCAAGCAAGTTCAAAGAACTTAAGCAACTAAAGCACCTGAAAAAGTCAAACTTATTAGCAAACAGCTCAACAGTCAAAATCAAAAGCAAATGGATAAACAAAAGTCAACCACAGAGGGATCAATTGTGTAAGGCACAAAGACTCAAGCATATGAGTCACCTACAAAACAAAGGTTAGCATATTAAACAATCAAACTCAAGCACATTAGAATGATCCTCAAGGCATTGGTGCTTAACCTGAAACAGATGAACTCAACATAAGCTTAGAAGACCACTAGGACTAGCCTAGGGTCAAAGATGAAAGAAAAAGTCAAGGCAGCAAGGAAAAGTCAACCCAAACCAAGTCTAAACATTCAAGAAGCATTCTCAATTGGATTCATAATTATATCATGCATCATGGTCATTTCATATGCAAAAGGATGCAAAGCATGGCAAGAGAAGCATACAAAAGTCAACAGCAAAGACTTCATTCAAAAGTCAACTCAAACAATCTCAAAAATTATGAAATAAATCACACTCAATCCTAACATCTAACATGGTAAACATGTAAAATTTCATTGCATTTGGATGAGAGGAAGGCAGTCAAGAAAAATCATGAAGTCAAACCAAATTCAAGTAAGCATGGTGAAAGTCAACAAGCATGGGTCAACTTCAAAAAATCATATCAATTTGAAAACAGAATAGAAATGAATGAGATTAACACCAATGCAAAGCTCAAGATGTCTAGTTATCACATATGAAATTTCATGGTCATACAATAAGATTTGAGAATTTCACAAAAGATTTGGCAAGGCATAGCACAAAAAGTCAACAAATGACCAAGCATGGAAGAAAATTCACAATCAAATGGAAAACAGCATGATTAAATCCAAGAAAATTCATACACAAACTAGACATGTGATAGATCATTCATGCAAAATTTGGGGTCGATTGGATAAGAGGAAGCATGTGAACAAAAAATTGGGAAAATACATGATCATGGTATAGCACCAAATGTAACACATAACTTCAGAAAATCATAACTCTCAATCCACAAATGAGAAATGTACAAACTTTATATGGAAATGAAGGTCAATGTGTCTAGTTTCACCACAAAAAATTTCAAGCTCATTGGATGCAACATGAGTATTTCACAATTGAAATGGCACAATGTATCATTTTGGCATACATGTTGGGAAAATAATTATCATTAAAAATCCAGCCACTGAAAAATTAATTAAAATTCACAATAAAATAGAGGACACATTCATGAGTTTAATGCAAAAAATCCCACAATTTTTGGAGTTAAGATGAATTAGAAATGAATTATGGAAGTTGAGTGATATTTGGATGAAACATGAGCAAATAAGCATGGCATATGGGGTCAAACCAAGTCAACCGATGGCACAGATGTAATTATGCGCTCACTTATCAAAGCTGCGCGTTTTGGCAAGGCAAAACGAAATGTTTTGATTGGCTCCCAGCCAATAAAACAGTAACCAGCCAATCCATTTCAAATTTTATGAGTTTTCAAAACCCTAGGGTTTAAGCATGGCAAAGGTATTGGCAACAACAGCAGCACACAAACTCGACCAGCAACAACATCATGCAATCATCATGTAGGCATCAAGCAAACAGCATGGTAAAACAATGTTCTTCATGACATAACAACAACACAACATAAGCATGAAAATCTGGGCAGGGTTATGTTCATGTAACAGCAGCAACAACATTATACAACAGCACATAAACAGCAGGACATTGGTACAGGAGCATCAATCAATACCAACCAAAAAACACGAAATTCAAATTTCTGGAAATTAAGACATGTAAAGCTCATGAACAGCAGGGTTCTATGGTTTTAGAAACAACAGCATACAACCATCATCATCATTCAAACAGCAACCAAACAAAAGCATTCAATATTTCACATGGATTTTCTGGCCATGATGTTTGGTTCAAATAACAGCAGCATTCATCATCCTTCATGTTTAACCATTAATCATAAACAACCAATCATAAATAGAATTATCCATAATCAAGCATGGTAATGAACATTTATCATTAAGCAGCATCAACCAACATTAGAACAAGCATACTCATGGGAAATTTTGGGCAGAGTAGTGTTGAACACGAACAGTATGTATACATTCATCATCATGCATCTCAAAATTTCATGAGCCCAGAAAACAAGATCAAACATGCTAACATCATCATTAAACATCAGGCAACAAGAATATGGCAAGGGTTTTCATGAAATCAATTCCAGCAAAGCAAATCGATGAAAAACACATTCACACAACATATTTCAAACCAAGATATCTTACAGCATACTCGACCATTTTAAGTCATTTAAAGTTCATTAAGATCAGCACAAAACAAACTAACTAAAACATAGCATAATATAGAGAATGAAGAGATCGAGATTTTTACTTGGATTTGAAGAAAATGTGAAACAGGGTCGTGTTGAGTGGTTCAGGTGTAAACAGATGATGCTTGTGCTTTGTAGTGATGGATGATGAAGCTTGTTCAGCTCAGGAATGCTTGGAATTGACTGAATCACGATTTGCCATGTTTGGACCTTGGTGAAAACAGAACGAGGAGAGGAGCTTCCAGTTGGGATTTAAGGGCTCAAAATGCTTTACAATGTGATCCAAATGATGAAGGATGCAAGGATTCCTTGTGGTCTTTGAGGGTTTTTCAAAATCGAGCAAGAATGCAAAGTTGCAAGAGAGGAGAGAATGAAGTTTTTCTGTTTGGTGGCTGTCAAAAACTAGGGTTGGATTCAGAAAATGAAGGCTTATATGTGATCTGTTTTAGGTTCTTAATCCATGTTGTAAATTGGTTTAGTGTTAATGCACTCATTTGCATTTTTGCTAAGTGGAAGAATGTGGAACAAGGAGGGTGCAAGCTGGTCGATTTGGGCTGGGCACAGGCTGTCAAAGACCTTTGCAAATGCTGTTTTGGTTGTACATGTGAAATGCTGTACTGGATTTTACTCAATGAACCAAAATGCATAAAAATGCCAACTTTGTACCTTGGTCCAAAATGGTAGTAAAATGGTGATATGATGATGGTTTAGGGTTTGGAACAAATCACAAATGATATATGGAACATTTCCCAATTGGCCAAATCAAGAAAAAGTCAAAGAATCAAAAAGTCAAAGTTTGGTCAAACTTTGAATTTAAATGAAAAAGGTCCAAAAATGCCATTTTGATTGGCAAGGTTTTAGGTCATGAAATTTATATTTTTGGAAAGAGGATGAAAAATGTGGTTTGTAGGAAAAAACCCCACCAAATTTGGCCTTATGGTTTGAGAGATATGGCTTGTTGAATTTCAAAAATTGATGAAAATGATTTGATCATATCTTGACAACCACACATGGGATTTGAAAGTTCTTGGACTTTTTGAAAATGGGAGAACAAGATCTTCAACTTTCATGTTGGGCAAAAATTCATTTGAAGCTTGTATCATGATGTAAGTTGAGGATCAAGAAGTTTCCATTTTTGGCAGTTGAAATTACAGGTCCACTTTCTATTTTGGGAAATTTCTGATTTTACTTGATTTTCTTCCATGATGAGGTTTGACATGATACATGAGGCTTATACAAGCATGAATGAACTCCTTCAGATCAATTCTATCCATCAAATCACTGATTAAATCAACAGTTGACCAAGTTTGACTTTTCTAGGGTTTTGAGTGACTGGACCACTTCTGATGAATTCCAAACCCTAATTCCTTGAGAACTTGACTTCAAATGATGTCCCAAGATATGTGAACTCTTGATTGTTGATCATGGTGCCCAAATTCTGCAAGAATGGCCACCATCCACTGCTTGGACTGACTGTTGACTGTCTTTGACCTAATTTCTGATGATTGCTTCAACTGCATGCAACAAGATTAGACTGACAATATTTTTGTACTTTTTGGTTAGTAAACATATGAAAAGCAAAAATATACAAATGCAAAGTATGCTTGGTGATCAAGAAATCAACTCACAAGGCAACCTACCCACTAGGAGGGGACTAAGGTATGCAATGATCCTTGAGAAAATGATATGATATATATGGGCCATGAGGGATCTTAGGGCCCAAAATTGGGGTCTTACAGATGCCCCTATTTAAGGTCATTCTAGCCGGAGAAGTGAAGTTTAGAAATCTTCATCTCGACGCGGTAGAATGGGCTTAAATAACAGTAATGAGACAAATTTTGGTCCCTAAGAGACCTCATGATGCGAATGTATGTATGCAAAAGACACAAATTCTGTGGGGAATATGATTCACACAGAAGAAAAGACGATCCATCGGAGTAGTACACTCACCAGGAACAGAGACTCTAACAAGACTCTATGGGGATAACAAAAGAAAAAGAAATGCATGAACAAGACACGACTCTAAACTGGGGAAAAAACAAAACTGACACAACGTGAACAAAACACGACTCTGATTAGGGAATAAAAGAAAACAGACTGGAGAACTCACTGGGGAGTGAAGGACTCATACTGGGAAAAGAATTCCCAAAGGAAAATAAATCCATTGGAGAGACACAAGCTGACTCCTGAGGAGAAGCAACAAAAAGTTCCACTGAGGGAAGCAACAAAGAAATGAGATGTTACCGGGCATAAGGGTAACAAACAACAGGAAGGAACACCAAGGATACCGGTTACTGGGTATATAATAGGTGACCGACCAAAGACGTGAATTGGTGTGTGTTCCAATACACTCATCATCCCGAAGAGAGCTAGAAAAGCAAACTTGTTTATAGGATGGACATTCAATTCCACAAGGAAAATGAATCTTACTCTGAGGGGGAAAACAATCAAAAGATTGACTCAAGAGCGAACGAGATATAATATCCATTACCGTCAGAACGTGGATAGAATACTCACAAAGGAGGATTATCCTGAACCGGGTTGTAGGTTGTTTATAGGATAAAAATCTGAAATCGTGAATTGGTTTGTGTTCCAAAACACTCATCATCCGAAAGAAAGCTAGAACAGCAGACTTGTTTAAAGGATGGACAAAAAACGTGAATTGGTGCGTGTTCCAAAACACTCATCATCCTAAACACAAACTGGTTAAAGGATGGGCAAAAAACGTGAATTGGTGTGTGTTCCAAAACACTCATCACCCTAAACACAAACTGGTTAAAGGATGGCCAAAAAAAACGTGAATTGGTGTGTGTTCCAAAACACTCATCATCCGAAAGAAAGCTAGAACAGCAGACTTGTTTAAAGGATGGACAAAAAAGCGTGAATTGGTGTGTGTTCCAAAACACTCATCATCCGAAAGAAAGCTAGAACAGCAGACTTGTTTAAAGGATGGTCAAAAAACGTGAATTGGTGTGTGTTCCAAGACACTCATCATCCGAAAGAAAGCTAGAACAGCAGACTTGTTTAAAGGATGGTCAAAAAACGTGAATTGGTGTGTGTTCCAAGACACTCATCATCCGAAAGAAAGCTAGAACAGCAGACTTGTTTAAAGGATGGATATTCGATTCTACAAAGAATACGAATCTTGCTCAGCTGGGGAAAATCAACAAAGGATTCCAACTAAAGAGCGCATGAGACATATTATTCATTACCGGCAGACCGTGAATAATATACTCGCATGGAAGATTATCCTGAACCGGTTACTGGGTTGTTTATAGGATAAAATCCGAAAACGAAAGGCATCGGGATACCAGAATAGGTATATAATGATGACCAATCAAAAAGGAGCAACAGACATTACCAACAGAAGGGTAAATGAAAGGCGATCTGCTGAGGACAAATTGCAAGCATCCGGCAATTATCGACAGAAGACTAGCTGGGGATGCACTGGTAAACAACCAATGATCCGGGGAACAAATCACTAGCATACGGTGAAAAGACCCACTGGGGATAAAATTGCTAGCATACGGCAATTATCCACAAAAGACTTGCTAGGGATATAAGTGCTGATCTGAGCAACTTATCCAAGCAACGGAAAATCAACATCAAGAACTAGATGAAGATAACCACAAAATTAGGGTTTACATCTACCGAATACGGGGCAGAAGAGCAAAAACTCCGCGTGGGGATAGAACAAATCACAAATCCGCACGGGAAACCAAAATAGGGTTTATAACAAACCACAAACTGCTGGAGAGCAGGAAAATAGGATTTTACAACTACTGGGTAGTAAGTAGAAAACCAAAAAACTCTGGCTGGAGAATAAAAGGTGTATAACCACAAATTCTGTTAAGAAAGCCAGGAAAGATAGGACTTATAACTACCGGTTATGAGGGTAGAGGCCCAAAAACATTCCACTGGGGAACAACCCACTGGGAAGTACAAGATATCTGACAAATAGCCAATTCGGGAATGATCCGAAAAGACAGACTGAATCAAGACATGTCCTAATGAGGATGTAACTCAAATAGGAAAATCCATCCCAATATGTGTTGGGAGGAAACGGAAGAAACCGTCATCCACGAGGATATATCTCGGTGGGGAACTGCAGAAAGAAAGACAAACATTTTCTGCTTATGGGCTGACTCTATATGGAGAGATTTTATAACACCCGACACCTGCTTGAGGAGATCTGTAAAGAGATCTATATTACCATAGCAGGAGACACGACAAACAAAGGATACATGGCAAGAAATGCAACATGAATATCTGAATGTCTATGAATATGCATGAATATGCGTGATTTATGTTTGATGAATGCTGACAAAACAGACAATTCTAACACAAACAGGTTCAGGAACCAAACGTCCGGTATTATACTTCCAGGGGAAAAACCAACTGGAGAGCCAATCTGCGGAGATCTACATGCTGAGAAGCAAAGATCTGCAGGTACTGCTGAAGAAGCAGAGAATCATAGATATCAGGAAACAACCCAATCAGGGTACAGAAAGTCACAACGGGCAAAAACAGCCACCAAGACAAATCTGTAAGGGAACAAGAGAAAACCCAAAGTATATCTGCAGGGGATCCCAGTGTCAACTGAGAAACAAAAAGCGCGTTGCACAGGCACAAACTGCTGTAGAAGCAAATCCACAGGACTCCGCCGGGGGACAACCCACTGGGGGAGAATGATATCATCCAAATAGAATCTAACTGCATAAGCAACTCTACTGGGGAAAACTGTCGGCTACTCTCTTGGGAACAAGCCACTGAGGGAGGACAGATCAAACAAGCAGATTCTGCAACAAACCACTCCACTTGGGAGAATATACAAAGCAAACTGATCACAACAAGCAGATTCTGCAATATAAGCCACTCTACTGGGGATCACAAACAGTCAGGAAATCAATCCGTTCACTGGAGGCTAGAGCCATCATCCGACCATATCGGGGATTGAAGGAGTATTCAACAGGCGAAACTGCCACAACAAACACTCTGCAGACTGTGCTGAGGAAAAGATGGTTGCAATACTGGGATGTCAACCCAATCAACCACGGAGTAGGAAAATAAATCCTGCTCTGCTGGAGAGAAAAACTTTGATGGAGAGATAGCAATAATTCCGCAGACGACTTCGCCGGGGAAAAGGTAAAGTACCGGGTATCAAACCACTGACTTACCGAGTCTTCAAAAGAAAACAAACGTGCTGAGGAAACAGACAAATCCTGCTGGCACACTGCATGGGGAAAAGCGGTAACAACTCCACTCGCAAACCTGGTGGGGATATTAATAACAGTTCTACTCGCGACTCCGAGGGGAGTATCGAACAATCAGTTATACCCATGACTGCGCTGAGGAGGCAAATAAAGTCCGGGGCATACGACCCACTGGAGAAAGTGACGGGGCATCAAGATGACAAACCATCAACCGCCGAAACTTCTACAAGAAAACACCCATGCTGGTGGAAAAACTGCTGCTGGAGAAAACGAAATCTTCAACAACACTCTGCTTGCGACTATACTGGGGAACAACCCCACCAACAACTCTGTTTGAGGAACAACCCCAACAAAGATCTGAAGAAAGAAGATACCACCAAACCAGGAATATGAACAAATGTCTTACCTGTTGGGAATCATGCCACCCTCGGGAGAGCACTGAGATATTCTTGAGTATCGTTTCAATCTTGTGAATGTTCACTTTGTTTAAACAGCAAATTTGAAAAATTTGATTTGTTTAAAACAATGATATTTTTATCAATTTAAAACATGCAAAACATTTGTTGAATTGAAACAAATAAGAGTGCAAATAATTGGATAAAAAGCTCAAATTGATTTGATAGAATGGTAGCCTGCAAATGGCAAGACTCCATAGATCTGTACAAATTCGAAATCAGTGATATATATTGGAAGAGGGCTACATTGAACATAATGATCCTTTCTCTACCAATTTGAATCTCGATGTATCCGAAGCTTCAGTTGACGGCGAATCGAGAATCTTCTGACGAAATGACGACTGATGAACCAGAAAGTCTTGTCAGGATGCAGTTACTTGCCAAATCCCTAATTTTTGCCTAGATTGCCCCAGAGTGAGGTACTCAATCTAGCGGGATGCAAATATTCTTTTTTTTCAAGTCTCTAATTTTTGCCTGGATTACCCTTGCGGGTTCTCCACCGAGACGCTCATTTTTGCCTAAGCCGCCCTTTCGGGTTTTCAACTTAGCGAGCCAATTCTGTTTTTTCATTTGCATATACTTTTTTTTATCAGGCAAAGTATCTCTTGACTGCATCTGAATTCACAGGACGAGTGAAATCCTCCCCATCCATTGTTGTAAGCATTAAAGCTCCGCCTGAAAAGGCTCTCTTAACAACATATGGACCCTCGTAGTTTGGAGTCCACTTGCCCCTGGAATCGGGCGCGAAAGACAAAACTTTCTTGAGCACAAGGTCACCTTCTCGGAACACGCGAGGCTTGACCTTCTTGTCGAATGCTTTCTTCATTCTTTGCTGATATAACTGACCATGGCACATGGCAGTTAATCTCTTCTCTTCAATTAAATTCAGTTGGTCATAACGACTCTGAATCCATTCAGCATCAGTCAACTAGGGACTTGAGGGTATAATTTTTCTTTTTTCTTTTGGAAAGAATATTTGGAAAAAATTTTGCTGATTTTTGATTTTTCTTATTTTTTTTCACCCTCTTTCTTCTTTCTTTTTTTTTTGATTGATATTTTTGATTTTTGATTTTTTTTTTTTTTTTTTTTTTTTTTTTTTTTTTTGTGATCCCCAGTTTGACTGGTTTGCTGATTCTTATGATACAGCTGAATGAGCTTCTTTTCGTGCTCCAGAGGACGGGTAATCTCGTCAGGAATCCCCTTCAACATCATCTTCCTCTGCCTCAGATACAAGGACTTCAAGATTGGGAGATGGCGTTGGATCATTATGTTCAATGGGTTTAGAAATCCCTGCATAATGATTCTGGATAATGAAAAGCTTCAGAATTTTAAACAAGCAAATCATTTATGCAAATGAAAAAGCTGTTTTTGTTTTTCATGGTTTTTTTTGTGATCACTGATTTCATGCAAAAAGCAAAAAGTGAAAACAAATGGAAAAACAAATGTTTGACAATGCATTAATTGAATGAAACATCATTGTATTAAATGCTGCCAAAAATGTCATCACTTCTCTTTTTGGCATGGGAGAAGGGTTTTAAACAAAATGAACAAATCACGCTGTCTTATGAATGACCATAGGAACATCCACAGCGACCCAATTGTGGCAGACACCACCAGGAATGATGAAGTTGTTCAGATCCTCTGCATCCTCTTCCAAGAAAGTAGCAGTTTCTTCTTCAGGTTGATCGGCGTGAATGAATCCTCCACTTGTGAACAAACCTTGCTCATTAAGTGCCCCAGAACAGTAGCCTACGCCAGCCCGGGATCGGTTAACCAGGAATAAATCCATCAACAGGAATAAATCCATCAACAGGAATAAATCCATTAAAAGCACTTGGGCTGGCAAAATCCTCTGAGTTCACAATTCTCTAGCTCAGG
This sequence comes from Lathyrus oleraceus, assembly GCF_024323335.1. Taxonomy (NCBI): domain Eukaryota; kingdom Viridiplantae; phylum Streptophyta; class Magnoliopsida; order Fabales; family Fabaceae; genus Lathyrus; species Lathyrus oleraceus. The sequence continues at coordinate 171,941,017 of NC_066585.1, read as the reverse complement.
ATGATCCATCAATCTGGCAGAGTCGGCTCTGGTATAATACCGGCAAAGTGCGTCTTCAAAATAAATGAAGATCGCAGGGTCAGACCACAGGACGGGAGACCGGAACAAAACACCTGTTTATGCAAATGATGCATGAAGTGTTTATGCATATGCTTGTTTTTTATTTCAAAGGAGCTCAAGGGTTTTATTTGCAAACTTTGAAATTTTGAGCATTTTGATCATACACGAGAATATCTCATCAGATATATCAGGTGAAAAAATTTTTCCCGGTTTTTTCATGTTTTGAAAATTTTTGCAAATAAACTCCTTTGAGTTCCTTGAAAATTTTCTTTTTCTGATGATATGAATGCAGATGAATGCATGAATGCATGAATGCAACAAGCACACTCAAGGATCAAGCAAAGCACACCAAACAAAGGTCATGGGAAAGCTCATTGCATCCCTAATATCAATCATCCATTTTGGTGGATTTAGGTTTTCACCTTATCGACACCCAAGTTCCATTGATATTAACGGTACATGAACCGGCTCTAACATTCTTAATATCAACCAGCCGCTTTGGTGGATTTTAGGTTTTACACCTGATCCGGGATCCATTGATATTAACAATGCTTGAACGACTCAACCACGAATCACGGGTTTGTTGAGAGTCACGAGCATGGAGTCTCGGTTAAGAACCACCCAAAGGGAGTGTACTAGGGTTTAAACCTGCCAGACATGTTCTATCAGAGGTTCCCATAATCATCGTTCCATCTTTCGAATATTATCGGAGGAACGAATACTCGTATTCCAAGAATATTCTCAAGAGAAACTCTTATGAGTGTAGTATCGCGTAACAATCGTATCAGAACTGACATCTGAACGACCTCCGCACTACGGTCCTAAAAATAGGCCAAGATGGGTTTGGTAAGCTAAGGTCCTTGGCTTCTGCGGAACATGATTGAAAGAATAATGCCTAGCCACAAATAACTTGTGTGACATTATTAATCCAACATGACCTCCACCAAGTGAATGGGCTCGCAAGTCAACTGGCTAAGGACTACTCCACACCAGTCAACAAGACTATGCCATTCTCCTATCCTAGAGAGCACTCGAGTTCGGGTACAGAACTCATCTCACAGATCACCAAAGCACACAGCAATTGTATATCAAGCAATTCACACATTACAATCAATACAGTGATCCCAAATTGTACAAAAATATGTCAAATGACAAATAATAATATATCACAACAAGGGTGAAAAGTAGGCAATACCACCAAGGATTCTGGTGAGATTCTCCCCAGCAGAGTCGCCACTTTTCTGTAGCGGCGTATTCGTCGCTATATGATCTATCGATTAAACCATAAGCTAAGAGATACATTGAAATTTCGAGTCGCCACCGCACTTTTATTTATCCAAAGGATTGGCTAAAAAGCGAACAAAAGCCTAAGAAGTTTTACACGTAGAAAACTAATAAAAAGATCAGAGAGTCTGGGTAAGGGGTAAATTACGCAATGGGAAGGTGTTAGGCACCCACTACGTCCTAGGTACTCCTAGGGAGCCCTTTTCACACTTGTTATGCTAAATTGTTATTTGTTATGACAAAAATATTGTGCAAACATGATTGGGATGATGAGAAAAGAATATACATTTTATTATTTTTGTTCGAACGGATGAACCCGCTGCCTACGTACCTTCCATCAAAGGTAAGGATCAAAACGCCGTAGTTCGGCTAAAAGATTTCCAAAAGTTGGTGGATTCAGTTTTAAACACAAGCACTGAGGCTTTTCATTATCAATGGGAGAACACTCGACCAAAAAAACAACATCCACCATGCGAGGATAGCTTCGACGTACTTGAGGGATTAGCCCTGTTTTCAGTACGGAAGTCTTACTGTCGACTCACTAATGATAGGCAAGATTTATATCAACCACAAAGATAATTGAAGCCTATGGCTAATGTGAAAAGATTAACAATGGACAGAGCCAAAACAAGTGAATGAGTGAAGTTAATTGATTGTGATTATGAAAATGAAGTCAAAGTATGATTAAGATTGATTCAAAGAAGTATTATGAAATGAGTTTGAAAAAAGTCAAGGACTTGAGTCCAGGTTTTTAATTTGAAAACATGAAGATGTTTGCACAATATCTATGTCAAGTTTGAAAGTCAAGAGTGTGAAAAGGTTTAGGACATAATGAATGATGAATGGATGAAGGATGGATAGTAAAACTTCTTAGAAGATTCACTTCTTGAAATCATATTGAAGATGATTCAAGTGTGTCCTTTGGAATGCAATGGATAATAGAAAACAAACAAAGATGAAATCCAAAAGGCGGATATCGGATGCCAATCACTGGGCTTATACCAATCTCCTAAAACAAAACGGGATATCAGAAGCCACTCAATGGACTTACACTGATCTCCACAGGCAAAGAAATAAAAGGCGGATACCGGATACCAATAGATGGATTTACACCAGTCTCCTAAAACAGAACGGGATATCAGAAGCCACTCAATGGACTTACGCCAATCTCCTCAAAAGAAAACAAAGATGAAACATGGAAGTTAACTGCCAATCTGTCTGGACTTAGGTTAACTCCACAGTATGGTCCTAGGAAATCCAATGCCATGTTACTGGGACTTACAATGGATCCTCACATACAAGAACAAAAGCAACAATATGATCACAGGTATGCAAATGCCAACTTACAGGGACTTATAATTGCAACCTCTCACACAAACAGATGAACAAACTATGATCACAGGAAAGCAGATGCCAACTTACAGGGACTTATAACTGCAACCTCACATACAACATCAAACAGATCAAATTATGATCACAGGATAACAGATGCCAACTTACAGGGACTTATAACTGCAACCTCACATACAACAAACAGATCAAATTATGATCACAGGATAACAGATGCCAACTTACAGGGACTTATAACTGTATCCTCACATACACACCAAACAGATCAAATTATGATCACAGGATAACAGATGCCAACCTACAGGGACTTATAACTGTATCCTCACAAACAAACAAATCAAGCAAAGATAAGATGAGTGGCCAATGTGATGGTCTTATACTCACTTCCATATCATAGGAGCAGTGGCCAATGGATGGTCTTACAACTGTCCTCAATGAGTAAACAGCAAATGACAAGTCATAAAGACAAATGAGATGATTATGCATTGATGAGCAATTAATGATGATGAGTGCACAAAGCATGCAAGCAAACATATGTATATGAAGCAATCAGTCAATCAATGAATATCAAACAGCACACTCTATAGCCAAACAAGGGGGCTCACACAAGAGGGTTTGACTATGAAAGTCCACTGTAATGGGTGAAGGTCGCTCTTAACCTTGCCATTGAGAGGCTAAGGTGAAGCAGATGAATAGGAGATGAGGGGTGTGCCTCATTGCTTCTATCTCAGGTCAGAGAGAGCATCAAATAGAAAGTGGGGGAGTTCAGAAAGATGGAACTCTTTCCCCATATTGACTCGATTAGATCTTGGGTTTTTATCTCAATGCTTCAACTATGTAATGGGAGCAGAGAGAGGACACACTGAATAGTGGGGGATAGATTGCTTATCCCTACCTTCCACCAATTGCCTTACTTGAAGGACTTTTCCTGCTTGGGACAAATATAAACAAACACAGGCATTGCCTCTTAAGGAGGACTTCAGACAGTTTGCCCGGTCAAATAACAGACCGGGTCTCCAGACTACATGAAGAAGAAAGGTTTATACCTCAAAGCAAATGCTAAATAGCAAAGCAAGCAAGTTCAAAGAACTTAAGCAACTAAAGCACCTGAAAAAGTCAAACTTATTAGCAAACAGCTCAACAGTCAAAATCAAAAGCAAATGGATAAACAAAAGTCAACCACAGAGGGATCAACTGTGTAAGGCACAAAGACTCAAGCATACGAGTCACCTACAAAACAAAGGTTAGCATATTAAACAATCAAACTCAAGCACATTAGAATGATCCTCAAGGCATTGGTGCTTAACCTGAAACAGATGAACTCAACATAAGCTTAGAAGACCACTAGGACTAGCCTAGGGTCAAAGATGAAAGAAAAAGTCAAGGCAGCAAGGAAAAGTCAACCCAAACCAAGTCTAAACATTCAAGAAGCATTCTCAATTGGATTCATAATTATATCATGCATCATGGTCATTTCATATGCAAAAGGATGCAAAGCATGGCAAGAGAAGCATACAAAAGTCAACAGCAAAGACTTCATTCAAAAGTCAACTCAAACAATCTCAAAAATTATGAAATAAATCACACTCAATCCTAACATCTAACATGGTAAACATGTAAAATTTCATTGCATTTGGATGAGAGGAAGGCAGTCAAGAAAAATCATGAAGTCAAACCAAATTCAAGTAAGCATGGTGAAAGTCAACAAGCATGGGTCAACTTCAAAAAATCATATCAATTTGAAAACAGAATAGAAATGAATGAGATTAACACCAATGCAAAGCTCAAGATGTCTAGTTATCACATATGAAATTTCATGGTCATACAATAAGATTTGAGAATTTCACAAAAGATTTGGCAAGGCATAGCACAAAAAGTCAACAAATGACCAAGCATGGAAGAAAATTCACAATCAAATGGAAAACAGCATGATTAAATCCAAGAAAATTCATACACAAACTAGACATGTGATAGATCATTCATGCAAAATTTGGGGTCGATTGGATAAGAGGAAGCATGTGAACAAAAAATTGGGAAAATACATGATCATGGTATAGCACCAAATGTAACACATAACTTCAGAAAATCATAACTCTCAATCCACAAATGAGAAATGTACAAACTTTATATGGAAATGAAGGTCAATGTGTCTAGTTTCACCACAAAAAATTTCAAGCTCATTGGATGCAACATGAGTATTTCACAATTGAAATGGCACAATGTATCATTTTGGCATATATGTTGGGAAAATAATTATCATTAAAAATCCAGCCACTGAAAAATTAATTAAAATTCACAATAAAATAGAGGACACATTCATGAGTTTAATGCAAAAAATCCCACAATTTTTGGAGTTAAGATGAATTAGAAATGAATTATGGAAGTTGAGTGATATTTGGATGAAACATGAGCAAATAAGCATGGCATATGGGGTCAAACCAAGTCAACCGATGGCACAGATGTAATTATGCGCTCACTTATCAAAGCTGCGCGTTTTGGCAAGGCAAAACGAAATGTTTTGATTGGCTCCCAGCCAATAAAACAGTAACCAGCCAATCCATTTCAAATTTTATGAGTTTTCAAAACCCTAGGGTTTAAGCATGGCAAAGGTATTGGCAACAACAGCAGCACACAAACTCGACCAGCAACAACATCATGCAATCATCATGTAGGCATCAAGCAAACAGCATGGTAAAACAATGTTCTTCATGACATAACAACAACACAACATAAGCATGAAAATCTGGGCAGGGTTATGTTCATGTAACAGCAGCAACAACATTATACAACAGCACATAAACAGCAGGACATTGGTACAGGAGCATCAATCAATACCAACCAAAAAACACGAAATTCAAATTTCTGGAAATTAAGACATGTAAAGCTCATGAACAGCAGGGTTCTATGGTTTTAGAAACAACAGCATACAACCATCATCATCATTCAAACAGCAACCAAACAAAAGCATTCAATATTTCACATGGATTTTCTGGCCATGATGTTTGGTTCAAATAACAGCAGCATTCATCATCCTTCATGTTTAACCATTAATCATAAACAACCAATCATAAACAGAATTATCCATAATCAAGCATGGTAATGAACATTTATCATTAAGCAGCATCAACCAACATTAGAACAAGCATACTCATGGGAAATTTTGGGCAGAGTAGTGTTGAACACGAACAGTATGTATACATTCATCATCATGCATCTCAAAATTTCATGAGCCCAGAAAACAAGATCAAACATGCTAACATCATCATTAAACATCAGGCAACAAGAATATGGCAAGGGTTTTCATGAAATCAATTCCAGCAAAGCAAATCGATGAAAAACACATTCACACAACATATTTCAAACCAAGATATCTTACAGCATACTCGACCATTTTAAGTCATTTAAAGTTCATTAAGATCAGCACAAAACAAACTAACTAAAACATAGCATAATATAGAGAATGAAGAGATCGAGATTTTTACTTGGATTTGAAGAAAATGTGAAACAGGGTCGTGTTGAGTGGTTCAGGTGTAAACAGATGATGCTTGTGCTTTGTAGTGATGGATGATGAAGCTTGTTCAGCTCAGGAATGCTTGGAATTGACTGAATCACGATTTGCCATGTTTGGACCTTGGTGAAAACAGAACGAGGAGAGGAGCTTCCAGTTGGGATTTAAGGGCTCAAAATGCTTTACAATGTGATCCAAATGATGAAGGATGCAAGGATTCCTTGTGGTCTTTGAGGGTTTTTCAAAATCGAGCAAGAATGCAAAGTTGCAAGAGAGGAGAGAATGAAGTTTTTCTGTTTGGTGGCTGTCAAAAACTAGGGTTGGATTCAGAAAATGAAGGCTTATATGTGATCTGTTTTAGGTTCTTAATCCATGTTGTAAATTGGTTTAGTGTTAATGCACTCATTTGCATTTTTGCTAAGTGGAAGAATGTGGAACAAGGAGGGTGCAAGCTGGTCGATTTGGGCTGGGCACAGGCTGTCAAAGACCTTTGCAAATGCTGTTTTGGTTGTACATGTGAAATGCTGTACTGGATTTTACTCAATGAACCAAAATGCATAAAAATGCCAACTTTGTACCTTGGTCCAAAATGGTAGTAAAATGGTGATATGATGATGGTTTAGGGTTTGGAACAAATCACAAATGATATATGGAACATTTCCCAATTGGCCAAATCAAGAAAAAGTCAAAGAATCAAAAAGTCAAAGTTTGGTCAAACTTTGAATTTAAATGAAAAAGGTCCAAAAATGCCATTTTGATTGGCAAGGTTTTAGGTCATGAAATTTATATTTTTGGAAAGAGGATGAAAAATGTGGTTTGTAGGAAAAAACCCCACCAAATTTGGCCTTATGGTTTGAGAGATATGGCTTGTTGAATTTCAAAAATTGATGAAAATGATTTGATCATATCTTGACAACCACACATGGGATTTGAAAGTTCTTGGACTTTTTGAAAATGGGAGAACAAGATCTTCAACTTTCATGTTGGGCAAAAATTCATTTGAAGCTTGTATCATGATGTAAGTTGAGGATCAAGAAGTTTCCATTTTTGGCAGTTGAAATTACAGGTCCACTTTCTATTTTGGGAAATTTTTGATTTTACTTGATTTTCTTCCATGATGAGGTTTGACATGATACATGAGGCTTATACAAGCATGAATGAACTCCTTCAGATCAATTCTATCCATCAAATCACTGATTAAATCAACAGTTGACCAAGTTTGACTTTTCTAGGGTTTTGAGTGACTGGACCACTTCTGATGAATTCCAAACCCTAATTCCTTGAGAACTTGACTTCAAATGATGTCCCAAGATATGTGAACTCTTGATTGTTGATCATGGTGCCCAAATTCTGCAAGAATGGCCACCATCCACTGCTTGGACTGACTGTTGACTGTCTTTGACCTAATTTCTGATGATTGCTTCAACTGCATGCAACAAGATTAGACTGACAATATTTTTGTACTTTTTGGTTAGTAAACATATGAAAAGCAAAAATATACAAATGCAAAGTATGCTTGGTGATCAAGAAATCAACTCACAAGGCAACCTACCCACTAGGAGGGGACTAAGGTATGCAATGATCCTTGAGAAAATGATATGATATATATGGGCCATGAGGGATCTTAGGGCCCAAAATTGGGGTCTTACACATATTATTAACTTAATTTAAATAATTATTATATTATTATCGGGGTGTTACACAATGCGTATTCAAATTTCTGTTGGCTCTTTCTTTGGGCTTATTTCTGTTTGGGCTTGTCACACTCCAAGCCCAATGCAGTATCCTTTCACTCCCATTTTTCTGCTCCACCCTCTGGCTGAAGGAACTGTGTTCAACATTGGGTTTTGGCAACTGGAACCCATGCATTTGGACTCTGTTTTTCTCCCCTACACACATCCAAATTAGGCCTACACTCTTGTTACGAAAGGCTCATTCTATTTTATTTGTTTTGTTTGTTATTTGTTTTGGTAATTAGATCATTTTGATTGTTAGAATTTAGGTTAATTGGACCAATTAGGAGTACAAATAAAATGTTCATAATTAGAATTGTAGATTCAAGAACCATTAAAAATTGTCAAAAGACCATTTTACCCTTTAGGGGTAATTTTGGAAAATTTTCTCTATAATCACATGCTCCTTTAGGGATAGAATGTAACTTAGAATTTTAATCCAAAGCCTCAACATTAACATGTTCCCTTAGGATTTTTCCAACATAGATTTTGACTAACTATAACAAGCTACCTTAGGATCTCTAACATAGAATTTGCAATTAACCATGACATGATCCCTTAGAATAATCCAATTCAATTCTAACCATTAGATTATGTGCTAACCTAGTTTCTTAAATCAATTCAAGCCCTCCTATTCAAATTGATCAAAAGTAATTTTGATCAATTAAATCCTTTGAACTTGTATAATCCCACAGTCTAAATTGAGTGACCAAAAGACCCTTGGTTACTTAATAAGGCTTTTTCCTACTAGCTGTGAAGCTCGAAGCCTTAAGTCAGACTCTCAAGCCATCTTCAGTCATACCAAGCAGTGGATTATACAAGTACATCAAAGGTGGCATCTTCAAGAGCTTGTTAAACTAAAGTTAGAAGTGTGTGGCATGAGCCTTAAGCAATAGAGAAGGAGTGGGACTAGAGAATTCCTACCCCCATTTTGAGTATCCTTGGGTATGGGACGAATGACCCAGCGCTCATCGTATTCACCTCTATACATAGACTTTAGCACAATTCTAATCATACGATTGGAAAGTCTCTCTCACTACAAAGCAATGCAACATGCGAGGACTACATCAACAACTTATCAATCATGAATCGAGTTGTATGAAACGAGCCTTATGCAATAGAGAAGGAGTGGGACTGGGGAACTCCTACCCCTGTTATGAGTATCCTTGGGTACGGGACGAATGACCCAACGCTCATCGTATTCACCTTTATTCATAGATTTTAGTGCAACTCGAATCGAACGATTGTTAAGGTCTTCATCACTACGAAAAACAACAACAAGATTTTTCTCTCTCCACTTGAAAGTTAGGATGAGAACTACATGCCACGAGCCTTAAATAGTGAAGAAGGAATGAGACTTTTGACTCGTTGCTTATCGTATCCACCTTTACTCATAGAATTTAGTGTGATTCTTATCAAGTAACTATCAAATCTATTCCACTCTTTCTATTCAACCATTCATCATATTATTTTGCCTCCAATCATCTTACTTTAAGCTCTAGTGGGCTGAACTACGAAAGCTCTGATTTCCTTATTGCACTATAAGGATACGTAGGCAGGAGAATCCAGATTCTTTGTGAGCTACCTTATTTATCAATCTACCTTAGTTGTTCATATCTTGTTTATCAATATATCCTATTTTATCGATCAATCATTCAACACTCCACGTCAATCATTTCTTCCTCAATGGATCATTAATCATACTCCCTTTGATAAACAACATTATCCTTTGGATCAATTCCCTTGTAATGAAGTATTTGAATGCTAATCAATCAACTTAATCATTGTTTGCCTTGTCGGTCCTCTTGTGCTTAGGCCTACTCATTGGTCTTTTTTTTCTTTATCAGTCCTCTTATGCTTTGGCAAACCCCCGATCAGTGTTCGTCTTATAAGACCTCTCGTGCTTAGACAAATCTCTTGCCTTATAAATCCTCTCGTGTGTAGGCCAATCATTTCATAATCATTGTTCGTCTTATAAGACCTCTCGTGCTTAGACGAATCTCTTGCCTTATAAACCCTCTCATGCATAGGCCAATCATATCTCATTTGTCCTTGTGGTTGATTACCATCATCGGTTAGTGCCACATCCTATCTTATTAAGAAATCTACCTCGCCTCTGGGAAATCCTATCAAATTTCTCTTTGCTTTCAGTCGTAGTACGCTGAACTACGATTGCTCTAATTTTCTCATTGCACGATGAGAATAGGTAGGCACGAGGGTTTGAATCCTCCGCGAACATACTTATTTATTATTCCTGCCTTAGGGCATTCTTTCCATTCATCTCCATGGAGCATTAATCACGACCTACATTCATATTCTACATTCATTCACTCCATGTGATATACCCTTATGCTGATCCAAATACACTATCTTTTTGAGCTCCATCTTGCATCTCTTTGTGAACCAAGAGTTGATTTGTTTGTCTTATAAGTCCTCTCGTTGCTTAGACGAACATATCCTTACTTGCTTTGCAGCCGTATACAGGCAATCCTTCTTTTTCGGTTATTCCAATACAGTGTTGTAGGCCCTCACTTGTTGGTTCACACCTGTTTACTCTTGGGTTCATGTTTCACCCCTTGTTGGAGTTCACACAAAACATTATTCTTTGGTTCAGACCATACTTTGATCATATTTCTTTCCATCTCCCGTTTCTAGTTCCTTGAACTACGGAGCTATGAATTCCTCATTGCACTATGAGGATACGTAGGCATGAGGGCCCCAATCCTCACCGAGCACTTTATCTATTTCTTCTCCTTCCCCTTATTATTTTGCGAGTAATCTTAGATCTCACACCTATTCGAGCGAGAACAATCAAAACGGTTCCCATGGAGTACCATGGATGTTAGGGGTGCTAATACCTTCCCCTTGCATAACCGGCTTCCTTACCCATCATATCTCTTTCCCCCGGGTTTTATCAATGTTTTCCATTTCCTTCGGGAATAAATAAAGTTTGATGGCGACTCTGTTATATGTTCGAGCGTGCGATACGTTCGGGTATATTTCCGCTAGCTTCAGTTGGCGACTCTGCTGGGGAGACTTTGCTATTTGGAGTACTTCCTAGTCGCTAAAAGGAGTCGAGCCTACTTTAGGTTGCTTTACCTTTTCTAGGTGTTTACCTTTATAGATTCACTCGCTTTATTTATCATATTTACTTTATTGTTCTAGATATTGTTATGAGTATTATCTGGTATTTTGCTGTTGGGGTGGGATAGACTACATGAGAGGAAAGATCTATAATCGAGCTTAGTATACACATAGGATAAACTTGTGGATAGTTGTGTATGTCTGTATTTCTCGCATTGTGTTGTCACGAGAACCACACCCAAACTAGATTCACTTGGAAGTACTTTTGTCATGTGAGTATTCACTATGACAGGGTATTTCCATTTCGAGTCAATGACTCTAAGAGACCTTCTAAGGACAACCTTGGAGCATAATCCATACCTCTGAGGGGGATATGAGATTTTTCTATAGGAAACCATAGCTCCTACATACCTTATTCTTATGGACGTCGGATCTTTGATCCTGCATCGGGAATTATACATAGATTGGCCGGATCATTTTATGTTGTTGACATACTCTTTTGCATATTATTATAGCATTGTTGTATATACGTCGGAGTTTTGACCCGGGATTATTATACCACTGTTGCTTTGAATATATGGATGTTGCATAATTATTTGCATTCCATCCCTAACATGTGCATTCATGCAGCGGCATTTCATCACTATCCACCAGAAAAAGCTCACCTTGTCCTTTCTCCAGCCTGAAAGACGACGACTCTTCGACACCACTACTTCACAAGGGCTAACAAGTCAAGAATTATAGTAGATCTAGAACAAGATAATGCTACCTACAGGGAAATTTTGGCTCAAGTCTAAGGCAAGATGGATACCTCCCAAGGTAACATGAACACCATATTAGAGTACCTTCAAGCTTAGAAGGCCACTACCTTCACTTCTGCTGCCAATCCTGCTTCTGCTGTAGTTACCGATGTTATCACTGTCACCACTTCTGTTGATGCTGTTGTGGACACTGTGATTCATCCTGTGGTAAGCCAATCTATATGTCAGTCAGGTCCTAGTAGGCATGCCATTGCCTATCCCTAGGGGTTGCCTCCGAATTTCACTCCCCAAGTTGCTAATGGGAATGCATTTGTGCCATATCAACCGTTTGCTATTCATCCTGCCAATGGAAATGTTATTGCACATCCTTAAGGCATGACCACTCACTCTCCTCAAATGGTTAATGCTAACAACCGTGAGATCCTCCCAGAACAGGTTCTTCAGACTTCTGCACCAATGATTGTTGAGACTCAGAATAACAATGAAGATGAATACAAAGGCCCGACCCTCCACTTCCGTCTTCCTCCTAGAGCTACTCAACCTATTGATAAAAATTTGTTTCAAGGTGTTCAGATACCTCCTCCTCGTCCCGGGGAATCTTTTGTTATTGCCTCCATTTGTGTATCCTGGGGCACCCTACGCTCCATATCATAATCAATATGTCCGGACTGTTGGTCAGATGTTAAATCAGGGTTTGGTACATCCTCAAGGGTATCCTCAGTTTTCTCGGGCAACTTCTCAGGGTGTTCAGCTTCCTAGTCATCAAGTTAATCCTCAACCTGCCAATCAGATTATGGTTGGTTCGGACTATCAGTTACTAGATGAAAGGATCAGAGCCATTAAAGGTTTCTCTGCTTATGGTATGGAGGCTAAGTACTTGTGTCTAGTTCTTAATGTGGTGTTTCCTCCTAAGTTTAAAGCACCAGACCTACCAAAATATAAGGGTTTAAGCTGACCAAGAAGTCATGTTATCATGTACTGTAGGAAGATGGCATCCTACATTGACAATGATGATCTTCTTATCCATTGCTTCCAAGACAGCTTATCTGGGGCATCCTTAGACTAGTACATAGTCCTGGAACGCAGTAAAATCATATCTTAGAAGGACTTGTCTGAAGCCTTTCTCAAGCAATATAAATATAACCTGGACATGGCTCCCACCAAGTTACAATTGTAAAATCAAGCCTGCAAGCGCAATGAAACATTCAAAGAATACGCTCAGAGATGGCGTCCAAAGTTAAACCTACACTAATAGATGTCAAATTGGTTGATATCTTCATGGGCACCCTCCAAGGTTTGTACTATGAGAAGATGGTTGGTATCTCATCATCCAACTTTGCAGACATGGTAACCATTGGAGAGCGTATTGAAAATGGGCTGAAAACTGGGAAGATTGCTAGTATTGACAGCCAATCAATGGCTAAGAAATCTCAGGGTTTTTCTAAGAAGAAAGAGGCTGAGGAAAATATCATAACAACAAATGTCTATCCTCAAGTTCAAACACATATGGCTACTATGCCATACTACCCTTATCCATACATTGCCGCTGCTCAATATCAGCAGCCAACCTGCCAGCCGCGGTATCAGCAGTCTCCACAGGCTTCAGCTCCTCAGAATCAGCAAAATAGCAGAAACCAGAGTCAATGGCAAGGCAGACATCATGATAAGAAGTGTCCTCAGCGTGACCAGATCCCTGTATCATATACTCAGTTGCTACCATATCTTGTTCAACAAGGGTCAACTGTGCCAAAAGAAATACCACCAGCTGTTCATCCCTGTGGCCTGAAGTATAATCCCAACGCTTCTTGTGCGTTTCACGCTGACTATATAGGGCATTTAACTGAAGATTATGGGTTGTTCAAGACCAGAGTACAATAGCTTATTGATCATAAAGTTTTTTCATTCTCTAAGGCGGGACCCAATGTCATAACCAACCCGTAGCCAGACCACTGTGGACAGATTATGAATGCGATTAGTGGTGACGATTGTCAGATTCAATGGCTTCTTCAGAGGAGTATCAAGGCTAGAAATATCACATTGATTCAATCATGTATAACTTGTAATATTTTCTTGTATGTCAATGAATCGTTCAATTGTGAACTTGTTTGTTTTTGAATAATGATCATAATGAAATTAACGTACATGTTTTGCTTAAACCCATTCGTGTTCACTTATATTTTATTTATCAGTGTCAAACTATTTGTCAAATAAAATCAAAAAAGAATGATGCAAATTAAACTACGCAAGATCATTGCCTGTATGCTTTTGAATAAGATCGTATTAATGATGTAAGGCATTGTTCAATCCTTAAACACTAGAGATATAAGGAAGTTAATCCCTAGTCAACCCTTTTGGGCCTTGGAGTAGGATTTTATTCCTTTATACACATAAAACCCTCATGCTTAACCAGGGGCAGGGTAGTCTTCAGTTAGTTGAGACTTGCATTAAAATTTCATAAGGAGGATATCCCATCAAGCGATCAATCATATCATATCCCTCTCAAGAGGATGGAATCATAAATCTATAATGATTATCCCTTACCACAAAAGGAGTGAGATAGTCACAAACCATACAAAAACAAAAAAGGCAGTGTCATAGGGTTTGCTCTAGTACAAAAATAAAAGTTTGAGAAATAAGAAAAATCAAAAGAAAATCAAAAGCCTGCTAAGTCAATAACTTGAAAACAAGATTGACTTAGGCAAAAGTTAGGGTATCCTGGTGGGCTGCAGACCCAAAGGACCAGCCTAGGCAAAAATAAGGGTAAATAAAACAAAAGAGTTAGAGGATCAATATCAAAATCCTCAACAAAAGAGCAAATATTTGTGACTACAAACTAAAATAGAAGGTGAGTGACTATCGCTCCAAATCCTCATGGGTTCCTTAACCATTATCGTTGACATTCCAAATTCTTTTCTGAAAGATGGACGCTTGTTATAAGCTAACTGAACGTAGGACTGAAGAACATCACGAAGAATGGGCGGGTTAGGTTAGTTATTGAGCCTTATATCCTTTCCTTCTGAAACCGTGAACCATACCATGTTACAACCCTTAAAAGACCTAATTGAAGCATGGTTTATTTCGGAAGCATACTATGGTAAGATCACGTTAAGATGAATCCTAAAGGTTTGCTTGTCATTTGTATTGATACTGAAATGGCATTCTAATCAGTGATTCATTCACTAGATGTCATAATCTTAGTGAATACACTTGAGTTTTCAAAACTTGCATGAATATGACATTACAATTATCATTTTCAAAATGAGCATTTTACATACGAGTAGTCATTTGACACCAAGGAAGCTTACAATGGGAAAGTTTATCAAATTCATGATATTCCATAGCTCAGATCTCTTCAAGAAGACAGTCAATCTGAGGCGACCACGTCGAGATTCTGCAAATCTCTCTTAATCATCCAGATATGGGAAAAGTTACTTCAAAGCTCACATTGGGGCAAGCTACCTCAAGAGAGTGAGAAGTCAATCACTCCCAAGATGGTTAATCAAGGGGATACCGTTTCAAGACACTGGGGAAAGCCGACTTGAGATATTCAGATGTTGAGACTACTCCATAACTTGTAACCGGGGGGAGTTGGCGCAGATATCCAGTATATTGGGGCAGAGGCAGGCTACGCAAGTACAAGCTCTCCATACTTCAGATCAAGTCTAGAGGTGTAACAACAATTCTCAGCTTGGAGTAGGTGTCAGAGAGTCATGTCTGGATGACCATATCCTAGCCCAAAATTCCCACCTCCCTCTATATGAGCATCTGGCCTAACCATTGTATAAATCATCATCATGTATAAATCATGTCGCTTCACTAATGCATATCATTCATCTAGCAAAGCATGATGTCGTGTGTGCAAATCATAGATATCAAAGCCCAGTATTTATTGGCATTTTCAAAATCTAAGCATGCCTGATACCTTTTAAAACCAACTTGTTTGACTATTCTTTCAAAATCCAAACTTGCATGATACCTTTTAAAACCAACTAGTTTGACTATTCCCCAAAAATTCAACTTGCTTGACACCTTTTTAAAGCCCAGTTCGCTTGATATCTTTTTTCCAACCCTTAGGGTTGACGATCCTTTTTCCAACCTTTAGGGTTGAGGAACCTTTTTTCAATCTTCGGGGTTGCTAAATCTTTTTCCGACCTTTTGGGTTGATGACCTTTGTTTCCAACCCTCGCGGTTGTTGAATCATTTTTCCAGGCTTCGTGGTTGATGAATTTTTTTTTCAATCTATGGATTGATGAACCTTTTCCCAACCTGTATGGCTGATGACCTTTCCTTTTTTCAAACCTCTGTGTTTGATTTTGTTTCCAGTTGTTGAACTGACTATTGATTTTTTGAAATCCCTTGATTGCAAGGGTATTCTGAGAACCTATGGGCTTTTTGATTAGGATACACAACCTCATGTTTCATAAAATGATAAAACATACAACTCATCATGCATCCCATAACTTGTATTTGCCATTAATATCCCAATAAAATCATCAGCAGGTAAACCTGTAAAAGTCAAACTGCCATCCTTCCATCCTATATGACCATCCTCAATAGGATTTTTTTTGGATACTTTGGTATTTAATCCACTCATACCTTGAATACCCGAAAAGCTCTCGAAATTCGTCCATTCAGGTCTAAGCAGATTAAATAGGGGCAGTTGTCGTACCCCAAAATTTGCCCTCCCTGTTTCTTCACATCTCTGACTAACCATCTGACTAGGTTTCCATTGCATACATTAACAACTCATGCATAAGCATAATTCATTACCATGGATTCCAAGTGTTTGAATTGCAGGGCTTTAGTTTGTTTCTGTAACAATTGGAAATGCTTGGTTTGGACTTGCACCACGACTCAGAGGCCTCCAAAAGCCTAACCTCCTAAGGATGGGGATCATGGATCTTTGGCTTTATTTATGAAGTATCTTGATTAATTCGAAGACCTGGATTAAGGACTCTACCTCATAAAACCCTAAGCCCATATGATCTCTCACTTAGTGTGTCGCACTCAGTCTCCTATGCTTGGTCCATTCTACCCCATTGGTGCTTGAGTCTATTGGTCATAATCTAAGTCCTTGGTCTCATAACTTTTATCAACCTTCTTTCATTCATCTAATCATGGCCATACCACTATTGCTTGGTCCATAGGTTCACGTCTCTCGCTTCCATGTGACAATTATAGATCTCGGGTTTGAGTCTATGGTCATGTTCATGTATTGAGTCAAGTCATTTTCATTCAATCGGACATTTTCTTCCATTTTCATCCCTAAAATATTCATTACATGCAAAAAAGGGTGCAAAAAAGGTGTATTACATTGGAAAAACTCATTTTTGGAAGTTTTAACCCTGTGAGTCGACTCATGACTCGATGCAAAACCTTCGGGTCCGAACAGGTCGAGTCACATGTCGACCTAATTCTAGAAAGTCTGGTTGAATCGAATCATTCAAGCCTTGTGTCGACTCATCTCTCAGTTTCATTTGAACCAAGTTGCTTCAGGTCCGAACAGGTCAACTCAATTCTGGGAATTTTTGTTTGAGTCGACTCATTCACTCCTTGTGTTGACTCAGTTCCCATTTCTCTTTGAATTATTTCGCCGTGGGTCCGGATAGGTCGACTCCCAGGTCGACTCAACCATGGGAAAAACTCTATTTGAGTCGACTCATTCCCTGTTTGAGTCGACTCACAACTTGTCTTGTAGGAAATTTTGCACTACTGTGAGAGTGGAACTTTTGGATTGGAACATGAACTCCCATCATTGAAGATAGCCAAAGCTTGCAATTCACGACAAGTATACACCTGCATAAATACTAGAGAAAAAAACTGTGAGCACTCGACGACACTTCAAAGTTCGGTATTCCATCAAACTTCAACCATACACATTTTGAACACGCTAAATCTGCAGCAAAATTCACAAACTCTTGAACCTGCACAAACCTGACCAAAATCTCAGTTTACACAACATAACCATTGGTAACCTACAGCTGCAAGTCACCGCACCTAAATCAAATAGATAACAGGTCATAAACCAACATTAAAGCCTAATTTCATTCAAATTTTCACCTGCACTAGCCAGTCATAAAACACCATTTGAACATATTCCATTAAGTTAAACCAACCAACTAACTTCCAACTCAGTGAGTTAACTACCAAAACTCACCGAGTTCATCCCAACTAACTCCATACCTCCTTTAACTAAGTCCAAGCCTAACTCCAAGCCACATTAATCCCAAGCCTTATCACTATAAATTATCATCTTCATCATCATTTGAGGCTCTCTACACCTTTTGCAATCATCATCTTCAATTCTCTGCAACCATTTCTGAATCCTCTCTCTCTCACACTCAAAGCTCAATTTCCAAAACTCCATTGAAGCTTCACATTGAAGCTTCAAGAAGAGTGAACTTAACCTCATCACACTATAGTATTTTTGAAGGAGAAGAGTTGGAGAATCGATAAACCAGAAGCAAAGGCAATCTCTTACCTATTTGTACAAGTGATTTTTCGTCTTCATCTTCTCCGATCAAAATTCGCTGGAGCAATTCTTAGCTTCAGAGGTAGGTCCTTTTTTTCATTGCATTTTTGGTTGTTATACTGAACCATGCACCATATTATTGCAAACCCCTATCATTAGGAGATCCGAATCTTGCTCATGGAGGAGTATTTTAGATCTAAGTTCTTAGGGATTCTTGAGGACTTGGTATGATTATTGGATTTAGGACATAAATTAGAGAATTTGGAGAGTAGATCCTTGTTCAGGAGATGGAGACGAAGATGGAGGTGTTTCCGCTTTTCATTTCCGGTAGCCACCATCGCCGAAAGCAGTTTACGGCGTGGTGGCCCACGGTGGAGCTCCGGTGCCGGTGGTCTAAGTTGTCATGGAGAAGGAACAATGCACACTCAAATTTCTGTTGGCTTTTTCTTTGGGCTTATTTCTGTTTGGGATTATCACACTCCAAGCCCAATGCAGTATCCTCTCACTCCCATTTTTCTACTGCACCCCCTGACTGAAGGAACTGTGTTTAACATTGGGTTTTGGCAACTAAAGCCCATACATTTGGACTCGGTTTTGCTCTCTTTTCCTTGCACACATCGAAACTAGGCGTACACCCCTGTTACGCAAATAGTCATTCTATTTTATTTTATTTGTTTGTTATTTGTTTTGGTAATTAGGAGTACAAATACAATTTTCATAATTAGAATTGTAGATTCAAGAACCATTAAAAATTGTGAAAAGACCATTTTACCCTTTAGGGGTAATTTTGGACATTTTTCTCTATAATCACATGCTCATTTAGGGATAAAATGTAACTTCGAATTTTAATCCAAAGTCTCAACATTAAGATGTTCCCTTAGGATTTTTCCAACATAGATTTTGACTAACTATAACATGCTCCCTTAGGATTTCTAACATAGAATTTACAATTAACCATGACGTGATCCCTTAGAATAATCTAATTCAATTCTAACCATTAGATTAGGTGCTAATCTAGTTTCTTAAATCAATTCAAGCCCTCCGATTCAAATTGATCAAAATTAATTTTGATCAATTAAATCCTTTGAACTTGTATAATCCCACAGTCTAAATTGAGTGACCAAAAGACCCTTGGTCACTTAATAAGGATTTTTCCTGTAAGATGTGAAGTTTGAAGCCTTAAGTCAGACTCTCAAGGCATCCCCAGTCATACCAAGCAGTGGATTATATAAGTACATCAAAGGTGGAATCTTCAAGAGCTTGTTAAACTAAAGTTAGAAGTGTGTGGCATAAGCCTTAAGCAATAGAGAATGAGTGGGACAGGAGAATTCCTACCCCCATTCTGAGTATCCTTGGGTATGGGACAAATGATCCAACACTAATCATATTCACCTCTATTCATAGACTTTAGCATAATTCTAATCATATGATTGACAAGTCTCTCTCACTACAAAGCAATGCAACAAGAGAGGACTACATCAACAACTTATCAATCATGAATCAAGTTGTATGACAGGAGCCTTAAGCAATAGAGAAGGAGTGGGACTGGAGAATTCCTACCCCGATTATGAGTGTCCTTGGGTACGGGATGAATGACCCAATGCTCATCGTATTCAACTCTATTCATAGACTTTAGTGCAACTCGAATTGAACGATTGTTAAGGTCTTCATCATTATGAGAAACAACAACAAGATTCTTCTCTCTCCACTCGAAAGTTAGGATGAGAACTACATATCACGAGCCTTAAGTATTGAAGAAGGAATGAGACTAGAGCTTTCATACACTCAATCTGGATACCTTTGGGTGCGAGATGTTTGACTCGTTGCTTATCGTATCCACCTTTACTCATAGACTTTAGTGTGATTCTTATCAAGTAACTATCAAGTCTATTCCATTCTTTATATTCAACCATTCAATCATATTCTTTTGCCTCCAATCATCTTACTTTCAGCTCTAGTGGGTTGAACTATGAAAGCTTTGATTTCCTTATTGCACTATAAGGATACGTAGGCAGGAGAATCCAAATTCTTTGCGAGCTACCTTATTTATCAATCTACCTTAGCTGTTCCTATCTCGTTTATCAATCTATCTTATTTTATCGATCAATCATTTAACACTCCACATCAATCATTTCTTCCTCAGTGGATCGTTAATCATACTCCCTTTGACAAACAACATTATCCTTTGGATCAATTCCCTTGTAATCAAGTCTTTGAATGCTAATCGATCAACTCAACTTCGACTTCGGTTGAGCCCAGATTGTAATTATCAAAAGATTGCAACCCAACTTCGACTTCAGTTGAGCCTAGATTGCAACTATCGAAAGACACATATGAAGATAATGTCGATCCAACACAGTATATAAGACTCATTAGATCACTTTGATACCTTTGTCACACAAGGTGTTGTCTGGCATACAGTGTAGGTATGGTGAGTATATTCATGCAGAAGCCAAAGGTATCACACCTAGCAACAACGAAGAGGATACTAAGGCATCTGAAAGGAACTCTTGACTCTGGAGTTTTGTTTCCTACAACTGATGAATGATAATAATACAAGCTAGTGGGATATACTAACTCAAGTTGGTGTAGTGATGTTAAGGATAGAAAATTCACAGTTGGCTATGTGTTTATGCTAGGTGGTGCACCAGTTGCTTGGAGTTCAAGAAAGGAACCAGTACTGGTACTATCATCGTGTGAAACAGAGTACATAGTTGCTTCTCTTTGTGCATGTCAAGCAACGTGGATGGTGAATTTGGTCAAGAGATTACAGGGAAGAATTATGGAGTGATTACAATGAGACAACAACATGTCCACTGTCAATCTTACAAATAATCTGATAGTGAATGTTCGAAGTAAGCACATCGAAATAAGGTTCCATTATATTCGAGAGCAGGTAGCAGAAGTGAAGCTGAACTTGGAACACTGCAGAACTGAGAATCAGATTGTAGATATCATGACGAAAGGAGTGCAAGTCAAAATGTTTAAGAAGTTAAGCTTTATGATAAATGTAGATAGCTTAGACATAATGAATTAGGTGGTATGTTAACTTGTAATTCCCTGTATCGAAGCATGTTGCTCGACAAAAGCAAGGATGTGTCGAATTTTGATAGTTGTCGAAACATCGAAGGAATGTACCTCGACAGGAATTCCAACTTAGGTCTAATTTTGTAGTGTTAGCATAATTAGGTATTTTTTGACTTTGCTTGAGGAGCAAGCAAATACAAAATCTATAAATAGGGAGTAACTCATATGATTGTAATATAACACTCGAATATTTGCATTTGCAAAGGATAAAATAAATTTCTCAGTTTGAGAGCAGAGAGAAACTCTGCAGAAAATTTTCTTCTTCTTCTTCCTTATTCGAAAACCCTAATTTTATTTTCTTCCCTAATTCAATTTTGCCTCTTTTCATGATGAATTATGCAGAGAAATCTTTCAACCAAAGTATAGTTGATTCACTCGAGTGAAAAGTGAAGAACAAGAGGAGTAATCAATCAGAAAGATTGATTCTTGTTCATCAAGATTTGGTTCATAATTCATCAAGTTGTGGTGAAATTCTTAAACGAGAATTAGCGAATTTCCAACAGTTTTATCATTGAAATCAACAAAATTAATCATTATATTAAAAAGTATGAAATCTCAAAAAAGACACCTATTTTGAGACGGATGGAGTATAAAATTTATTGACTTGATCAAACCATAAAATTAAATTTTTCTTCCAAAACCACTTGTCACATCATATATCATTAAATGATATTCTCTTCTATCAAAGTCACTACACAAAGTCTAACTACTCTGCACATATCCCAATCTTACTACTCTCTTATCTCCATAACTTCTAATTATGAACATTTATTACTATAAACATGTAAGACATCTCCTCTATCTTTCTCATTTCCATTTCATCTCCACTATACTAATCCATTATTTCTCTTCCCTCTTCCATCCTATCTCTATATGCAACAAAAAATATCAGCATTTTACTTCATCAATCCCGTGTAATGCACGTTTCCATGATGACATCAAACTTGCCATACTTAGTCTAAAGGGTTCATTTTTCCGTTATCGTTATATTTCCCTATAATTAACTGCTATTTTATTAATTATTTTTCAAATCTTGTAAATTTGTTAGAAAATATTGATGAATAGCTCTACTATTATCAAGTTGAAATTCCAAACATACTATTTAGAACTTGATCCAAATAAGGTATCTGACTCACTCTCTTTAACATCTTACTGTTTTCTCATATAACAAAACTTTTCTTACACTTTTTTGTTATTGTAAAAATTATAACATTTGAATACATTTTGTTCTTTTTAGTAGGTGATCTCTCAACTTCCATCTCTTTTTACTAAAGATTTTGGATATATGGTTCCAAATTTTGTTACTTTAATTGAAAAAAATCTTAATGAATTTCAACTGTTTATACAACGTAAAGAGAGTTTTTTATATTTCACACGAGATGAAAGTGAACTAAATAAATTTTATATATTGAGATTTGGTGCCTGGGTTACTATTATATATAGATAACTCTCTAAGTTCTACATGTGCTTGAAGGACAAATTTGAAAAAGATGTACACTTTTCATATTGTGTCCCTCCACATAGATATTATTGGTTTTTAAGTGTGAGTGGTAAAGTCCCACATCGACTAGAAATGACGAGAATGTTGGTTTTATAAGAGAGGTGACTCATACCCCCAATGCCTTAAGGTTTTGAATGGATATGTGGCATCATTATTCCAACACCTCTTGAAAAAATAGATGATTGTTTAATGATGACTCATGCTGATATTAGTTGAAAATAATTGTTATTTGATTAGATTGGGGATAAGAGTATTGTATCTATTTTATTTTTTTCATACTATTTTTTCATTATTGAGATAAGTGTTTTAAATTTCTGCAGGACATGTTTTTCTATTGATTTGGTGAATTTATTATTGGAACGAATGTTCACGACATTTATTTGGTTGATGATTATGAAAATAAGTGGTTATGCACTGTAGAAATTCATTTAGGCAAAGGAAAACAAGTTATGGTTAGTGGAAGCAATTTTGTCATCATCTTCAACTCAATGAAGGAAATGTGATGAAGATCGGTCCTCCCAATAGTCGTCATATTAAATATTTTTATCTTACTCAAAAAGTTTTTGATTTATGTATGTCTTTTATTAGTGTGCTCTAGATCTTATTCAAACTTATTGTGGGGAATTTTTAATGTGTATAAATATTTGTCGATGCATTCTTATGAATTTTGAATCATTATTTACCAAAAACAAGTTATGGTTGGTGGTTAGTGGAAGCAATTTTGTCATCATCTTCAACTTAATGAAGGAAATGTAATCAAGATCGGTCCTCCCAATGGCTGTCATATTAAATATTTTTATCCTACTCAATTTTTTATTATTTATGTATGTCTTTTATTAGTGTGCTCTAGATCTTATTCAAACTTATTGTGGGGAATTTTTAATGTGTATAAATATTTTTCGATGCATTCTTATGAATTTTGAATCATTATTTACCAATCAATTATATGCATTATGTATTGTAATATTGTTATATACCAACAACTACATTATTTGTTAAAAAAAATTAGTGAAAAGATGAAGGTGACAATAATGATAAAAAAATAGCATCATTTGTCTCTAATAGGGCAAATTCAAAAAAAATTATTCAAACATTCATTATGAGGTCAAGTAACTAAACTTATACCCATATCAATGTGAATGAAACAATTTCCCACAATCATTTAATGAGTTTTATCTCTAGCACCAAAATGTTTTTGGTGTTAGTAAATATCTACATTGAAAATCGTGTCTATACACACCTTTAAATACAAACACTTTTCATTGATCTCAACCTCAATCACGAAAAATCATAATATAATTATGAATAATGTTAACTTGTGCCCTAGGGGCACAAGTTAAGAAACTCATTTATAAAAATTTTGTATTGAAAATAACAATTAAAATATTAAATTTCATATTTTTAATATACCAATGCACAATTCTCAAGACAATACTTCTTTATTTAGTTCTTAACTTGTGCCCTAGGGGCACAAGTTAGCATTATCCTATAATTATTTTAAAAATACATATCATAACAACATGATCAGTCGCATTAAATGTTAGACATTGAATGTCATATAAATATTTCAATGAAACACATAGGTACACGTAGTTTGGTTTACGACTATCATTAAATGTGCGCACGAAAATCATATAATCTAATATTATTACCTACATTGGTAGTTTTTTTTATTTATCATTGTCTCATTGAATGCGTGACGTTAAGACTTTTGCTATCCCCATGCCATTTTTGACAACTATTTAATTCTCCATGCATAAAAAATGACGACTTTTAATTATTATTTATATTGATAGTTGAAAATCATTTAATATTATCTCATTGAACGCGGGATATTACGACTTTTGTTATCCCCATGGTATTTTGTATGGTTATTCATTTCTTCATGCATGAAAACTTAATGGATTTGAATTATGGTTAATAGCATTTTTTCCCATGCCATATAGGCGACTTCTGTTTTCCCCCTTTTTAATTTATTTTTTGTGAAACCAACCTTATCAATTGAAGATTTTATTTGTTTAAACCTTTTATTGAGAAGATCCACTAAAGGATCTTGTGTGCCATGCTTGGTGGACAATATATTTTGATTTCCAATATTTTTTATTGACACATGGACTTAATAATGCCACGTCAGAAAAAATATCCAATTTTGATTTATTTAATTGTTTCACAGTCATCATTTTCTTCCATCCCTTCTTCTTCCATTTTTTCTTCATGATAACACCTTCTTTTGCCATCCGTATGAAACATGTATTCTTCTTCAACTATAACAATCATTTTCCTTCGTTTGTCAATACGTTACCTAGAAAACATGAAGAAGTTGAATTACAGTTTCCAAATGGTAGGGAGCTGAAATTCCTCGATTGTCACTTCAAATGGAAGTCAAATACCAAGATATGGTTGTAATCTATTTATGAAGGTTTGGGTATTGAATATGGCGGAAAATCCCAAGAGGAAGTTCTATAGATGCAGGAGTATGGAAAATATTCATGCACATGAAAACTTGAAAAAACAAAGAACTTGGTACAAAATGAAAAGAGAAAAATTTATTGGTTGACTGTTGCCCTAATTATTTCATGGATGTTGTTTGTTATTGTCTTTAATATGATGTAATATTCCATTAGGTATAGAATGTATCAATTGCAGTGTAACTTTGGTATGTGACCATTTCAATTTTCTTGTAATTGTAATGTTTGGTTTAATGAATGAATGAGACTGTTATTTGAGACATAAAGTAATGTGCAACAATTATATGTCATTATAAATATTACCAAAAGGCATACAATATACAATTGTCAAAATGAAACTTAAACCGTACAATGGAACTGCCAAACATTACAAAAAATCACACAAGGTGCAACCGTCAAAATTAAAGTTAAACCATACAGTGGAACTATCAAACATTACAAAAAAGGCACACAATGTGCAACTGGCATGGACATATCATTGTGAAAATCTCCTAGAAATGTCATTCGATGATCTCAATACCTTGAAACATGTCCATAGCCTAAGGTTTGGTGCACCACAATTGGGTCTTGTGTGAATGTGATCTCATCATCCTCGAGGATCATGAGCAGTTTATTATTGGTTGCTCATGGACCTTTAATTGCTTTGGTCTTCAATTTTATCAACATGTCACTTGTTATCATGTCTAAAGGAAATTTAACCTTCTTTTTAGGATTTTTCTTCATAGGTAGAGATTTTGCAGCATGTTTAGTCTTTGCAGCAGGTTTAGAAGTTGTACCAGGTTGAGTATTTGCAGTAGGTTTAGAAGTTGTAGCAGGCTGAGTCTGAGTTGCAAGTTAAGTACCAAATTCATTGTAAAATATGTCATCACCATCAACATCAGGTTGTGTCTCATTTCCATGATCATCATCTGCAGGTTGGTTGTCAGTTGCAGGATCACCATATGCATGTCGGGTGTCAGTTGCAAAAGCATAAACACCATCTGCAAGTTATGTCCCAATTGCAGGATTACCATTTGTTTTCTTTGCACAGTGTTTAGAAGTCTTTCTCTATAATGTAAAATAACGAATTAACTGAGCTAAGTACACATAACACAAATGGCAATGGAAAATGTTGTTCGTTTGGGCCCCTTCCCACATTTAATACTGACCACTTTATTATTGCATCCTTGAAATACTTAGGGAATTAAATTACATGCCCAACTTAAGCTCATAGTCCTTACCTAACTGCTTCTTCCTAAACTTTTTGTATCTTACCATTTTTTCATCTTCAGAAGAATATGAGTCAGAGCTACCCAATTCATCACTCTCATATTGGTCATCTCCACCAGCCATTCTTTGAGAATCCTTGGTTTTGTGATCTTTTACTAATCGTGGTGGTGCAATCAATTTTAACTTCTTCTTCAGGTTTGATTTCTTAATAAGTGGCTTAGAGGCGTACATCTTAAACCTATACGACTTACCATTAATTTCAATTATGGTAGCACCTTCTTTTGGCCTATCAACCTCTATGACTTCAAATCCATCATCCAATGCAGTAATTCTCTCATCCTCACTATCATCAAGCCTAACCTTCCTTGCATCATCATCACTTTCTTTTGCTTCACATTCTACATCATTCTCTTTGGTCAGATCAATGCTATCAAGCTCAATAACCTTGTTGTTAATGTCCTTCACATTATGCTTAACATATAAACGCCCTTCAATATTGTTTCCAAATGCATAACAAATAACTTCACCAACACTGTCATCCTTGTTAATTTTGAAAAACAAATCATCCACACCTTCAAGTTATCCACATATCATAAACTTGTTTCTTTCGTAACCCCAGTCATGAACCACTTTCAACACCTTAAAAACACCCCAATTTTCGATATTTTTCTCATACACAATGGTTTGAACCCCACCCCTGTAAAACAACATTTTCTATATAACAAACTCCCAATGTGATGGAAAACAACACTAAACATACTCTATTATAGAAAATCATGTATCCGACTGGTTGGTGTGGTTGAATAAACGAAGCAAAAACGATAAAATATGATGGAATGAACTTACCTTAAACTAATATAGACCGCTTCCTATCCATGATTTCGCAATGAATAGTCTTCTCCAACACACACCAAGCTTTCTCTTCAATGGTGTTACTTTTTTAGGGAAAAAGTGGAGGAAGAAAAGGGTGAGAACCATTTGTGTCCTTAAGTGTTCTATACGTAGATAGATTACATACGTGGCATTTTTGGTTTCACGTGTCACTAAAACCTTTAGAAAACAAAAAAATATTTGCCACCAAACATGCCACATAGGAAATTTGGGTGGATCTTGTCACTAAATGATTTATATCAGTTGGCAGGGTTGATTTTACAAAAAAAAAATTATATGGGGAAATATTGAAAGTCACCTGTATGGCTTATTTCCGGTATCAGATCTATTTTCGATTGCACTTTTCTTATGCTTGCGCTGGAGAATGTTGTGCAGCTTAAGCTTGGAACGCTTGCTTGTGGGAGTCCGCATGCTTTAGCGGCGGTTGTTCCGCTTTTCATCTTTGTTCCTATTGCGCTTCTAGTTTATGTTACTGTTGTTGTGTATGTTTTTACTCGTTAGGTTTTCTTTGCATTGTTACTTTATTTGAAATGAAATAACTGTTCAATTCATATGTTACTTTATATATATATATATATATATATATATATTGAACATATGAACATATATATATATATATATATATATATATATATATATATATATATATATATATATATATATATATATATATATAATATATATATATATATATATATATATATAAATTGAACATATGAATTAAACATATAAAATATATATATATATATATATATATATATATATTTAAAAATAAAATTATATCTAAAAAATAGCTCAGTTTGAGGCGCCACTGACAAGGTGATTTGACCTCAATTGAGAAAGTCGTTAGCTGTCCTGAAATTAACGTCTAGATTGCGCATGCCACGAAAGTAGGTGACACACAATTTCATCTACTTTTTTATGAATCTCTCAAGAAAATCTCATAATCTATTTTTGGATAAATTGTTGGGGTATGTCTAGAGTAGCCATCACAATCCCATGTCATATTTTAATTATCTATCAATTTCTACTTTTCAAACCGCAGCAAACAAAACCATCTGCTACCGCTTTAGATAAATATAGTTGAGGTAAAACTCGGTAATCATACATCTCTTAATGGGTTTGATCTTTTTACTACTTGACACAACTGTGCACTTGCGGTTCACACACGATCATTCTCCGACTCCAGAATTCCAAAAGTGTGTTTTCAAGGGTGCTTGCATTAGTAAACCATCTCCTCCACTTCCGTTACAAAAAAGCAAACACATTGAAGAAATATCGCTTTTTATGCACAAATACATTGAGCGGATTGTAGATGTCGGAGGTGACAACAACTGTAGTTTTCGAGTTGTTTCAGATTTACTCGGTAAGGGAGAGGATGACTACCCATTTGTTCATCGTCATCTTATACAATAGATGATAACACATAAGGAATCATCCAAAAACCTATATGGGAACAAAGCAAATTACAATGCAATTCTCAATGCTTTAGTTCCTTGTCTTTTGGGTTCGGCTCCATTTGAAAAATGGACGCGCTTCTCGAAGATGTGACACCTTATAACAAGTGATTATGATAGGTGCGTATTGCTTTAACACAATATGGTTTCTTGAAAACATTCTTTCCACTTAGGAGTAAGCCACCTCAAAATCCATCCAAATGCATCATGTGTATTGTTTTTCTATAAAAAAACAACATTTTATTCAAATTTATTTGAAACCAGGATGCCCTATACCAAAGAGATCACTGGAGTGGACGACACATTTCACACCAGATGTTGAAACTTGATGGGATCACCTTTTAGAAAGGATAGAAGAGTTCACCAAATTGAGTGACATTGAAAGATAAGCAAATAAGGAAAGATCGAAGAATGAACTACCAATAGATTTAGACAGTGACATATGTTTTGATGCA
The DNA here is from genome assembly GCF_024323335.1 of Lathyrus oleraceus. Taxonomy (NCBI): domain Eukaryota; kingdom Viridiplantae; phylum Streptophyta; class Magnoliopsida; order Fabales; family Fabaceae; genus Lathyrus; species Lathyrus oleraceus. Next base: position 171,911,697 of record NC_066585.1, on the reverse strand, counting down.
TTTTAGTTGTAATCTAACAATGTAACACATTTTTTTTGTATGTAACACACTATATAATGTTATAAAATTGGGTGATAATTTTTGGATAATTTCTGTCTTTTGAAATTCTGCTCCGGATAATCAATTGGTTATGGACTGCATAATTTTTGGGTCAATTCGAAGATGCATCTCAGAAAACACCTTGTAGTTATTTAAAAAAACAAAATAGAGGACTATACGGACATGCATCTCCGGATAAACCCATATTTTTTGGAAAAAAATGTGGATCCAGATATGTATCTCTGAAGTCTTTGATGCATATATTATAGTGTTTGTAAGGTCCTTATTGCTCTACAACTTATATAACTAGGATCTCTCATTCCATTTTCTTTACACAAACCAAAATGACTATATATCCTCATCTTACATTTGTGTATTTCAATGACTTAAAACCCCTTACTTCAATTTCGGATATGCGAGAACATACTTCTCGTCGACTTGAAAACCAAACTAAACACTCTCCTGCGATATTTAGAAATTTGGAGAGTTATCAAGCTCGAGCACCGTTCACCCTCGATTGACAGCTAAGGGAATATACGGTTCACCATGCTTGAACTGAAGACAGATGATGATTTGAAGGTAATGTGGAGTATCTTTTACCGTTACTTAACAAAGAGTTCGATTGAAGTGGATGCAACGATTCAAAGATCAATAGAAGATATTATAAGAATGTTCTAACGTTCTGAACCACATATTTTTAATGACATGTAATATTAAATTTATGTAATGTTTATCTATGTAATATTTATTTTAATGTTAATTTAAGCATATTTCAGAGATGCATGCATCTTCGAATCAACCTTTTGTGCATACGGAGATACTTCTCCAACCCAAATTTTAACATAATAAGAATTTCTTATCATTTTTGTTGTGTGTGAAAAATATGTGTCTAGAGATACATCTCCAAATGCTAAAAATATTTTAATCTTTTCACGGTGGTGGGGGAGAACCCCTAAGGATGAAATGAACAATTCCCTAAATTAAAAAAACTTAAATTTGATTTAATAAAACTTAAATTTAATTATAAAAACTTAAATTTGACCCACTAAAAACCCCTAAATTGTACGACTAAAAAAATAGTTTTTATGACTTCACGTATAAAAAAATCCATACTCGATATGTACTATACGTGTACCAAACCAACAATTAGATTGACATTAATACTTTGCAAAAATTTTACTTCATACCTCTGCACTTATACCAATACCCCTATATTTTTTAAAATACCAATTTTACCCTTATTTGTTTTTAACCAATTTACCATTTCACTTTTAACCATTCAATTGAGACATCCGAAAATTGCACTATTCACCCTCGTACCGGAACTCATTGAAAAAGACTTTCGTAAATTTTTTATTCAAACCGGAAGACTTCGTGAAAGACATTCGGATTACTGCATAACGTATACTAGAAGAGTTACTTAAGGATTTCCAGTTCAATTTTTGGAAAAAGAACGTTCCGGAATACTTATCATATGTGTTATGGTTAACAAAGTAACATACACCGGAAGTCTTTTTCAAAGACTTCCGGTGTTTTATTTCTGTGATCCGGAACTCTTTCTTGAAGACTTTCGGTTTTCATTTTTAAAAGTTTTTAAACTTTTTTTATTGTGCAGGTATGGAAATTCTTCCCCGAATATGTGTAGATACTTCTGATGCGTTTTTAACCATTCAAAGATTTGGTACACGAGAAGAGGTGATCAGATGGATTAAAGAGGTTGGAGTCCATAATAAAGTAATCATTATTATCACTCATTCAGATACCGAAACATGCAAGAGAGGGAAAAGTAACAAATTAATATTTGGTTGTGATAAATGTGAGAAATACAAGGATACTGATAGTGGAACCCAAAGTGCGTCCAAAAATTATGGATGCCCATTTAAAATCAGGCCGACTCTGGTGAAAGATGGGTCTAGTTGGAAGATTGATGTAAAACATGGGGTCCATAATCATGGTTTACCTGATAGATTAGAAGGTCATTCCTTTGTTGGTAGGTTGACTATAAATGAGAAGCAACATGTCCCTGATTTGACAAAGAGACATGTACCACCTGGACACATATTACTTTCCTTGCAAGACCGAGATCCAGAGAATGACACTCGGATTACGCAAATATAAAAACATATGAGTATGATAGAAAAATAGATAAGAGGTCCTAGAAGTGAGATACAACATTTTTTTAAGCTTATTGAGGATGCATGCTATGTGTATTGGAGTAGAAAAAGGGATGACTCAGAAGTTGTGAGAGAGATATTTGGGCCCATCCTGATTCAGTTAAGTTGTTGAATATTTTTCCTAGTGTGTTAGTTATGGATAACACCTACAAGACAAACAAATATAGACAACCTTTGTTTGAAATTATTGGCATGCCATCAATCGAGTTGACTTTTGCTGTCGCATTTACGTATATGGAGTCTGAGCAGACAGAGAATTTTTGTTCGGTATTGGAGAAACTTAAAGAACTGTTTGTGAAGACAAATTTGTGTCCACAAGTGATTTTGACAGATAGAGATCTTGCTTTGATGAAAGCAATTGAAATTGTATTTTCCAGGTCGATTGATTTGCTATGTAGATTTCACATTAACAAAAACACTGGTGCAAAATGCAAGCAATATGTGGTGAATGACATGTAAAAGACGATAGACACATTATGGATGGAAGTTATTTGGGGTAGTGATAAGGTTGAGTATGGTCAACGGTTGCATCAACTTGAGCAGACATGTGTTGATTATAGTGGATTTATTAATTATGTGAAAGACACATGGTTGACTCGACATAGACAGAGATTTGTTGGAGCATGGATTAATCGAGTGCTACACTTGGGTAACATGACGACTAATCGGTATGTGTTATATTTTTTACTATGTATTTTTTTTATATGTGATATTTTTAATATTTTCAATATGTAATTTTTAGGGTTGAACCTGCTCATTGGAAGTTAAAGCAGATGTTGGGAAATAGTATAGGTGACATGATCAAATGTTGGGAAGCTATGAATAACAACTTGAGGTTACAACTGGGAAACATTAGAGCTTCTTTTAAAAAAAGTTTTTACAAAGTTGAGCACCCGCATAAATCCAATTTATGGTGATTTTCATGGTTTAGTGTCTCGAGCTGCTTTGAGACATATTGCTAAAGAGTTATTGAGAGTTGATTATGTTGGAACTAACAGACAAATATGTAGTTGTACTCTTAGAACATCTTATGGGTTACCTTGTGCTTGTGAGTTAGGAAGATACACACTAAGTGGTATACCGATACCAATAGATGATGTTCATGTTAATTGGAGGAAACTAACTATGGAAGTTGAGTTAGAGGTAGGTGCATATGATGGATTAGAGGTGGATATGGCTTGTGCAATAGATGAATTATGGAAACGGTTTAGGTCATTAGATGTTGTTGGGAAAAAGGCATTAAAAAGTAGGATTTGTGAACTTGCATACCCCACAATGACTTCATTGTGTCCACCACCCGAGAAATTAAAAACCAAAGGAGGAGTGAAGAAGAAAGGAAAAAAAACAGCAAGATATGATGTTTATAGGAACCCTTCGTATCATGAGTATGTTGATAAGGCATCTCAATCTTTACAAAGGCAATCTCAACCATCACATACTTCGAAGAAGTTAAAATTATCAAAGAAGCAACCACAATCAAAGAAACATTTCACTCTTCAATTTCCTAATCATATTAGGTCATACATTGAAGATGTAGTTAATGTTCTATCAGATGGTAATTGTGGATTTAGAGTCACTGCATCATTGCATAGATATGGTTGTAGGAGAATAGCCATCCAAGGCGCAGCGGAATTTAAAAATTTCTCTATTTAGTGATCCTTACGAATGGGCATGATCAGTGATAGAATCGTTACCTCTTGTGGCGATTCAAACCTTTGGTGCAGATCTCTGATAATGATCAAAACCTTTGATACAGATCCACGGGGCGATCACGAACGTTGAACGATGACAACGTCTCTACTTAGTGTAACACCCCAAAATTTGCCCTCCTCACTCATGCATTCATTTTTTAGGTCATTTAGCATTTCATACCACATTGCATCATGTCAATCGGGATTAGCTCCAAGAAGCTCGGACATCATCCAGGACACTTTGTGAGTTTTATTCAAATGGTCAGTCAACACAAGGAAAAGACTTGAGGTACTACCAACAGGGCCAGATGAGGCCTATTCACCGTGCAAATCGCCAAGCTGGAAGAAGCGAGAATCTGCTGCTGAGCTGTCATGCTCGCTAGGCGAGCAGATGCTTCGCCTAGCGAAGAGTACTGTCATGCTCGCTAGGCGAGCAAATCCTTCGCTAGGCGAAGGACGCGCATTTCAGAAATATCAGAAAGTTTTGGGCCTGAGCTGTCCTCATTCAAAGCCCACAAGCTGCGAAATTTGACCTATAAATACCAGAGTAGTCAATGAAATAAGGCCTGAACACTGGCTGAACAGAAAAGACCAGAGACCGGAGAAAGAGACCTAGGAACTACTCTGCAGCAACCTTCAGGCAGCTCTGAGAAGTTCACTCCGTCTCACACGAACCCTAGTGCTACTTTGCAGATCCGGCCGCACCATTCAATCCTAATCAGTCTCTCTCATCAGGTATGCCTTTGTTCCTACTACTTTACGCCTCGAATTTGAATATTGTGAATATATGAGGTAACATCTGGTTTTGCCCATGGGTTTATATTTGTGTATGAATATGTATAACAATATCTTGAATGTTTTAATCATTTTCGTTTATGAGTTGGATACCACAGGGTTTCGGATCATAGAGATCGAACTGTTATCAAGGAGGAATCCAAAACCCGCAGGCCTTCGCTAGCCGCTTCGCTAGGCGAGCCTGTAGCGAAGCTTCGCTAAGCCTTCGCTAGGCGAAGCAGTCGCGAACGTGACAGTATCTGCTTTTTGTTCTGTTTTGTTCTAACCTGTTTTTGGTGTTGCCATGCCATTGCTTTCCCGGGATCTCACCTTGTTTGTCTAACCTTTTTGTCGAGTTTTTGTGAGGACTCATACACTCTTGCAGGGATACCATTCGGAGGTTTATTCTGACTACTCATATTGACTGATTTTCTTTGATGGTCTAGCTGGAGAGATCTCAGGGTTGCTAATCTCTTAGTTGCTGAAACTTCGGATCTTTATCCGTGTGGTAATTTTTTCCCTTTCTCGTACTTTATCGCTTTCTTAGCTGGAAGACCTCGATAGGAGGCAATGTTTGAGCCCCTTGGTGGCATTTTACTTTGAGATACATGTTTTGTGTTTTGTATTCATATCCCCACATGCAGCGCGGTTCCTTCGTCAAGAACTGCCTGTTTTCCCTCGAGCATCCCAAACCCTAAAACCCAAAGCAACATGTTTACTCCTTCTACTACAGGCGAGTAAGTCTCCAAAGGTCGAGCATCCGGTAGATTGCGTAGTGACGTTGTTCGTCCAAAACCCAATCCATAACCCCGTAGTTAGCCGAACTACGGCTTGCTCTGATTCTCATTCCAGATGAGATACGTAGGCATAAGACGCGATGTCTTAGCGAGCACACATCCCCCAACCCATAGGTCAGCCGAGCTACGAAGACTCTGATTCTCATATTCAGATGAGATACGTATGCAGTGGGTGCGACATCCGCGCGAGTCATTTTCATTTAACCCTTTTTTTTTTTTTTGGCAAACAGCACAAGATAAACCCACACCCTTTAGACGAAAATCACAAAAGTGGATCCCGTAGAGTACTACGGATGCGTAGGGGTGCTAATACCTTCCCTTCGCATAACCGACTCCCGAACCCAAGATTTTGGTTGCGAGACCTTGTCTTTTCTTTTCCTTTTTCCAGGTTTACTTCGAGCGTTTCCTTTCCCTCCTTTGGGATGAATAACGCACGGTGGCGACTCTTCTGTCTTTTTTCTTTCGCCGGTTGTTTTCTCGCGCACTGTATTTTTCAGGTTGCGACAGCTGGCGACTCTGCTGGGGACTTTAGAAGTTGACCTCTTGCTGGTCCATCTTCCCTAAGCGAGTCCCTCCTAGCTTGTGTGATTTTCTTGTTTAGTGGGTGTTCATGCTTTTGTATATTTTATTTACTTACTTGCTTGCATTCATCTGCTGTATCTGTTGGAGCTGTTGTTTGTTTGTTGGGATGGGATGTTCTACAAGAGATAAGCCCATTACCCAGGCTTGAGTGTACACACAGGTTTTAGAGTGGATGATCATGAGGCTTGCGTGGCATGTTGCTACGTTAAGTCGTTCGTGAAGAACCACACCCAGACGAGGTTTCTCTTGGATATATTATGTCCTACGGATGTTCCGTAACGACATGATGTTCCTTTAGAAATTGTCGACTCTGGTGACCATTTCCCGAGAACTCAGTCGAGGCCTCTCCTCCGAGACGTGATTATGTTAGCTCTGGTGGGCGCATTCTCGCCGATCAACCCGAGGACCCCGAGACTGGGAACTTGCTTTAGGATGTCTTGTTGAGGGGAGTCAGTGGAGGTCTTTTATCCCGTAATAATGTCAAACCTTCAGTGGTAAACGTATTATTCGCGACTGAAGGGCTGAAGTTGACGAACTTCTGTTCTTAGAACCTACCAGTGAGGGGCGGGCTAAATTCAGGAAACCTTAACCTCCAACCAACCCGGTTTTCTGGAGCAGAGCTTTGATCTTGTATTATATTCCTCAATGGTTCTCTCTTCAGACAGTGTAACCTGACATATGTTCAAGCAGATACAGCAATCCTGATTGACATACCACTGCATTGCATTCGCATCATCACATCATTTGCATTCATAGTATTTAACACATGTTTATCCATTTCAAGGGGGTTTAAATCTTCTTCTTGATTCTGGTCGGGGTTTTTCTGAAGATGGATATTGGCAGAAAGAGACTGGTCACCTACAAGTTTCCGGTGGTCTGTTGGGAGCCCATCCAACAGTTGATGCAGTTAATGGATCCTGATTCCCTAGAAGGATTCCGAAAGGATTACGGTTTGATTCTAAGTTTCGTCACGGTTCTTTCCAAAGATCAACATGACGCCCTATTCACACTGCTACAGTTCTATGACCCTCCACTGAGAGGTTTCACTTTCCCGGATTATATTTTGGTCCCTACTTTGGAGGAGATTGCCAGTTTTCTCAGAGTTCCTATCAAGTCACAGTTATTGTTCTACAGTTCTGGGTTTCTGCCCGATCTCAGCATGGTTGCTTCAGCCACATATTTGGAGGAATCAGTCTGGAAGGCTAATATGCATCAGAAGGGAGAAGTTAGTGGTTTTCATTTGAGTTTCTTATTGGGAGAAGCAAAGAAGAAACTAGAAGACGGTAACCAGAGGGGTTTCAATGCTGTGTTGGCTCTTTGTGTGTACGGGATTGTCTTGTTCCCTAATGTTGCCAAATTTGTGGACATGGACGCAATACGCCTCTTCGTGTTGAGAAATCCAGTACCGACCTTGCTAGGAGATTTCTTTCATTCAGTGCACCACAGAAATAAGAATAGAAAAGGAGGGTTGTTAAATTGTTGTGCGCCTTTGTTTTATAAGTGGTTCAGTTCTCACCTACCCAAATCAGGAGTGTTCCTTAATGTCAAGGACTCGTTGAGTTGGTCGAAGAGATTGATGGGGTTGAGAGCTGAAGATATTTCTTGGTGGTCCGACCGGAGCTTGCTTCGGGCAGATATTATTCATAGTTGTGGGAACTTCCCAAATGTTCCATTGGTAGGAAGAAGAGGAGGAATCAACTATAATCCTTCTCTAGCAGTTAGACAGTTTGGATATGCTTTAAGAACTCCGCCTTTGGAAAAGGATGTGGAAGAATCTCTATTTTTCCATTCTTCGCCTGATTTGACGGTAGCCCGCAAGGCAGCTGAAGCCTGGCTCAAGGTGATCAAGAAGGGAAGAACTGTGCTTGGAAAAGGAGATTGTAGAACTTACCCTCGGTATGAAGAGTGGCTTCAAGGAAGAGTCGAAGAGTTCGGTCTGCCGTTCCCTATTGAAGAACCTTTGTATCCACCTACTCCTGAGCAGTCAACAATGGTGAGCCGAGAGGAGTATGACAAGTTGAAGAGTGCCATGGAGGGACTTCAAACCAAGAACTCAGAGTTAAGTGAGAAGTTGCAAGACTGTATGCATCAATTCCAGGAGGCAGAATATCAGAAAGGGGAAGCCGTCAGAGTGCAAAAGGAAGCAGAGAGGAAATTTGTTGTGGAGGTGGACTTCTTCAGGAAGACAGACGAAGCCTTGAGATCATCCAGTTCGGAGTTGAGGCGAGTCAAGCAGCAGTTAGTAGATGCTCATGGTAAATTAGCTGGGTGGCAGGAGCAATGGGATGCATTTTCAACTTCTCGGAGGGCAAAGGAGGAGGAGACAGTAGCCGAACTGACTGGTCAAATAGAGAAATTGACGACTTTGCTGAAGGGGAAGAACAACGAGCTTATGTGCGCCCGTTCTACTAATGGCTACATCACAGATCAACTCAATGAGGCTCGAGGACAGATTGAAGAACTCAAGGTGTCGGCAGGTTTGAAGAAATCCAGACTTGAAGAGGTATTCGGAGAAGATGATGGGAATTACTACAGAGAACACATCAACGAACTGGATGGGATCATTCACAAGAGGAATCTGCTTATCCGGCATTTGACAGAATCTCCAGGTCATCCCGACACGGTGGCATTACTGGATGAAGTGAGGAGCAGTCCTTATGGGTTGTATACAGGAGGCTGATCCTTGGTTTATGTTCCTCCCTTTACCTTTTATTTTGTTGATAATCCACAGGCTTGTTGTGGGGATCCTCTTTTGATGTACTTTTGGCTAAGGCCCTTTTCCTGGAACTCATTTGTATGTTGGTTTCCCTTTGTTGCATCTTGATCTCAGAGGTTTATCCATGACTCAGTCTTCTTGCACTATTCGCCTGATGTGAGACTGGAATCAAGGGGGTAGAATACCTTTTGGAATTGATAAACATGTCATTGCATTTACATATTCATTGTCATATTTTGCATAACAGGTACCGCTGCAGTGTTCTCATTTTGTTTGGTGTCCCACTAGCAGGATAGCTGACTCAGGCATTCACCGATACGGTACCTGAAGGAATCAACAGAGAGCAATGGAGAGCCTACAAGCAGAGCTCGCCGAGATGAAGATTCGCATGAATCAGTTCATGGACTTGGTTCAAGGGGTGGCACAAGGACAGCAGGAGCTTAGATTGTTGGTACAAAGGGATCCCCCTATTACTCAACCGGAGACGTTGGCTGATCCTCCAGCTGGAGAGGCTAATGGTCCCAATGGACCGGGGCCTATCCCGATCCCGCATATCAACCTAGATCAACAACCTATTCAGGATGGTCAGGATGATCAGTTCCCCTTGCTTCAGGAAGACTTCGGCATGGACCCCATGTTTAAAAGATTGGAAGAGAGGTTGAAAGCAGTGGAAGGACAGAATCTTCTGGGAGTAGATGTTGCTGACTTGGGGCTGGTCCCAGGTGTGAGAGTGCCACCGAAATTCAAGGTCCCGATATTTGACAAATACAATGGCAGCTCTTGCCCCAAAACTCACGTGCAAGCCTATTTCCGTAAAATGGTTGCATACTCTGACGACGAGAAGCTACTTATGTACTTCTTCCAGGACAGCCTGGCTGGGGCATCCTTGGAATGGTATATGAGGCTGGACAGAGCCCACATCCGGTGCTGGAGGGATTTGGCATAGGCTTTCGTGAAGCAGTATCAGTATAATGCAGACATGGCTCCGGACAGAACTCAACTTCAGAATCTGTCTCTTAAAAGCAATGAGTGCTTCAGGGAATACGCTCAACGCTGGAGGGATACAGCTTCCCGTGTTCAGCCTCCCATGTTGGAAAAGGAAATGGCCAACATGTTCATGAATACTCTGCCCGGACCTTACTTGGAGCGTCTGGTAGGTTGCAATGCTTCCAACTTTGCTGATGTGGTCTCTACTGGAGAAAGGGTGGAGAATTACCTAAAGACCTATAAGAGCCAGAGTGGAGGTGGATCCTCATCAGGGGTGAAGAAGCCGTTCATTCAGGGACAGAAGAGGAGAGAAGGGGACGCAAATGCCATATCTTCTTATCAGAACAGGGATAACCGGAGGAATAACTTTCAGAATTATCATCAGCAACCGTATGTTGGGGCTGTGACCATTCCAGCTGCAACACCACTACAACAACAACAATCACAACGTCAACCAGCTCAGTATTAACAGCAGCAACAATCGGGTAACAGACCCGCTTATCAACAGAGGCAAAGGATGATGGACCGACGTTTCGACACCCTTCCAATGTCGTACGCTCAGATGCTTTCTAGTCTTCAACAACTACAACTTGTGCAACTGCGCACTCTGGCTCCTCCTATTGGTAGACTTCCGGTGGGTTACGACGCCAACGCTAGGTGTAGCTTCCACTCTGGGGCACCTGGCCATAATATTGAGAACTGCAAAGCTTTTAAGCACGTAGTTCAGGACCTCATAGATTCAAAGGCCATCGACCTTGCACCGGCTCCGAATGTCGTTAACAATCCCATGCCCCAGCATGGTGGTGCGAACGTTAATATGATGGAAGGGGAAGCCAGATCCGTCAAAGATGTGCTGAAGTTGAAGACTCCATTGTTGGATATCAAAGGATGCTTGCTGAAGGCCGATGTTTTCCCCGGTTGTGGGAAGGGTTGTTTGGATTGTGCCACTCAGAGTAGAGGTTGTTTGAAGCTACAGCAGGGTATCCAGGCCTTGCTCGACAAAGGTAGCCTCCAGGTTGAAGATTTGTCTGTCCAAGAGTCTGTGGAAGGGGTTGAGGAAGAAGGGTTTGAAGATGCTACTGATGAATTCGCAGATATTGTTCCTACTGATTCTGTAACCCGTGATGATGTATTTATTTTTTCCAATGTGGATAATCCTGATGTAATTGAACTTGATCCCGATGTTTCGGATGCTTGCATTTCAATGAATGAGATTTCTGAGTACGACTGTGATGTTGCTACTATCACTATTTTCTAACCAACTAATCAAATCAGTGTGCCAAAAGCGCAACCCGTGCCACCAGTGCGACGATCTACTATGACCATCACAACCCCTGGTCCTTTACCTTTCACCAGTGAAAGGGCCATTCCTTGGCATTATGGGGGGAGCGTGTATACGCACGATCATAGGGGGGAACAGCCACTGAGAGTAGAAGAGGGTCCGAAGCCTGAACTTGACGGTCCCGCAGTGGATAATGTCGGTGGAATCGGCCGATTCACCAGGAGTGGTAGATTGTTCTCACCACCGGTTACCCAAGCTGATAATGCTGATGCTGTGGCGAAAACCAAAGGCAAGCAAGTCGTGAATGAGGGTACCTCTGCACCCCAAGATGGTTCTGAGCCCACTTTTGCAAAGGATGTGGACGAGCTCCTGAGAATCATAAAGAAAAGCGACTACAAGGTAGTCGATCAGTTGATTCAGACTCCGTCCAAGATATCCATTCTCTCACTCCTGTTGTGTTCGGAGGCACACAGGGAGGCACTTCTGAAGGTTCTTAATGCTGCATATGTGCCTCACGAGATCTCAGTAAACCAACTAGAAGGGATCGTTGCAAATGTTCATGTAGGTAACGGGTTGGGTTTTACCGATTCTGACTTAACGCCAGCCGGACGCAATCATAACAAGGCTCTGCACATCTCGATGGAATGCAGAGACACCGTGCTATCGCATGTTCTGGTGGATACAGGCTCCTCTCTCAATGTGCTACCCAAGAGAGCCCTGTCAAAGTTAGAAGTAGAGGGTTTGGCCTTGAAACCTTCAGATCTTATTGTGAGAGCCTTCGATGGTTCTAAGAGATCGGTGTTTGGAGAGGTAGAATTGCCAATTCTGATTGGATCACAAACCTTCAACACTGTCTTCTATGTGATGGATATCAGTCCTTCCTACAGTTGCCTGCTGGGTCGTCCTTGGATCCATAATGCTGGGGCAGTCTCTTCAACTCTACATCAGAAGATTAAGTTTCCGGTTAACGGACGAATTATCACCGTCTGTGGTGAGGAGGACATCCTGGTCAGTAACTTGTCTACATTCAAGTATGTAGAGGTAGAAGGTGAAATTCATGAGACTCTGTGTCAGGCTTTTGAGTCAGTTCAAGTCAAGGATGCAGCTCCGGTGGAAGAAGTCAAGGCGGGTGCCTCTATCTCATCCTTTAAGCAGGCACGGGCCGTGGTGGATTCAGGTGTTGCTCCCGGTTGGGGGCGTCTGTTGGAATTACCAGTGAAAGAAGATAAGTTCGGTATTGGGTATCAGCCAGCTCTGACTTCTACAACACTTCAGGGGCCGATCACTTTCTCCAGTGTTGGCGTCATTCAGTATGGTCAAGTCTCTGCAGTCAATAAAGAAGATGGTTGTAGGGATTGTGACATTGACAACTGGGTGCGTCCGAGGATCCCGGGTGAAGTTCTCAACAATTGGTCTTCTGAGGAGATTATCCAAGTCACTCTTCTTGAAGAGTAATTTTCTTTGTTTATTCATGCATATCCAAGTCTTACGTTCCGCCCAGGGCGTAATGACTCATTGTAGGGCCCATCTATGTGACACTTGCATTTTTTATCATAAATAAAGGACGTATTTTTGCATTCAAATATTTCGTTCCCTGTCTTTCTATTTTTGCAGTTTTTCAAAATAAAAAAATGGCAATGTTTTGTTTAGTTTTCACTTCTTGTTCACACTCATAAGCACATACCATCACTCATGCAGATGCACATCACCGGATCCTATTGATAACGGTTCTTCTATGGCTCGCTTCGACTTTGAAAATCCAATCTTTCAAGCTGAAGAAGAGGATGATGAAGATTGTGAACTCCCTGAAGAACTTACCAGGTTATTGAAACAAGAGGAAAGGGTTATTCAACCGCATCAAGAGTCTGTTGAAGTGATTAATCTCGGCACCGAAGACGCCAAGAGAGAAATCAAAATAGGGGCTGCTTTGGAAGATAATGTGAAGAAAGGGCTGATTGAATTGCTGCAAGAATACGTTGACATCTTCGCCTGGTCTTATCAGGACATGCCTGGGCTGGACACAAACATCGTGGTACACCGCTTGCCTCTCAAAGAAGGTTGTCCTCCGGTCAAGCAGAAGCTCAGAAGAACAAGACCAGAGATGGCTGTCAAGATAAAGGAAGAAGTGCAAAAGCAGTTGGATGCAGGATTTCTAGCAGTCACCAATTATCCGCCATGGGTTGCGAACATCGTCCCAGTACCTAAGAAGGACGGAAAGGTACGGATGTGTGTCGACTATCGGGATCTGAACAGAGCTAGCCCTAAAGATGATTTCCCATTACCTCACATCGACGTTTTGGTGGATAATACAGCTCAGTTCTCGGTATTCTCCTTCATGGATGGTTTTTCTGGCTATAACCAAATCAAGATGGCACCAGAAGACATGGAAAAGACAACTTTCATAACCCCATGGGGCACCTTCTGCTACAAGGTGATGCCGTTTGGTCTGAAAAATGCCGGAGCAACATATCAACGAGCTATGGTAACTCTGTTCCATGATATGGTTCATCATGAAATCGAGGTTTATGTGGATGATATGATTGCCAAATCTCAGACAGAAGAAGAACATTTGGTGAATTTGAAGAAACTGTTTGAGCGTTTGAGGAAATTCAAACTGAGACTTAATCCGAACAAGTGTACTTTCGGGGTGAGATCTGGAAAATTGTTGGGTTTTATTGTTAGTGAAAAAGGGATTGAGGTGGATCCAGCCAAAGTAAAAGCGATACAAGAAATGCCTGAGCCAAGAACAGAGAAGCAAGTCCATAGTTTCTTAGGGAGGTTGAACTACATTGCAAGGTTCATCTCTCACCTAACAACCACGTGTGAGCCAATTTTCAAATTGCTGAGGAAAGATCAGGCTATCAGGTGGAATGAAGATTGTCAAAGGGCTTTCGAGAAGATAAAAGAGTATCTACAAAAACCTCCAATCCTTATACCTCCAGTTCCTGGGAGACCTCTGATAATGTACCTATCAGTGACTGAGAACTCGATGGGGTGTGTATTGGGACAGCATGACGAGTCTGGTCGAAAAGAGCATGCCATATACTACCTTAGCAAAAAGTTTACCGACTGTGAAATCAAATATTCGCAGCTTGAGAAAACTTGCTGTGCTTTGGCCTGGGCTGCTCGCCGACTGAGGCAGTATATGTTGAACCATACTACCTTGTTGATTTCTAAGATGGATCCAGTGAAATACATATTCGAGAAGCCAGCTCTCACCGGAAGGGTCGCTCGTTGGCAAATGATTTTAACAGAGTATGATATTCAGTACACGTCACAGAAGGCCATCAAAGGTAGTATTCTGTCAGACTACCTTGCCGAGCAACCGATTGATGATTATGAGCCAATGAAGTTTGAATTCCCTGATGAAGACATCATGTTCCTCAAGATGAAAGACTGTGAAGAGCCAGTTGTTGAGGAGGGACCTGATCCAAACGAAAAGTGGACTTTGTTGTTTGATGGGGCTGTCAATGCTAGAGGAAGTGGAATTGGTGCTGTCATTACTACTCCGAAAGGTGCCCACATGCCTTTCACCGCTCGTTTGACTTTTGAGTGCACAAATAATGAAGCTGAGTACGAGGCCTGTATCTTGGGTATTGAGCAAGCCATTGATCTGAGAATCAAGACTCTGGACATCTTCGGAGATTCAGCTCTGGTGATCAATCAAGTGAATGGTGATTGGAATACTCTCCAGCCCACTCTGGTCCCCTACAGAGATTACACGAGAAGACTGTTGACTTTCTTCACAACAGTAAAATTGTATCATATACCTCGTGATGAGAACCAGATGGCAGACGCACTTGCTACTCTATCCTCCATGATCAAGGTAATTCGTTGGAACCATGCTCCCAGGATCGATGTGATGCGCCTTGACAGAGCCGCATATGTGTTTGCTGCTGAACTGGTAGTTGATGACAAGCCCTGGTATCACGATATCAAGTGCTTTCTGAAGAATCAAGAGTACCCTGCAGGGGTATCCAACAACGACAGAAAGACTTTGAGAAGATTGGCAGGCAGTTTCTTCTTGAACAAAGACGATGTGCTGTATAAGAGGAACTTCGACATGGTTTTGCTCAGATGTGTGGACAGACACGAGGCAGACATGTTAATGCAGGAAGTTCATGAAGGTTCCTTCGGTACTCATGCTGGTGGACATGCAATGGCTAAGAAATTGTTGAGAGCGGGTTATTATTGGATGACCATGGAATCAGATTGTTTCAAGTATGCTCGGAAGTGTCATAAATGCCAGATTTATGCTGATAAGGTGCATGTACCGCCGAATCCTCTGAATGTGATGTCTTCGTCGTGGCCGTTTGCCATGTGGGGCATTGACATGATTGGAAAGATTGAGCCGACTGCTTCCAATGGGCATCGCTTCATCCTTGTTGCCATCGACTATTTCACCAAGTGGGTCGAGGCAGCGTTGTTCGCGAATGTCACCAGACATGTGGTTGCCCGTTTCATCAAGAAAGAAATCATTTGTCGCTATGGGATTCCCGAAAGAATCATTACTGATAATGGTTCTAATCTCAACAACAAAATGATGAAGGAGTTGTGTCAGAACTTCAACATTCAGCATCACAATTCTTCCCCTTACCGCCCTAAGATGAACGGCGCTGTTGAGGCGGCAAATAAGAACATAAAGAAGATTGTGCAGAAGATGGTCGTCACGTACAGAGATTGGCATGACATGCTACCTTTCGCCTTGCATGGGTACCGCACTTCAGTACGTACATCGACCGGGGCAACCCCTTACTCCCTTGTGTATGGTATGGAAGCAGTCCTACCTGTTGAAGTGGAGATTCCTTCTCTAAGAGTCTTGTTGGATGTCAAGCTAGACGAAGCTGAATGGATTCGGACAAGGTTCGATGAGTTGAGTCTTATCGAAGAGAAGCGAATGGCATCCATTTGCCATGGGCAGTTGTATCAAAGTCGGATGAAGAGAGCCTTTGATCAGAAAGTGCGTCCTCGTTGTTTCCAAGTTGGAGATTTAGTTTTGAAAAGGATCCTTCCTCCTCAGACAGATCACAGGGGCAAGTGGACTCCTAACTATGATGGACCGTATATTGTCACCAAGGTTTTTGATGGTGGGGCTTTAATGCTTGCAACTATGGATGGTGAAAACTTCACTTCCCCTGTGAACTCAGACGCAGTTAAAAAATACTTCGCATAAAATAGACCCGCTGGACAGTAAAAAGAATAGTCCAGGCAAAAAATGGGCATCCCGACGAACCAAGAAAATGAAAAGGTTCGGGCAAAAATTAGGGATTAAAAATGAAAAGATCGTACACCCGGTAAGTTGAAAACCTGAAAAGGCAACTTAGGCAAAAATGGGTATCCCGGTGGATTGAAAACCCAAAAAGGGCGATCCAGGCAAAAGTTAGGGATTAAGCGAATGACTGTGTTCTGAGTTAGTTCTGAATCTCATCTCATGTCGATGACTGGAAATTTTTGAAAGGTAGGAAACAGTCCAATCACCTTTTCAGAAGGCTGATCATCTGGAGGATCTTGAAGACGAGCAAGTCATAGCAGAATTGGAACCCAATAGAAATCCATTTCACATTGCCATTAGATTAACTTCTGTTTTTATCTTTTGTGCGATTACCTCTTTCCAGGGATTGCTTCCTAATGTAAATGCCTATTCAGAGGCCATTCAATCAATAAAGTCATGTTGTTCAGTATATCTCTGTTTTCATTTTTCATTTTACTGTTTTGTTTGCAAAAATGACGTCCGAATTTTTGATAAACATTGCATCATGACACATAAGGGCTTTACAGGTACATGCTTAATAAACATTTAAAATTGCTGTAAATTTTAAGTGCTTTGGATCGTCTATTCAGAACAGATACCCTCGGGGCATTTCCTTAAAATCCCTTGCAGATGATCGTGAATATCTTCCCCAGTGAGGTCACCAACAGACAAATTCGGTGTCTTATCCCTGCAGAGCTGATCAGAGCGTTGGATTCTTCAATCCCCAGCAGTTTCTCACCACCGTACTTCCCCAAGCGGTTGTTTCAGGACATACACTCCCCAGCAGAGTTGACAGTGCCAGACTGTATCTTCCCAGCAGAAGTGGCTGCTCCTTAGAGTTCGATGCCAGATCGATAATCCCAATTCCAGATCCATGGTTTCTTTTCTTGAAGCAGAACCTCGGTACCGTATCAGTGTTTGCTCCCCCTGCTGAGTCATCTCTCGCAAATCATGGTTGCCAGAACCATTGTAGCTTTCCTCAGCAGCAGGCTTCCAATGCCATTCTTTCCCCGATCAGAGTCTCGGTATGGCCAGAACACCGCATGACTAGTCATCTCCCCACAGAGTTCTTTGCGCTGTGCATCTCCAACAGCCTTGCCAGGGTCCAGAAGATGGTGATCATTTCCCCAGTAGACCCCCTGCCTCAGCTTGCATTCTACCCAGCATTTTGCATCCCTGCATGTAGAATCATATTGCATTGCATCCTTCCAAATCGCGTAGCATTTCCATTTTCATGGAGCATTACGCCATTGAAAAATTCAAACATACGCATGTAAGCATAAAACATTCTCGGTATCCCAAGTGATAAGCTAGAAGTTGTTTCCAGTACTCAGATTGAAGATTGTTCATCCCCAGCAAGTGTCATTGGCCCATGCGCCGCCTCTATTATCATTCCCTATTTCTGCCGATGCCGACGGGCATGAAGTTTTCCGATATTCAGATCGAAGTGGCATTCAGGCCAGTTTTCCGATATTCAGATCGAAGTGGCATTCAGGCCAGTGTTCCGGTATCCAGACCGAAGTGGCATTCAGGCCAGTGTTCCGGTATCCAGACCGAAGTGGCATTCAGGCCAGTGTTCCGGTATCCAGACCGAAGTGGCATTCAGGCCAGTGTTCCGATATTCAGATCGAAGTGGCATTCAGGCCAGTGTTCCGATGTTCAGATCGAAGAAGTTTCCGACGGTCAGGTCGATGCGACTTGTGGCATTCAGGCCAGTGTTCCGATATTCAAATCGAAGTGGCATTCAGGCCAGTGTTCCGATGTTCAGATCGAAGAAGTTTCCGACGGTCAGGTCGATGCGACTTGTGGCATTCAGGCCAAGTTTCCGATGTTCAGATTGAAGTCATTTCCAGTATTCAGATTGATGAGCGGCATTCAGGCCATGGTTACTTCTGCGTTACCATTTATTTTGGTATCCAGGTTAACATTCTTTTTCGGTATTCAGACTGACTCTCACCGTACCAGACGGATTCTTCTTCCAAGGAATTGTTACTTCACTTCACTTCAGTGCAAATTTTTGGGCTTTTATTGTATTCAATCCCTCGATACCTCGAAAGTATGAAAGCCGCTGCTATCTTCTTTCCAGGCCTCCAGTTGATTGAATAGGGGCAGCTGTAACACCCCAAAATTTGCCCTCCTCACTCATGCATTCATTTTTTAGGTCATTTAGCATTTCATACCACATTGCATCATGTCAATCGGGATTAGCTCCAAGAAGCTCGGACATCATCCAGGACACTTTGTGAGTTTTATTCAAATGGTCAGTCAACACAAGGAAAAGACTTGAGGTACTACCAACAGGGCCAGATGAGGCCTATTCACCGTGCAAATCGCCAAGCTGGAAGAAGCGAGAATCTGCTGCTGAGCTGTCATGCTCGCTAGGCGAGCAGATGCTTCGCCTAGCGAAGAGTACTGTCATGCTCGCTAGGCGAGCAAATCCTTCGCTAGGCGAAGGACGCGCATTTCAGAAATATCAGAAAGTTTTGGGCCTGAGCTGTCCTCATTCAAAGCCCACAAGCTGCGAAATTTGACCTATAAATACCAGAGTAGTCAATGAAATAAGGCCTGAACACTGGCTGAACAGAAAAGACCAGAGACCGGAGAAAGAGACCTAGGAACTACTCTGCAGCAACCTTCAGGCAGCTCTGAGAAGTTCACTCCGCCTCACACGAACCCTAGTGCTACTTTGCAGATCCGGCCGCACCATTCAATCCTAATCAGTCTCTCTCATCAGATATGCCTTTGTTCCTACTACTTTACGCCTCGAATTTGAATATTGTGAATATATGAGGTAACATCTGGTTTTGCCCACGGGTTTATATTTGTGTATGAATATGTATAACAATATCTTGAATGTTTTAATCATTTTCGTTTATGAGTTGGATACCACAGGGTTTCGGATCATAGAGATCGAACTGTTATCAAGGAGGAATCCAAAACCCGCAGGCCTTCGCTAGCCGCTTCGCTAGGCGAGCCTGTAGCGAAGCTTCGCTAAGCCTTCGCTAGGCGAAGCAGTCGCGAACGTGACAGTATCTGCTTTTTGTTCTGTTTTGTTCTAACCTATTTTTGGTGTTGCCATGCCATTGCTTTCCCGGGATCTCACCTTGTTTGTCTAACCTTTTTGTCGAGTTTTTGTGAGGACTTATACACTCTTGCAGGGATACCATTCGGAGGTTTATTCTGACTACTCGTATTGACTGATTTTCTTTGATGGTCTAGCTGGAGAGATCTCAGGGTTGCTAATCTCTTAGTTGCTGAAACTTCGGATCTTTATCCGTGTGGTAATTTTTTCCCTTTCTCGTACTTTATCGCTTTCTTAGCTGGAAGACCTCGATAGGAGGCAATGTTTGAGCCCCTTGGTGGCATTTTACTTTGAGATACATGTTTTGTGTTTTGTATTCATATCCCCACATGCAGCGCGATTCCTTCGTCAAGAACTGCCTGTTTGCCCTCGAGCATCCCAAACCCTAAAACCCAAAGCAACACGTTTACTCCTTCTACTACAGGCGAGTAAGTCTCCAAAGGTCGAGCATCCGGTAGATTGCGTAGTGACGTTGTTCGTCCAAAACCCAATCCATAACCCCGTAGTTAGCCGAACTACGGCTTGCTCTGATTCTCATTCCAGATGAGATACGTAGGCATAAGACGCGATGTCTTAGCGAGCACACATCCCCCAACCCATAGGTCAGCCGAGCTACGAAGACTCTGATTCTCATATTCAGATGAGATACGTATGCAGTGGGTGCGACATCCGCGCGAGTCATTTTCATTTAACCCTTTTTTTTTTTGGCAAACAGCACAAGATAAACCCACACCCTTTAGACGAAAATCACAAAAGTGGATCCCGTAGAGTACTACGGATGCGTAGGGGTGCTAATACCTTCCCTTCGCATAACCGACTCCCGAACCCAAGATTTTGGTTGCGAGACCTTGTCTTTTCCTTTCCTTTTTCCAGGTTTACTTCGAGCGTTTCCTTTCCCTCCTTTGGGATGAATAACGCACGGTGGCGACTCTTCTGTCTTTTTTCTTTCGCCGGTTGTTTTCTCGCGCACTGTATTTTTCAGGTTCCTTTCCTTTCCTTTTTTCCATTTAGTGATCCTTACGAATGGGCATGATCAGTGATAGAATCGTTACCTCTTGTGGCGATTCAAACCTTAGGTGCAGATCTCTGATAATGATCAAAACCTTTGATACAGATCCACGGGGCGATCACGAACGTTGAACGATGACAACGTCTCTACTTAGTCCACACGAACAGATTCCTTCAATCGCAGTGCTAGCTGTTATGAATGAAGGCTTTGAGTGAGAGAGAGATACGAAATTCCAACTCTTCAGTTGTGTTTTCTGTCTCAGTGAGTTACAATGCTTCTACCCAAGGGGTTCTATTTATAAAACCACTTGTGTGGGCTTCAAGCCAAAAAGCCCACTTAAGTGCATTTTGGCCCATGTCTCATAATATGCCAAAATCACTTAAGTACTTGGTACCTTACCATATTTCGTATTCTACTTAAGTACACCGTACCTTACGATGTTCCTTAATTATTCTATCTCTCATCAATCCGTCCTTTGTGTGTGACCCTATAGGTTTTCGCGGCGTTGGCAATTATATTAAATCACGCATTTAACATAATAAACAGTGAGCGGTATCTAGCAACACATCACTGCTACCCAAGTCACGAAAATGTCATGTGATCTGACAAAACCTCCTGTGATAATAATTATGTGTATAATTACCCCTTTGCCCTTATGTCTATATTGAACACAAGGTATAGACCGTGTCACCCTTGTCCAGTTCAATATTGGGCCCATAGACATTTATCCTGTTACGCAGGATGGGCAAATTCCATCTAGGACACTCATGTCCCTCAGCATGCTTTGTGGAGTACCCATCAACTGTCTTTATGGTTATCCAGTTACGGACAACGTTGGATCAGCAACAAAGCACTCGACTCTACATCTAGGATCCATAGTGGTTTCAGGTCGAAGAGTGGTATACACTATTATCACCATGAGAATAACTTATGACACTTTGCATAACTTTCTATATAGTATTCTCATAGCGGGTCAATCCGGTATAAATATTACTCCTAATATTCATACCTATGTTTAAGACTTGATAACTCTTTATCCATGATCCATGAGATGTGATCATCAGTCTACAAACATAATAGTCTTAATGCTTTAATGTTATCCCACTTCACACTAAAGCTCGACTACGGATACTTTAAGAATAATGCCCTTATGTTTAATGTGTTCTCATGATTAAGTCACACTTAATACATTAAACGGACTATCTATTCTAGGGACTTTATTAATCAACCATAATAAAGAAAATGCCTTTAAATAATTTGATACAAGTACCAAAAGTATTGGCCTCTAGGGCTTACACCAACAATCTCCCACTAGCACTAGAGTCAATCAGGCATACCCCGTATGCCCATTGATCTAGTATGGCCATCATGCTTCTGTTGCGCAAGAGGCTTTGTCAGTGGGTCAGCTATATTGTCAAGTGTAGGTACTTTACATATTTTTGCACAACGCCTAAGTATGTGTTTGGATCCTTGGTGAGATCTAGGCTCCTTAGCTTGTGCAATAACACCATTGTTATCATAATAGAGACCAATAGGATCCACAATGCTAGGGACTATGCCAAGTTTATTGATCCAAACAGCTTCCTTTGCTGCACTTAAGGCAGCAATATACTCGACCTCAGTTGTAGAATCAGCAACTGCATCTTGCGTTGAACTTTTCAAGCTCACATTGCCACCATTTAAGCAAAACACATAACAGATTGGAATCATTCATATTAAAGTGTCTCAACACTTTGTCTATGTATGTACTCTGACTTAAGCAGTTTTGTGATCTATCTCTATAGATTCTGATTCCTAATATATAGGCTGCTTCACCTAGGTCCTTCATAGAAAAGCATTTCCCCAACCAAGACTTTACTTGTTGCTGTCGCATCCGCGAAAAACAACCGGCGGGCAAAAACAAAACAAACAGAGCCGCCACCGTGCGTTATTTATCCCAAAAGAGGGAAAGGAAACGCTCGAAGTAAACCTGGAAAAGACATGGTCTCGCGACCAAAGAGAGATGGGATCGGGAGTCGGTTATGCGAAGGGAAGGTATTAGCACCCCTACGCATCCGTCGTACTCGACGGGATCCACGCTCAGAAAGATATAAAAAAGGTTGCTAAACACTGCTCAAAAGAATGCACACACACACTGAAACAACACAGGTGGGAAAAAAGAGGAAAGGGCTCGCTAGGATATTGCATCCTATGCCTACGTATCTCATATGGAATGAGAATCAGAGCTACCGTAGTTCGGCTCACGCACGCCGAAACAAAACACACGCAAATAGGCGAACATGGAAACCGAATGCCAATCACTGGACTTACATCAGACTCCGAACCAACAAACACACGCTGGAAACCAACTGCCAATCGCTGGACTTACGTCAGACTCCACACAAACAAACGCCAATAGGATACGGAAGGCCAATCGCTGGTCTTACATCCATCTCCTAACACACAAGAGGGTTAACAAACAAACAAGTTACTAAGGAGTCTGGCACTCGAGCCTAGTAACTGTCAAGCAAACACACACAAAAAAGAAAAAGGGTGCCCGAAGAGATCTCGTACGATCTCCTGCCTACGTACCTCATCTGGTATGAGGATCAGGGCAACTTAGTTCCCCTTAACAGGGGAGAAACTTTCTCCTAACCAGAGACTGGGAAATGACAAACTAGAAGGGAGACTGACTCGAGCCTAATAGTTATCATGTAATCCACAATGGCCCTAGGTTGAGGTTTCTATCTAACTTGCACAGGCAGCAAGCTATCCTAAACAACACCAGCAAAGCAAACATACACACAATTAGCACACACTATATACAAACAAAGTGGGCTCACACAGGGTTAGGCCTTAGTCAAGGGGTCATGTCAACCTCGACAAACAAGCCACTGTAACAGAGTGATGTTAGCTCTTAACCCTAACATTGAGAGTTAGGGTGAAGCAGATGAAATGGGAAGTGAGGGTAAGACCTCACAGCTCTTATCCCTGGCCTGGGAGAGCTTCAGACAAATGAAAGTGTGGGAGTTCGGAAAGTTGGAACTCTTATCCACATATGACTGACACAACAAAGATCTTGGGTTAATATCCACAATGCATCAACACAAGGTGTGTGAGCAAAGTGGATGACACACAGAATAGCAGGAGATGGATTGCACATCTCATTTATATGCCAATTGCCTTATCAAAGGACTTTTCCTACTTGGCACAAAAATAAACAAACACAAGCATTGCCTCTTAAGGAGGGCTTCAGACAGGTGCCTGCCCAAGTAACAGGACAGGTCTTCCAGACTACATGAAGTCAGAGAGTTATACCTATGTGGTTAAGCAACCAAACAAAAGCAAGTTCAAATTGAACTTAAGCAACTTATGTACCTGTGGAAACATCACACAAGTCAGTTAAACTGTACAGACAAACAGACAATATCAATATCAACAGTCAAACCCAATAAGCAAAGGCATAAGCCACAAGTCAAACTCAAATGAGTTAACAACCCTACAAAACACACAAAGTTAGTAGTCAAAAGCAAGCATCAAATGCTCAAGTGAGGTTGCATCATGAACCACATAACCTGGATGTTTAACCTGAAATCAAAGCTCAAAGATGAGACAAACCACTAGGTCAAGGCCTAGGGTCAAAGATGGAGAAAAAATCCAAAACAGAACATGAAATTTAACATGAATTAACTTCAATCACTTAAGTATACAATCCAAAATGTCTCATCTCAATATCATTCACCAAATTCATTTCATGAACCAAATATGGCAAGGTATGCACATTGAAAGCACATTGTGACAACAAAATGAACAAATGCACAATAATTCAAAAATGGTTCAAATAATCTTGAGAAAATTCATGAGTAAACATAACATACAACATGACCATCACACAAAAAATTAGAGCATTTGGACAACATTAAGCATGGTAATCAAATTATATAAGGCAAGGCAATTGAAACAAGCTCAAATGTGACACATCTTGGTACATCAACTTAGCACAAGCCTAAAACAGAAATGGTAAAAGGTAAAAACCTCAAATCAAAGCCAAAACAACCTTTAACATGTCTAGAAAGAGTGTGCCAAATTTCACATCCATTGGATAAACAACCAGCATTTCACAAACAAATGAAAATCAATACTATTCAAAAGCTCATACATGGAAATCCAGAAAGAAAAATCTCAATCAAATCAGAAATAATTCCAAAAATTCCACAAAACATCATGAGCATTCACAACATGCATATCAAGCACCATACAAAAAATCAAAACATTTGGAGATCATTTGATAAGGCAAATTCATCAATCATGTTGGACAAGCAAAGGTGTGACACAAATTGTCACACCTAACTTAGAAAAATCATAACTCAGCAATGGCAATTGATTAAAATGCAAACTCAACACCAAAATGTCCAGAGAGATGTCTAGTTTCTACATGTAAAATTTCATGAGCATTGGATAAGAATTGAGCATTTCACAAATGATATATCAAGGCAATGTCAAGAATGCATACATGTACACAAACCCTAGGGCAAAAAATTATTCAGCCAAGCACAATTTGCAAAATAATATTAAAAAAAACTAGACAAAAAATTTGACACAATGCAAAAAACCACATATTTTTTGGATGATGATTTAATTTGTTATGAATTTTAGAAGTTAAAGGAAAAATAAAAAAAATCATGAAGCAACATGTACATGAACACATGGAGGGAAAAGAAAAATATGTGAAGGCTTTTGAAATTGTGGAACCGCCTGGAATCGAACTAGGCGCGTTTTTGAATTTGGTTTTGGCGCCCAAGCCAAAACGACGACGTTTTGGCGCCCAAACCCTAGGCGCTGCATGGCATGGATTTCGTAGCTAATCCAGAAAATTCCTAGCTAATTTCGTAGCTAATTTCCTAGCAGATTCGTAGCAAATACTGGACAGCAAGGTTGAAGATGAAGATCATCTTCCAAATTTCCAGATTTTCAAAACATCACCAAAACTCAAAATCAAGCACAACATGATGCATTATTTTTCACGTACATCATAAATCCATGAATCAATTACACAAAAACATCATCAAATGCATGGATCGAATGAAATAAAGTTTATAATCAAAACTTCAAATGACCATATCTCACTCGTTTCAACACCAAATCACTCCATTCAAAGCTCAGTTTCATCACCATTAAAAGATCTACATGATAGGCCTAATGAATTGAAGAATTAAAGAGGTCGAAAAACCTACCTCTTGATGAGCAGTCCCTTGATTCACGCGTTTCCAAGGTTCTTGATGCTTTAGATCTTCTCCAATATACTCCTTAAGATGAATGATGATGAATATGAGGCTCAAATGCTCTTGAATCAACCAGAATTGGATTTCACCATTGTTGCTTAACCTTGATGTATGCTTCAACCTTGCCACGATTTCGTTTGAATCTTCCTTCAATCTTGCTCACAAATGCTACCAGATGATGAATTGATCAAGAAAAATGGAGTGTGTTTGAAGAATTTCAAAGAAAAAAGTGAGAGAAAATTTTCATGAACTTTGTGATTCTAGATCTAAGATTGGGAATTATGAAAAACAGTTAGAGATTAGGGCTTTATATGCAATGCTAATCATGATTAATTATGCCTAAACCAAATGCTAATGAAATGGATTAAGTTTGGAGGTGTTTTGGAAAAAATGAGCTTTTCACCCTATGCATGAAAATGCATGGTGAACAGTACGAATTTCCACTTAATTTCACTTCAAATGATGTTTTGGAGCCAATGGTGAGGGTCACAAGTGCAAATAATTCACCAATTTCAAATTCCATTTTTTCCCTCCAAAATGCAAGTGAATTTCCAAATATTTATGTGAATGTAATGTATGTCATATAATGCCAAATTTGGAAACTAGAGGTTAAAACAAGAACAATGCAAAAAGAGCCATCTCATTTGGACTTATGGTTTGAAAGTTATGCTCCTTTGAAGTTCCATGTTCACTTGACCAAGATTGATCCATATCTCTTCAACCACACATGAGAAATTGATGATCTTGGACTTTTTGGAAATGGGAGAGAAAGATATACAACTTTCATGTTCAACAAAATTTCATTTGAAGCTTTATTGATGATGTAATCTTGAGGAGAAAACCTTTCCATTTTTGGCAATTTCAAATTATAAGTCACTTTCTATTTTTGGAAAATTTTGTCCTGACTTTATTTTCTTCAAAGTTGATGTTTGAAATGTCAAATGAGACTTGTTTGAACATGAATGAAGTATTTCTAACCACTTCCCACCTCCAAATCCAACAGTTGACTTTTGGTTGACTTTTGCAGTTGATAGATGACTTGGTCATGCACAGATGAATCTGAGCCTCAATCTCTTGATGAAGTGGCTCCAAAATGAAACCCTAGCTTATACAAGCTCAACAAAACCATATGATGATCCCCATCTCAATGAAGATCTCATCTCCTTAAAAAACCCTGACTGGCATAACTCCACTGATTAGGGTTGACCAGAGGTCAAAACCCTAATCCCAAGGAACTGATGAGGCACAATGAACCTCCTGGTGATGATGAGACCAATGATGATGGTGATGTACCATTTCAACCAAGATGATGATCAATCTCCTTGAGGAACCAAGAAACCCTAATGGAAGCACAAACCCTCAGATGGTTAGTGATCAATTCATGAGACCCTCAGGCTTGCATCTCTTAACCTCTCCATCTTCTGAGAAAGACCTAGGAGGATGACTTGCTTATTGCTTCCACATGATATGCAAAGATGTAATGACTAATGTCCTAAAAATGAAATGCAATATGCTAAGCTAGTCCCAAGAGAGGAGGGCAAATTTTGAGGTGTTATAGCTGCCCCTATTCAATCTACTGTGAACCTGTCGATATGAATAGCCTCGGCTTTCAGATGATCAGGGTGAAGAGTGATTGAATACCAAGAACAGACGAACAATTTGCACTCTGATGGGAAATAATTAACAATGCATGTCGGAACCGGCAAAGAAGCAATTCTAAAAAAAACCATCCGTCTGGTACGGAGAAAGTCAGCCTGAACACCGAAACAGAAATGTTGACTTGACCTGGATACCAAAATAAATGGTAACACAGGAATAACCATGGCCTGAACACCACATATCCTCTGGGGATTATTATTACCCTTTTTTTTTTACTTTTCTTGAACCCCGAAACTTTCTGATGATTTCCTCTTTTTCGTTTTCTTGAACCCCGAACAAATATTTTCTTTTGCGCGAATGATCCCGATCACCGCATTTGAACCCCGACAACTTTATAGTAGTCTTGTTTGCTAAATAATGAACCCCGCTCTCCATTTTGAACCCCAGTCGCCTGACGATAGCTCGCGATCGCCATTGTGAACCCCGTTCTCCAGAAAACACCCCGTGTCTCCCTTTCTCCATTTGGACCCCGTTCTCCAGAAAATGCCTCAACACTTCCTTTTCTCCATTTGAACCCCGCTCTCAAGAAAATGTCGCAACACTTCCTTTTCTCCATTTGAACCCCGCTCTCCAGAAACTTGTGATAATTCCGCTGGCAACGTCGGAAATAACACCAAAACACCACTCTGATGGCGACATATCAGAGGGTACACCTTCACAAAAGGAAGGTAACATGTGCATCTCTTCCTCAGAAAACACCCATAACGACCTCTGTTGACCTCAGCCAAAGTCTAAGGTGACACATGAACAGAAGACAATCCTGAGGACCTCATCCCGGATATAATCTCCAACTCCAATCTCCGTTTGAACCTCGCTCTCCAGAAAATGACTCAACACTTCCTTTTCTCCAATTGAACCCCGCTCTCTAGAAAATGCCGCAACACTTCCTTTTCTCCAATTGAACTGTATTTTCGCGCTGATCGCGTAACATCCTTTGATTTTATTTCCATCTCCGCCCGACGGAAAAATTTCCTCCAATATCGTACTACTGGGGAACCTTGCTACTCCAACGTCATGATGCTAAACTCCTCAGAGTAACATCTCCCAATTCTATCTCGCACGGCAGAAATTTCCTCCAGTATCGCACTACTGAGGAACACGGTTGACCCAACACCACGATGCTAAACTCCTCGGAATAACATCTTCACCATCCGACAAAACCAATTCTCAGGCGGTGACCACGGCTCGAGTAACTGATACTTGCAATGCTGTTGATTTTCCAACTAGCAAAACCACTTCTCAAACGGTAACCACGGTCTGAGTAGCATCTTCACCCACCGGGAAAACCAAATCTCAAACGGTAACCACGGCTTGAGACTAGCCTATGCTTGCAATGATCATGCATGACTATTTTCAGCGTAATGCTCCATAATCCTGGAAATGCTACGCGATTTATTATGAAATATGCTATGCTTAGCTACATGATGAATGCATAAAAGGTATCCCCCTCAAGGGACTCTTCTGGGGAGCTCGAGGCACTCTGCTGAGGAACCCGACAACACTCCGATCTCCACCCTGCTGGGGAATAGCACTGCTGCTGGGAAATAGGACCACCTTTACCAGGGATAACCTCTCCTGCACCCGATCCACTTGGGGACTTCGCTGGGGAAAGAACCACCAACGCACTCTGTGGGGAAACCAACAATCTCTGGCTTGCTGGGGATACAACAATCCTGACTCCGCTTGGAGAAACCAATACCAATAGATACCTCCACTGGGAAATAGCAACTTTCAGGCCTGGCTACTGAGGAAACACCGATCTCAAACCTGCTGGGGGAGATAACCATCCCGACCCTGCTAGGGAAAACACAGACCTTGAATCTGCTGAAGAGGTAATAATCCCAACTCTGCTTGGGGAAACCAGGAAAGTCTGGCGCAGAACACCCGTCGACTCGTCGAACCGTGGCATTCAACTAAACCCAATGCCAGCTTTCCAATTTTGAGAACTCTCAGACTCGTCTGGACTTTTCTGATTCATCATCTTGTATTCTCGACTGCTCCGTACTCTACGGAGAGCGAACTCCTTAGATTGGTACAAACTTTCTAATCTTCAGACTTTGAAGAGTCTTCTTGATTAATATCCAGGGATCGTCGTACGTCTCTCGCCATCTTTTCACCATTCTCGACCTCTTGTCCCTGATTGGACTCTACGGGGATTCTTTTGTCAAAAGCTTCCACATCACCACCTGCAAGTGAGTGAAAATACCTAACAGTACCTGCAAAAGAGATCGTTAGATAAAAACGTGCCCCCGGCGTGTCGAGATTTCAACACTTGGGTCACTCAACCTTCCGAATAAGATTTCAAATTTCAATCTTATAAACATGCATTGGAAGGGACCTGTATGTCTTAAAATGCAAGATTCTTTATCACAAACAATTGGATGTTTTTGCAATCAAAGCGATAATGAAAACAAAAACAAAATTATTTGACTGAATATGCATTTTATTGATTGAAAAAGTGTGGCTCAAATTGAGCAATACAAAGAAACAATTCCTGAAAAGAGGTAATTGCGCACAAAAGGAAAAATCTATCCTAATGGCAATGTGGAACCGCGATCTCATCGAGTTCCAACTTGGTTACACCCCATATGTCCTCAGACTCTCCGTGCTTTCTGCCTTCTGAATAAAACGTTTCCGACTGATCCCTACCGGGGATTATCCATGTGCCTTAACCAAAGCGCAAACGATCATGCTAGACGCAGTTGTTCGTTTCAATCCCTCTTTTGCCTGGACCGCCCTTTCGGGTTTTCAGTCCACCGGGATACCCTTTTTTGCCCAAGCCGCCCTTGCGGGGTTTTCGACTTGCCGGGTGTACAGTTTTTCCTTTTTTTTATCCCTAATTTTTGCCCGAACCTTTTCATCATTTTTTTTCGGTTCGCCGGGATGCCCATTTTTGCCTGGACTATTTTATTCTTTTCGTCCAGCGGGTCTCTTATACGAAGTATTTTTTAACTGCGTCCGCATTCACAGGGGATGGAAAATCCTCGCCATCCATGGTCGTTAGCAACAAGGCTCCGCCAG
Source organism: Lathyrus oleraceus (assembly GCF_024323335.1). Lineage (NCBI taxonomy): Eukaryota > Viridiplantae > Streptophyta > Magnoliopsida > Fabales > Fabaceae > Lathyrus > Lathyrus oleraceus. Next base: position 171,881,372 of record NC_066585.1, on the reverse strand, counting down.
AGAAAACCTTCTTGACCACGAAGGGACCTTTATAATTGGGTTTCCATTTGCCCCTACGATCGTTTTGAGGAGGAAGGATCCTTTTCAGCACCATATCACCCACGTGATACACTCGAGGTCGTACCTTTCGGTCAAAAGCACGTTTCATTCTTTGCTGGTACAACTGCCCATGACAGATGGCCGCCAACCTCTTTTCCTCAATCAGGCTCAACTCTTTGTACCGGGTTCTTACCCATTCAACCTTTTGCAATTTCACGTCCATCAGGACTCTCAAAGAGGGAATTTGAACCTCAACCGGTAGCACAACTTCCATTCCATATACCAACGAGAAAGGCGTTGCCCCAGTAGATGTACGCACCGAAGTTCGATACCCATGCAATGCAAATGGCAACATCTCATGCCAATCCTTGTAGGTCACAACCATCTTCTGCACAATCTTCTTAATATTCTTATTGGCTGCCTCAACCGCCCCATTCATCTTCGGACGATAAGGAGAAGAATTGTGATGCTCGATCTTGAATTCCCGGCACAGCTCTGCCATCATCTTGTTGTTCAAATTAGAACCATTATCAGTAATGATTCTTTCGGGAACCCCATATCTGCAAATGATGTCTCTCTTGAGAAATCTGGAAACAACCTGCTTTGTGACGTTCGCATAAGAGGCTGCTTTCACCCACTTGGTGAAGTAATCAATAGCCACTAATATGAACCGGTGCCCATTCGAAGCCATAGGCTCAATCTTTCCAATCATATCAATGCCCCACATAGCGAACGACCACGGAGACGACATCAAACTCAACGGATTTGGAGGCACGTGCACCTTGTCAGCATAAATTTGGCATTTATGACACTTCCGCACGAAATTGAAACATTGGGCCTCCATTGTCATCCAATAATAACCTGCCCTCAGCAACTTCTTCACCATTGCATTCCCACTGGCATGGGTACCGAACGACCCCTCATGAACCTCTTTCATCAATTGGCTTGCTTCTTTGTCATCAACACATCTGAGCAAGACCCAATCAAAATTCCTCTTGTACAAAACCCCATCCTTATTCAAGTAGAACACCATGGCAAACCTCCGCAAAGTCTTTCGGTCCTTCTTCGATGCTCCCTCAGGATATTCTTGGGTCTCCAGATAGCGCTTGATATCGAAATACCACGGCTTCTCATCAACAGCAAACACATAAGCCGGTCTATCCAGACGTCCCACCTCAACACTGGGGAACTGATTCCACCACTGCACCTTAATCAAAGCGGCCAGAGTAGCCAAAGCATCTGCTAAATGATTCTCCTCTCTAGGCACATGATGCATTTTCACCTTGGTGAAAAACGTCAACAATCTCCTCGTATAATCCCGGTATGGAATTAAATGAGACTGATGCGTATACCATTTTCCGTTAACCTGATTTACAACCAAAGCTGAATCTCCATATATAACAAGGTTTTTCATCCTCAAATCAATCGCCTCTTCAATCCCCAAGATACAAGCTTCGTATTCAGCCACGTTGTTGGTGCACTCAAATGTTAGCCGGGCAGCAAAAGGAATGTGGGATCCTTTCGGCGTAACCAAAACAGCACCCACACCGCTACCATTCACGTTAACGGCCCCATCAAACATCAGAATCCATTCGGATCCGGGGTCAGGCCCCTCCTCCAGGATTGGTTCCTCGCAATCTTTCGATTTGAGGAACATGATGTCCTCATCAGGGAACTCAAACTTCATCGGTTGATAATCCTCGATGGGTTGCTGGGCGAGGTAATCAGACAATACACTCCCCTTGATCGCTTTCTAAGAGGTATACTGGATATCATATTCAGTCAAAATCATTTGCCACCTCGCAACCCGTCCGGTCAATGCTGGCTTCTCAAAGATATACTTGATTGGATCCATCTTGGAAATCAATAAAGTGGTATGAACTAGCATATACTGCCTCAGTCGGCGAGCAACCCAGGCCAAAGCACAACAAATTTTCTCGAGCAGTGAATATCTTGTTTCACAGTCGGTAAACTTTTTGCTAAGGTAGTACATGGCATGCTCTTTTCGACCAGACTCGTCATGCTGCCCCAATACACACCCCATAGACCCCTCGAGGACCGTCAAGTATAGAATTAACGGTCGTCCCTCCACAGGAGGCATCAGAATCGGAGGCTCCTGCAAATATTCCTTTATTTTTTCAAATGTCGCTTGGCAATCATTATTCCACCTGACCGTTTGATCTTTTCTTAACAACTTGAATATTGGTTCGCACGTGGCTGTTAGGTGAGATATGAACCGTGAAATGTAGTTCAATCTACCTAAGAAACCACGAACCTCTTTCTCTGTTCTCGGTTCAGGCATTTCTCTTATTGCTTTTACTTTAGCATGATCAACCTCGATTCCTTTTTCACTTACAATGAACCCCAGCAGTTTACCGGACCGCACTCCGAAAGTGCACTTGTTCGGATTCAACCTCAGTCTGAACTGTCTCAGCCAGTCGAACAACTTGGCTAGATCTACCAAATGCCCCTCTTCTGTCTGGGACTTTGCTATCATGTCATCAACATAGCATTCGATTTCATGATGAATCATATCATGAAACAAAGTCACCATAGCTCTCTGATAAGTAGCACCGACGTTCTTGAGACCGAATGGCATCACCTTATAGCAGAAAGTGCCCCATGGTGTGATGAACGTTGTTTTCTCCATATCATCTGGCGCCATTTTGATTTGATTATAGCCAGAAAAGCCATCCATGAAGGAAAACACCGAGAATTGAGCTGTATTATCTACCAACACATCAATATGAGGTAGTGGGAAATCATCCTTCGGGCCAGCTCTGTTCAAATCCCGGTAGTCCACACACATTCTCACCTTTCCATCCTTCTTCGGCACCGGCATAATGTTCGCGACCCAAGGCGGATAATTAGTGACAACAAGGAAACCAGCATCCCACTGCTTCTGCACTTCCTACTTAATCTTCATTGCCATCTCAGGTCGAGTTCTGCGCAACTTCTGCTTCACTGGAGGACAATCTGCTCTCAACGGTAGCTTGTGCACAATGATATCGGTATCCAACCCTGGCATATCTTGATAAGACCAGGCAAAGATGTCGACATACTCTTTCAACAAGGCTACCATTCTGCTCTTAACACTTTCCTCCAAAGCAGCCCCAACTTTCACCTCTTTTCTGACCTCGTCGGTACCCAGATTCACAACTTCAACCTGCTCCTCATGCGGCTGAATCACCTTCTCCTCTTGTTTTAACAACCTGGCTAATTCCTCCGGCAGTTCACAATCATCTTCGCCTTCTTCTTCAGCATGATAGATCGGATTGTCGAAGTCATATGAGGGTGTAACAGGATTGTTATCAATGAGATCCGGCGAGAAATCGCATCTGCATGAATGTTGATTCATGCATTGCTTTAGAACCGGAGCGAGACAAATTGAAAAGGAAAATGAAAACATTGCCATTTTTATTTATTTTTTTGTTTTTAAACTGCAAAAATAAATGAAAAACAGGGAACACCGCTTTTAATTGAAAAACATCCTTTTATTTATGATGCAAATTTGCAAAATGAAACATGAGGTGGCCCTTACAATGAACCAGTACGTTTCGGGAAAAACGTATGGCTTCCATGCAAATAAAATTGAAAACAGAAATTATTACTCTTCAAGTAGAGTGATAGTGATGATCTTTTCAGCCTTCCAGTTCTGGACTTCCGTCCCTGGTGCGCACAGCTTTATCCACTGATCAATCTCGCAGTCACTGTCGGCTTCTTCACCCACCATACAGATGTGATCTGGATCCAGCATTCCAGCACTGGTGAATGTGAACGAAGGACGACGTCCTCTACCTTGTCCTGACGAGCCTCGGCCCGACTGATAACCAACCCCGAATCGGTCTTTCTTGGCAGCGATGTCCATCATCTTCCCCCAACCCGGAGCTTCCCCACTCTTCACCACCTCGGCGGCCTGCTTGTACGAAGAAATGGACGGCTTCTCTTCTTCTTTGGCAAAAAGAGCATTCTCCACCTTAACGGTTTCGAATGCTTGACTAGGCGTTTCCCATATCTCACCGTCCATCTCCACGTATTTGAACGATGACAAGTGGCTGACAAAGATGTCCTCCTCCCCACAAACGGTGACGACCTGCCCGTCCCAGATATACTTTAGTTTCTGGTGCAAAGTCGAAGTCACTGCCCCAGCAGCATGGATCCATGGGCGACCCAACAGGCAACTGTATGCCGGCTGAATATCCATGACATAGAATACCGACTTGAACACCTCTGGTCCAATCTTCACCGGGAGCTCAACCTCTCCGAACACCACCCGTTTTCAACCATCAAAAGCCCTCACTATCAGGTCGGTGGGCGTCAGAATCAAACCTTCACAGTCCAGCTTCGCCAGGGCTTTCTTAGGCAACACATTTAAGGAGGAGCCAGTATCCACCAACACGTGCGAGAGCACGACCCCTTTACATTCCATAGCAATGTGCAAAGCCCGATTATGATTCCTCCCATCCACAGTCAGATCAAGGTCGGTGAAACCCAGCCCATGACTGGCATTGACATTTGACACCACCGTCTCCAACTGATTAATCGTGATCTCTTGAGGAACATAGGCTCTCTTCAGAATTTTCAATAAAGCCTCTCTATGCCCCTCAGAGCTTAGCAACAATGACAAGATCGAAATCTTAGACGGCATCTGCTGCAGATGGTCAACAAATTTGTACTCTGACTTCTTGATGATTCTAAGGAATTCTTCCGCTTCATCATCAAGTTCTCTCTCCGACCCACCAGGTGCCGGTGTCACCACTGGAGTACCTTCATTCACTACTTGTTTTCCTCTTGCCCTGGCTAAAGCCTCGGCCTTTTCTTTCTTTTCTTTTTCTCCTTCTCCACCCCTCAAAGTGTCCGGTGCAAACAACCTCCCACTACGAGTGAAACCACTGGGTCCGGCATTATCCACCTTTGAAACGGTGGTTTCACTAGTAGTTTGATCCTCCAGCTTCTCCCCGTTATAGTACACTTCCCCACCATAATGCCACGGCACGGCATCATCTTTGTTATAAGGAATTGGCCCAGGTACCGTGATAGTAACTAGAGCCGCATCGACAAGCGTTGACAAATCAACCGGATCGAAATAGATAGTTATGGTGGAGACATCTTCCTTCACCAAATCAGCCTTCTCGAACCTGAGGCTTCCCTCATCCATCAGCCCCTGGACAGCCTCCCTCAATGATATACACCCATCAGGAGCAACAGTGCACGCAGCACAACCATTATCACAGCCCGGGAAGACCCCATTCTCTAACAGTAGTCTCTTGACCTCGGCCAACGGAGTCTTCAACTGGTCTACCTTCAACAGCCCAATTCTGCCCTCATCAGAGATTGCATTCACCCCCATTTGACCATGCACAGGCATGGGATTAGCATTCACGTTAGGAGATGGAGCAAAGTTGATAGCTTTAGAATCCACCAAGTCCTGGACCACATGCTTAAAAGCTTTGCAGTTTTCTATATTGTGTCCAGGTGCACCTGAGTGAAATTCACATTTGGCGTTTTCATCAAAACTGGCTGGCCTCTGATCAGGTCTCAAAGGAGCCAAAGTTCTCAGTTGTACCAACCCCAAATCCTTCAGCTTTTTCAACAAGAAAGAATAGGTCATAGGTGGCCTATCGAACTGACGATCATTCATTCGTCCTCTCACCTGATACCCAGCCCTCTGCGGTCTCTGTTGAAATGGCTGTCTTTGTTGTTGCGGTTGTTGCTGTTGTTGTTGTTGTTGTTGTGCAGGCTGATTATCAGCAGGAATAGTTACCGCAACAGTGTGCTGGTAGTAACGATCCCTACTCGGTCCCCTTTGGGTATACACAGCGCTGGTGTCACCCTCTTTCTTCCTCTGACCGTTTCCAAAGGGCTTCTTCGATCCAGACGACGAAGCATTACCACCCTGGATTTTCCCCAGCTTCAACCAACTTTCTATTCTCTCTCCGGCCACCACAATGTCGGCGAAATTGGTAACCGGGCATCCAACCATCCTTTCAGCAAATGTCCCCTGAAGGGTACCCATAAACAGATCTGACATCTCTCGATCCACCAACGGAGGTTGAACTCTGGCAGCCAACTCCCTCCATCTCTGTGCATACTCTTTAAACCCCTCATTAGGCTTCTGAGACATACCCTGCAGCTGGGTACGATTAGGAGCCATATCAGCGTTAAACTGGTACTGTTTAAAGAATGCATCGCCAAGATCTTGCCAGCTTTTAATGTCAGAAGACTTCAGCTTGGTGTACCATTCCAGGGATCCTCCGGACAGACTGTCCTGGAAGAAGTACATCCACAGCTTCTGATCCATCGTATAAGCAGAAATCTTGCGGACAAAAGCCTGGAGGTGAGTTTCCGGGCAAGAACTCCCATTATATCTATCAAATGCAGGCGCCTTGAACTTCTATGGGATCACAATCCCCTCAACCAACCCCATATTTGACATGTTGACAAACCCTAGAGTAGCATGACTTTCTAAAGCTCTGATCTTCTCTGCCAGCAACTGAATCTCTTTATTTGGTGGTTGGGCACCATATTGACCAAACGGTTCATTAAGCATGGAGAATTGATCTGCTTCTCTGTCTTCCTCCCTATCCTCTTCAGCCCCAAAGAAAGGAGGAAAGAGATTGTCCTTCAGATTATTGCCCATCGGACCCGGTCCACCACCTGTGGTAGCACCAAAACCACCAGCATTGTTAGTCACTACACCCACAGTTGTCCTCTTTCCACCGTCCCTAGAACCACCAAGACCATGGTGTAGCACCTCAAATTTGCACCTCCCATTTTGTACATTCATTTTCATTTTAGGTCATTAACATTACATAGTCCACTGCATAGCATTGTATCGTCCTTTGCCCAAGTGCAAGTCATCAGACAAGATTAGGTCAAGACTGGTTAGGAGGATCAGTTGTGCAAGCAAGCAAGTGCATATCCTATTGAAGCAAAGCCCTAAGGTTGGTTCAACAAGTTCATATGATCTAGGGATCATTTTGAAGTGGTTTGGCCAAAGGTTGGATGATCAAAGCTCAACAGTCAAGCTGAATTTCATCTGAAACCCTAGAAAGTCAACTGTGGTCAACTGTGCCTGAAATCAGGGATTTGAAGGTGGGAGATGGTTTGAGAGGCCTCATTCATGTCCATACAAGTCTCATTTGACATGTCAAAGATCAACATTGAAGAATTTGAGGTCAGATGAAAAGTTTCCAAAAATAGTAAGTGACCTGTAATTTCAAACTGCCAAAAATGGAAAGGTCTTCTCCTCAAATTTACATCATCATACAAGCTTCAAATGAAATTTTGTCCAACATGAAAGTTGAAGATCTTTCTCTCACCTTTCCAAAAAGTCCAAGAACATGAATTTCTCACGCGTGGTTGGCAAGTTGTGATCAAATCATTGTCAAGATATTTTGAACTTCAAACTTGAATAACTTTCACACCATTTGGCCAAATCATGTGGGGTTTTTTGCTACAATCTCCTTTTAACATGCTCTATCATGATCATTCATCACATTTCATCAAAAATCATCACACAAAAATGGCATTTTTCATTGGATTTGAATTTAAAAAAGGGAGGGAAAAAGTCCATTTTAAAAATATGCATTTTTCATGCTTCCAATCACTTGAATTTGATCTAAAATAACATTTGGAGTGTTTAGCAAGAGATTCGTGCACTGTAGCAAGGTTCTCATGCACATAGGGTGTTTTGACCAACATTAGCATAAACACTTCATTTCATTAATCCTTGCATTTTTGGCTAAGTGAGATTAGGAAGATCATTAATCCATCATATATAAGGCTAATGCTAACTGAATTTGGGATTAACATTCATTCATCTCAGATCTAGATCAAAAATTGCAAAATCTCAAGAACTCTTTCTCTCCATTTTTCTGAAAATTCTTCATAGATCTTGAATTGATCTTCATTGCTCAAGCATCCACAAGCATAGCTGAAGGAAATTGAAGCAAGGATTCATCAATCTCGTGCTGTTTCTTGGACTGTTCGAGTGAGCTTCATCAATGGCAGTTTAGAATTAGAGCATCATCAAGCACAACTGAGCCACGATTTTCCTTCCATTCATCAACCTAAGCATCAAGGAAGTTCTGTTTGCACATCACAAGTCCAGAAAAACACATTTCCAGTGTTGCAGTTCAATTCAGGTTGGAACTCGAATATTGCAATTGCTAAAATGTTGATGTGCCTTTGATAGATCGTTCCATGAGGAGTATGCTGAACTTCGTAGTTTTGATTTTCATTGAGAAACAAGAAAGATATGTGGAATTTAATTTTGATGTGCAAATCCTATTCCGTTCGATCCTTCCATGTTAGCACGAATTAGGTTTAATTAAGGTTAGATTGTTGATGAGCATTGAAAGATGAAGCGATTGGTATAGGTATCATGAATTATGGTGATGAATTATTCTTGAGTGATGAAGAACGTATGAATGTCACATGAACCCTAACAATTTGATTCCAGATGCGTGTTTGATCCACTGGCCGTGTGTTTGCATGATTTTCATTGTTTGTGTGCCATGTAGCCTATCATGCCTTGCCACCTGTATTAGTGAAACGGCGCGTTTCACTTGTAAACGCGCCAGGTTTGAATTGTGAGCCCCTTCGATTCCGGGCGATAGCATTTCTCATATTTGGCTTGGCATTTTTTCTATGTTATGCATCCATGTTCATGCTTGGTTCATGTTGATTTTTATTTTTTTCATGCCATTCCAAAATTCATATCTCAATGAATATTTGTCCAATTAACATGAGGTTTTTTCCATTGTGTTCCTTGTGATCTCTAGTATTTTTTGATGATTTTTATGAAAATTGTGCACGTGTGGAATCTGTTTGGGCTTAGGGTTTATGTGAACATGTGTTTGCTTGCACCTTGCTTACCATTTTGATCATGAAATGATGATGCTTAATCCAAAATTCTTGAAATTTTGCATGCATAAACTAGACACCTTTAGGAGCATTTTGGTATAGAGTTTGTGATTTTTGCATTCCTGGTTTGTGAGATATGATCTGATCATTGGAGGTGTGACAATGTGTGTCACACCATTTCTTGTCCAATTTGTGGAATTTCATTACCATGCCATATGAACTCAAAATGATCTGAATTTTTGCATGTTGACTCTCCTGGATGTTAGGTTTGAGTGTGAATTTGTGTGGATTGTTTGAGTGCATTTCCAATTTGTTTTAGAATTTCCTTTCTGTTTGACCAATTGTGGACCTTTTGTGAGTCATGATCTTATTTGATTTGTGAAATTCTTGTTGTTTATTGGATGGACTTGAAATTTTGCACATATATTCTAGACACATTGAAGTTTGTCATGGCTTTAATTTGATTCATTTATCTTATGCCAATTCTGTTTTATGCTTGCTTGGAGTTGATGTATGATTTGGTGCCTTGTATGAGCTTGTATATGCATACCTTGACTTATGGATTTTATTTGACTTGCTTCCAATTGTCCAAATGGCTTGAAATTTGGTGTGTAGATCATGTTATGAATTCTGTTTGACCATGAATTTTTTGGGGATTTATTGAAATGTTTGTGAGTTGATTTGAATTGGATCTTTCTGTTTGGTCCTATGAGGTTCTAAATTGCATGCTTTGCCTTCTTTGCCTCATGAAATGATATTGGTTGATGATGTGAATGTGAGACCACTTGGATTTGTTTCTTATTTGATTGAACTTGATTCTTGATAATTTTCATGTTCTGTTTTGGTTTATTGCTCCCATTTTGACCCTAGGCCATGTCCTAGTGGTTAGTGCTTAATGTTTGAGCTTTGTTTCAGGTCAAAGAGCACAATTGCTTATACTTGATGATGTGCACTCAATTGGAGTTGGTCCATTGCTTGTTTATGACTAACCTTGAGTTTGTTTTGTAGGTTTTGAGACTTAGGCCTATGCCTTGTGGCTTGCACCTTTGTGCATTGCTTTGCTTGATTGTTGTTTGACTGTGTACAGTTAACTGTTGACCATTGTCTGTTTGACTTTTGTTTGAGTTGTGTACTAACTGAGCTGGATTGTTTTCAGGTACCTTAGTTGCTATAGTTCATTGTGAACTTGATTTTGCTTTGCTTGATAGCTTGAGCATTGAGGTATAATGTCTCTAACTCCATGTAGTCTGGAAGACCTGGCCTGTTATTTGGCCAGGCACCTGTCTGAAGTCCTCCTTAAGAGGCAATGCTTGTGCTTGTTTATTTTTGTCCCCAAGCAGGAAAATACCTTTGATAAGGCAATTGGCAGATACAAGAGATGTGCAATCCATCTCCTGCTATTCTTGTTGAGTCATCCCTTTGCTCACACAACTGGTGTTGATGCATTGTGGACATTAACCCAAGATCCTTGTATAGTTGTACAGTTGAGTCAGTGTCATAAGTGTAGAAGGGTTCCCACTTTCTGAACCCACACTTCCTTTTGTCTAAAGCTCTCCCAGGCCAGGGATAAGAGCTGTGAGGCACACCCCTCACTTCCTATTTCATCCGCTTCACCCTAACTCTCAATGTTAGGGTTAAGAGCTAACATCACCCCGATTACAGTTGTGTTGCTCTTGCAACCTAACCCTTGTGTGAGCCCACTTTGTGTGTATATAGTGTGTGCTATTTGTGATTGTTTGCTTTGCTTTGCCTATGCTGTATAGGATAGCTTGCTCCCTGTGCAAGTTAGCTAGAAACCTTAACTTAGGAATGATTTGCATGATAACATTTAGGCTCGAGTCGTAGTCTCCCTAGTTGTGTCTCCCTCTGTTATCTGGTTAGGCTAGTCCTGTGTCCCTGCGTAGGGGAACTACGTCGCCCTGATCCTCATACCAGATGAGGTACGTAGGCAGGAGATGAGCTGATCTCTCCGGGCGCCTTTTTGTTTTGTCTTTGTGTGTGTTAGGAGATGGATGTAAGACCAGCTATTGGCCTTTCGTATCCTCTTGTTGTGTACTTGGAGTCCGATGTAAGCCCAGCAATTGGCGTTTGGTTTCCAGTGTGCGTGTGTTTGGTTCGGAGTCTGATGTAAGTCCAGCGATTGGCATTCGGTTTCCATGTTTGCCTTTTTGTGTGGAGTTTGACGCAAGTCCAGCTATTGGCAGTCGATTTCCCGTGTGGTTTTGTCTTGTGTGCGTGAGCCGAGCTACGGATGCTCTGATTCTTCTTAGTCCAAGAAGATACGTATGCATAGGATGCGATATCCCAGCGAGCATGTTTTCCCAATCCGAACTACGTCGACTCTGATGTCTATGCCTGATAGACTACGTAGGCCCAGGATGCGATATCCTGCCGAGTCAGTTTCGTTTGTTTTCTTGTGTCTCTTTCAGCCAGTGTGTTTGTTTGAGCAGTATTCTAGCAACCTTTTTCCTTCCTTTTGTGCGTGGATCCCGTCGAGTACGACGGATGCGTAGGGGTGCTAATACCTTCCCTTCGCATAACCGACTCCCGATCCCATTCTCTTTGGTCACGAGACCATATCTTTTCCAGGTTTACTTCGAGCGTTTCCTTTCCCTCTTTTGGGATAAATAACGCACGGTGGCGGCTCTGTTGTTTTTGTTTCCCGCCGGTTTTTCGCGTAATGCGACACATGGTTAGAGACACCATCCAGATTGACACCGCTATTGGCAGCTGAAGCCCGCTCGAGCTTCTCCACTTTATCAGCCAGTGCTTTCTGGCCCACAGCAAAACCTTGCATGATGTTAATAAACTCATTCATCTTCTCTTTCAGCTCGAGAACATCTGTATTGGGTAGATCCATCAGTCTAGGTGTATTGCGTCTGGTGAAGTATCTGTGTGGACGTGTTGAATGCAAAGGAATGACTCTACGCGCACGAGCAATGATTCCTGAAACAATCAAGCACGTTAGCAACGGATACCTGCAAAATAAAAAACAAGTTATTATGATCATGCATGAATGCAATATCTATCCACATGAGGAACACTCTGTCTTTCGATCCTGGCTTCATCGAGACAGATAATAATCCGGCGGCAATATTCTGACATTCATCAAATGAGTTCATCATATAGATCAGAGATATATGATTTAGAAAAATACCACCCAACCATGTGTGTGCTGTGTGAGTGCATACAGGAAAGCAAATAAAGCTTGAAGATCAATCACATGAATGAAAATAACCATCGCATATCAAAAGTGCACAATAAGTGCAATAGTCATACATCAAGCCTGATACAAATCAAATACAATTCTCCAGCATCAGAAAGGAAATACAAACAAATGAATTCCGTCAACAGGCCTGACGGTAATCCACACAAATGACAACAAAAGACTATACTGAAGAAGGCCCCACAGACGGCTCCGCATCATCTACCATCTTGGTAAATTTCATGGCAAACCTGAGCTCAATGTTCTCCTGCTGCAATCTCCCCACCTCCTTCTGGTGAATCTTCATCTGTCTGAAGTAATAATCTCTCTCAGCAAGATAATGATCTCTCTCGGCGATATAATGATCTCTCTCAGCAATGATCTTTACCTTCTCTGTTTCCTTAATCTTCAGCTTTGCCTCCCACTCAGTGATAAGGACTCTGACTCTGTCTTCCCTTTGATCCCTCACAAGGATTTGCCTCCTCTTCTCATCTTCAATGACCTTCGAAGCTCTAGCCAACCTCTCCTTGGTGATGTCGTGCTCCCTTGTGGATGACTCTAAAGCTTGGCTGACCTTGCCATAGTAAGCGGTATCCATCTCAAAGCGCTTCACCACAAGAGCATGCCTCTTATCCTGGTCTTCCATCTTCCCTTTGATTTCCTGATTAGCCATCTGAATTCGAGCAACACTCATCTCTAATTCAGTCTTCTCGACCTGCAGCTGATCTCTCTCTCTCTTCATCTCTAGGAATTCTTCCATCCTGACGGAAGAATGGGATTCCTCAATCAACGGATACCAAGGATCAACCACAGGAAATGGTAGACAAGTGAGCTCCACTCTCTTGCTGAGCCAGTCATCAAACGGAGGAAAAGACCTGTTATTAGCTCTACCCCAAGAAAACTTGCCTTTCCTTTGAATGCTGCGCCATGCATCAGATACTTGCCTCAACCTGGCCTGATTGCCCTCAACCGGGAAGTACAAAGATTCCTGAATCTCACTCTTGAGAGGAGGAACCTCCATAGCGAATCCCATTTGTCTCTTAAGAAGTGTCGGGTTATAATTAATGCAACCCTGGACTCCTATAAGAGGCACATTAGGAAAACTCCCACAACTGCAAATGAAATCTTGTCCAACCCCACTACTGTGAGTCCAAGCTATGTCTTTGGCCCGCAAACCCATTAACTTGGTTGCCCAATTGACAGTATGGTCAAGAAGAACAAAAGCACCCCTGGAAGGCAAGTATCCCATTAACCACTTGTATAGTAGCTGAGCACAACACCTGATCAATCCCCCACGCCTCTTCTCGTTCCGATTATGGACCGAGTAATAAACATCCCCAACCAGGGTAGGAATAGGATTCTTCTGAGCAAACAAACGGATGGCATTAATATCCACAAAGTTCTTCTAGTTAGGGAATAGGATGATACCATAAATGCTCACAGCAATCAAAGCACAGACAACTTTCCAATCACCCAAAACAGCATGCTCCTTGGCCTTAGCCTCTAGGAAACTCAGATGAAAACCAGGCAACTTCCCCTTCTCTTTCAAACCATCCTTAATCATCTCCGGACTCAAATAAAGAACACGGGATATCCCACCAATATCAGGTTCTTCCTTAGTAGCATAGAAAGGAACCTGATTTCTGATCTGAATGCCCAAGATACCAGCATAGTCCTCCATCAAAGGCCCCAATAAGTAATCCGGGAAGACGAAACACCTCAAACCAGGGTCATAAAACTGGAGAAAAGTATGGACGGCGCTCCTATCCCTGTCAGTGAGCCTGAAAACCATCTTCAGAATACCCCCATACGTCTCACGGAACAACCCCACATGGTCGGGTGTAATCAATGCCATCATATCTCTCAGCACGCTGATCTCTGGGTCGAAGAAACTATAGACAACATCATCCTTCAAACCGGGCCTCATATCTGAGCAAAGAAGTCTCTCAACCAGGATCTCAATCGAAAATGTCCCTGCATATGGATAAACATGAATTAGATGCGGATAAATGCAAAATGAGGATGGTGCTGATGTATGAATGCAATGCATTGTGCCATCCTCCAAGTCATCTGATCATCTGTTGCACTGAGTTACGGCCTCTGAACTGATCACAACCATCTGTGGTACTGAACAATCATAAATCCGACTTGGGTTCCGAAATAAACGGAACTGAAGAATACACCATCATCATCACCACCAGAGATTCTCTGAACAGATAACCATAAGACCCTCTGAACCAACCCGGGGAATCCTGAAATAAACGGATCCCCACTGATAAATAACACGGACAGAACTCCGGCGTCTCTGAAATAAATGTCCATAAATCCGACTTATAAATAGGACTCTGATCAACGGCTGAACCAATAGTCACCATCATAACATGCATCTGTAAGAATCAACCCTCCCCTCACAGGTAAATTCTAATCAGGTTATCCTAAGGCGGATAATGGTCTCGACAATCGGGCAAAGATACTCAACGGGTTTGCCCTTTCGGGTGTGCCGTTGCAGCTCTCGTAAGATCGTCTAAACCAAAGATCCGGGAAAGAACGGTCACCGAAGTCAATAGCTCAAAAGAGGTAACTAGACCAAAGTGGAATACTCCACAATGGAAGAGCTCTCTCAGATGAACCTCGTCCGGCTTGTGGTATGTCACGTCGCAACAACATGCCCAACCAGCATGTGAGGAACGTGAGACCACACTAATCCTAGGTGTATACTCGGGCCTGGGTTTTAGCCCCACTCAGAACACCCACCCCAAATCATAGGAACCACCTGTACATAGGACAGCAACATGATAGTATGATGCATGCAAATATTTATGCAAATAATCACAGTACAATAATCATAAATGCAATAAATAGAGCGGCACAAGCAACCTAATCTATCCTAGAGAACGCTAGGAGAGACTCGCTTAGGGAAGATGGACCAGCAATAGGTCAACTTCTTTATCCCCAGCAGAGTCGCCAGCTGTCGCATCCGCGAAAAACAACCGGCGGGCAAAAACAAAACAAACAGAGCCGCCACCGTGCGTTATTTATCCCAAAAGAGGGAAAGGAAACGCTCGAAGTAAACCTGGAAAAGACATGGTCTCGCGACCAAAGAGAGATGGGATCGGGAGTCGGTTATGCGAAGGGAAGGTATTAGCACCCCTATGCATCCGTCGTACTCGACGGGATCCACACTCAGAAAGATAGAAAAAAGGTTGCTAAACACTGCTCAAAAGAATGCACACACACACTGAAACAACACAGGTGGAAAAAGAGAGGAAAGGGCTCGCTAGGATATCGCATCCTATGCCTACGTATCTCATATGGAATGAGAATCAGAGCTACCGTAGTTCGGCTCACGCACGCCGAAACAAAACACACGCAAACAGGCGAACATGGAAACCGAATGCCAATCACTGGACTTACATCAGACTCCGAACCAACAAACACACACTGGAAACCAACTGCCAATCGCTGGACTTACGTCAGACTCCACACAAACAAACGCCAATAGGATACGGAAGGCCAATCGCTGGTCTTACATCCATCTCCTAACACACAAGAGGGTTAACAAACAAACAAGTTACTAAGGAGTCTGGCACTCGAGCCTAGTAACTGTCAAGCAAACACACACAAAAAAGAAAAAGGGTGCCCAGAGAGATCTCGTACGATCTCCTGCCTACGTACCTCATCTGGTATGAGGATCAGGGCAACGTAGTTCCCCTTAACAGGGGAGAAACTTTCTCCTAACCAGAGACTGGGAAATGACAAACTAGAAGGGAGACTGACTCGAGCCTAATAGTTATCATGTAATCCACAATGGCCCTAGGTTGAGGTTTCTATCTAACTTGCACAGGCAGCAAGCTATCCTAAACAGCACCAGCAAAGCAAACATACACACAATTAGCACACACTATATACAAACAAAGTGGGCTCACACAGGGTTAGGCCTTAGTCAAGGGGTCATGTCAACCTCGACAAACAAGCCACTGTAACAGGGTGATGTTAGCTCTTAACCCTAACATTGAGAGTTAGGGTGAAGCAGATGAAATGGGAAGTGAGGGTAAGACCTCACAGCTCTTATCCCTGGCCTGGGAGAGCTTCAGACAAATGAAAGTGTGGGAGTTCGGAAAGTTGGAACTCTTCTCCACATATGACTGACACAACAAAGATCTTGGGTTAATATCCACAATGCATCAACACAAGGTGTGTGAGCAAAGTGGATGACACACAGAATAGCAGGATATGGATTACACATCTCTTTTATCTGCCAATTGCCTTATCAAAGGACTTTTCCTGCTTGGCACAAAAATAAACAAACACAAGCATTGCCTCTTAAGGAGGGCTTCAGACAGGTGCCTGCCCAAGTAACAGGACAGGTCTTCCAGACTACATGAAGTCAGAGAGTTATACCTATGTGGTTAAGCAACCAAGCAAAAGCAAGTTCAAATTGAACTTAAGCAACTTATGTACCTGTGGAAACATCACACAAGTCAGTTAAACTGTACAGACAAACAGACAATATCAATATCAACAGTCAAACCCAATAAGCAAAGGCATAAGCCACAAGTCAAACTCAAATGAGTTAACAACCCTACAAAACACACAAAGTTAGTAGTCAAAAGCAAGCATCAAATGCTCAAGTGAGGTTGCATCATGAACCACATAACCTGGATGTTTAACCTGAAATCAAAGCTCAAAGATGAGACAAACCACTAGGTCAAGGCCTAGGGTCAAAGATGGAGAAAAAATCCAAAACAGAACATGAAATTTAACATGAATCAACTTCAATCAATTAAGTATACAATCCAAAAGGTCTCATCTCAATATCATTCACCAAGTTCATTTCATGAACCAAATATGGCAAGGTATGCACATTGAAAGCACATTGTGACAACAGAATGAACAAATGCACAATAATTCAAAAATGGTTCAAATAATCTTGAGAAAATTCATGAGTAAACATAACATACAACATGATCATCACACAAAAAATTAGAGCATTTGGACAACATTAAGCATGGTAATCAAATTATATAAGGCAAGGCAGTTGAAACAAGCTCAAATGTGACACATCTTGGTACATCAACTTAGCACAAGCCTAAAACAGAAATGGTAAAAGGTAAAAACCTCAAATCAAATCCAAAACAACCTTTAACATGTCTAGAAAGAGTGTGCCAAATTTCACATCCATTGGATAAACAACCAGCATTTCACAAACAAATGAAAATCAATACTATTCAAAAGCTCATACATGGCAATCCAGAAAGAAAAATCTCAATCAAATCAGAAATGATTCCAAAAATTCCACAAAAAGTCATGAGCATTCACAACATGCATATCAAGCACCATACAAAAACTCAGAACATTTGGAGATCATTTGATAAGGAAAATTCATCAATCATGTTGGATAAGAAAAGGTGTGACACAAATTGTCACACCTAACTTAGAAAAATCATAACTCAGCAATGGCAATTGATAAAAATGAAAACTCAACACCAAAATGTCCAGCAAGATGTCTAGTTTCTACATGTAAAATTTCATGAGCATTGGATAAGAATTGAGCATTTCACAAATGATATATCAAGGCAATGTCAAGAATGCATACATGTACACAAACCCTAGGGCAAAAAATTATTCAGCCAAGCACAATTTGCAAAATAATATTCAGAAAACACTAGACAAAAAATGTGACACAATGCAAAAAACCACATTTTTTTGGATGATGATTTAATTTGTTATGAATTTTAGAAGTTAAAGAAAAAATAAAAAAAATCATGAAGCAACATGTACATGAACACATGGAGGGAAAAGAAAAATATGTGAAGGCTTTTGAAATTGTGGAACCGCCTGGAATCGAACCAAGCGCGTTTTTGAATTTGGTTTTGGCGCCCAAGCCAAAACGACGACGTTTTGGCGCCCAAACCCTAGGCGCTGCATGGCATGGATTTCGTAGCTAATCCAGAAAATTCCTAGCTAATTTCGTAGCTAATTTCCTAGCAGATTCGTAGCAAATACTGGACAGCAAGGTTGAAGATGAAGATCATCTTCCAAATTTCCAGATTTTCAAAACATCACCAAAACTCAAAATCAAGCACAGCATCATGCATTATTTTTCACGTACATCATAAATCCATGAATCAATTACACAAAAACACCATCAAATGCATGGATCGAATGAAATAAAGTTTATCATCAAAACTTCAAATGACCATATCTCACTCGTTTCAACACCAAATCACTCCATTCAAAGCTCAGTTTCATCACCATTAAAAGATCTACATGATAGGCCTAATGAATTGAAGAATTAAAGAGGTCGAAAAACCTACCTCTTGATGAGCAGTCCCTTGATTCACGCGTTTCCAAGGTTCTTGATGCTTTAGATCTTCTCCAATATACTCCTTAAGATGAATGATGATGAATATGAGGCTCAAATGCTCTTGAATCAACCAGAATTGGATTTCACCATTGTTGCTTAACCTTGATGTATGCTTCAACCTTGCCACGATTTCCTTTGAATCTTCCTTCAATCTTGCTCACAAATGCTACCAGATGATGAATTGATCAAGAAAAATGGAGTGTGTTTAAAGAATTTCAAAGAAAAAAGTGAGAGAAAATTTTCATGAACTTTGTGATTCTAGATCTAAGATTGGGAATTGTGAAAAACAGTTAGAGATTAGGGCTTTATATGCAATGCTAATCATGATTAATTATGCCTAAACCAAATGCTAATGAAATGGATTAAGTTTGGAGGTGTTTTGGCAAAAATGAGTTTTTCACCCTATGCATGAAAATGCATGGTGAACAGTATGAATTTCCACTTAATTTCACTTCAAATGATGTTTTGGAGTCAATGGTGAGGGTCACAAGTGCAAATAATTCACCAATTTCAAATTCCAATTTTTCCCTCCAAAATGCAAGTGAATTTCCAAATATTTATGTGAATGTAATGCATGTCATGTAATGCCAAATTTGGAAACTAGAGGTTAAAACAAGAACAATGCAAAAAGAGCCATCTCATTTGGACTTATGGTTTGAAAGTTATGCTCCTTTGAAGTTCCATGTTCACTTGACCAAGATTGATCCATATCTCTTCAACCACACATGAGAAATTGATGATCTTGGACTTTTTGGAAATGGGAGAGAAAGATATACAACTTTCATGTTCAACAAAATTTCATTTGAAGCTTTATTGATGATGTAATCTTGAGGAGAAAACCTTTCCATTTTTGGCAATTTCAAATTATAAGTCACTTTCTATTTTTGGAAAATTTTGTCCTGACTTTATTTTCTTCAAAGTTGATGTTTGAAATGTCAAATGAGACTTGTTTGAACATGAATGAAGTATTTCTAACCACTTCCCACCTCCAAATCCAACAGTTGACTTTTGGTTGACTTTTGTAGTTGATAGATGACTTGGTCATGCACAGATGAATCTGAGCCTCAATCTCTTGATGAAGTGGCTCCAAAATGAAACCCTAGCTTATACAAGCTCAACAAAACCATATGATGATCCCCATCTCAATGAAGATCTCATCTCCTTAAAAAACCCTGACTGGCATAACTCCACTGATTAGGGTTGACCAGAGGTCAAAACCCTAATCCCAAGGAACTGGTCAGGCACAATGAACCTCCTGGTGATGATGAGACCAATGATGATGGTGATGTACCATTTCAACCAAGATGATGATCAATCTCCTTGAGGAACCAAGAAACCCTAATGGAAGTACAAACCCTTAGATGGCTAGTGATCAATTCATGAGACCCTCAGGCTTGCATCTCTTAACCTCTCCATCTTCTGAGAAAGACCTAGGAGGATGACTTGCTTATTGCTTCCACATGATATGCAAAGATGTAATGACTAATGTCCTAAAAATGAAATGCAATATGCTAAGCTAGTCCCAAGAGAGGAGGGCAAATTTTGAGGTGTTACAGTTGCAGGGTAGGGATATCGATTCCAATGAGTAATATGTCATCTACATATAATACCAGGAATAAGATCATGCTCCCACTAACCTTCTTGTAGACACAAGTCTCATCTTCGTTCTTGATGAATCCATACAGTTTTACTGTTTCATCAAAACGAAGATTCCATGAGTAGGTCACAGGCTCATCTTGATCCATGAGTAATACATCACCTTGATCAGATATCCATATATCTCAGGTAGGTGACGTATCCTGCCTGACCTACGCTGGTCTTGTTCTACTTGAGCAGGTTGCTCTTACACAACTACTTGTGTTTCCTGCTCTAATTCCTCCATAGGTGTATCGATGCTTTGTGATTCTTGAATTTCTTCAAGCTCTACTTTCCTCCCACTGGTTCCTTTGGAAATAAAATCCCTTTCTAGGAAAACTCAAGTTCGAGCGACAAACACTTTGCCCTCAGAAGGATTGTAGAAATAATATCCTCTTGTTTCTTTAGGATACCCCACAAATAAGCATTTGTCAGATTTGGGCTCAAGCTTAGTTGAAATTTGTCGTTTCACATAAACTTCGCAACCCCAAATCTTCATATAAGACATATGTGGTCTCTTACCACTCCATATCTCATATGGTGTCTTTTCAACCTTTTGGATGGAACACGGTTAAGTGTGTAAGCTGATGTCAATGGTGTATGTCCTCAAAAGGAGTTTGGAAGATTGGTGTGACTCATCATGGATCGGACCATGTCCAACAGGGTTCGATTTCTTCTCTCAGATACACCCTTCCATTGGGATGTGCCAGGAGGAGTAAGCTGGGATAGGATCCCACACTCTTTCAGATGGTCATCAAACTCTAGGATTAAATACTCACCACTTCGATCTGATCGAAGAGTTTTAATATTCTTACCTAGTTGGTTTTAACTCGTTAGGTTTCACCCTTTTGTATTAATGTTATTAATAGGCATTTCAAGATCAAGGACATATAGTCCATTGTTCATTTGTGCAGTAGCATAGAATATATCATTCAAATAAATTGAGCAACAATTGTTCTTTATTATAAATGAAAAACCAAACTTGTCCAAACAAGCAATGGAAATAATATTCCTGCTAATTGCAGGTACATAATAACAGTTCTCTAACTGAATTATTAAACCACTAGGTAAAGTCAATAAAAAGTTCCTACGGCTAAAGCAGCAACCTTTGCTCCATAGCCAACTCGTAGGTCGACTTTACCTTTTGCCAAATCTCTACTCCTTTTTAGTTCCTGCACATTTGTACAAATGTGAGAACTGCATCCAGTATCTAATACCCATGATGCAGAAGTAGATAAATTAATAACAAAAATACCTGAAGTTGAAGTCTCTACTCCATTCTTCTTATCTTCCAGGTACTTTGGACAGTTCCTCTTCCAGTGTCCGGTCTTACCGCAATGGAAGTAGGTGCCTTCTTTTACTATGCCTCCACTAGGCTTCAAAGCAACAGTGGGTCTGGGATTGGCAACTTCCTTGCCCTTCCCCTTATCACTCTGCTTAGTGGGCCTTTTGTTCTGTCTCTTTCCATTTCCGATCATCAGAATGGACTTCCCTTTTGACTTCAGATTCTGCTCGGCAGTTCTTAACATGGCGAGCAGTTCAGGAAGAGATTTGTCCATATCAATCATATTGAAATTTAGGACAAATTGACTGAAACTATCTGGCAACGATTGCAAGATCAAATCAGTTGCAAGTTCCTTTTCGGGGGGAAAACCCAATCTCTCAAGGTTTTCCACATACCCAATCATCTTGAGTACATGGGGACCTACAGGGGCTCCCTTAGCTAACTTGCTTTGAAAAAGGGCTTTTGAAACTTCAAACCTCTCATGCCTTGCTTGCTCTTGATAGAGCAACTTCAGGTGTTCGATCATATTAAACGCTGACATGTTCTCATGTTGCTTTTGCAATTCTGAGTTCATGGTAGCCAGCATGAGACAAGTAGTTTCATTGGCATCATCGACATGCTTCTTATAAGCATCTCTTTCTGCCTTAGGTGCAGAACTAGGAGGATCCTCTTCAGGAACAGGTGTCTCCAAGACATACAGCTTTTTATCATGTTTGAGGACAATCCTCAGGTTTCGGTGCCAATCCAGAAAATTTGTCCCAGACAATTTTTCCTTATCAAGGATTGATCGCAGGATGTTGTTAGAGGTGTTTGCTGTCATGGTAATCTACATAAGGATTAATGAAAATATAAGTATCATTGACATATTCAATGAGGCCTTTAATTAAATATGCTCCCACTATTTTACTCAAAACAAATGACCCTTATCATCTGATTCGGAAAATCCCGTTGGAAGATTTTCTAGTGGGTCGAGATCCATATTTCACTTCGTTCTAAGTCCGCGTAGGCGGATTACACAAAACTAGGTTATTTAGGTAGGAACTCCTTCCAATTGTATCTCATACAACTCTCGAAAATTACAGTTGGGTGAATAACTCCTTATTCCAATCCATCATATGGATCATTCCCAACTCTTGCTTCTAAACATATATATAATCTTATTATAATTTGTTTAGTTAAGTTTGACCCATTGTTTTAACAGTTGGATATTACAATTATCCCATCGCACCTTACTAATATAGAACATGCACCTCGCGTAGGCGAAACCTACATTATTCGATACTAGTCTTGATGAGTGTTAAAACTTGGAAAGCTTAAAACTTAATATTTATTTTGAGGGAATTGCAATTTTTTTTTTGATCTCACCGGCTTGTTTATCATATAAACCGTCTCTCACATGCATCAACATACATTCACATGCATCAACATACATACATACATAATGAAACAGTTATGGCCCCTAGCGCAATTGTTCTCCCAAGCCAATGAGAGAACCTAAGCTAACCTACAACGATCTAAGCTTCTCCAAGCAAGATCTTCAAGGTTGTCCTCCTTTGGCACTGACTTCTTTGCTTTCTTCATATCATTACATTACATGAAAGAAACTCGTTTTACATACGAGGGAGTGAGATGAGAAAAGAAGTTACATTTGGGAGATTAAGAGAGAGGCACGACACGCAGGTCGTATTTTAAAAACCCAAAACAAAACAAAGGAAAACTAAGGCCATAACCGATCACCACAAGACAATAATAAACACTTTATTATTATTATTAATTCCTTTAATTAATTAAAATCAAATTAAATTTCGACGACCGATCACACTACGCAGAGTTAGCCGGGGGTCCGCTGCCCGGACAGCGGGAACGGGTGTTCCGCTGCCCGGACAGGGGTCAAGGGGGCAGCGCCCCTGCTCGAAAATTTTAATGAACAATTCATTTAAAATTGACGTCGTTTTTCGTATCAACACTTGATACTTCAAAGCACTTTTTCTAGCCGAATGGGTTAATTTTTCCTTGCGTTAACCGGTTAACCATATGCGTTAACCGGTTAACACTGTTTGAAAACTTTTAGAAAATTCTTTTCTGCCTTGCGTTAACCGGTTAACACTGTTTGAAAATGTCTTGGAAAACTGTTTTCCGCCTTGCGTTAACCGGTTAACCAAATACGTTAACCGGTTAACACTGTTGAAAATCTCAAAAAAAAAATTATTTCGCACTGCGTTAACCGGTTAACACTGTTCCAAAAATGTTTAGAAGGCTGTATTCAGTTTCTCGTTAACCGGTTAACCATACGCGTTAACCGGTTAACACTGTTCGGAAAAGTGTTTAGAACGCACAACTCTTGTGCAGTCAAACCCCAATCGCATAACTCTCTGACAACACAACCCTTGTGCCGTCACTAACCCTGATGCACCAATTTCAGACCGTCAAACACATCTCGATTGTTAATTCAATATGATTGATCAACACGTCATTGCTTCACCATACTAATGTCGGATCAAGAAGCAAACGACCATTGATCGCTCAAAGGAAAACAATCATCGAGGGTTTGAATGAACGAAACGAGAACACTATATCATATATAATGTATTTTGCATCAGGATTACATATATCACATATATGTAACTTGATCGATCTCAATTTAACCTTTGATTCATTATGTCTTTAATCATATTATTACAGAACAAAAACAAATATCATATTCATGGTTTCGTAACCAGGCTCTGATACCACTGTAGGAGAATAGCCATCCAAGGCGCAGCGAAATTTAAAAATTTCTCCATTTAGTGATCCTTACGAATGGGCATGATCAGTGATAGAATCGTTACCTCTTGTGGCGATTCAAACCTTTGGTGAAGATCTCTGATAATGATCAAAACCTTTGATACAGATCCACGGGGCGATCACGAACGTTGAACGATGACAACGTCTCTACTCAGTCCACACGAACGGATTCCTTCAATCGCAGTGCTAGCTGTTATGAATGAAGGCTTTGAGTGAGAGAGAGATACGAAATTCCAACTCTTCAGTTGTGTTTTCTGTCTTAGTGAGTTACAATGCTTCTACCCAAGGGGTTCTATTTATAGAACCACTTGTGTGGGCTTCAAGCCAAAAAGCCCACTTAAGTGCATTTTGGCCCATATCTCATAATATGCCAAAATCACTTAAGTACTTGGTACCTTACCATATTTCGTATTCTACTTAAGTACACCGTACCTTACGATGTTCCTTAATTATTCTATCTCTCATCAATCCGTCCTTTGTGTCTGACCCTATAGGTTTTCGCGGCGTTGGCAATTATATTAAATCACGCATTTAACATAATAAATAGTGAGCGGTATCTAGCAACACATCACTGCTACCCAAGTCACGAAAATGTCATGTGATCTGACAAAACCTCCTGTGATAATAATTATGTGTATAATTACCCCTTTGCCCTTATGTCTATATTGAACACAAGGTATAGACCGTGTCACCCTTGTCCAGTTCAATATTGGGCCCATAGACATTTATCCTATTACGCAGGATGGGCAAATTCCGTCTAGGACACTCATGTCCCTCAACATGCTTTGTGGAGTACCCATCAACTATCTTTATGGTTATCCAGTTACGGTCAACGTTGGATCAGCAACAAAGCACTCGACTCTACATCTAGGATCCTGTTCGCTGTGAATTTTGGCGAACAACCTCTGGTTTACCAAAACTTGTAGAATTGGGTTACTTGCAGGATCAACCACACAAATCCTAGGACATGTGCAGATCTAGATGGTCTTGAAGATGTCCAGAACCACTTTCAGATCTTTCATTTTTGTTCTCTAAGTGTTTTACGTCGAAATATGTTGATTAAAACGTTAAATAGATGTAAATTTAACAAGATAAAGTAAATGGCGGAAAATAACTGACGAAATGTAAAGTGTCGAAAAAGAGAAAGTGCAGAAAGATAAATGACTGGAAAACGTAAAAGAGATTTGTAAAGAACTTTAAACTTTATAAAATAAACTTTGAAGGAATTGGTGTTTGTTTACACATACATGTTCCAAATATGACTCTTTTCTCTCACACGGGTACTTTGAGTGTTTTCAGGAATTTTGTACAAGTAAATTCTCACACCTTTTTCCGATAACAACTACCCTATTTATATACAAATAACATAACTGTTACTAACGACCAAATCCTAAAACTGTGACACATGGCTTTCTTCCTTTCGCCAGACAAACGTCACAACTCTTTTGAATTTGAATTTGTACTTTAAGTCGAAATGACGTCTTTCTTCAGGCTTTTTGTCGAATTGTCGATATACTACAATGTTCTCCATGTCTGTCAAAGGTGTCTAGCTGCAGATATCTTGTCGAAATGTCGAAACCTCCATTTTGTCGAAGTGTCGAACCATACTTATTAGCCAAACGTTTATCCTATGTCGTTATTTGTCGGAAGAAACATTTTGTACACCAAATCCCATGGCGTCGAAAACGCATGTATACAAATTGCCCCCCAGCAAAGACGTTTCGACTACGTTTTCTGGAGAAACAGTCATTTGTTGTCACCCAATATTTTGATGCCATGTCATTTAATCTTTATTAAATCCAAGTCTGATAATCTCAATTTCCAATGCAGATCCATCATTAACACTTTCTTCACAATGTCACGTCTAGCCCACGTTCACAGCCTACTACCATCATTTCCTCACATCATGGTCTCTTTTCAACTTCCACCTCTTTATCATTCCCATCAGAAACGACCACGTGTCCCACTAACATCATTACCATCCTAAAACGCTTCAACATCTTCTTCCTATAAATACCCATAAACCTTTTCTTTAAACCTTTTTCGCTTCAGATTTCCTTTCTTCATACCCATTTCTCAAGCTTTTCACATTTTTCTGAGAAATCTTCCTAAATTTTTCCTAGCAATGGCGCCTCAAAAACCTTCAAGCAGCAAACATTCCAAGAAGAAACAAGACTCAGCTTTCTCTCCTGTGCATGATTTAAAAGGACCAATGACGATTGGAAACCAATAGTATGTTCCAGAACCTCCAAATGAGAAAGAAAAAGAATGCATCTATAAATCTCAGGTACTAATCCCTGTTCTTATTTCTGGGAATTGTCATGCTATGTTAGGTCCCCTTCCAAATCCAGAGATTAAACCAGAGCGTTTGAGAGAATTTTTTCCATCTTACTTCCACACAAAACCCATAGGCACTGGCAGAAAACCTCAACCTAGAGAGGACGTTGCAGAACAAAATGACCCATCGGACACTGGAGAGTTGGACTTAGCTTATTTAAATTACAATAGGATATTTAGAACCTGCCCATGGTCAAAAGACCCTTCTGACTACGTATCTTGGTTAGATAAAGTCGAAAAGGTTAAAGGGTTTTTTTTGGAAAGAAGTAGGCATTTTCGACCTTATTCAATTGTCGAGAGTAGGACCCAATATCTGTCCAAATATGCTTTTGGCTTCTCTCTACTTTTGGGATAGTACTTACAACACTTTTCACCTTCCTTGTGGGATGGTTACGCCGACCCTTTTCGACGCAGCAGCCATTGTTGGCCTTCATCCCAATGGTGTAGATTTCGACCCTACTGTCCTCAGTGGGGATACCATTGCTTTCGAAACTAGCCTTGCTCCCTATTCCTTATTTACGTCTCATTTTCATGACAAGAGCACCACTGAAGTTTCAGACGTCGAACACATAGCTTTTCTAACTTTATGGTTATCCAAATATGTGTTCTGCTCTCGCTCTCTTCAAGTTGCCAAGAGATTTATCACCATAGCCAATCAGCTTCATGCAGGCACAAAACTATGTTTGAGCGAAATGATCCTGGCGAACCTTTACGAATCTCTGAGTGAGAGTGTACATTTTTTGAAAAACGCCAAAACCCAGGGTAAAATTAACTTATCAGGACCTTTCTGGCTCTTGCAACTATGGCTTAATGCCACTTTTGAGGCTTCTTTCCCTATAGAGCCAGAGATAGACGAAGAGGAAGTAAAAAGCAGGACTGTCGAATGACCAAGGTTGGTGCAACTAACACCAACTGATGAAGGGATCAGCCTTCGACAAGCTTTCAAAAGCTATGTCATGATGTTCTCCAAGAGGTATCAGTTCACTTCGACCATGGCGCCTTTTGCTGATAGGAAAATTGGACCTAAGTGGTTTACCCAACAACTGCCTTTGGAAATGCAGAAAGATGAAAATACATTTCTGAATGTTTGGGAATCATTCTTAACCCCCAGGCTCCTTTTTTCTTACCGTAACACCACTAAAACTCAAGTTGCTTTGATAGTTTATCAACCCAACCTTGTTTCTAGATAGTTTGGTCTAATCCAAATCAAACCTCGACCTATATTCCCCAAGAAAGGGTCCATCATCTTTTATAATTCACTTCATACTGAAGATGAAGGCAAAGAGCTGTCGAAGAAACTAGCTGATGATTCTCTCGACATTCGACCAGTGATATTTCGACCATCATTCCTATGCACTCCTGAGTTTGACGAATGGTGGAAAGATTACTATTCCAACAAATTTTTCGACGTAACTGCCTTTGCTACACATTTGACAAATGCTTTCGCTTTTGTGCAGGATCGGACCAAAAAAGGTATTCAAAGACACATTAGGGAGATACAGAGATTTCAAAAATATTTTGAAACTGCGTATAGACCTGATGATCTTAGTCGAACCATACACGAAGCAGCAGCTGAATTAAAACGTAAACTGACGGAGAAGTTTGAAAAACTGTCATTGCCTTCAAATCTTCGACCAGAGGCGTGCTATGACCTGGCTTTCAGTTGCCATCCACCAAAGTTTCCTCCTCTGCCAACTGCTGAATTTGGGGTGGCCTTCAGCCCTCCATTTCCAGATTGGTTTGTTTGTGGGGACTTTATGAAAATTCTCCGTCAACAGTACAAAAAACCTGCTGAGCGTGTGGTTCCGACTAAGTATCATCTGGGCGAATACCCAGGACACATTCATATTGGAATAGAACACGTTCGCGTGGAGGATCCCATTCTTGAAGGTGTTCATAGAAAACACGATTTTTTCTTTTGTTATTCTAACTGTATTATCATGTATTTCTTATACTTGTTTCTGAATCTTCTTTCTTTCCTTAGCTGTGAAGATCCCTGCCAAGAAAGCTTCTGTCGAAGCCTCACCCGGTGCCAGAGCGTTTAAGAGAATTTTTTCCATCTTACTTCCACACAAAACCCATAGGCGCTGGCAGAAAACCTCAACCTAGAGAGGACGTTGCAGAACAAAATGACCCATCGGACACTGGAGAGTTGGACTTAGCTTATTTAAATTACAATAGGATATTTAGAACCTGCCCATGGTCAAAAGACCCTTCTGACTACGTATCTTGGTTAGATAAAGTCGAAAAGGTTAAAGGGTTTTTTTGGAAAGAAGTAGGCATTTTCGACCTTATTCAATTGTCGAGAGTAGGACCCAATATCTGTCCAAATATGCTTTTGGCTTCTCTCTACTTTTGGGATAGTACTTACAACACTTTTCACCTTCCTTGTGGGATGGTTACGCCGACCCTTTTCGACGCAGCAGCCATTGTTGGCCTTCATCCCAATGGTGTAGATTTCGACCCTACTGTCCTCAGTGGGGATACCATTGCTTTCGAAACTAGCCTTGCTCCCTATTCCTTATTTACGTCTCATTTTCATGACAAGAGCACCACTGAAGTTTCAGACGTCGAACACATAGCTTTTCTAACTTTATGGTTATCCAAATATGTGTTCTGCTCTCGCTCTCTTCAAGTTGCCAAGAGATTTATCACCATAGCCAATCAGCTTCATGCAGGCACAAAACTATGTTTGAGCGAAATGATCCTGGCGAACCTTTACGAATCTCTGAGTGAGAGTGTACATTTTTTGAAAAACGCCAAAACCCAGGGTAAAATTAACTTATCAGGACCTTTCTGGCTCTTGCAACTATGGCTTAATGCCACTTTTGAGGCTTCTTTCCCTATAGAGCCAGAGATAGACGAAGAGGAAGTAAAAAGCAGGACTGTCGAATGACCAAGGTTGGTGCAACTAACACCAACTGATGAAGGGATCAGCCTTCGACAAGCTTTCAAAAGCTATGTCATGATGTTCGCCAAGAGGTATCAGTTCACTTCGACCATGGCGCCTTTTGCTGATAGGAAAATTGGACCTAAGTGGTTTACCCAACAACTGCCTTTGGAAATGCAGAAAGATGAAAATACATTTCTGAATGTTTGGGAATCATTCTTAACCCCCAGGCTCCTTTTTTCTTACCGTAACACCACTAAAACTCAAGTTGCTTTGATAGTTTATCAACCCAACCTTGTTTCTAGACAGTTTGGTCTAATCCAAATCAAACCTCGACCTATATTCCCCAAGAAAGGGTCCATCATCTTTTATAATTCACTTCATACTGAAGATGAAGGCAAAGAGCTGTCGAAGAAACTAGCTGATGATTCTCTCGACATTCGACCAGTGATATTTCGACCATCATTCCTATGTACTCCTGAGTTTGACGAATGGTGGAAAGATTACTATTCCAACAAATTTTTCGACGTAACTGCCTTTGCTACACATTTGACAAATGCTTTCGCTTTTGTGCAGGATCGGACCAAAAAAGGTATTCAAAGACACATTAGGGAGATACAGAGATTTCAAAAATATTTTGAAACTGCGTATAGACCTGATGATCTTAGTCGAACCATACACGAAGCAGCAGCTGAATTAAAACGTAAACTGACGGAGAAGTTTGAAAAACTGTCATTGCCTTCAAATCTTCGACCAGAGGCGCGCTATGACCTGGCTTTCAGTTGCCATCCACCAAAGTTTCCTCCTCTGCCAACTGCTGAATTTGGGGTGGCCTTCAGCCCTCCATTTTCAGATTGGTTTGTTTGTGGGGACTTTATGAAAATTCTCCGTCAACAGTACAAAAAACCTACTGAGCGTGTGGTTCCGACTAAGTATCATCTGGGCGAATACCCAGGACACCTTCATATTGGAATAAAACACGTTCGCGTGGAGGATCCCATTCTTGAAGGTGTTCACAGAAAACACGATTTTTTCTTTTGTTATTCTAACCGTATTATCATGTATTTCTTATACTTGTTTCTGAATCTTCTTTCTTTCCTTAGCTGTGAAGATCCCTGCCAAGAAAGCTTCTGTCGAAGCCTCACCCGGTGCCACCAGGAAACAATCGACAAAGGTACAAAACTTTTATTCTCCTTATTCGTTTTCTCCCTTCTGATACTAACTGACTATGGTCTGCATGACTAGGTAAGTCGAAAACCCGCGATAGTCCAAAAGAGAAAAAGTGAAGAGGAAAAAGAAAAAGATAATGTTCCTGCTCCAGAATCTGGTGACGAATCTCCAGAACTAATCCCCCCTCCTCAGAAGAAAAAGAAACTTACAAAGGTCTCTTCTCAGAGATCTATAGTTAAATCGACCAGGAAAGATCTCGCGAGTACCCCCACTCCTAAATTTCAATCGAAAGACACGGAAAGTGGGAGATCCAGCTTTAATACTGAGATTCCTGAGGTGAGCTTCCTATTTCGACAGTATCTATTTACCTTCCTTGCATCTTTTCTCTTCTAAATCTTAGAATTGTTTTTTAGGAACACGTGGTTGTCGAAAGGACACCTGAGAAAATTCTGGAGGAAACAGTCTCAGAAGAAGATATCCTCGCAGGTGATCCTGTCAGGCAAACTGTAGCAGAATTCGATACTACAGTGGGTGAAACCTCTGAGGATGAATATCCTCCTCATCCGGGATTAGATGTTACCACTCATGGTGATGATGATGACATGGAGGTTGTGGTCGAAGATCATCCTGAAGATGGAGCTGCCAGAGATGGGGACAACCAGTCGAAACAAACAGAGGCTGAGAATACTTCGGCGCGAAACACTCCACCTGCTCCTGACCGGACCCAAGGGAGTGGCAAATCAACTGGTTCGACCAGCTTCTCTCGCGAGGAGCTTGAAAATCTCAAAGTGCAAAGACCTTTGGAGTATCTGAAAGCCATGCTTAGCACCCGTTTTAATTTCCAGGATTCTTCGCAGAGTAGTTCGACCACTTCTGGGGCAACTTCTGAAGCACCATCACTTGGCAACATCTTGACCAAAATTAAAACGAAAATCCTTGATGTCGATTTGTTTAAAGTCTTGGAAGAGAATTCCCTTGCTCATATTGATCTTAAGAAAATTTTGAAGCAAGTGAATGTCCTGGAAGCTTCTGCTGAGATTGGAAGTTTTGTGATGGAGCTGATGACTCTCATTGACTTGGCCACTGCAGATCTCCATCGTCAAAGAGATCTCACCAATCAGATCTCCTCCAAGTCTGAAACTCAAACTACTGAATGGGATGCCGTTTCGACTTCGACTGACAAGGTTTCAAAATTGCAAAAGCTTTCTGAAACTTATGTCAAAGAAGTTGCTGCTTGTGATGACAATATCCAAAAATGGAAAAAACAGATAGCAGCACTCCAAGAAAAGATCTCTCAAGAGGAGAAACGTAAGGCATCCATACAGCAACCCAAGCAGAGCGAGATTGACGAAGAATTTGGAGTGGGTATTCGACATGCTGAGAAGGCCCAACAACTTGGTCAAGAAATTGAGACTCTCTCCACTCACAAAAGTCTTTGTGATCATCGACTCCAATTTCAGAGGCAGAAATTCGCCACTTTGAAGGATACTTTTGCCAATTTTAATTTGTAGTCGAATTTATTTAGCAACTCTCAGCCCTTTGAGGCCTTCTTTGTAATAACTTTTGAATGCCATTTTTATTTGGCCCATCTTATCACAATTACGTTTGCACTTATTCTGTTACTACTTTTACTTCCTGCAATATAGGCTTATACTTTTTCAAATACTTGCCATTTATTCTTAGGATTCTCTTATCCTTCTCTATTTCTTCTATTTCGTACGCGCCGTTTGAAAATGTTTTCAAAACCTGGAAAGGTCCTTCCCATTTAGGAGACCACTTTCCCATTAATTTATCCTTTCGATCCATAGGAAGGATTACTTTCCACACAAGGTCACCTATCAAGAAGGTCTTGAATCTTACTTTCTTATTGTAAAATCTTTCGACTCTCTCCTTTTGTCTTCTTATTAGGTTTAGCGCGCACAGCCTTTCCTCGTCTAAATCAACTAGTTCGTCCATCATCATACTCCAATATGTATCTGATGGGATTTCATGATGCCTTTGCACTCTAACCGACTGCAAATATATTTCGATTAGCAAAACTGCATCATGTCCGTAAGTCAACTTGAATGGAGTCGAATTCGTTGCCTCTTTGGGGGACGTTCGACAAGCCCACAAGGCTTGATCCAAAGTCTTATGCCAATTTCTAGGTTTTTCCCCACATGCTTTTTAATCAAGTTTATCACTACCTTGTTGGCTGCTTCAACTTGCCCATTGGCTTGAGCGTAGTAAGGTGTCGAAGTAAGGAGCTTAAAACCTGTTTCTTGTGCAAATTTCTGCATGTTTTTACCAGTGAACACAGATCCTTGATCTGTTGTTATTGTCTCAGGTATTCCAAATCTGTGAATTATGTATTTTTGGATAAAGTCTATGACTGCTTCTTGATCCACATTCGCCAATGGTATAGCTTCGGTCCATTTTGTGAAATAGTCTATCCCGACCAAAATGTACCTTTGTCCTTTTGAGGAGGCTGGTAGAATTTCCCCAATTAAGTCCAAAGCCCATCCTCTAAATGGCCAAGGTTTTATAATTGAGTGCAACTCACTTGCAGGGACATGGGGTATGCCTGCATGTACTTGACATTCCTGACAACCTTTTGCGAATTCGACACAGTCTTTCAGCATTATTGGCCAATACATTCCTTGTCGAAATAATAGCCACTTCATTTTGTGACCTGCTTGGTGTGCGCCACACGCTCCACTGTGTACATTCGACAAGGCTATGTAGGCTTCATCTTCACTCAAGCATTTCAACAAGACTCCTTCTGCAGTCTTTTTGAACAATTCATTTCCCAAAAGTACATAACTCAAAGCTCTGTATTTTATCCTTCTTTCTGCTTTCTGATTTGGGTCTTGTAGATAATTCTTGATAGGCTTTCTCCAATCTGTAATTCCTGAATCATCTATGTTGAATATCTCAAAGTTTTCTTCGTCACCGTATCCTAATCTTATTGACTCCAGATCTGATGGGGACAACTTGGTGGATACGACTCTTCCTCTGACTTCAATGGCTTCTTCTAACTTTTCCTTCGACACTTTGTATCCGGATGCTAGTTGAGCAAGATCGTTCGCTTCTTGATTCTCCAACCTGGGAATGTGCCTGAAGACGACATTGTCGAACTCCTTGAGAAGTCTATTGGCTATTACAAAGTACATGATTAAATTTTCTTTCACGCACTTATACTCTTTCGTCAACTGCTTTATCACCAGTTCGGAATCACCCATTATTTCGACTCTCGTTGCCCCCAATTTCAACAAGATTTCAAGTCCAGCGATCAAAGCTTCATATTCTGCTTCATTGTTTGAACACAGACTTTCAACTTTGTACTTGAATTTTGTTGGAATTCTGTCAGGAGAAATAATCAACATCCCCACGCCCGTTCCTTTTTTATGACTGGAACCGTCAAAATACAATTTCCAAGGTTCTAATTCGACGTATTCCACATCTTCCTTTATAGAATGGTCGGCTATGAAATCAGCGACCACTTGCCCTTTCACAGCTTTTAAAGGCAGATATTTCAAAGAGTATTCTGTTAAAGCTAAAGCCCATTTTCCAATTCGACTATGTAAAATAGATTTAGATAACATATACTTTATTACGTCGAAATGGGAGGAAATATATACATCAACAGGTTTTATATAATGCTTCAATTTCATACAAGAGAAATATACACACAGGCATAGCTTTTCTATAATGCTATATCTAGTTTCGGCATCGTTCATGACTCTACTGAGATAATAAATGGCTCTTTCGACGCCATTCTCATCTTCTTGACACAACATACTTCCTAATATTTTGTCTGATGCCGAAATGTACAATCTCATACTTCTTTTTCTGCAGGGAGACATTAGGATCGGGGGACTAGCCAGGTATTCCTTGATTTTGTCGAAAGCCGCTTGCTGTTCTTGCCCCCATGCGAAGTCTTCCTTCTTTAGTCGAAGTAGAGGAGAGAAAGCTTGTGTCTTCCCACTGAGGTTGGAGATGAATCTTCTGAGAAAGTTGATTTTCCCTAGCAAAGACTGCAACCCCTTTTTGGTTGATGGCGCTTTCGCTTCCATTATGGCCTTGGCTTTATTTTCGTTTATTTCGATCCCCTTCTTGTGGACCACAAAACCTAAGAAATCACCCGCCTGCACACCAAAAGCACATTTAAGTGGGTTCATTTTCAAACCAAACTTCCTCATCCTTTCAAAGGATTGTCGAAGATGATCTATATGACTTTTCCCTGAAACAGACTTAATCACAATGTCGTCAATATACACTTGCATGAAAGTTTCGATAAAGTCATGAAAGATGGAATTCATGGCACGTTGGTAAGTTGCTCCAGCGTTTTTTAAACCAAAAGGCATTATTACCCATTCGTACGTTCCTATTGCTCCAGAACAACGGAAATCCGTTTTAGGAACATCTTCTTCAGCGATAAAAATTTGGTTATAGCCAGAGTATCCGTCTAACATACTTAAGTACTCATGGCCGGCTGCAGAATCTATGAGCATTTCTGCCACTGGAATAGGATATTCATCCTTTGGGGTAGCCGAGTTTAAGTCTCGAAAATCAATGCATACCCTAAGTTTGCCACTTTTCTTAATTACTAGAACAATATTTGCAATCCATTCGACATACCTGGTTGTGCGGATGAACTTGCATCTTAGAAGTCTTTCGACCTCTTCTTTTATTTTCGACAGGATTTCTGGTGCGAAGCGTCTCAGAGTCTGCTTTACTGGCTTCTTCCCTTCCATTATCGGCAACTGCATTTCGACCAAACTTCTGTCAAGACCAGGCATCTCGTCATAATCCTATGCGAAACAGTCTTTGAACTCTTTCAGCAACTGGACTATCTCGACCTTGAACTGGGGGTCCATTTTTGCGCTTATGTAGGTTGGTCTATTCTCTGCCCCCACTCCTAAGTTTATTTCTTCTAATGGGTCCTGTGCCACCATCTTCTCGTTAGTTGACACTGGATCTTTTTCGAACCCTAGGGGTTCGTCGTCATAAATGGCGTCAAGCTTTTGGTGTTGCCATCCGCCCATTTGGTTGTTATCGTGATCTTCCGCAACGTCTTCTTGGGGACATTGTTTGTTGGAGTTTTCTTGGTTGGCTTCGACAGCCATATATTTTACTTCAGCCTCGAGGGCCTCTTTGAGTTTGTTTTCGGCTATGTAAGCCATAATCTTTTCGATCGCTGATTGTTCACTCGTCATCGTCAAATTCGCTTCCCCATCCCGTCGGCGCTATATGAGTGGTTCCCCATATGTAAGTTTCGCCAATTACTTCTTTATCCCACTGGAAACCATGTGTAGGATGCAGGTACATGGAGCAATAGGCATTGTCTGTCATCTTCAAGTCGAATTCTGCTGGGCTGCAAGGAGGTATGTGAGCCAGGTTCTTGTCGAAGCTTTGGCTGTTGACACTATTTACCTCTGTCATGAAGTAACTTTGGTCAGCTTCGATGTTTTCGACGATCCCATCTGGCCTCCATATGGCTATTCGCTGATGCATTGAAGAGGGTACAGCTCCTACGCTGTGAATCCACTCCCTACCAAGCAGTAGGTTGTAGTTGGCCTTTGAAGCGATGACTATGAACATTGTAGGCCTTGTTATGGTTCCCACAGTTAAGTTCACTTGGACGACTCCCATAGTTGTTCCTATCTTCCCTTCATAATTCGACAGCACCATGTTGTGAGGTTTCGCGTCTGAATCGTCTTTTCCAATCTTCTTCAGCATGTAATGGGGCATCAAATTCACTGCCGCTCCCCCATCCACCAGTATCTTATTCACACCGACATTTTCCACCTTCCCTTTTATAAACAAAGGTTTCAAATGCGCTTTCATGGAGTCGTCTGGTCTTTCGAAGAAAGCGTTCTGCTCTTCGACGCACCCGTTATTCATTACGTAGTAACAGACGGGCTTGTGTGCCATTGTTTCCTCTTCCATCTCGTTTTCTTCATCTTCGACCTCCATGACTCTATCATAGTCTCTAGGGAGAACGGAGACCACGTTGCAGATCACGTTGAAGGATGATTCTGAGTCAGAGTTGAAACTGTCAGTTACTTCGTCATCTTCGTGCATCTTCGCCTTCGACGCCACTGATTCGACAACTCTGCTAGGATTGATCTGGAGGGGAGTCTCTTTTCTGCTCCTTGTCTGACGATTGTTGCTAGATTCTGCTTCGTCTGGTCCATTCATGTTCTTTTTTGCCATCTCTATTTTTGCCCTCTTCTGCCTCTGGAACCTCCCCCATTGGGATCTGGACATGGGGTTTTTTCCTTTGTAATTCTCTGAAGGATATGGTCTTGGCTTGTGTTTTTCCATTTCCTTCTTGCCTTCCATCGACGCGCCTCTCTGAACCTCAAACTTTCCCCATCTCTTCTGCCCCTGGGCGTCTCTAATGGGTTGAACCCACTTGTCGTCCGTTGCTTTGTCAGATGGTTTATAGGTGTTTTGGCGTCTTTCTCCGTGCCTCCACTGGTGGTGATCACTTCTCCTTGGGTCATATCTCACTGCTCCCCAATTCTCTTTCCTCTTGGTCTTATCTACCGCTTCCAGGTTGGTTGCTGCCTTCCTGTCGAAGACTGCACTGCAGCGTGGGCACAACATCACTTCGGTTTTCATCCTTTGGCACCTCTTGATGAATTCTATTAAGTTTTCCTCCTCTCTAGGATACGCCAGCCTTTGGTACTCTTTCCGACGACGATCTTCGCCCTCTCTGGCCTGGTCCTTCTGAGATATTTCCACCATATTTACCCCAACATTTCGTTCGTCGGCGATGCTTAATTCGTTCATCTTTCTAATGAGTCTCTCTTCTTCGCCTTCGACGCCTTTTGGTGTTTGGTCGAATTCTTTCTCTGGGCAGCAGCACCAAGATATGGTCCTGGGACCATGTTTGCAACAGCATTTGCTCCAATTGCTTCTGGGGTCTTCCATTGTCTTGCGCAGAATCCCACTGATCACGGGCTTCGAAGGGCCGTTAGCGGCTTCCGCTTTGATTTTTGTGACTTCTTCACTGAAAGGCCCCATAGTGTTGACGCAGTTGGCGATATCACCTTTCTTTGTTTGGTCAGAATCAAGGCCTTCAGCAGCCTTGTTTTCAATAATGAGGTCTTCAGTAACCTTCTCTTTCGTATTAGGGGAATGCTCAATCGCGTCGACTGTTTCTTCATTGTTGTCTGAAGAAGCATCTCCCCAACCGCTTGGTTGGATTGTGTTGATGTCGATCTGAGAGCTTGCCGGCGCATTGTACTTCACAAGATAATCATATTTCCCACTTGGCTGTCCCAAGCGGTCCCAATTCTCCTCTTGTCGAAACTCCACATTCTCGACAGCATAATCACCGTCCTTCTTGTCGAAACCTTCAGTAGTTTCCATTCTTTTCTGGCTTGCGAGATCATCAGCAATCTCGACCATGTTGACATTTGCGTCGAAACTTCCAGGGGCTTCCACCATTTCCAAATTGCCATCAGGAGCAACTTCGGCCTCCACCATGTTCACGATGGATGGTTCAGCGTAGTGGGCTTCGACTGCCTGCATAGGATTCGAATCGATCTTCATCTGTTGTTTTGGTTTGTCACCAAACTTCAGCCTTCCGTCACGGATAGCATTTTGAACTAGATCCCTGAAAAGGAAACAACGAGACGTCTTATGGCCCAGAAAATTATGGTATTTA
Organism: Lathyrus oleraceus; assembly: GCF_024323335.1. Taxonomy (NCBI): domain Eukaryota; kingdom Viridiplantae; phylum Streptophyta; class Magnoliopsida; order Fabales; family Fabaceae; genus Lathyrus; species Lathyrus oleraceus. Next base: position 171,843,132 of record NC_066585.1, on the reverse strand, counting down.
CAAAAACCTCTCTTTTTCTGTTGTTCCATAGGCGGTTCTTTAACGCCTGGCAGTTTTATTAATTGACCATCTTTAACCAACAGGTCGAAGATTTCGTCACATTTGGTGATGTCGAACGTATAAGTCCTTTTGGGGAACTTATCGTTGGTTTCGACTGGTTTCCGTTCGACGGAGTTAGTACTTTGCACGAATAAGGTGGGCCTTGCTTTAGTTCTGCTAGGTCAATCTCTTGTCCGTCGAAGTTACTTGGTTCGTTTTCGTCGTACTCATCATCTTGGCGAACCCCTACGTAGGCTACCCTCTCTTTTTTATTCTTATTTGCTCTGAATTTTTCGTCCCTTAACCTTTCGACCTGTCTCACTCTATCTGCTAATTGTGCCATATCCCTCAGATACTGGGTATCTAGTTTCTTCCTTATAGAATAATCTAGTCCCCCTGCGGCCATTTCGACCAACTCATGTTCTGGCACCGGGGTGAAACATCTAGCCTTTAGCAATCTGAACCTATTTAAACAATCATCTATTGGTTCAGAGTGTTTTCTCTTAACACTGGCTAATTCTTTCAGACTTATTTTTGTTTGTCCCATGTAGAATTGTTCATGGAACAGCCTTTCTAATTGGGTCCACGTGTATACTGAGTTTGCAGGCAAAGATGTAAACCAAGTAAACACGTTTTTTGTTAAGGAACTAGGGAAATATTTTATTTTCAAATTTTCATTACGGGCTATTTCCCCTGCCTCGATCAGATAACGTGCCACATGTTCTATAGTGGACTCACTAGTGTCCCCTAAGAACTTTGTGAACTTAGGGACTTTCCACCTTGGTGGCAGTTCTTCTTGCAGAATATATTCCGATAGTGGGGATGCGTAACTAGGCCTTTGTAAACCCATGTTCATCCCATTTTATGCCATTATCGTTTCGACCATGGCTGCCAAATTGTTTTCGACAGGCGGATTATTATACCGTATCCGTTGTTGCAATACATCATCCGCGTCTTGGCCTCTCTGGATTACTATCCTTCTAGGCTCTTGTGGAATAGGGATTTCGACACGAGGCTGTTCGACTACATCATCTTGGTTTCTGACGTTTGTTTGAGGATTATCCAACGGTATCTGGTTTATCATAGGCTCTTCCTGGACCGCTACCACTGGGTTATGAATCACTTGTTCTCTGTGTCGAGTTTGAGGGACTCCAAAGAAATCAGCAATGCGCGTCATCTGCGCTGCCAACACTTGGTTTGTTTGGGTGGTGTTTTGTATTAGGGGGTTAAACACCGCTCCCATTTGTTGTGTCAACATTTGGACCATATCATGATTACTCTCGTCCATTTGTTGTCTAATTACTTGCGCCGAATTATTTGTTATCGGCGGCACGTAAAGTGGTTGTTGATTCAGTCTACTCGTGTTTCCACCATATCCTGACCCTTGTAAGGGTGAAGACACGTTGGCCATCGAATCCGAATATATTAACGGGGAATTGTGTAAATTTGCCATTACCGAAGTTGGCATTCCAAAGGGTTGTTCCCTACCAGGCAGAGGCATGGTGAAATTTGTTACAAAAGGCCTAGAAGTGTTTCCCACAGGAGGGGGTGTCCCAACGGGCATTTGTTGTGCCCTGAAGGACGAACTAGGCGCGTTTTGCGATATCGAAACCGCTGGCATTGACCCTGTTGACGAAGGTACAACCTCTGACACAGGGACCGATCCTATATTGCCTTCTGTCGAAGGGGCAGTGTTGGATACTGGGATGGATTCGTTTGGATTATTTGGCTGGTTCGCCATTTTTCTTACTCTTGTTCTTTTAGGTATTTCTACGTCGGATACGGCTAATTTACCGCTTCTCAGTCTCATACAACGAAGAACAAACTTTGACTAGTGATTATCTAAATTTCTAGATTTCTGCACTGTCCCACTGGGCGTGCCAATTTGTTCGCTGTGAATTTTGGCGAACAACCTCTGGTTTACCAAAACTTGTAGAATTGGGTTACTTGCAGGATCTGAAGGAGAATAGCCATCCAAGGCGCAACGGAATTTAAAAATTTCTCCATTTAGTGATCCTTACGAATGGGCATGATCAGTGATAGAATCGTTACCTCTTGTGGCGATTCAAACCTTTGGTGCAGATCTCTGATAATGATCAAAACCTTTGATACAGATCCACGGGGCGATCACGAACGTTGAACGATGACAACGTCTCTACTCAGTCCACACGAACGGATTCCTTCAATCGCAGTGCTAGCTGTTATGAATGAAGGCTTTGAGTGAGAGAGAGATACGAAATTCCAACTCTTCAGTTGTGTTGTATTCCCATACAAAGCTTCTTCACAAGAGCTCTATTTATAGAACCACTTGTGTGGGCTTCAAGCAAAAAAGCCCACTTAAGTGCATTTTGGCCTATATCTCATAATATGCCAAAATCACTTAAGTATTTGGTACCTTACCATATTTCGTATTCTGCTTAAGTACACCGTACCTTACGATGTTCCTTAATTATTCTATCTCTCATCAATCCGTCCTTTGTGTGTGACCCTATAGGTTTTCGCGACGTTGGCAATTATATTAAATCACGCATTTAACATAATAAACAGTGAGCGGTATCTAGCAACACATCACTGCTACCCAAGTCACGAAAATGTCATGTGATCTGACAAAACCTCCTGTGATAATAATTATGTGTATAATTACCCCTTTGCCCTTATGTCTATATTGAACACAAGGTATAGACCGTGTCACCCTTGTCCAGTTCAATATTGGGCCCATAGACATTTATCCTGTTATGCAGGATTGGCAAATTCCATCTAGGACACTCATGTCCCTCAGCATGCTTTGTGGAGTACCCATCAACTGTCTTTATGGTTATCCAGTTACGGACAACGTTGGATCAGCAATAAAGCACTCGACTCTACATCTAGGATCCATAGTGGTTTCAGGTCGAAGAGTGGTATACACTATTATCACCATGAGAATAACTTATGACACTTTGCATAACTTTCTATATAGTATTCTCATAGTGGGTCAATCCGGTATAAATATTACTCCTAATATTCATACCTATGTTTAAGACTTGATAACTCTTTATCCATGATCCATGAGATGTGATCATCAGTCTACAAACATAATAGTCTTAATGCTTTAATGTTATCCCACTTCACACTAAAGCTCGACTACGAATACTTTAAGAATAGTGCCCTTATGTTTAATGTGTTCTCATGATTAAGTCACACTTAATACATTAAACAGACTATCTATTCTAGGGACTTTATTAATCAACCATAATAAAGAAAATTCCTTTTATTATTAATAAATAATTCGATACAAGTACCAAAAGTATTGGCCTCTAGGGCTTACACCAACAGGATCAACCACACAAATCCTAGGACATGTGCATATCTAGATGGTCTTGAAGATGTCCAGAACCACTTTCAGATCTTTCATTTTTGTTCTCTAAGTGTTTTACGTCGAAATATGTTGATTAAAACGTTAAATAGATGTAAATTTAACAAGATAAAGTAAATGGCGGAAAATAACTGACGAAATGTAAAGTGTCGAAAAAGAGAAAGTGCAGAAAGATAAATGACTGGAAAACGTAAAAGAGATTTGTAAAGAACTTTAAACTTTATAAAATAAACTTTGAAGGAATTGGTGTTTGTTTACACATACATGTTCCAAATATGACTCTTTTCTCTCACACGGGTACTTTGAGTGTTTTCAGGAATTTTGTACAAGTAAATTCGCACACCTTTTTCCGATAGCAACTACCCTATTTATATACAAATAACATAACTGTTACTAACGACCAAATCCTAAAACTGTGACACATGGCTTTCTTCCTTTCGCCAGACAAACGTCACAACTCTTTTGAATTTGAATTTGTACTTTAAGTCGAAATGACGTCTTTCTTCAGGCTTTTTGTCGAATTGTCGATATACTACAATGTTCTCCATGTCTGTCAAAGGTGTCTAGCTGCAGATATCTTGTTGAAATGTCGAAACCTCCATTTTGTCGAAGTGTCGAACCATACTTATTAGCCAAACGTTTATCCTATGTCGTTATTTGTCGGAAGAAACATTTTGTACACCAAATCCCATGGCGTCGAAAACGCATGTATACAGATCCATAGTGGTTTCAGGTCGAAGAGTGGTATACACTATTATCACCATGAGAATAACTTATGACACTTTACATAACTTTCTATATAGTATTCTCATAGCGGGTCAATCCGGTATAAATATTACTCCTAATATTCATACCTATGTTTAAGACTTGATAACTCTTTATCCATGATCCATGAGACGGGATCATCAGTCTACAAACATAATAGTCTTAATGCTTTAATGTTATCCCACTTCACACTAAAGCTCGACTACGAATACTTTAAGAATAATGCCCTTATGTTTAATGTGTTCTCATGATTAAGTCACACTTAATACATTAAACAGACTATCTATTCTAGGGACTTTATTAATCAACCATAATAAAGAAAATTCCTTTTATTATTAATAAATAATTCGATACAAGTACCAAAAGTATTGGCCTCTAGGGCTTACACCAACAGGATCAACCACACAAATCCTAGGACATGTGCATATCTAGATGGTCTTGAAGATGTCCAGAACCACTTTCAGATCTTTCATTTTTGTTCTCTAAGTGTTTTACGTCGAAATATGTTGATTAAAACGTTAAATAGATGTAAATTTAACAAGATAAAGTAAATGGCGGAAAATAACTGACGAAATGTAAAGTGTCGAAAAAGAGAAAGTGCAGAAAGATAAATGACTGGAAAACGTAAAAGAGATTTGTAAAGAACTTTAAACTTTATAAAATAAACTTTGAAGGAATTGGTGTTTGTTTACACATACATGTTCCAAATATGACTCTTTTCTCTCACACGGGTACTTTGAGTGTTTTCAGGAATTTTGTACAAGTAAATTCGCACACCTTTTTCCGATAGCAACTACCCTATTTATATACAAATAACATAACTGTTACTAACGACCAAATCCTAAAACTGTGACACATGGCTTTCTTCCTTTCGCCAGACAAACGTCACAACTCTTTTGAATTTGAATTTGTACTTTAAGTCGAAATGACGTCTTTCTTCAGGCTTTTTGTCGAATTGTCGATATACTACAATGTTCTCCATGTCTGTCAAAGGTGTCTAGCTGCAGATATCTTGTTGAAATGTCGAAACCTCCATTTTGTCGAAGTGTCGAACCATACTTATTAGCCAAACGTTTATCCTATGTCGTTATTTGTCGGAAGAAACATTTTGTACACCAAATCCCATGGCGTCGAAAACGCATGTATACAGATCCATAGTGGTTTCAGGTCGAAGAGTGGTATACACTATTATCACCATGAGAATAACTTATGACACTTTACATAACTTTCTATATAGTATTCTCATAGCGGGTCAATCCGGTATAAATATTACTCCTAATATTCATACCTATGTTTAAGACTTGATAACTCTTTATCCATGATCCATGAGACGGGATCATCAGTCTACAAACATAATAGTCTTAATGCTTTAATGTTATCCCACTTCACACTAAAGCTCGACTACGAATACTTTAAGAATAATGCCCTTATGTTTAATGTGTTCTCATGATTAAGTCACACTTAATACATTAAACAGACTATCTATTCTAGGGACTTTATTAATCAACCATAATAAAGAAAATTCCTTTTATTATTAATAAATAATTCGATACAAGTACCAAAAGTATTGGCCTCTAGGGCTTACACCAACAGGATCAACCACACAAATCCTAGGACATGTGCATATCTAGATGGTCTTGAAGATGTCCAGAACCACTTTCAGATCTTTCATTTTTGTTCTCTAAGTGTTTTACGTCGAAATATGTTGATTAAAACGTTAAATAGATGTAAATTTAACAAGATAAAGTAAATGGCGGAAAATAACTGACGAAATGTAAAGTGTCGAAAAAGAGAAAGTGCAGAAAGATAAATGACTGGAAAACGTAAAAGAGATTTGTAAAGAACTTTAAACTTTATAAAATAAACTTTGAAGGAATTGGTGTTTGTTTACACATACATGTTCCAAATATGACTCTTTTCTCTCACACGGGTACTTTGAGTGTTTTCAGGAATTTTGTACAAGTAAATTCTCACACCTTTTTCCGATAGCAACTACCCTATTTATATACAAATAACATAACTGTTACTAACGACCAAATCCTAAAACTGTGACACATGACTTTCTTCCTTTCGCCAGACAAACGTCACAACTCTTTTGAATTTGAATTTGTACTTTAAGTCGAAATGACGTCTTTCTTCAGGCTTTTTGTCGAATTGTCGATATACTACAATGTTCTCCATGTCTGTCAAAGGTGTCTAGCTGCAGATATCTTGTTGAAATGTCGAAACCTCCATTTTGTCGAAGTGTCGAACCATACTTATTAGCCAAACGTTTATCCTATGTCGTTATTTGTCGGAAGAAACATTTTGTACACCAAATCCCATGGCGTCGAAAACGCATGTATACAGATCCATAGTGGTTTCAGATCGAAGAGTGGTATACACTATTATCACCATGAGAATAACTTATGACACTTTACATAACTTTCTATATAGTATTCTCATAGCGGGTCAATCCGGTATAAATATTACTCCTAATATTCATACCTATGTTTAAGACTTAATAACTCTTTATCCATGATCCATGAGATGTGATCATCAGTCTACAAACATAATAGTCTTAATGCTTTAATATCTTATGGGGCTTCTTCTGGTATGTCAAATCCTTCAGGCTGTGTCATGTACACATCCTCAAGAAGATTCCCATTAAGGAAAGCAGTTTTGACATCCATCTGCCATATTTCATAATCATGATATGCAGCGATAGCAAGTAAAATCCGAACAGATTTAAGCATTGCAACTGGTGAAAAGGTTTCATCATAGTCAACACCATGAATTTAATTATATCCTTTTGCAACCAGTCTTGCCTTATAGGTATGTACCTTACCATCCATGTCAGTCTTCTTTTTGAAGACCCACTTGCATCCTATAGGATTAACTCCTACAGGAGGCTCTACCAAGTTCCAAACTTGGTTCGTGTACATGGAATCTATTTCGGATTTCATGGCTTCTAGCCACTTCTCAGACTCGGGACCAGTTATGGCCTCTTGGTAGGTCACAGGCTCATCTTGATCCATGAGTAATACATCACCTTGATCTGTTATGAGATATCCATATCTCTCAGGTAGGTGAAGTATCCTGCCTGACCTACGTTGGTCTTGTTCTACTTGAGCAGGTTGCTCTTCCACAACCATTTGTGTTTCCTGCTCTAATTCCTCCATAGGTGTATCGATGCGTTGTGATTCTTGAATTTCTTCAAGCTCTACTTTCCTCCCACTGGTTCCTTTGGAAATAAAATCCTTTTCTAGGAAAACTCCAGTTCGAGCGACAAACACTTTGCCCTCAGAAGGATTGTAGAAGTAATATCCTCTTGTTTCTTTAGGATACCCCACAAATAAGCATTGGTCAGATTTGGGCTCAAGCTTAGTTGAAATTTGTCGTTTCACATAAACTTCGCAACCCCAAATCTTCATGTAAGACATATGTGGTCTCTTACCACTCCATATCTCATATGGTGTGTAGCACCTCAAATTTGCACCCTACCATTGTGTACATTCATTTCATATTAGGTCATAGCATTAACAATGTCCACTGCATAACATTGCATTGTCCATTTGCCCAAGTGCAAGCTCAGTTGATGAATCAGGTCTAACTGATCAGGAGAATCAGTCAATCAAACAAGCAAGTGCCATTTTCATTGAGACAAAGCCCTAGGGTTGATTTTTCAAGCTCATATGGTCCAAGGATCATTTTGAAGTGGTTTGGCCAAAGATTGGATGCTCAGAAGTCACCAGTCATTGTTCAGTCAACCAGAAACCCTAGAAAGTCAACTGTGGTCAACTGTGCCCGATTTTATGGATTGGAAGGTGGGAAATGGTTTGAAAGGCCTCATTCATGTCCATATAAGTCTCATTTGACATGCCAAAGACCAAGGTCGAAGGAATTGAGCTCAGACAGAAAGTTTCCAAAAATAGCAGGTGACCTGTAATTTCAGCTGCCCAAAATGGAAACTTTTTCTCCTCAAGATAACTTCATCATACAAGCTTCAAATGGAATTTTGTCCAACATGAAAGTTGAAGATCTTGTTCTCACCATTCCAAAAAGTCCAAGAACTCAAAAATCCAATGTGTGGTTTGCAAAATATGGCTCAGTGAATTTCAGAAAAGACCCGTAATCAGGAGGCCATAACCACCACATGCTTTGTCCAAATTGCAAGTTCTTTATATGCACAAACTCCATTTGACATGTACTTCAAGGGTGCATCATTGGATTTTTCCAAAAATGGCCAAGGCAAAAAGTCACTTTTCAACTGGACTGTTAAATTGGCTCAGGGGCAAAATTGTCCAAATGTCAAAATATTTGGAATTTTGAGATGGGACTTTTTGTAACACCTCAGGAATGGCATTTGGAATGTGTTTGAACCATCATTTCATGGCTAGGCCTCATAATTGGAGTTTTGGCTTGAAGAATGAAAGTGCATAATTGGACATTTTTCTACCATATGGTGAAATTGCAAAATACATGGCCAATGGAAATGAGAATTGTTTCTACACATCATATGTGGTATTTTGGACTTGCTTGAACCAAAATTGAGCTGATACATGGACTGTTTTGAAGGAAGGGTGTTTTGGCCATTTGAGTGGAAAATGCATTTTTGCTTACAATGCCAATTTGATTAATTACATTGATTAATCATGATTAAGCTAACATATAAAAGCCTAATCCATTCCTAAACATAACAGAATTCATTTTTCACCAAAATTTGGATCAAATCATCACAATCCTCTCTAGAATCTTCAAGAACTCACAAGAACCAAAATCCAAAAACCTCCACAAAACCTTGATCAATTTGCATTCTTCTTTTTGCATTGATTTTGCATTATCAAAAACTTCATCTGTTTGCAGCTGGTAGCATCCATAGCCGTGCCAAACTCCACTGTCCAAAGGAGCTTCATCTATGGTGTTTGAAGATTGCGAGTGATAGAGGTAGATTCGAGCCAAACCGCGAGCTGCATCCACTTCACGAAGCATCATTCTGCTACTGTTTCATCCGAACGCGCGCAAAGGACACGCGAGCTACCACTGCCATAGCAGGTAGGTCCAAATTCGACCTCAAGCTTTTGATCCATGATTGTGTGCGTGGTGTAGGTCGTGTCATGTAGATCATGAGGATACTCTTAGAATTGCGAATGGTTGACTATAGTGTGAGAAATCGTAACTCGAAGTTTAGATCTAAAACCCTAGGTTCATCGATTCGCACGATTTAGGAAGTTTTAGGTTAATTGGAGTTGAGATTCATGTTCTACATGTTGTAACGGTTCCAACGACTATAAGATTGCGCATTTTGGTTAGGATTTGTGGATTTGAGGTTTTTGAATGTTCTTGGCATTTTCTGGATTTTTTTCATGATGAAGACGATGAGATTGTGCTGTTTGATCCTGATTTCCATTTGAAAATTCAAATTGGGCGTTTACCGCCCCCGCCCCAATAATTACGTTTCTGCCATTCTAATTTAAATTAATTAATTTCAATTAATTCCAAAAAATTGTAAATAATACTTTAGCACCTTAGAAAATTCATAGAAAAATGTAGAAAAATCACAAAAATATGAAAATTATTTTGTTGACTTTGTCATTGAGTGTAGATGATTTTTGACCTATTGGTCAAAGTTGTGCATGGAATATTTTTCATTTGACCTAGGGTTTCTTCCACATGTGTATATTTTGATACCTTAGACTAATTTGATCATGAAATTCTCATATTGTATGATAAATGGCTGAAAATTTTTGTGATGGTTGTTGACTGGATGATGCTTATTTCCATATAAATTTCTTGAGTTTTTGATACCTGGCTATGGAGTTATGAATTTTTGAACTTAGGTGTGACAATTTGTGTCACACCTCTTGATGCCAATTTGTTGGATTTTTTAGTATGACCTATACTTGTTAGAATTGATTGAAATTTGGCATGGATGCTCATTAACATGTTAGGATCCTTTGTGAATTTTTGTGGAATTGTTCATTGTGTTTTCTAATTGATCATGATTTTTCATTTCTGATGGTTGAATTTGCAAGCTCATATGATACATGTTGGTAGATTGATTGAGAAATGCTCATATGGTACTGTATAATCATGAAATTTGATATGCTTGTAATAGACACATGTTAGGACCTCCCTGTTTTGGTCTCATCCATTTCTTTTTTGTTTTCATTGAGTTATGAATTTTTGAAGTGGAAGCATGTATTGATGTTGTGATTTGGAGCCTATAATTGTGTCTGTTTTTGTTGATTTTCATTGACATGGTTCCATTTGCCCAATTGAGCTCAAATTTAACATGGTAGACCTTTAATATCCCCTGTTTAGGTGTAAATTATTTGAGAATTTTTGGGATGGTGTTGATGTGGATTTGAATGCAATAATTCTGTTTGTAGGCTTAGGGCTTCCTTTGAACTAGTTTGCCTTATTTTGTGCATAGAATGAGCATGATGAATGATATGACCATGAAATTTGGTAGAATAGTTCCTGACATGTGTAGCTTTCATTTGGCTTTGGTCCTACTAATTTCCCATGTAATGTCACTGTTTACCATTGAATTGAAGTTAATGTACATTTTGTAGCTTCATTTGATTGTGTTTTTGCATGCCTTGTCATGTTGAATTAATTCCCATAGTTCCACTAGGCCAAATTGTATGAAAATTGACATGTAGCTTGTTGAATGTCCTCTGTTTAGGATATAATTTTTGTGGAATTTTCCATGCTGTTTTGATATTTTTTGTGATGTGATCTTGCTGATTGCTCATATGTGGTTTAACATTGCTCACTTTGCCTTACAGGTTGTATAAATTGAAATAGGTGTATAGTTTGGATATGGGACCAATTGGGATCCCTTTGTTATTGAAATAGCTTGACTTTGATCATGAATTGGTTGCTGTTTTAGGATTTTTCCTTCTTTTGGACCCTAGGCTAGTCCTAGTGGTCTTGTCACTTACATTTGAACTTGTCTTTGGCTTTTCAGGTTAAGAAGTTAATGATTAAAGGAATTGTTTCACATTTGGGATTATCTTACTTGACTTGTAAACTAATGTGGCTGTTTTGTAGGATGTTGGTTCGCATTGAGCTTTGTGCTATGCACATTATTGTTTGATTATGATTGTACATTGTTGATTCCTGTATTGTTGTCTGATTATGAATGGGATACTGATTCTGTTTGACTGTTTCCAGGTACCTTTAGTTGCTCAGTTCTCTTAAGAACTTGCATTGCTTTGCTTATAAGCAATTGGCATTGAGGTATAGAACCTTCTTCTTCATGTAGTCTGGAGACCCGGCTGTTACCGGGCCGGGCAAACTGTCTGAAGTCCTCCTTAAGAGGCAATGCTTGTGTATGTTTATATTTGTCCCAAGCAGGTGAAAAGTCCTCATTTGAGGCAATTGGTGGAAGGTAGGGATAAGCAATCTATCCCCCACTATTCTGTGAGTCTTCTCCTTGCTCCCATTACATGGTTGTAGCATTGAGATCCAAGCCCAAGATCTTGTACATTGTACAGTCGAGTCTATGTCCTGAGCGTAGAAGGGTCCCCCCATTCTGGACCCACGCTCCCTTGTCTGATGCTCTCTCTGACTTGAGATAGAAGCAATGAGGCACACCCCTCATCACCTTTCATCTGGCTTCACCTTAGCCCCTCAATGGCAAGGTTAAGAGCTAACCTGACCCCGATACAGAGGCTTGTTTGTTGAGGTTGATATGACCCCTCGACTAAAGCCTAGCCCTGATGTTTGAGCCCCTTGTTGGTGTGTTTATTTCATGCTGTATATGTTTGTGTGGTGTGATTGTATCCCCTAGGTTTGCTAGACTCCGCGTAGTCTCGTTTGCATGTCAATTAAGGTAGCACGGTTCCTTCGTATAGGACTTCCTTTCTTGCTTGAGCTTTCCTAAAACACAAACAAACATTATCCCCTCTTAAGGATACGTCCACTCCTTCTACTACAGGTGAGTAAGTCTCCAAAGGTCGAGCATCCGGTAGATTGCGTAGTGACGTTGTCCACTTAAAAAACACAAACCAACAGGAATAGTTTAGCCGAACTACGGCAACTCTGATTCTCATGTCCAGATGAGATACGTAGGCACGAGATGCGATGTCTTGTCGAGTTTGACTGACCACTAACACTAATGCTTTTCTCTCGCCCTCGTTGCGATTGAGACCTTCCCTTTCTCTTGCCCTAGTTGCAATCGAGACCTTTCTTCTGCCTGTGTCTTCGTTTTGTGTTGTTGTGTGCTTGGAAGCCGATGTAAGTCCATCGAGTGGCATTCGGGTTCCAGTGTGCGTGTGTTTTGGTTCGGATGCTGATGTAAGCCCAGTGATTGGCATTCAGGCTCCTCGTTTGCCTCCTTGTGTGTGTTTTTGGTTCGGATGCTGATGTAAGCCCAGTGATTGGTATTCAGGCTCCACGTTTGCCTTTGCCTGTATTTGTTTGTGTGCGTGTTAGCCGAGCTACGAATGCTCTGATTCTCCTTCGTCCAAGGAGATACGTATGCATAGGATGCGACATCCTAGCGAGCATGTGTCGTTTCCCCAGTCCGAACTACTTCGACTCTGATGTCTATGCCTGATAGACTAAGTAGGCCCAGGATGCGATATCCTGCCGAGTCAGTCTTGTTTGTTTCCTGTGTCTCTTTCAGCCAGTGTGTGTGTTTGAGCAGTGATTTTAGCAACCATTTCCCTTCCTATTGTGCGTGGATCCCGTCGAGTACGACGGATGCGTAGGGGTGCTAATACCTTCCCTTCGCATAACCGACTCCCGATCCCATCCTCTTTGGTCGCGAGACCATGTTCTTTCCCAGGTTTACTTCGAGTGTTTCCTTTCCCTCTTTTGGGATAAATAACGCACGGTGGCGGCTCTGTTGTTTCGTTTTCCCGCCGGTTTTTCGCGTAACGCGACATGGTGTCTTATCAACCTTTTTGGATGGAACACGGTTAAGTGTGTAAGCTGCGGTCAACAGCGCATGTCCCCAAAAGGAGTTTGGAAGATCGGCTTGACTCATCATGGATCGGACCATGTCCAACAGGGTTCGATTTCTTCTCTCAGACACACCATTCCATTGGGGTGTTCCAGGAGGAGTGAGTTGGGATAGGATCCCACACTCTTTCAGATGGTCATCAAACTCTAGGCTTAAATATTCACCACCTCGATCTGATCGAAGAGCTTTAATATTCTTACCTAGTTGGTTTTGTACTTCATTCTTGAATTCTTTGAACTTTTCAAAGGACTCTGATTTGTGTTTCATTAAATACACATAACCATATCTACTGAAATCATCAGTGAATGTGATGAAGTACTGAAAACCTCCTCTGGCTGTTATGTTCAGTGGACCACATACATCAGTATGTATGAGGGCCAAAAGATCATTAGCTCTTTCACCTTTTCCTGTGAATGGAGACTTTGTCATCTTTCCAATTAAACAAGATCTGCATGTCTCATATGATTCATAATCAAAAGAGTCCAATAGTCCATCTTTATGGAGTTTGGAAATGCGTTTCTCATTTATGTGGCCTAATCGACAATGCCAAAGGTAAGTTGGATTTAACTCATTAGGTTTCATCCTTTTAGTATTAATGTTATAAATAGGCATTTCAAGATCAATTACATATAGTCCATTGTTCATTTGTGCAGTTGCATAGAATATATCATTCAAATAAATTGAACAACAATTGTTCTTTATTATGAATGAAAAACCGAACTTGTCCAAACAAGAAACGGAAATAATATTCCTGCTAATTGCTGGTACATAATAACAGTTCTCTAACTGAATTATTAAACCACTAGGTAAAGTCGATTCATAAGTTCCTACGGCTAAGGCAGCAACCTTTGCTCCATTACCAACTCGTAGGTCGACTTCACTTTTTGCCAATTTTCTACTCCTTTTTAGTTCTTGCACATTTGTACAAATATGAGAACCGCATCCAGTATCTAATACCCATGATGCAGAAGTAGATAAATTAATTTCAATAACAAAAATACCTGAAGTTGGAGTCTCTACTCCATTCTTCCTATCTTCCAGGTACTTTGGGCAGTTCCTCTTCTAGTGTGCGGTCTTACCGCAATGGAAGCAGGTGTCTTCCTTTTCTATGCTTCCACTAGGCTTCAAAGCAGCACTAATGGGTTTGGGTTTGGCAACTTCCTTGCCTTTCCCTTTATCATGTTTGAGGACAATCCTCATGTCTCGGTACCAATCCAGAAAATTTGTCCCAGACAATTTTTCTTTCTCAAGGTTTGATCGCAATATGTTGTTAGAGGTGTTTGTTGTCATGGTAATCTACACAAGGATTAATGAAAATATAAGTATCATTGACATATTCAATTAGGCCTTTAATTAAATATGCTCCCACTATTTTACTCAAAACAAATGACCCTCATCATCTGATTCGGAAAATCCCGTTGGAAGATTTTCTAGTGGGTCGAGATCCATATTTCACTTCGTTCTAAGTCCGCGTAGGCGGATTACACAAAACTAGGTTATTTAGGTAGGAACTCCTTCCAATTGTATCTCATACAACTCTCGAAAATTTTAGTTGGGTGAATAACTCCTTATTCTAATCCATCATATGGATTATTCCCAACTCTTGCTTCTAAACATATATATAATCTTATTATAATTTGTTTAGTTAAGTTTGACCCATTGTTTAACAGTTGGATATTACAATTATCCAATCGCACCTTACTAATATATAGATCATGCACCTCGCGTAGGCGAAACCTACATTATCCATTACTAGTCTTGATGAGTGTTAAAACTTGGAAAGCATAAACTTAATATTTAATTTTTGAGGGAATTGCAATTTTCTGATCTCACCGGCTTGTTTATCATATAAATCGTCTCTCACATGCACCAACATACATTCACATGCATCAACATACATACATACATAATGAAACAGTTATGGCCCCTAGCGCAATTGTTCTCCCAAGCCAATGAGAGAACCTAAGCTAACCTACAACGATCTAAGCTTCTCCAAGCAAGATCTTCAAGGTTGTCCTCCTTTGGCACTGACTTCTTTGCTTTCTTCATATCATTACATTACATGGAAGAAACTCGTTTTACATACGAGGGAGTGAGATGAGAAAAGAAGTTACATTTGGGAGAAAAAGAGAGAGGCACGACACGCAGGTCGTATTTTAAAACCCAAAGCAGAATAAAGGAAGACTAAGGCCATAACCGATCACCACAAGACAATAATAAACATTTTATTATTATTATTAATTCCTTTAATTAATTAAAATCAAATTAAATTTCGACGACCGATCATCACATTTTAATGAACAATTCATTTAAAATCGATGTCGCTTTTCGTATCAACACTTGACACTTTTAAAGCACTGAGTTAGCCGAATGGGTGAAATTTTCATTGCGTTAACCGGTTAACCATATGCGTTAACCGATTAACACTGTTTTGAAATCTAAAAAATTGTTTTCTGCCTTGCGTTAACCGGTTAACCAAATGCGTTAACCGGTTAACACTGTTAAAATTCTCAAAAATTTTATTTCGCATTCCGTTAACCGGTTAACCATACGCGTTAACCGGTTAACACTGTTCCAAAAAGTGTTTAGGAAGCACAACTCTTGTGCGTTCAAACCCCAATCGCATAACTCTCTGACAACACAACCCTTGTGCCGTCACTAACCCTGATGCACCAATTTCAGACCGTCAAACACGTCTCGATTGTTAATTCAGTATGATTGATCAACACGTCATTGCTTCACCATACTAATGTCGGATCAAGAAGCAAACGACCATTGATCGCTCAAAGGAAAACAATCATCGAGGTTTTGAATGAACGAAACAAGAACACTATATCATATATAATGTATTTTGCATCAGGATTACATATATCACATATATGTAATTTGATCGATCTCAATTTAACCTTTGATTCATTATGTTTTAATCATATTATTACATAACAAAAACAAATATCAGATTCATGGTTTCGTAAGTGGCTCTGATACCACTTAAGGAGAATAGCCATCCAAGGCGCAGCGGAATTTAAAAATTTCTCCATTTAGTGATCCTTACGAATGGGCATGATCAGTGATAGAATCGTTACCTCTTGTGGCGATTCAAACCTTTGGTGCAGATCTCTGATAATGATCAAAACCTTTGATACAGATCCACGGGGCGATCACGAACGTTGAACGATGACAACGTCTCTACTCAGTCCACACGAACGGATTCCTTCAATCGCAGTGCTAGCTGTTATGAATGAAGGCTTTGAGTGAGAGAGAGATACGAAATTCCAACTCTTCAGTTGTGTTGTATTCCCATACAAAGCTTCTTCACAAGAGCTCTATTTATAGAACCACTTGTGTGGGTTTCAAGCAAAAAAGCCCACTTAAGTGCATTTTGGCCTATATCTCATAATATGCCAAAATCACTTAAGTATTTGGTACCTTACCATATTTCGTATTCTGCTTAAGTACACCGTACCTTACGATGTTCCTTAATTATTCTATCTCTCATCAATCCGTCCTTTGTGTGTGACCCTATAGGTTTTCGCGACGTTGGCAATTATATTAAATCACGCATTTAACATAATAAACAGTGAGCGGTATCTAGCAACACATCACTGCTACCCAAGTCACGAAAATGTCATGTGATCTGACAAAACCTCCTGTGATAATAATTATGTGTATAATTACCCCTTTGCCCTTATGTCTATATTGAACACAAGGTATAGACCGTGTCACCCTTGTCCAGTTCAATATTGGGCCCATAGACATTTATTCTGTTACGCAGGATTGGCAAATTCCATCTAGGACACTCATGTCCCTCAGCATGCTTTGTGGAGTACCCATCAACTGTCTTTATGGTTATCCAGTTACGGACAACGTTGGATCAGCAATAAAGCACTCGACTCTACATCTAGGATCCAGAGTGGTTTCAAGTCGAAGAGTGGTATACACTATTATCACCATGAGAATAACTTATGACACTTTGCATAACTTTCTATATAGTATTCTCATAGCGGGTCAATCCGGTATAAATATTACTCCTAATATTCATACCTATGTTTAAGACTTGATAACTCTTTATCCATGATCCATGAGATGTGATCATCAGTCTACAAACATAATAGTCTTAATGCTTTAATGTTATCCCACTTCACACTAAAGCTCGACTACGAATACTTTAAGAATAGTGCCCTTATGTTTAATGTGTTCTCATGATTAAGTCACACTTAATACATTAAACAGACTATCTATTCTAGGGACTTTATTAATCAACCATAATAAAGAAAATGCCTTTTATTATTAATAAATAATTCGATACAAGTACCAAAAGTATTGGCCTCTAGGGCTTACACCAACAGGATCAACCACACAAATCCTAGGACATGTGCAGATCTAGATGGTCTTGAAGATGTCCAGAATCACTTTCAGATCTTTCATTTTTGTTCTCTAAGTGTTTTACGTCGAAATATGTTGATTAAAACGTTAAATAGATGTAAATTTAACAAGATAAAGTAAATGGCGGAAAATAACTGACGAAATGTAAAGTGTCGAAAAAGAGAAAGTGCAGAAAGATAAATGACTGGAAAACGTAAAAGAGATTTGTAAAGAACTTTAAACTTTATAAAATAAACTTTGAAGGAATTGGTGTTTGTTTACACATACATGTTCCAAATATGACTCTTTTCTCTCACACGGGTACTTTGAGTGTTTTCAGGAATTTTGTACAAGTAAATTCTCACACCTTTTTCCGATAACAACTACCCTATTTATATACAAATAACATAACTGTTACTAACGACCAAATCCTAAAACTGTGACACATGGCTTTCTTCCTTTCGCCAGACAAACGTCACAACTCTTTTGAATTTGAATTTGTACTTTAAGTCGAAATGACGTCTTTCTTCAGGCTTTTTGTCGAATTGTCGATATACTACAATGTTCTCCATGTCTGTCAAAGGTGTCTAGCTGCAGATATCTTGTCGAAATGTCGAAACCTCCATTTTGTCGAAGTGTCGAACCATACTTATTAGCCAAACGTTTATCCTATGTCGTTATTTGTCGGAAGAAACATTTTGTACACCAAATCCCATGGCGTCGAAAACGCATGTATACAGATCCATAGTGGTTTCAGGTCGAAGAGTGGTATACACTATTATCACCATGAGAATAACTTATGACACTTTGCATAACTTTCTATATAGTATTCTCATAGCGGGTCAATCCGGTATAAATATTACTCCTAATATTCATACCTATGTTTAAGACTTGATAACTCTTTATCCATGATCCATGAGATGTGATCATCAGTCTACAAACATAATAGTCTTAATGCTTTAATATTATCCCACTTCACACTAAAGCTCGACTACGGATACTTTAAGAATAGTGCCCTTATGTTTAATGTGTTCTCATGATTAAGTCACACTTAATACATTAAACGGACTATCTATTCTAGGGACTTTATTAATCAACCATAATAAAGAAAATGCCTTTAAATAATTCGATACAAGTACCAAAAGTATTGGCCTCTAGGGCTTACACCAACAATGGTGAGGATGGTTGGTCAATGATTCTCCGAGACTTGAGGTTGGAAATAATAGACAAGGAAAGATCAACTTTGTATGACAAGTTATTTTGTAATCGGTTGGCAGAAGTGAGAGAATCTTTGATGATAGAATCCTTTGATTCACAGCCACCACAAAAATGGTTGACTCTACTAGATATGAGTTACTTGATAGCAAATCGATATAATGTTGTACTTGTATGTTTAGGAAATCCGTGCAGGACTTTCTTTCCTATGACAAGTTCACATTCACCAAATGTTTCCATTTATTGCATTGATTTTGTTAACCAAAATCATTGGGTTCAAGTACGTATTTTATTTTATATGACTTACTGTTTTAATTATTTTACTTATTTCACTTTATTAAATATATGTTTTAATTATTGTTATCAGGTAAACATGAAATGGGGGTTTCCGTTGCCACCGGTCATATTAGATTGGAAGAAGTTTCGTTGTCCAACAACAACGTCTTGGATGTTAGGATTTGCAGGACGTCTACAACATTGGCAATTACTTACGCCTATATTAGCATGAATATGTAATCAAAAGATGAATATTATATTATGTCAGTTTTAATACATTCAGTTCTAAAAGTTAATACATAAATCAATGTGAACGAGGAATATGCAAAGCTTCATATAAATCAGCAAATTGCGGATCTTCCTCTTCGGCATTAACTTGTCTCAGATAACGATGAATCAATGTAGAAACACGAGTCCAATTAGGATCAGATGGTCCTACTTCGTAAACAAAAACCGACACCTCTCTTGGTTCATCATGATGGGGCGAGACCAAACGAGGATGCGAAACACAATAATACTACTCCAGGTATCCATCTTTTATATCAGATGGAGTAGTGGCCAATGTTGTTGGACGGATCACAGCAAGAACGCTCTGATGGTAACCAATCCAATCAACATCAATATCATTAGCCATCATACAATCATGAGGTGGGGATGGAACATACTGCTTGTACCCGAACTGACGTATACATCTGTCAAGCAAGTATGGAACAACTGTGTCACCCCACTTCAAACACCCCATGTACAGACATAACTCATCAAACTGGCGCCATCCTCTATGATCCTCAAATGGAGGCCATATGACATCGGCAAGTATCAACTCTTCCAAAATAGATAGCAAGTCATCCACCTTCAGGACTCCTTGCCTATAGGACCATTTCATCGCTCGAGGAAGACCATAATTATCATCTGGTTTCCAATTCTCTCCTCTTTTTCCAACAGTTGAAAAATACTCGTGAATCCAACACTGTTATAATATAAAAACATAATAAATAAAATAAATTAAATTAACATACTTTATAAAATGAATCCAACACATAATAAACAAAATTAAATTATATACCTGTAGGAGAGTAGGATATCCACTAAGCTGCTTGCAACTGAACATGGACGCATCTCCAAGGTATCTGTATAGGAAACCAATGCAGTTGCTCCCCAACTGTATCCCGAACATCTATCTAAATCTGTAAACAGTAAGAGATATCGTGTCTCGACAAGTGTAAAGGTCTTGTCGGCAAAAATTGTGGAATCCACCAACATCAACAAATATGCTCTAGTCGCAAATGCCTAGCTAGAAGCAACTATATGTTGTACGAATAAATCGTATAACCACTCCAATTTATAATAAGAACCCCTGCAACTACGAACATGTGCATGTGCCTCACTATGTACGCTCCTACGTAGTCAACAACAAGTTCAACAACAACCTCTTCAGTGACATGTTGAGGACTCCAGAACACACCATTGATGGGCAAGTGAAGCAGACAAGAGACGTCATCCAAAGTAATGTTCATCTCACCAAACGACATGTGAAATGAAGATGTCTCTAGATGTCATCTCTCCACAAATGTGGATACCAGATTTGTGTCTATCTTGTTCAAACTAGTTCTTTGAAGTAAAGATGACTCAGACCTAGAAATCCAACTCTCCATCTGTTGTGGAAGAGCTAGTGGAACCCTCGATGTCAGCTTAAGTTCGTGTCCAACAACCTTTAACTCTTTCTTCAGACCTCTTTCCTGAAAACAATTAAAACACATATTATAAAATACAATATAAAATATTCAAATATTATTGAATTTCAAATATATGTAGTTTATTTACCTCACCAAACCATAAATGGTGAGCAACATGAAGTTCGTACTTTACCAAAAGAGACGTATTGTACGGCCCTCCTGGATAGCTAGCCGCCTCTGCTGCAGATGTAGATGCGCCCCGTCCTAAACTATGATCTGGAATCCTACCGTCGACACCTCGTCTTAGAACCACTATAAAAAAATTATAAAAAAAAAATTATAAAAAATGCACCGGAACACATTCTAAAAAGAGTTTCGGTATTCAGTTTCATTTCCGAAACACTTTTCAAAAGACTTCCAGTTAATTGTATGAAAATCGGAAGTCTTTTACGAAGAGTTCCGGTTAATTAAATGAAAAATGAAGGCTTTTACGAAGAGTTCCGGTTAATTAAATGAAAATCGGAAGTCTTTTACGAAGAATTCCGGTAACCACTCTTCAAAACCGGAAGTCTTTATTAAAGAGTTTTTGTTCAACGCCCCAAATCTGCAGCGCCGGAAGTCTTCTGGAAAGTGTTCCGATATGTTGTTTGTGAATCGGAAGACTTACTCTTAGTGTTTCGGTTTAAAATGGTAAAAAAGGCTGTTCTGGAAGTCTTGAAGCGAAAATGAAGTAAAATCCATTTTTTTCAAAAATATATCCTATCTATATGAGGGCATTTTGGTCCAAAAAAAATCTATTATAGGGATATGGGTATAATTGATGGGATATGAGATAAAATTTTCATATTTGGAATAGACGAACCAGTGTTCAAAGTCCTAGATAGGATAGTGAGATTAAATTATTTCTCGTGCATTCCATTAGCCTATTTTCTCACTACAATTGAACAAATATAGAATTGTTTTGCCTATGTAATACTGATTGTCTGATATATTGAATATTAGTTTACTAAATTTAAATTTGAAGTATATCCGCTTTGACTTGCTAACTTATCTAGAAATCAATATACTATATGCATCATTTTTTTTGTTATTGATGTATGGATGACATCAGAGGTAGTACTACAAAAGAATAAAAATGTGCGGCAATAGCTATCCATTTTTTCTCTATCCTCAATACATTAAATATTTATTTGCTCTTGTGCATCCAATGAATGTATTTTGTACCATTCTATAAGCTCATGTTCCACCCTCTTGTCGTACCTTCCTAGGAACTCAAGGAAATAATCAATTCCAAAAACACAAAAACAGCTATATTTCTCTGATGTACTAGTATATCACTCACCATTGTTTAAATCGCCATTCTTTTTTATCATGCACTATATTCTACTTTAATCATCACCACTACCACAAAACATGACTCCTTCACCAAAACTATATACTCCTTTTATCTTCATCATAATTCGTATCTTATTTTTCAGTTCCATGATCATAAATGGCTACCCTTTATCCACTTGTTCAACTTATTAAAGGTCGTGATCATGTTCTAAAGTCAATAGAAAGGAGTGTGAATGTTGAGGGAGGGAGTAAGGAAGGAAGCATAACAGTGACATGGGAGAATCTGAGAGTCACTGTTCCAAATGGAAGCAAAAGGAAACCTATTCTTGAGGGTCTTACTGGTTATGCTCAACCCGGAAGGCTTTTGGCTATAATGGGTCCTTCTGGGTCTGGAAAATCCACACTTCTTGATGCTTTAGCAGGTCATTATAGTAAATTTAAAACGACTGATTTGGAGAAGTTTTTGGTGCATTATATGTTTCTTTTGGGGATTACTTGTTAAACAAGCAACTCACATGTTTATGTTCAATGAAATTAATTACACTAGAAAAACTTTGTACATTTGAAAGCTAAGTTTCTTTTTTTGTTATATATAAATGAATTTCACTTGATATAATCAATATGTGACAGGAAGATTAAGCTCAAACATAAAGCACACAGGAAATATTCTAATCAATGGCCACAAACAAGCACTGGCTTATGGAATATCAGTAAGAGAAACTCCCGAAAAAGCTACAAAGTCCTGCAAATAAAATTGTTTTATGAAAGGAGATTCATTAACATCTTCATGTGAAATCAGGGTTATGTAACACAAGATGAGGCTATGCTGTCAACGTTAACGGCCGGTGAAACTTTATACTATTCAGCTCAGCTTCAATTTCCAGATTCCATGTCCATAACAGAAAAAAAGGAGCAAGCAGATCTTATACTCAGAGAAATGGGCCTAATAGATGCTGTTAACACAAGGGTTGGAGGATGGAGTTCTAAAGGTCTAAGTGGAGGACAAAGGAGGAGACTTAGCATTTGCATCGAGATTCTAACGCGACCGAGACTTCTCTTCCTTGATGAACCGACGAGCGGACTCGATAGTGCAGCTTCTTATTATGTTATGAGTAGGATCGCGCGTTTAAATTTAAGCGACGGCGTTCGAAGGACTGTTGTTGTATCCATCCACCAACCTAGCAGTGAAGTTTTTGAACTTTTTCATGACCTTTGTCTTCTCTCTTCTGGTGAAACTGTATATTTTGGTCCATCCTATGATGCAAATCAGGTTAGGAATTGAAACCCTCGTAGCAAATATTGATTTGAAGTTGACAAAAGACATGTATAGTGACACTTGATTCAGTGCAGTTTTTTGCTGCAAATGGCTTTCCTTGTCCAACACTCCACAATCCTTCTGATCACTATTTAAGGATAATAAACAAAGATTTTGAAATGGTGAGAAAACTCTCTAGTTTGGCTATTAGGAAGCGGAAAATTTGGAACTTATATATGATTCATTTTATTGCTTACAGGATGATGATGTTGAAGAAGGCTTTGGTAAGGGAGTTACCACAGAAGAAGCAATTGATATCCTTGTAAAGTCTTACAAATCATCTCGAATTAGAAAACGAGTTAAAAAAGAAGTTGCGAAAATAAGTGTAAGTGTAAGAATCATGTTACATTCTTCTCTCCCTCCCACTAACATCACTAAAAAGAATTTTCCAAAACCATGACTCTCTTTAAGCGCGTGCAAGGTGGACTACCACACAGCCTAAAATTTAACACAGATAAGTTGCGACTAAAAAAGAGTCTCATTAAATATTTATCACGGTTAAACCGTGGCAAGATAGGACCCAAATTAGTTTTGTCACATTTAAACTGTGACTAACCTACACAGGACTTTCGAAAACATAAGACAGCCCTTACCAAAACCAAAAGACTCATGAATCTATGACTTAGATGAAAGACTAACATTTTCTGCATGTGTAGGACTCTGGTGCAATAGGGAAGAAAAGGATTCATGCTGCATTTATCACTCAATGTCTTGTTCTTATAAGAAGATCTTCTTTGCAATTGTTTCGAGACGTAGGCAACTACTGGCTACGTTTAGTTGTCTTTGTTATAATTGCTATAAGCATTGGTTCTATCTTCTATGGCATTGGTTCAACTAGTGGATCAGGATCTATTCAGGTAAAATATAGATTAAGCAATCAGTTTAGTTTTATTAAACAAATTTGGTAGGTAATAATAGCTCATAACTTGTAACTAAAGTTTCCTCATGCATGCATTTTCAGGGAAGAGGTTCACTCCTCACATTTCTTATTTCAGTTCTCACTTTCATGACCCTTGTTGGTGGATTCTCTCCTCTCTTGGAGGAAATGAAGGTAAATTTCCTGGCACGCGTCTGACACCAGACACGCTAATATGTTTAGAAATATTCGAAATGATATATTTTTGCTTTCGTCTATCAGGTATTTGAACGAGAGAGATTGAATGGACACTATGGTGTTAGTGCTTTCCTGATTGGAAATATATTCTCAGCTGTTCCTTACATTCTAATGATCTCTCTAATTCCTGGAGGAATAGCATACTACCTTTGTGGAATGCACAGAGGACTAGAACACTTTGTATACTTCATTTCATTGCTATTAGCCATTGTGATGTGGGTTGAAAGTCTCATGTTGGTTGTTGGAAGCATATCACCAAACTATGTAATAGGAATGTTCATTACCGGTGGAATTGAAGGACTCATGATATTAACAGCTGGGTTCTATAGATTACCAAATGAACTTCCCAAACCACTATGGAAATACCCTTTATACCATATATCATTTCTTAAGTATGCATTTCAAGGATCATTCAAGAATGAATTTGAAAAGTTGAATGTTTCTATGGGGACAAAAACTATGAGTGGTAGGGAAATATTGGATGAGACATGGCATGTTGAAATGGGTTACTCAAAGTGGGTTGATCTTGTTATCATGTTTGGTATGATTGTGTTGTATAGAGTTTTGTTCTTGGTCATCACTAAGAGTAAGGAGAAGTTGAAGCCTTTTGTTGCACTCATAAGTAGTCTTTGAGAGTGAAGTTTCACTTGTCAAAGATGAAAGAAGAACAAAGGAGTAAGTGCTCCAATTACTTTATGAATTCTAACAAATATTTTTTGTATGACTCAGAACCACCTTATTAAAGATGAATAAGTGGAATGTCGTGGGTTCGAACTCATGTATTTAGAGTAAATATCTCTATTCAGTTGTCTTAACTATCTTAAATATGATTGTAGATATACTAAATCTTATCTTGAATGTGAGAGCTTCGAGATCAATGTTGATTTGTTGGAAGTAGTGAATGGTCTAAAGAATAGTAATGCTGATAACCATATTATAAGAGCTTTAATAAATAAGATTAAAGTTTGATTGGAGTTGGAGTAGGTGGTTCATGATCGTTATATTTATCGGGAAGAGAATCAGTGTGCAGATACGCTTGTGAAAAATGAAATCGAAATTGTACTATTAAAAGATTATTGTTTCTTTGACGCGTGTCTTCTTAATTGTAGACATCTTTTTAATGATGATTAGTTGAAAATTTCGATTTTCAAATTAGTTGTGCTGTAGTCGTTTTATTATGACTTTTGCTCTTCTTTCAAAAATAAAGAAAAAAAATATATGAAGATATATACTCTACATATTATCTCATATTATTTCATACAAGACATTTCACTATTGCCAAACTGCACAAACAATTACGATTATGTATAATATTTATATTTGTGACAAGCTTTATCGACCTTATTTTACTCAATATTTAGATACAAATCTAATTTTTATTGTGCGACTCTTCTTTTTACTTCTCAATTATTAATTTACTATTTCATTTTCACTTTCCTCTCAACATTAAAATAAATCTTAAATATCATATATGCATAACAATAGCATCAACGTCCCAATTCTATATTTTTTTTACTACAAAGTTTATTTCATATTTCATTATATCATGCATATCATTCATAATTTTATTATGAAAATTAATATATTGATTTTTCAAGATTAATTAATAAAAATTTGCTCATTATATAATTCATAATTTTATTATAAAATTTAATATATTGAATTTTCAAGATTAATTAATAATTTTTTTGTTGAAAATATATTCATTTATTCCGTAAATTACATGGTTGTGCTTCATAATAATATTAATCACCTATTTTTTAGATAATAAATTTAATAATTATTAAAATAGTAGGTCACAATTTTAAACTCGTAGCTTATAATTTATAGAATCATATAACAATAGTTATGAAATGATGTCGGAATTATAAAATATAATTGATTTTTTAATCAGTAAGAAACCAACAAGGATAGAAAAGAAAAAAACAATAAGAATACAATAAAATTGGTTATAAAGAGTTATTCTTTACTTTTCCTTTGAAACAATATTACAAGTGTTATATAATAACAAATAATCTCTCTCAGTCTAATTAGGATTTGCGTTATGCAATGATGAGAGACTAGTATGCCATTTATAAGAAAACTAACACACTAAACTAATGAACCTTTACATACATGACCATTACACAAGTTAACTTAGACAACACACTAACTTAAACAATTGGGTATAACAACCATGCCAAATTCGACATACTAACAATCCTAGCATACTTCGATTATAACATGTGAACAAACTTTGACAACAAGCTAATGATCATGTCGGATTGTTGAACTCAGAAGCTACAATTTAATCATACTAGAGTTCAACCAAATATCTCACAACAACTTAGATCTATTCAGTCTTTTTATCACGAACTTATAGCTTATTTTCCTAGTTTATAGTTTATTTTCCAAACGCTATTTCAAATAGCGGTTTAGCTTATATCTTATATTTTATAAAAAAAATTTTCCATTTTTATTCTTATTATTTTAACAAAAATTCTTTTTTATTATTTATAATTTATTTTAGTTTAAAATAAAATAAATATGTGTTTAATTTCTTGTATATCATTTTACATTATAAGTTAGTTGAATCATTAATTTTATCAAACACTTTAATTAACTTATCAGCTATCAGTCATCAATCATCCACTATATACTATCAGTCATCAATCATCCACTATATACTATCAGTCATCGGCCATCAACCATCAACCATAAACTATAATTTAGTTCATCAGTCAACCATTAATTTTACCAAACAGAGCCTAAGTCATAAAAATAATTTAAAACATATATTTTTGTTAAAAAATATTTTATCTTTATTAGGATAGAATTTTTAAAAATAAATATTTAAATTTCTAAATGCCAAATCACTCTTTTAATTTCTAAAATGTAAGTTCAAAATAAGCTCGGCTACTTTTAAAAATAATTAGTCATATTTATTTTATTATTTTCTTCACAAGAATATATCATGACTCTAAATAAAAATTGATAACAAATTTTGCCATTATAATTATAAATTTTAACTATAATATTTATTGTTTGGTTTCATACCATCCATTTATATTAATAATAGGTGGCTAAGAGATGAAAATCTAATTTTGAGAGGTTGCTCTCTTCTTTCGATGTGCAGTTTGTGCAACTTGCAGTAGGAATCCTCTAAGCACCTTTTCTTAATTTGTCCCTTTGCTTTGCATCTTTAGAAAAGCTTCCTTTGGTGTCAAACATCATAAGCATTCTGGAGATTTGTGGTAAGAGTCGGAATCCTCAGTGAGAGTCATTCTTCAAGCTTCAATTATTCATATTATCAATAGTATTTGGCAGGTCCGTAATTAAGTCAGATTCAACACTAGTTTTTGACATTGGAAGAAGGCTCTTAACCAAGTTCTTAGTGAGTTAGTATTCATATACAATATTACAGACATGATGGTTAATTCTTCTATCATCAAGACCTTCAATATCAAAATACATCCGCCAAAGACCCCTAAAATTATTTGGCAACCCCCTTCTACTGGTTGGTTGAAATGCATCACTGATGGTTCATACTCCACTGATTTGGCTTATTGTGGTGGTCTGTTTAGGAATTCTTTGGGAGTTTTTGTGTATGGTTTTGCTGGAAAAATTGATCTGCTTTTCTTCTATACATGCAGAGCTGTTTGGTTTGGTGTGATCAATTGCAACTCTCTTTGGGTGGATCCATGTTTGCCTTGAGACTGATTCTTTTGTTTTGTTGGTTGTCAAAAATCCAATGTTGGTTCCTTGAAACATTAGGACCAAATGACTCAACTTGTTTAGTTAAGATTAAGAAATTGAGGTTTCATATTGAACCAAATCAATGTGCATATTTAAGAATTGGATCATCTCCAATTTTGTTTCTGGTATGCGATTCTAATCTATTTGATTAATTTAATTATTAAAAGATAAGAAAGAAAGAAAAATATCATTTAAAAAAAGAAAAATATATCAATTAATTTTTTTTTTATCTATTAAATAACTTAACTTAAGAAAATAAAAGACTAAAAAAATGATCATATCACCCCATATAACTTGTTGCTAAAAATACATTGTTCTTTTTATTTTAATATTCTTTATTAAATAAATATTTTATTTACACATGAAAGAAGAAATGGGAGAAAAAATTGCAAAGGATCCAATTCCTAAAAAATAATTTATCAAATAAAAATGTATAAAATATTTATTTGATAAATAATATTTAAATAATTTAATTATCATGAAATAAAAATGTATAAAATATTTATTTGGTATAGATAGTTTAAATAATTTAATTATCATCAAATAGAAATATATAATATTTATTTGGTTCAGATAGTTTAAATAATTTAATTATTATCTATAAAATATTTATTTGGTAAAAAATATTAAAATAAAAAGAACAAGTTTTAAACAATAAATTATATGGGGTGATATGGTCTTTTTTATGGTTCTTTGTCCTCTTAAGTTAAATTATTTAGTAGATGAAAAAATAAAATAAAATTAAAATTGATATATTTCTCTATCTTCTTTAAATAATATTTTTTTCTCTTTTTTGTATTTTAACAGTTGAATTAATCAAATGATTTAAAATTACACATGAGAGAGAGTGAGAAAAAAAATTGGAGAGGATCCAATTCCACATGTTTATTAGCCTTTTTGGCTCTCAACTCCACTTTGCCTTTGTCCCCGAATGCCCTTGTTTCTTTAGTTGGTCACAATAAACTGGATTTTTCTAACTATTGATTTGAGGGTCTCAGCTTAATTCCCTCTTTTATTTCTTTGTTTTGATTATAATTTTTCTTAATCTAAAAAAGAAATATATTAATAATACTTTTCCCTATCAATTATGATATAAATTACTTAAATACGATGTAATTATTTTCATTTTAATTTTATAACAATTTATAAATATTTCTTTTTAGTAAAATAAAACCTTCTAAACAATTATTACACCATTATGAAGTTTTACATATTAAATCTAACATTTTTAATTTAAATAAATTATATATTGAATCCAAATCAAATCTAATTATTATAAATATCGATATCATGTCCAAAACAAAAATAGTGACAAAAGAAGTGATAAGGGGTTGTACTAAAAAGATTGACATGCCACATAAACTTAAGTCTATTTTATTACTTAAGAAGAATAATGCTAACCTATTAGCCATAACACTATCATTTCCCATTTCAGCGTGTTGTTCCCTCCCTCTTTTCTATCTCCTTCTTTTGTGTTGTCAAATGCTTCATTTTCCATTATTATTTGGTTTCATTTTTCACATTTATTCTTATTTGTATATTACAGTCATATCTTAATTTTGTCCTATCATCTTTTTATTTTTTAACTTATTTTTGCATATTACATTGCATTGTATCGTTCTTAAATCTATACTAATTGCATTCATCTTTCACTTGCTTGTATAATAAGTCATTTGGTCATGGGCATTCACATTTAGATTTTGTGTGGTTTTGTTTTTAGGTCCTCGTTTTATTAATCTTAAGTCATTGTCATTGTTCTTGCATGTGGTATTATGATCTGAATGTTGGGTTTAGGGCTCTTTAGAACTAATGTTTGCATTCTTTTGAATTTTCATTTTGATCATGTTTGGTGCACTTGGCTCTTTGACTTCCATTTTAGTTAATATGTCATTCTCACTCAAGTTGTATTATTATCACACTACATGTCCAATATACTTTTAGTGTCATGGGGGATTAATGTTTGAATTGAAATAGTAAGAATGGACTTTTATTTTTTACCTACATTACACTATTAATTAAAACACAAAAGGTTTTGGATTTCATTCTCAAAGTGTGCATTACATTGCATTGTTTTAGAGTAAAATACAAAAGAGTTAATAAAATAGCATTTTTATAAGCCATTTGCATCACATATATTACATTATCTTTGAAAAAATGGTACAACAAAAAGAAATATATAAAAAGTTTTAATACACAAAAAGTGAGTTTTGATCCGGGCGCCTTCCATTGTTTCATTTTCATCAACATCACCATCAAGTCATCACCTACATTCCATCACCATCATCTTGTACATTCATCAATGCATACACCCAGCAAAACCAATCCAAAGCCCATGAATATTGCAGCAACACAAACAACCCGCAAATGGCATAGTAGTATTACCACATCACAACAACATAACAATACTAACAACATCATCATTTAACATTCAACAAGCAAGCAACAACACACCCATTCATCAAGTAATACATACACAATGCTCATCATAACAACATAACATCCACGTTTAATTTGAATCAATAAAAAAGAGAAAAAATGAATATCAACAACATAAACACATAACATATATCCATAACTTAGTTTGAGTAAAAATCGAATTGGCAAGTTCAAGCATGGGCAAACACATGATTTTCTATTCACCGACATTCATGCCATATGATTCAACATCATATATATCTAATAACTAAAACAGAATTGAAAAAAAAACAAGTGAAACATCATTGGTTTGATCATCCATAAGCATATACCAATGTTTATCATCCATCCACATAACACATATTCCTTAACAATTTTAATTGAATTAAAAAAAGGAATTTAAAATAAAAATTAAAACAAACTCAGAGCAAGGGCACTGCAGAGCGCGTGCCCTCATCCATCCCTCAACATACTATCATCCATCATGTAGCAATACTCATCCTATACACTCAAACAAACACAAAATGCAACAAAATTTCAATCTGAATTAATTTCAGCCTTACAACCATTTGCTCACGCGTATTGCTAAGGAAATCTCCCTACAATTCCATGCTAACCAACTCTCATTTCCCTCTCTTTTTCCATCATTCATCTCACTCACTCATACTATAAAAACTCCCCTCACATTTGTAACACCCGAGACCGAAGAGGGCGGAGAATGGATGTAACACTCGAGACCGAAGAGGGCGGAGAGTGGTCTCCAAATTCACATTGGAATAAGAGGGATCCTAAGGTTGTATAGAGATGGGACTGGATGGTTGAAGAAAGGCTATAATGATTGATTGGTACTATATATACCAACAAAATGCATCTTTTTTTCGGTAGCCTAACAAATAAGAACTCTATAGTTAAGTGTGCTTGACTTGGAGTAATATTTTGATGGGTGGCCTTGTGGGAAACTTCTCGGAAAGCATGTGAGTGAGAACAAAGCATGTTAAAAAGAGTCGTGTTGATTTGTGGTGTCAGTCGGTAATCCTGAAAATAGTCTAGGACGTTACAACATTCATTCAAGAGGGATACGAAAAATTTGCATTGAACCTCTGCGAAATTTCAACCTACCCCTCACTTACTAAAAGTCTCTCCGAGAGGTTAATCAAGTTCATCATTAGAACTTGAGCTAACTAGATCTCAAAACCCTACTCACTGGAGCTACACATACCCTCTTCAGAAAATACGAAGCAGAGCAAAAGGGGAAGAAAAAGGGAGTGTTACAAAACAATAGGAGAAACAAACCAGATAGAGCGAGTGTAAGAAAACTTACCTGGGGTACATTCTTCTTGCGGAGCCTCATTGGAGTTGCAGAGCTCTAATGAGTTCTTGTGATTTCATTTCCTGCTATGTTGACGTTTTATGATTGTTCAACTATTGTTGTTATGTCTTGAATTTTGATTATTGCATGAATTATTGAAGGTTTAGTGATGAAATTTATGGTTAGATTTAATTCGGGATTAGTTTCGATCCGATCATTTGATGTATTTTCTGTTTGATTTGTCAGAATAAGGTTCATGGTTGTATTTTAACTAGGGTTTGTGTTTTAATCTTTGGTGTTTGGTTGATTCTTGAGTGAATCTGGGTTTAGGCGTGATGAAAATCATAGGGTGTTCATCTTGTTCTTGCCTCAACTTTCGCTTTGATCTTAGGTGGTGGTGGAAGTTTGGTGTAAGTATGTTTACACAGTGGGCCAAAGAGAGATAGAGAAGTAAGAGGTTGGGCGCATGTAAGAGAGAGAGAGAGAGAGAGAGAGAGAGAGAGAGAGAGAGAGAGAAGAGAATAGGGTATGGGTTCTCACTTGATGGACTCCCTCTTTTTATTATCTCCTTTCATTCCTCCCTTTATGCCACGTAACATCACATGGGCGTTGATTGGGGCTTCATTAACTGACCCTTGGTATGGACGCTTGTACTTCCTTTTTTTTATTTACTATTTGTTTCTATTGTCATTTTTCTGTTGATTATTGTTGGGCCTTGGGCCATCACTATTGTTTTTATTTTTTTCTATGGCTATACCCTTTAGTATTCTATTGCATCCCTTATTTTCTTATACCTTTTTATTTTTATTTTATTTATTTTATTAATTGTTTTAATTAATTAAATGAATAAAATATAAATAAAATAAATATTTTCAATAAGTTGAAACCTTGATCCAACGTCAAGTGTTTATTTTATCAAGATCAAACACATTTTCAAAATGTTTAATCGTTATCAAATCTCTTTTCGAATTACATGCTACGCTGAAATCTTTTCTCACTAAAATCGAAAGAAAAGGAACATTGGGGTATACACTCCATGAAAAACTTCAATGGTTGGCCCCAAGAAACATGTCTTGGTTTTACCGATTCTTCTTCTTTCGTTCTAAACTACCTAATCCAAACTTAGATGAAAAAAGGTACATGCGAGTCTACGCTCTTTAAAACCTCCAAACAATCGGCCTTGGGGCATACGTCTTGGTCTTAAAGAACGCTCGTCTTTCACAAATGAGTTTTATAAAACTTTGGATGAAAAAGGTACATAGGGTGCACACTTTTTGCAACCTTGAATAATCGGGCCCGATGCACACGCCTTGGCCCTATCGAGCATTTGTCTTCATCCTAAAAGTAAATTAACATATTGAACCTATTTTCTCACCCCCGTGCAATCAAAAAACCCTTTTACAAAAGAACATTGTTTAGTCCGTTCTATCATGACGCAAACAAGCGCTTTAAGCCTCCAATTACGAGCACAAGCAAAGTTTAACTACTAGAGCATAATCTAAGCATTCTTTTAATAAAATCAACCAACCAATGTGTAGTTTTCTATGCAGAACTACGTTGCTTTGAATTTCTCATTGCACCTGAGGATACGTAGGAGCGAGACCCGCAATCTCGTCAAGCACCCTAATAAAAAACTTTTTGCGACCCCTTTTATTTTCTTTTTGAACTGTTTATCACTCGAAGAAAACAAATGACATAGTTAGCATTCTAATAACAAATCTAACTAAATGGTTTCCGTTGAGTACAACGAATGTGAGGGGTGTTAATACCTTCCCCTTGCATAATCGACTCACGAACCTGAATTTGGTTGTGAAGACCATCTTCTATTTATTTTAAGGGTTTTATCGATATTTTCCATTTCCTTTTTTGCAATAAATAAAGTTCAGTAGCGACTATGTCCAATCATCTACGAGCATGCAATGCGCTTGTAGGTCTTATTTTTCGTGATGCGACAACTGGCGACTCTGCTGGGGAATTGCTCATGCAAGATAGAGTCAAGCCTAATTTAGTTAACTTTGCGATAAATGTTGATTTTATTTATCTATTTCTTATGCTTTCTCCTTTCATATTATATTCTTATTATCATGCTTATATGTGGATCTTGGGATGACATCTTGAGTAAAGCTCTACACCCAAGCTCTGAAAAAGGAGAAAAAGGAAGGAGAAGGGTGATCCATAACGCAACGGAATTTAAAATTTCTCCTTTAATGATCCTTACGAATGAGCATGATCAGTGATAGAATCGTTACCTCTTGTGGTGATTGTAACCTTTGATGCAGATGATGCGTTGGTTTTCGCAAGTATACGAACGCGTCAGAGTAATATAAAAGATTGTCGAATCCACAGAGACCAAGTGTCAATTTATCGTTATCTATTGTTATGGTGTTTATCAAAGGCAATCAAAATAGGTGTTTTTAGAGTGTGAAATGAAAAGTAAAGTATTGAATGAAGTTCAATTAATAAAGACAGGGTCGAATGTAATTCACATAATCAATTAATAATCCAAGTACTTGCTGATAGAACTACTTATGGGCAACGTTTCCTACTTTGAAAAGAACTAATTTAAGGGGAACTGTCGCTTTCGCGTATTCAGAACCGAGTTGTACTCCCTAATCAAACCCTCTTATTGTCACTTATAAAAAGGCGCGCATTGCGTTAGAGTAGTAAACCTATTTTTAAGAAATATAGTATCTTGACTAAGTTGAAAAGTATTTTAACCTGGATTTCTTAACCAAAAGAGGTTCTCACGAACCAGACTCTAAACTTATAAACGCGTCCGAAAATAGTTTTAAAATCTATTTTCTTCTTAAATTAAGACTCCTAATGAACTAAACAAAGCGCTTTCGCTGTTTTTGAAATAGTTAAAAACAATTAAGTTTAAATAGACGTTGGACGACTTTCGATCTTACCCAACGGAAATTAAGTGCGGGAAAACTTAAGTTGAAAGTTAAAATAGCCCTTAAGTGTTTCTACGAACAATTGTACGGATTATCGGTTCAATTACGATCCTTACATTCTAACCTTATAGATTTAGTTAGACATGGTAAAGTAAAAGTGCATTAATTTAAATAAAAGTAGTGCGAGTGCGGAAAATAAATAAAAGTAGTGCGAGTGCGGAAAATAAATGAAAGTAGTGCGAGTGCGGAAAATAAATAAAGTAAAGCGAGTGCGAGAAATAAATAAAGTAAAGCGAGTGTGAGAAATAAATAAACGTAAAGCGAGTGCGAGAAATAAATAAAGTAAAGCGAGTGCGAGAAATAAATAAAGTAAAGCGAGTGCGGGAAAATAAAATAGATAAAGACAAGTAATAAAAACCTTCTCCAATCGGAGGGTTGAATAAATTGCAAAGCGGAAATCAAAATGGCGGCAGGATTAACTTCCTTCCAAAGTGCTCCAAACTCGATTACAGACTCGATCACAAAACTCGATTACACAATTGTGGTAACACCCCAATGCGAAGCGATTACCACTTTAAAATACTGAATATATGCCTAAGTGAGACAAATTTTGCTATGAGTTTTCCTCTGTTCTAAGTTTGGATCTTCCTCTGCTCTAAGTTTGGATGATTGAAAAAGTGATTTCGAGTTTCAATTTATAAGCAAGTAAAAAGATGGAAATGACAAGGATGTCCTTCAACTTGAAAATGGGAGGGAAAACTTTTCCTCTTGTGGCGCCCGCCACAAGGCCATGGCGCCCGCCACAAGGCCAATCTGAGGCGCCTTAGTGGAAGTAGTGGGGAACATGGCAGTTGAGGGAGGTTAAGCTTGGACACGTCATGGCAGGGTCTATGGCGCCAGCCATGGTGGAAGCCACAAGTACAAAATGCTGAATTTTAGGGTTTTTAGCTCTTTTTCGCTCCTTTTCTCGATCGGGGCTCCGATTAAAGTAAAAACCTGAAAACAAAGAAAAACATAGTAATAACACAACAAAATAACAATAAAACAACTAGAATGCATGTGAAATCGGAGTCGAAAATATGGTAAATTTCAGTGTTATCAAACTCTCCCACACTTAAACCTTTGCTTGTCCTCAAGCAAAACATTAAAAACCTCATAAAAGAAAAACGGGTGTAAACGAGTGTTTCAGGTAAAAATTCTAAGTTCAAGTCGGGATGCAGTG
This sequence comes from Lathyrus oleraceus, assembly GCF_024323335.1. NCBI lineage: Eukaryota > Viridiplantae > Streptophyta > Magnoliopsida > Fabales > Fabaceae > Lathyrus > Lathyrus oleraceus. Next base: position 171,807,146 of record NC_066585.1, on the reverse strand, counting down.
ATAGGTACTAACTGAGTGAACTAAAGGTATCATGATGACACTAATCCGCAAATACGGACATAAACTTCATTCCTATATTAACCAATCCATATTATCCCACAATACATAGGCCTGCCTCTTCATCTCTTTTTGTGTCCTTTTCATTCAGGCGCAATCACATTAAGCCCGTTATCCGTACATGCTTCATAGTAGAGTGGCCTGTTAGTGATTATGATCTGAGCATGGGGTTTCTGGAACATAAATATGTGTAAACCCTTTTATTGGACCCAACTGTAGTTATGGGGGATCGGATCATAATCCGCCCTACCGAGTTCAGTGCCAGATACCTCTGAACCAACTAACAGTGAGTAAGTTTTTCTTTTTCTTTTTCTTTTTCTTTTTCTTTTTGTAGCAAATTTTTACAATTCTTTGGTTTAAATGACTTTGTGAGGGTCACCTATACCGGAGTTGCCTTTTTGCTTTCTTTTATTTTTTTGTTTTGCTAGATCATTCACTTATTTGCATCGGTCCCCTACGTAGAGGATGCGTAGGCCGGAGCTGACTGCTGAGATAAACTACTGAGGACTTATACGGAAATGATGATTAAGGCCATGGTATATGGGGTTTCAAGAGTGGTTCCTATATTTACGAAGTCTATGGTGCTAAAATAATACTGATGTTTCGCAAAGTTCTCCCAAGTCACCGCATCCTTACTCAAAACATGTCTTTAGAACCTGAAAACTTTCGGAATAACATTGTTTTCTTTTGCAAAAAAATTCCGGTGGGGCTAAAGGTATGGGGAGATTAGATTGTACTAAAGATATACTATATTTGGTGACTCGTCAGACTCATGCATTATACTAAAAAGCAAAATAAACAACTAAAAGGAAATAAAAATAAACAAGCTATCTAAAAACAGCAAAGAAAAACGATAAAGGAAAGACGAGAAAGGTAATAAAGAAAAGACGATAGAGTCTCCTCCCACACTTAAATCGAACATTGTCCCCAATGTTTCGAAATAAGATAAGGGAAGAGTTACTTGACAACCTATTGCTGACCACTGGTGCCTTCGCCATCCTGAGGTGGACGACGGGATCGGGTACGACGACGATCTCTCTGATCCATCCTCGCCTGCAGGGCATCCTGAGCGGTCCTCACCTCTCGAAGGTTATCCAAAATGGAACCCTGAGTGTTTTCTATGAGTGCAATATGCTGACGGTGGTGGTGTTGCTGATGGGCTTGTGTATCTGTGATCATTTGCAGGGACTGTAGAACAGTCATAGGACCTGTCTGTCCTCCGCTGCGATTCTTGCATGAAGCTCATGTTATTCACCAGTTGTTGTTGGATTGTAGAGAGTAGGTCATCAAGTCTTTGCTCTCTAGCCATGTGGTCACGCCACATCTCATCCGTAATATAAAAGCCAAGAGTGGTACCTGCAGAAGAAGAAGATGGTGCGGTGTGTGGTGGTGAAGGATGATGGGGGGACACATGGGGTATGGAAGATCTCTCTCTCCGATCATATTCATCATCAGTGTCATGTCCCGCCTCATCAGGAATGTTAGGAGGAAGAGGACCCAAAACAGGTGGAGCATCTAAAGCGTAGGTCCAATTCCTTTCATCTCGTACGTCTGTACGTCTAGTGCATGGTAAAACAACAGATGGGATGGCTACACCATGAACCATAAGCATATAGCCTCTTTCTCTCCTCAAACGGCACAATTTCATGTCTCTCAGAAATTTTAGGTTAATTGTGCGAGGAGGTAAGGGGTCTAGGGTGGCTATCTCATTGTCCAAGTTAAGCGCCCGAGCAATAGACGTAATCAATCCACCAAAAGAAATTGGTCCCGCTTTATTTAAAGTTAAAGTCATATGAGCAAGCATGAACGGGACCGAATTAATTCGTCTATTTGTGAGGCTTCCTTGCAAAAATAGAAGCTCTCTAGCATTAACCTTATTTGAATTCTCCCGGCCAAAAATAGTGCATGCCAACAGATATCTAAAAACTCTGATGGTCGGGTTATGGATAGTTGAGGCAAGAACTCCTTCAAAAGAGTTTATGGAAGTGTTTGATAATCGCTCCCAGAAGGAAAATACCTCAACTGACCACTCCGAATCCAAAGGGGCCTCACAAATAGCACCGTCCCCATGAGGGATTCCTAACAAGCCTGCTAGTTCGTCGGTACTGAATTCATATTCAACAGCAAACATTCTAAATCTGACAGTACCAACTGTGCTAGCAGTATTAGGATTGACAATATAGATTAAAGAACTCAAGAATTCGATTTCCAATCGCTCATAGGTAGGTTCTTTGTTGGAAAAGAAATTATGCAAACCTAAGTTATCTAATAAATGAAATATGCTATGATAGATACCTAAAGTTTAGAGACAGTTTTCGTCAACATACCTTGTCGGGAGGATCTCCCGATTTTGCAACCGTTCGATGATTTTTCTTTGTCTATCCCCCGGTTTCCCTCCTCGAAGAATGAATCCATTAAACTCCATTTGTGTAGCTCTTGAAAAGTGACGAAAAAGATGAAGTGGAATGTGAAAAGGTTGGATTTTTACGAAATCCGACGGATGAAAATGAAAATGGAAATCGAAAAATTGATTTGTACGGTGTGGTGATTAGAAAGGTGTGATCTTTTTGTGGGTTCAAGGACGTTTTTGCAAGGTGGAAAAATGGGGTTGGAAGGTTGTAAGGTGTGAAAATGGTGAAGAAAGGGGTTCTGCCCCGACCTTTTACAAACGTTGTGGCGGGTGCCACAGGGTCTATGGCGGGCGCCACAAGGCAAAATCTGGCTGGGCCGGATTTTGGTCCTTTGGCTTGGGCTTCTCTTGTCTTTTGGCTTTGAGGGGTCCGGATAGCATTTGTCTTGTGATTTCCTAGTATCATTGGCTTGCATAATTTTATAAAAGTAAAAAAATAAAAATAAAAATAAAATAAAATTTAAATATTAGACTAATAAGTAAATAAACTACTAAAATAAAAAATGCAATTAAAACAAACATAAGACATATATATATATATATATATATATATATATATATATATATATATATATATATATATATATATATATATATATATATATATATAATATATATATATATATATATATATATATATCTATATATATATATATATATATATATATATATATATATATATATATATATATATATATATATATATATATATATATATATATATATATATATATATATATATATATATATATATATATATATATATATATATATATATATATATATATATATATATATATATATATATATATAAAAGTAGAAACATCAATGTATAAACATAGTTTATATAATATTCCAAATGCGATAATATAAAATGAGTTATGCAAATACGAGAAATATAAAAAAGAGATAAAATAAGATGAAATGGTGAGATCATATAGTAGGGATGTCGTCTTCCTGAGTGGATCCACGGAGCATGGCTACCTCCTGCCTGAGCTCTGTGATCTCCTGATATAAACAGTCGGCTTCGGTAGCGTGGGTGAGATCAGACACTCCCATCTGTAAAGTGAAGTCAACCATCTCCTGTCTAAGCTCTGCGATCTCTCTACGACACTCAGCAATCTGGTTGCGGATGTCGGGGGTCTGCAATGAAAGATTATTAGAGAAAACAATGATCCTGGGAGAAGGTGGTGTAGGCGTGTACTCAGCAATGGGTGGTGATCTCGGCTCCTCGACGGTCTCTCCCTGGCCCTCTAGAGCATAACTCCAATTTGCTAGATCATGCACACTGGTCATCATAGGATCTGGCAGTGTGAAATAATGGATAGCCTCGCTGTCGACCAGCAATCGGAACTGACATGGGTGGAAAGAGGCTCTCCTCATCAAACCTCTGGTCAAACAGAAGTCGATGTCCATGGTAGTGTACCCACAGTAGATCTGGAGATGTGACAGCTTGCGAGACATACCTAAAGCGACAACAATCTGCGTGATAATCCCGCCCACATGGATGGCTCCTTCGGTAGATCTAGAGACACCTCTGAGACCACATAACAAAAAGTTCCCACATGCTACTGGGCGAGACTGGGATGCACAAAATAGTAGGAAGATCTCCTTTTCACTCAGTAATGTCTCTGCATCCGGTCTTCCTAGGAAGGAATGTGCCAATATCATCTGGAAGTATCTAAAGGCAAGGTTATGTATAACATGAGATAGCTGCATAGATGGATCTTGGCTTCTGCCACCTGATATATCACTCCAAAACTTCTACACCTCCTTACCCAGAAAATATCCCATAGGTGTCTCCAGGATAGCATCAGGAGTGGTCTGGAAGCCCAATAGGTCGCCGAACTCTTTCTGGATGAAAGAGTACTGTCGCACCTCGAAAAAATGGGGATACGACTTTAAAGCGAAGGCGCGATCAAACGCTCGCAATGATGGACTGAACAGAGTCGCCACCGAACTTTATTTATTCCCCAAAATGGGAAAGGGAAAATATCGATAAAACCCCTAAAAGAAAGGATAAGATATGGTCATCGCAACCAATATCAGGGTTCGGGAGTCGATTACGCAAGGGGAAGGTATTAGCACCCCTCACGTCCGTTGTACTCAACGGGAACCATTAGGTTAGTCGTGTGCGTTAGTGTTAGTTGAAATATTAGGCTTTTCAAATTATTAGGTGGGAAAGAAAGAAAGGATGAGAAGAGAATGTTTTTGGATTTTTTGACGAAGGACTAAACCTAAGTTTTTTATTAGTGGGTCTGACAAGATTTAAAAATCCGGCTCCTACGTATCTCAAAAGAGAAATCAAGGCTTACGTAGTTCTGGGTAGAAAAATGTTTGTTTGTTGGTCGATTTTAGCGAAAGCTATATTGTATTAATCGACAAAAACAATGTTTTACCCAAAACAGATGAGGAGTGGACACATACCACACATCGAACGGATTTATAAATCTACATTCGGAAAAGCGTCACTTATCTCGACTCAACAATCGTGGCCGAAACATTGTTTTGCATCACCTTAAGACAATATATCTTTCATTTATGAAAAAGGTTTTTTGATTAGTCGCACGGCGGCGAAAAAGAGTTTGATTGGTTGGATGTATTTTAAATGATGGCAAGAACTTGGATGAGCGAGATATCCATCTCGAATCCTAGTCTCAGGAGTGTACGGTATACACCATGTTCCATTTCCATCTTTAATGACAAAAGTGTTTAATAAAGATTAAGTATTTTTAGGTTTGATTGAGAAAGGGTTTGAAGAAACCGCATTGACAATTTTAGACGATGGCGAGAGTTAAGATAGGCGAGGCATCCGCCTCGAATCTTATTCTCAAGAGTGCATGGTATACACCATGTTCCATTTCCATCTTTATTGAAAGAGGTTAAGATCGGAATTAAGTATTTTGGAGTTTGAAAGACGAATACTTGTGACTTGCAAGCTCTTACAGCTTGGGTCTAATACTCGGGACTATGTTTGGACATTCCACCCAGGCAGTCTATTTCTTTCCCATTTTATTAAGAAAATGATTCGAACATTTACGGATGTTTTGGAGGGAAGACGAATATTTATGGCTTGCAAGCTCTTACAGCTTGAGCCTAATATTCGGGATTATAGCTGGATACTCCATCCAGGATAATCTTTTTCTTCACGTTTTACTTAGAAAAAAGATTTGAATATTGGAGTGTGAAAGAGAAGACGAATATTTATGGCTTGCAAGCTCTTACAGCTTGAGCCTAATATTCGGGATTATAACTGGATATTCCATCCAGGATAATCTTTTTCTTCACGTTTTACTTAGAAAAAGATTTGAATATTAGAGTGTTAATGGAAGAAAGGCTTGAAATTGTATTTGAAGGTGATGGGGAAATGAAATTGAATGTTGAATGTGATTATTTACATGTGTATAAGTATGGACATGGGTACTAATAACCTAACTAAATTAGTTAACACACAAAAATCGACTAATCGAATAAAAAGCAATATCGGAAATTCAACCACTAACTAAATCTAAAAGGTAAACATTTAAAAATACAAACCACTAAATAACGATTGAATTAAATTAATAAAAATATAAAAGTAAAATAAATAGCAAGATACTATATAAAAAAGGAAATTAAATTAAATAGTAAGCATAACAAATAAAAACATGAAAATTTGCTATCCCCAAGTATCAAACTCACCCCACTAAAGACAATAAAACTACTCTCTCTCCATTAAGCCACTCATGGTTATTTATAATTTTAATAACAACTTGGATATATAAACCAGAATAGGTTAAAATTAAAATTAAAAATAAAACTAAACTAAAATAGTCTGTTGGACTACCAATTAACAGTGGAAGAATCCAAGAAAATAAACCCTAGTCGCCTGGCTGTTGGGTTTCCAAGGGATTATGGATTGGGAAAAACAAAAAAGCAATACATTAATATACACTATTTAATAAAAACAAAGGAATACTAAACGTATTAAGTTTTTTAATATGGTTTAAATGTTTGTGTTTTTTATTTTTAAAAAAAATAATAAAAATGAGAAAATGTGAGGTACGGTAACAAAAACGTGAAATCCCTCATCGTCCTCACTCTTCAATCTCGTCCTCCCTCCTCTCAATCACTCATCTCCTCCAACCTTCGCTTGTACTCGAGCCTCAATCGCTCGTCCTCAACCTCAATCGTGCACCTCTCTTTCTCACTCGATTGTTATCAACTCTCGAACCCCCAATCTCTCATCAACTCTCAATTTCAACTTTATCCACAAACTTTCACTCTACATGCAACCAGAAACAAAGGCTTTAACGAGATTTAAACGGATAAAACTCACCTTCGGCGATGATTCCTGCGGTGGCGGTGAGCTTGCAAGCCTCTGATTTTTTCGTCTCTTTTCTAGGTTTTCGTCGCCTCCGAATTTAGGGTCCTTTCTTTTCTTGTTCGCCTCTCCTTTTATATCCAGCAGATTAGGGTTTCGTGTTGACCTATGCAGATCAAAAAGGGTCTCTGCGAACTCCTTTCGGTTGCTCAGATTTTTGGTCTGCCTCTTTGATGCTTGTTCTGGAATGGTAATCTGAATCGTGTACCTTCTTCCTCTACTTTGTCTCAATTCCATTTTGGGATATTTCTTGAAATTTACTGCCTTTGCTAATTATCTGTATTTTTTACTGCAGTGAAAATTATTAGTGAAAATTCAACTTCATTGTGAATTTGTTGCAGGTTGGTTCAAGTTCAATGATCTTGTGCAAATGCAAGCTTTGCAAGCTGAGTATTACGACACCGAGGAAGGATTGGTTTTGTGAAAGTGCAGAAATCAACATAATGCTTTGTTACTTGCATCACCTTTGGAGAGCAGTTGAATGATGAAGGAATTTGAATCGAAACGAGCATCAACAACAGTTGCGGTGAAGCCCAACAGACAAAACATCAAAGCTAACTTCATCATTGCCTTCTTGTTTATCAACACCCTTGTTACTATTCTGTTTCTCTTGCTTTCTATTTTCCTATTATGATTCGTGTCTTTGGTTTGCAGGGTCTGATTCCTCAAAACAAACTATAGGGCATGTTTGTTTAGCTTGTGGACTTTTGATTTGGACGGTAATGCAGGCTGGACTGTTGAAGATGTTCCTTGTGGTAACAGAGTTGCTTTTGCTGATTTTGCGTCTATCATAGTTCTTTAATCCCGTCAATTGTTGCTCTGCAGGTTCACAATTGAGTAAGATAACGCGAATCACGGCAGCATCCTGAAATGGCTTAGAATTCTGTCCTGCATAGAAGCTAAGTTTCACGTGTCGTGCTACAATTTGGTAGGTCCTCTACAACTGGTGACATCACGGTCATGTATGCGTCCGGATTTCCAAATCCATGCCCACGTATATTCTGCAATAGGTTTTGTGCGCATTTGGTTTGAAGTGTCGTGATGTTTAGTCTCCCTGTATTCTAACGCTTTTCATGGCTCTGTTTTGATAGGTCTGGTTTTTTGACAACCTCTTCCTACATTCTTAAATGGCACTGACTTTTGGACGTATAATCTGGTGTATTATCGCCTCCTGCTAGAAGGTGTCTTGTGTGAAAAAGCTTTTGGGAGGTTATCTGAAGTCTCCCCAGTATCTCATGCTTGGAACCAAAATCCGTTAGAATTAACCAGGTCCATTTGTACGATTATGTGTTGGTTTGATGGTGATTATGATTTATTGGTGGCTTACTGCAATATCACTTTGCAGGTTGTTGATGCCAATAAGCTCAACACTTTCTATTCCAAGAACACGGTCAAATTCCCTCTCGTCGTGCATCTCAACAAGGGCGGCCAATCCAAGTAATTTGCATACTTTAACCATGTACTTGATGTCAAGATCGGGTAAAACAGCGACAATTAGAAGGACTGCATCTGCTCCTTTAGATCGATCATAGTAGAATTGCCAAGCATCTATGATGAATTCTTTGCACAACAAAGGGCACTTTACTCCAGCATTTCTTATTAACTCAAGATTTTCAGAGCTTCCCTTGCAGTATTTTTCATCTGTCAAAACACTTAGACATGCTGCTCCACCTTAGGATGTTTCATTGTTGGAGTGGTTTTTTAAAATGCTTGTAAATTGTATGGATGTTAGAAAATTTAGATGGATTGTTCATAGATGGAATTAGAAATGATTGTAATCTTTTTTTTTTGGGACTGCTATGAATTTCCTGCTACAAGTTGCTGTTGGTGCCATGTTCGACTGACATTATTGCCTTGTGAACTGGTAGGTTCGTCAATGGACAGCCGCATGCTTGGTTTCTTACTGCAGTGAAAATTATTAGTGAAAATTCAAGAGCGGTTTCGGTTCTCACACAGCCTTGTTGGTGCGACTTCATTGTGAATTTGTTGCAGGTTGGTTCAAGTTCAATGATCTTGTGCAAATGCAAGCTTTGCAAGCTGAGAATTATGACACCGAGGAAGGATTGGTTTTGTGAAAATGCAGGAATCAACATAATGCTTTGTTACTTGCATCACCTTTGGAGAGAAGTTGAATGATGAAGGAATCTGAATCGAAACGAGCATCAACAACAGTTGCGGTGAAGCCTATCAGACAAAACATCAAAGCTAACTTCATCATTGCCTTCTTGTTTATCAACACCTTTGTTACTATTCTGTTTCTCTTGCTTTCTATTTTCCTATTATGATTCGTGTCTTTGGTTTGCAGGGTCTGATTCCTCAAAACAAACTATAGGGCATGTTTGTTTAGCTTGTGGACTTTTGATTTGGACGGTAATGCAGGCTGGACTATTGAAGATGTTACTTGTGGTAACTGAGTTGCTTTTGCTGATTTTGCGTCTGTCATAGTTCTTTAATGTCGTCAATTGTTGCTCTGCAGGTTCACAGTTGAGTAAGATAACGCGAATCACGGCAGCATCCTGAAATGGCTTAGAATTCTGTCCTGCATAGAAGCTAAGTTTCACGTGTCGTGCTACAATTTGGTAGTTCCTCTGCAACTGGTGACATCACGGTCATGTATGCGTCCGGATTTCCAAATCCATGCCCACGTATATTCTGCAATAGGTTTTGTGCGCATTTGGTTTGAAGTGTTGTGATGTTTAGTCTCCCTGTATTCTAACGCTTTTCATGGCTCTGTTTTGATAGGTCTGGTTTTTTGACAACCTCTTCCTACATTCTTAAATGGCACTGACTTTTGGATGTATAATCTGGTGTATTATCGCCTCCTGCTAGAAGGTGTCTTGTGTGAAAAAGCTTTTGGGAGGTTATCTGAAGTCTCCCCAGTATCTCATGCTTGGAACCAAAATCCGTTAGAATTAACCAGGTCCATTTGTACGATTATGTGTTGGTTTGATGGTGATTATGGTTTATTGGTGGCTTACTGCAATATCACTTTGCAGGTTGTTGATGCCAATAAGCTCAACACTTTCTATTCCAAGAACACGGTCAAATTCCCTCTCGTCGTGCATCTCAACAAGGGCGGCCAATCCAAGTAATTTGCATACTTTAACCATGTACTTGATGTCAAGATCAGGTAAAACAGCGACAATTAGAAGGACTGCATCTGCTCCTTTAGATCGATCATAGTAGAATTTCCAAGCATCTATGATGAATTCTTTGCACAACAAAGGGCACTTTACTCCAGCATTTCTTATTAACTCAAGATTTTCAGAGCTTCCCTTGCAGTATTTTTCATCTGCCAAAACACTTAGACATGCTGCTCCACCTTAGGATATTTCATTGTTGGAGTGGTTTTTATAAAATGCTTGTAAATTGTATGGATGTTAGAAAATTTAGATGGATTGTTCATAGATGGAATTAGAAATGATTGTAATCTTTTTTTTTTGGGACTGCTATGAATTTCCTGCTACAAGTTGCTGTTGGTGCCATGTTCGACTGACATTATTGCCTTGTGAACCGGTAGGTTCGTCAATGGACAGCCGCATGCTTGGTTTCTTACTGCAGTGAAAATTATTAGTGAAAATTCAAGAGCGGTTTCGGTTCTCACACAGCCTTGTTGGTGCGACTTCATTGTGAATTTGTTGCAGGTTGGTTCAAGTTCAATGATCTTGTGCAAATGCAAGCTTTGCAAGCTGAGAATTATGACACCGAGGAAGGATTGGTTTTGTGAAAATGCAGGAATCAACATAATGCTTTGTTACTTGCATCACCTTTGGAGAGCAGTTGAATCATGAAGGAATTTGAATCGAAACGAGCATCAACAACAGTTGCGGTGAAGCCTATCAGACAAAACATCAAAGCTAACTTCATCATTGCCTTCTTGTTTATCAACACCTTTGTTACTATTCTGTTTCTCTTGCTTTCTATTTTCCTATTATGATTCGTGTCTTTGGTTTGCAGGGTCTGATTCCTCAAAACAAACTATAGGGCATGTTTGTTTAGCTTGTGGACTTTTGATTTGGACGGTAATGCAGGCTGGACTATTGAAGATGTTACTTGTGGTAACTGAGTTGCTTTTGCTGATTTTGCGTCTGTCATAGTTCTTTAATGTCGTCAATTGTTGCTCTGCAGGTTCACAGTTGAGTAAGATAACGCGAATCACTGCAGCATCCTGAAATGGCTTAGAATTCTGTCCTGCATAGAAGCTAAGTTTCACGTGTCGTGCTACAATTTGGTAGTTCCTCTGCAACTGGTGACATCACGGTCATGTATGCGTCCGGATTTCCAAATCCAGGCCCACGTATATTCTGCAATAGGTTTTGTGCGCATTTGGTTTGAAGTGTCGTGATGTTTAGTCTCCCTGTATTCTAACGCTTTTCATGGCTCTGTTTTGATAGGTCTGGTTTTTTGACAACCACTTCCTACATTCTTAAATGGCACTGACTTTTGGACGTATAATTTGGTGTATTATCGCCTCCCGCTAGAAGGTGTCTTGTGTGAAAAAGCTTTTGGGAGGTTATCTGAAGTCTCCCCAGTATCTCATGCTTGGAACCGAAATCCGTTAGAATTAACCAGGTCCATTTGTACGATTATGTGTTGGTTTGATGGTGATTATGATTTATTGGTGGCTTACTGCAATATCACTTTGCAGGTTGTTGATGCCAATAAGCTCAACACTTTCTATTCCAAGAACACGGTCAAATTCCCTCTCGTCGTGCATCTCAACAAGGGCGGCCAATCCAAGTAATTTGCATACTTTAACCATGTACTTGATGTCAAGATCGGGTAAAACAACGACAATTAGAAGGACTGCATTTGCTCCTTTAGATCGATCATAGTAGAATTGCCAAACATCTATGATGAATTCTTTGCACAACAAAGGGCACTTTACTCCAGCATTTCTTATTAACTCAAGATTTTCAGAGCTTCCCTTGCAGTATTTTTCATCTGTCAAAACACTTAGACATGCTGCTCCACCTTAGGATGTTTCATTGTTGGAGTGGTTTTTTGAAATGCTTGTAAATTGTATGGATGTTAGAAAATTTAGATGGATTGTGCATAGATGGAATTAGAAATGATTGTAATCTTTTTTTTTTGGGACTGCTATGAGTTTCCTGCTACAAGTTGCTGTTGGTGCCATGTTCGACTGACATTATTGCCTTGTGAACTGGTAGGTTCGTCAATGGACAGCCGCATGCTTGGTTTCTTACTGCAGTGAAAGTTATTAGTGAAAATTCAAGAGCGGTTTCGGTTCTCACACAACCTTGTTGGTGCGACTTCATTGTGAATTTGTTGCAGGTTGGTTCAAGTTCAATGATCTTGTGCAAATGCAAGCTTTGCAAGCTGAGAATTATGACACCGAGGAAGGATTGGTTTTGTGAAAATGCAGGAATCAACATAATGCTTTGTTACTTGCATCACCTTTGGAGAGAAGTTGAATGATGAAGGAATCTGAATCGAAACGAGCATCAACAACAGTTGCGGTGAAGCCTATCAGACAAAACATCAAAGCTAACTTCATCATTGCCTTCTTGTTTATCAACACCTTTGTTACTATTCTGTTTCTCTTGCTTTCTATTTTCCTATTATGATTCGTGTCTTTGGTTTGCAGGGTCTGATTCCTCAAAACAAACTATAGGGCATGTTTGTTTAGCTTGTGGACTTTTGATTTGGACGGTAATGCAGGCTGGACTATTGAAGATGTTACTTGTGGTAACTGAGTTGCTTTTGCTGATTTTGCGTCTGTCATAGTTCTTTAATGTCGTCAATTGTTGCTCTGCAGGTTCACAGTTGAGTAAGATAACGCGAATCACGGCAGCATCCTGAAATGGCTTAGAATTCTGTCCTGCATAGAAGCTAAGTTTCACGTGTCGTGCTACAATTTGGTAGTTCCTCTGCAACTGGTGACATCACGGTCATGTATGCGTCCGGATTTCCAAATCCATGCCCACGTATATTCTGCAATAGGTTTTGTGCGCATTTGGTTTGAAGTGTCGTGATGTTTAGTCTCCCTGTATTCTAACGCTTTTCATGGCTCTGTTTTGATAGGTCTGGTTTTTTGACAACCACTTCCTACATTCTTAAATGGCACTGACTTTTGGATGTATAATCTGGTGTATTATCGCCTCCTGCTAGAAGGTGTCTTGTGTGAAAAAGCTTTTGGGAGGTTATCTGAAGTCTCCCCAGTATCTCATGCTTGGAACCGAAATCCGTTAGAATTAACCAGGTCCATTTGTACGATTATGTGTTGGTTTGATGGTGATTATGGTTTATTGGTGGCTTACTGCAATATCACTTTGCAGGTTGTTGATGCCAATAAGCTCAACACTTTCTATTCCAAGAACACGGTCAAATTCCCTCTCGTCGTGCATCTCAACAAGGGCGGCCAATCCAAGTAATTTGCATACTTTAACCATGTACTTGATGTCAAGATCAGGTAAAACAGCGACAATTAGAAGGACTGCATCTGCTCCTTTAGATCGATCATAGTAGAATTGCCAAGCATCTATGATGAATTCTTTGCACAACAAAGGGCACTTTACTCCAGCATTTCTTATTAACTCAAGATTTTCAAAGCTTCCCTTGCAGTATTTTTCATCTGTCAAAACACTTAGACATGCTGCTCCACCTTAGGATATTTCATTGTTGGAGTGGTTTTTTAAAATGCTTGTAAATTGTATGGATGTTAGAAAATTTAGATGGATTGTTCATAGATGGAATTAGAAATGATTGTAATCTTTTTTTTTTGGGGCTGCTATGAATTTCCTGCTACAAGTTGCTGTTGGTGCCATGTTCGACTGACATTATTGCCTTGTGAACTGGTAGGTTCGTCAATGGACATCCGCATGCTTGGTTTCTTACTGCAGTGAAAATTATTAGTGAAAATTCAAGAGCGGTTTCGGTTCTCACACAGCCTTGTTGGTGCGACTTGATTGTGAATTTGTTGCAGGTTGGTTCAAGTTCAATGATCTTGTGCAAATGCAAGCTTTGCAAGCTGAGAATTATGACACCGAGGAAGGATTGGTTTTGTGAAAATGCAGGAATCAACATAATGCTTTGTTACTTGCATCACCTTTGGAGAGCAGTTGAATGATGAAGGAATCTGAATCGAAACGAGCATCAACAACAGTTGCGGTGAAGCCTATCAGACAAAACATCAAAGCTAACTTCATCATTGCCTTCTTGTTTATCAACACCTTTGTTACTATTCTGTTTCTCTTGCTTTCTATTTTCCTATTATGATTCGTGTCTTTGGTTTGCAGGGTCTGATTCCTCAAAACAAACTATAGGGCATGTTTGTTTAGCTTGTGGACTTTTGATTTGGACGGTAATGCAGGCTGGACTATTGAAGATGTTACTTGTGGTAACTGAGTTGCTTTTGCTGATTTTGCGTCTGTCATAGTTCTTTAATGTCGTCAATTGTTGCTCTGCAGGTTCACAGTTGAGTAAGATAACGCGAATCACTGCAGCATCCTGAAATGGCTTAGAATTCTGTCCTGCATAGAAGCTAAGTTTCACGTGTCGTGCTACAATTTGGTAGTTCCTCTGCAACTGGTGACATCACGGTCATGTATGCGTCCGGATTTCCAAATCCATGCCCACGTATATTCTGCAATAGGTTTTGTGCGCATTTGGTTTGAAGTGTCGTGATGTTTAGTCTCCCTGTATTCTAACGCTTTTCATGGCTCTGTTTTGATAGGTCTGGTTTTTTGACAACCACTTCCTACATTCTTAAATGGCACTGACTTTTGGATGTATAATCTGGTGTATTATCGCCTCCTGCTAGAAGGTGTCTTGTGTGAAAAAGCTTTTGGGAGGTTATCTGAAGTCTCCCCAGTATCTCATGCTTGGAACCGAAATCCGTTAGAATTAACCAGGTCCATTTGTACGATTATGTGTTGGTTTGATGGTGATTATGGTTTATTGGTGGCTTACTGCAATATCACTTTGCAGGTTGTTGATGCCAATAAGCTCAACACTTTCTATTCCAAGAACACGGTCAAATTCCCTCTCGTCGTGCATCTCAACAAGGGCGGCCAATCCAAGTAATTTGCATATTTTAACCATGTACTTGATGTCAAGATCGGGTAAAACAGCGGCAATTAGAAGGACTGCATCTGCTCCTTTAGATCGATCATAGTAGAATTGCCAAGCATCTATGATGAATTCTTTGCACAACAAAGGGCACTTTACTCCAGCATTTCTTATTAACTCAAGATTTTCAGAGCTTCCCTGGCAGTATTTTTCATCTGTCAAAACACTTAGACATGCTGCTCCACCTTAGGATGTTTCATTGTTGGAGTGGTTTTTTGAAATGCTTGTAAATTGTATGGATGTTAGAAAATTTAGATGGATTGTGCATAGATGGAATTAGAAATGATTGTAATCTTTTTTTTTTGGGACTGCTATGAGTTTCCTGCTACAAGTTGCTGTTGGTGCCATGTTCGACTGACATTATTGCCTTGTGAACTGGTAGGTTCGTCAATGGACAACCGCATGCTTGGTTTCTTACTGCAGTGAAAATTATTAGTGAAAATTCAAGAGCGGTTTCGGTTCTCACACAACCTTGTTGGTGCGACTTCATTGTGAATTTGTTGCAGGTTGGTTCAAGTTCAATGATCTTGTGCAAATGCAAGCTTTGCAAGCTGAGTATTACGACACCGAGGAAGGATTGGTTTTGTGAAAATGCAGGAATCAACATAATGCTTTGTTACTTGCATCACCTTTGGAGAGCAGTTGAATGATGAAGGAATCTGAATCGAAACGAGCATCAACAACAGTTGCGGTGAAGCCCAACAGACAAAACATCAAAGTTAACTTCATCATTGCCTTCTTGTTTATCAACACCCTTGTTACTATTCTGTTTCTCTTGCTTTCTATTTTCCTATTATGATTCGTGTCTTTGGTTTGCAGGGTCTGATTCCTCAAAACAAACTATAGGGCATGTTTGTTTAGCTTGTGGACTTTTGATTTGGACGGTAATGCAGGCTGGACTGTTGAAGATGTTCCTTGTGGTAACAGAGTTGCTTTTGCTGATTTTGCGCCTGTCATAGTTCTTTAATGCCATTAATTGTTGCTCTGCAGGTTCACAGTTGAGTAAGATAACGCGAATCACGGCAACATCCTGAAATGGCTTAGAATTCTGTCCTGCATAGAAGCTAAGTTTCACGTGTCGTGCTACAATTTGGTAGTTCCTCTGCAACTGGTGACATCACGGTCATGTATGCGTCCGGATTTCCAAATCCATGCCCACATATATTCTGCAATAGGTTTTGTGCGCATTTGGTTTGAAGTGTTGTGATGTTTAGTCTCCCTGTATTCTAACGCTTTTCATGGCTCTGTTTTGATAGGTCTGGTTTTTTGACAACCTCTTCCTACATTCTTAAATGGCACTGACTTTTGGACGTATAATCTGGTGTATTATCGCCTCCTGCTAGAAGGTGTCTTGTGTGAAAAAGCTTTTGGGAGGTTATCTGAAGTCTCCCCAGTATCTCATGCTTGGAACCAAAATCCGTTAGAATTAACCAGGTCCATTTGTACGATTATGTGTTGGAATCATGGTGATTATGGTTTATTGGTGGCTTACTGCAATATCACTTTGCAGGTCGTTGATGCCAATATGCTTCACACTTTCTATTCCAAGAACACGGTCAAATTTCCTCTCATCGTGCATCTCAACAAGGGCGGCCAATCCAAGTAATTTGCATATTTTAACCATGTACTTGATGTCAAGATCGGGTAAAACAGCGGCAATTAGAAGGACTGCATCTGCTCCTTTAGATCGATCATAGTAGAATTGCCAAGCATCTATGATGAATTCTTTGCACAACAAAGGGCACTTTACTCCAGCATTTCTTATTAACTCAAGATTTTCAGAGCTTCCCTTGCAGTATTTTTCATCTGTCAAAACACTTAGACATGCTGCTCCACCTTAGGATGTTTCATTGTTGGAGTGGTTTTTTGAAATGCTTGTAAATTGTATGGATGTTAGAAAATTTAGATGGATTGTGCATAGATGGAATTAGAAATGATTGTAATCTTTTTTTTTTGGGACTGCTATGAGTTTCCTGCTACAAGTTGCTGTTGGTGCCATGTTCGACTGACATTATTGCCTTGTGAACTGGTAGGTTCGTCAATGGACAGTCGCATGCTTGGTTTCTTACTGCAGTGAAAATTATTAGTGAAAATTCAAGAGCGGTTTCGGTTCTCACACAATCTTGTTTGTGCGACTTCATTGTGAATTTGTTGCAGGTTGGTTCAAGTTCAATGATCTTGTGCAAATGCAAGCTTTGCAAGCTGAGTATTACGACACCGAGGAAGGATTGGTTTTGTGAAAATGCAGGAATCAACATAATGCTTTGTTACTTGCATCACCTTTGGAGAGCAGTTGAATGATGAAGGAATCGGAATCGAAACGAGCATCAACAACAGTTGCGGTGAAGCCCAACAGACAAAACATCAAAGCTAACTTCATCATTGCCTTCTTGTTTATCAACACCCTTGTTACTATTCTGTTTCTCTTGCTTTCTATTTTCCTATTATGATTCGTGTCTTTGGTTTGCAGGGTCTGATTCCTCAAAACAAACTATAGGGCATGTTTGTTTAGCTTGTGGACTTTTGATTTGGACGGTAATGCAGGCTGGACTGTTGAAGATGTTCCTTGTGGTAACAGAGTTGCTTTTGCTGATTTTGTGCCTGTCATAGTTCTTTAATGCCATCAATTGTTGCTCTGCAGGTTCACAGTTGAGTAAGATAACGCGAATCACGGCAGCATCCTGAAATGGCTTAGAATTCTGTCCTGCATAGAAGCTAAGTTTCACGTGTCGTGCTACAATTTGGTAGTTCCTCTGCAACTGGTGACATCACGGTCATGTATGCGTCCGGATTTCCAAATCCATGCCCACATATATTCTGCAATAGGTTTTGTGCGCATTTGGTTTGAAGTGTCGTGATGTTTAGTCTCCCTGTATTCTAACGCTTTTCATGGCTCTGTTTTGATAGGTCTGGTTTTTTGACAACCTCTTCCTACATTCTTAAATGGCACTGACTTTTGGATGTATAATCTGGTGTATTATCGCCTCCTGCTAGAAGGTGTCTTGTGTGAAAAAGCTTTTGGGAGGTTATCTGAAGTCTCCCCAGTATCTCATGCTTGGAACCGAAATCCGTTAGAATTAACCAGGTCCATTTGTACGATTATGTGTTGGAATGATGGTGATTATGGTTTATTGGTGGCTTACTGCAATATCACTTTGCAGGTTGTTGATGCCAATATGCTTCACACTTTCTATTCCAAGAACACGGTCAAATTCCCTCTCATCGTGCATCTCAACAAGGGCGGCCAATCCAAGTAATTTGCATATTTTAACCATGTACTTGATGTCAAGATCGGGTAAAACAGCGGCAATTAGAAGGACTGCATCTGCTCCTTTAGATCGATCATAGTAGAATTGCCAAGCATCTATGATGAATTCTTTGCACAACAAAGGGCACTTTACTCCAGCATTTCTTATTAACTCAAGATTTTCAGAGCTTCCCTTGCAGTATTTTTCATCTGTCAAAACACTTAGACATGCTGCTCCACCTTAGGATGTTTCATTGTTGGAGTGGTTTTTTGAAATGCTTGTAAATTGTATGGATGTTAGAAAATTTAGATGGATTGTGCATAGATGGAATTAGAAATGATTGTAATCTTTTTTTTTGGGACTGTCGCATTACGCGAAAAACCGGCGGGAAAACGAAACAACAGAGCCGCCACCGTGCGTTATTTATCCCAAAGAGGGAAAGGAAACGCTCAAAGTAAACCTTGAAAGAACATGGTCTCGCGACCAGAGAGAGATGGGATCGGGAGTCGGTTATGCGAAGGGAAGGTATTAGCACCCCTACGCATCCGTCGTACTCGACGGGATCCACGCACAAGAGAATAGAAGAAAGGTTGCTAAAGACTGCTCACAAACTGCACAAACACTGGAAACACAGAAAGGACGGAAGAAACGGGACTCGGCAGGATATCGCATCCTGGGCCTACGTAGCCTGTCATACACAGACATCAGAGTCAACGTAGTTTGGGACAGGGGAAACGTGCTCGCTAGGATGTCGCATCCTATGCATACGTATCTTCTCTAACCAGAGAAGAATCTGAGCACTCGTAGCTCGGCTAACGTATGCCAAACAAAACACAAACAGGAAACCGATTGCCAATCGTTGGACTTATGTCAGACTCCACACAAACAGGCAAACATGGAAACCGAATGCCAATCGCTGGACTTACATCAGACTCCGAACCAACAAACACACACAGGAAACCAACTGCCAATCGCTGGACTTACGTCAGACTCCAACAAGCAAACAAGACACAGGAAACCAACTGCCAATCGCTGGACTTACGTCAGACTCCAAACACACACAAAGGGGTTGAAAAAGAAAAGGGGCGCCCGGAGAGATCAGCTCATCGCCTGCCTACGTACCTCATCTGGTATGAGGATCAGGGCGACGTAGTTCCCCTAAACAGGGAAAGAACTTCTAACCTAACCAGAAACAAAGGGAGACACAAACTACTAGGGAGACTACGACTCGAGCCTAGAAGTTGTCGTGCATACGATCCCTATGTTAAGGTTTCTATCCTAACTTGCACAGGAAGCAAGCTAGCCTAAACAGCACAATCAATCACAAGCACAAAAGCAAACACACACACTATATACAAACAAGTGGCTCACACAAGGCTAGGCTTTAGTCAAGGGGTCAAATCAACCTTGACAAACAAGCTAACTGGAAAAGGGTGTGGTTAGCTCTTAACCCTAACATTGAGAGTTAGGGTGAAGCAGATGAAATGGGAAGTGAGGGTAAGACCTCACAGCTCTTATCCCTTGCCTGGGAGAGCTTGACTCAAATAGAAAGCGTGGGAGTTCAGAATGAAGGAACTCTTCTCCACAGATGACTGACTCAACATGATCTGGGGTTTTTGTTCACAATGCATCAACACAATGGTGTGAGCAAGGTGAATGACTCAACTGAATAGCAGGGGATGGATTTCACATCCCTTGTATCTGCCAATGCCTCTTCACTTAGGAGGTCTTTGAATGTACATGGCACAAAGTTAAACAATCACAAACATTGCCTCTTAAGAAGGACTTTAGACAGGTGCCTGCCCACATAACAGGACAGGTCTTCCAGACTACATGAAGTCAGAAGAATTATACCTCAGTGGTAAGCAAACCACAAGCTAGCAAAGCAAGTTCAAAATGAACTCAAAGCCACTTAGGTACCTGTGAAAAATCTAAACCAATCAGTTCAACTGTACAGACAAACAAACAACAGTCAATAACACAGACAGACAAAGCATCAAGCAACAATGAGCAAGGCACAAGCACAAGTGAATTTGTTCTCAAAGCCTACAAAACAACACAATGTTAGCCAACATCAACCAATAACCAGGCTTAAATGAATGAGTCACTCCAATCATGGCAATGTGCATCTGAACCTGAAATCACAATCCAAATGGTAAGTCCAAACCACTAGGTCAAAGCCTAGGGTCAAAAGAGGATCAAAAATCCAAAACAGAAGCTCAAACTTGACATGAAGCATGCTTAATCACTCAAGAATAAGTCCTAAAAAGAACCAAATCATAATCACTAACCAAGTTCATTTACCAAGCATGTGAAGTCAAAGGTGATTTCAAAGCATCCAAATGGTCAACATGAATGAAAAATCCCAATCAAAACAGAAATGATTCAAATATATCTGAAAAAATTCATGCATATTCAAGACATGTAACATGATCAACATACAAAAAATCAGAAGCATTGGACATCATTTGGCAAGGCAATCACGTTGTACAAAACAGACAACCAAATGTGTGACACAAATTGTCACACCAAGTTAGCATGAGTGTAAAACAGAATTGGATTATGGGAAAAATGTCAAACCAAAGCCAAAATGTCCAGAAAAGTGTCTAGAATTAGCATGCAAAATTTCACTTTCATTGGATAAGAAAAAGCATTTCACAATGAGATAAGCAAGGCAAGGTCACAATTAGACATATGATCAATCAACCTAGAACAAATCAATTTTTCAGCCAGGCACAACTTTCCAATTTATACTCATAAAAAACTAGACAGCATGAGGAGCATATAGCAAAAAATTGGGATCAAATTGGTGCATTTTTCAATTTATTGTGATTTTTCTAAGTTCATGAAAATAATTGAAATAAAAATTGCCATAATGTGAAAATAATATGAAATGATATTAAAACTGGAAATGGAAAAGTGCTGTAGGCGAGAATCGAATGGGGGGTAGGGGCAAAACGCACAGCTTCACTTAATGAAGTGGCGTGCCCAACTCAGCAGTCACACGCGTATGTGGACTGGTCAACAAACGCTGGCCAATGGATTTGCTTACATGGCGCGCAGGTGTACATGGTAATAAGACAAAACCCTAAACGTAGCCACACTGAACCAGGCGGTGGTCTAGGGGGCGGAAACAACCGTCTCCTTCGTGGAGATGGCGGAGCAGTCAACAAGCTTGCGCGAAATTTTCCAGAAAACGAAAATAACCATACCAATCAACAGCTTACACCAAGAACAGTACGAATCCACCATCCATTTCATCACATATTAATAGAATCGAAGGAAAATATTTAGATCTACAAAAACTTCTATCAAGCCTAACTTAACCAATATTCAACCATTTCAAAAGATATTCACACCAGCATGATCAGGGAGAGAAGACCTACACAACTATGGCAATGAAATAGAGAATGGTGAGATTCGAAATTTCACCTTCTTGAAGAACAGTTGGCTAAAACAGCAAGTTCGAAGCTCAGCAATGTCCAGTTCCACTCTATCAACTTTGGTATGAAGCTTTATGTGTGTATGGATGCTTAATTCCTCTTGAATCTAGCTCAACTTTGAATTTCCATTATCACCTTCAAGCTTAGTGTGTGTATGGATCTGGCACGATTTGCTCCAAATTTACGTTCAAATTCACTCAAAACCTTACCAACAACCAAAATTATGCAAGGATATGGAAGTTTATGTGAAGAATTTGGAAAATATTTTGAGAGAAAAGTTTTGATGATTCTTGAAATTCAGATCTGAAATGAATGCTCCTCCTCAATGCAGTTAGGATTAACAATATATACCACTTGCTAATGATGTTTAGAACCTGTTTAAGCCAAATGCACTTAAGATTAATCAATTGTAAGGTGTATGCACAAAATGATATTTTCACCTCCATGTATGAAAAGCCACGTGAACAGTACACGAATCTGGCCCAAAATCACTTAATTAATGCCCATGCAAGCTTTTGAATTGGTTTTGTATGCTCATGATCAACCAAAATGATTTTATGGAATTTTCTTCAAAAATCTTCATGGATGAACACATGATTATGCAAGTGGAATTCAAGCCATGTAATGAATGTTTTGGAAACTAGAGGTCATGATGAACAAAATGCAAAAAGAACCACTCATTTTGGAGCTTTGGTTCAAAAGTTATGCCCATTTGAATCTTCAAACACACGTTTCCATGATTGGATCATATCTCCTCAACCACACATGAGAAATTCATGATCTTGGACTTTTTGGAAATGGGAGAGAAAGATCTTAAACTTTCATGTTGGACAAAATTTCATTTGAAACTTTCTTGATGATGTAAACTTGAGTTGAAGTTGGTCTAAAACCTTGCTATTTTGGGAAGTTTCAAATTATGGGTCACCTGCTATTTTGGGAAAGTCTTGACCTGACTTCAAATTCTTCAATGTTGATATTTGAAATGATCCTTGAATCATGTGAGCTCATTGGAACCACCCTAGGGCTTTGGTTTCATGTAAAATGCTCTTGTAGCTTTGCACAGTTGAACCTCCTAACCAGTCTTGCCTGATGAGATGTAATATGCTATGCAATGCTAATGACCTAAAAAATGAAATGTATGTACAAATGGAGGTGCAAATTTGAGGTACTACAGGGACTGCTATGAATTTCCTGCTACAAGTTGTTGTTTGTGCCATGTTCAACTGACATTATTGCCTTGTGAATTGGTAGGTTCGTCAATGGACAACCGCATGCTTGGTTTCTTACTGCAGTGAAAATTATTAGTGAAAATTCAAGAGCGGTTTCGGTTCTCACACAGCCTTGTTGGTGCGACTTCATTGTGAATTTGTTGCAGGTTGGTTCAAGTTCAATGATCTTGTGCAAATGCAAGCTTTGCAAGCTGAGTATTACGACACCGAGGAAGGATTGGTTTTGTGAAAATGCAGGAATCAACAGAATGCTTTGTTACTTGCATCACCTTTGGAGAGCAGTTGAATGATGAAGGAATCTGAATCGAAACGAGCATCAACAACAGTTGCGGTGAAGCCCAACAGACAAAACATCAAAGCTAACTTCATCATTGCCTTCTTGTTTATCAACACCCTTGTTACTATTCTGTTTCTCTTGCTTTCTATTTTCCTATTATGATTCATGTCTTTGGTTTGCAGGGTCTGATTCCTCAAAACAAACTATAGGGCATGTTTGTTTAGCTTGTGGACTTTTGATTTGGACGGTAATGCAGGCTGGACTGTTGAAGATGTTCCTTGTGGTAACAGAGTTGCTTTTGCTGATTTTGCGTCTGTCATAGTTCTTTAATGCCGTCAATTGTTGCTGTGCAGGTTCACAGTTGAGTAAGATAACGCGAATCACGGCAGCATCCTGAAATGGCTTAGAATTCTGTCCTGCATAGAAGCTAAGTTTCACGTGTCGTGCTACAATTTGGTAGGTCCTCTGCAACTGGTGACATCACGGTCATGTATGCGTCCGGATTTCCAAATCCATGCCCACGTATATTCTGCAATAGGTTTTGTGTGCATTTGGTTTGAAGTGTCGTGATGTTTAGTCTCCCTGTATTCTAACGCTTTTCATGGCTCTGTTTTGATAGGTCTGGTTTTTTGACAACCTCTTCCTACATTCTTAAATGGCACTGACTTTTGGACGTATAATCTGGTGTATTATCGCCTCCTGCTAGAAGGTGTCTTGTGTGAAAAAGCTTTTGGGAGGTTATCTGAAGTCTCCCCAGTATCTCATGCTTGGAACCGAAATCCGTTAGAATTAACCAGGTCCATTTGTACGATTATGTGTTGGTTTGATGGTGATTATGGTTTATTGGTGGCTTACTGCAATATCACTTTGCAGGTTGTTGATGCCAATAAGCTCAACACTTTCTATTCCAAGAACACGGTCAAATTCCCTCTCGTCGTGCATCTCAACAAGGGCGGCCAATCCAAGTAATTTGCATATTTTAACCATGTACTTGATGTCAAGATCAGGTAAAACAGCGGCAATTAGAAGGACTGCATCTGCTCCTTTAGATCGATCATAGTAGAATTGCCAAGCATCTATGATGAATTCTTTGCACAACAAAGGGCACTTTACTCCAGCATTTCTTATTAACTCAAGATTTTCAGAGCTTCCCTTGCAGTATTTTTCATCTGTCAAAACACTTAGACATGCTGCTCCACCTTAGGATGTTTCATTGTTGGAGTGGTTTTTTGAAATGCTTGTAAATTGTATGGATGTTAGAAAATTTAGATGGATTGTGCATATATGGAATTAGAAATGATTGTAATCTTTTTTTTAGGACTGCTATGAATTTCCTGCTACAAGTTGCTGTTGGTGCCATGTTCGACTGACATTATTGCCTTGTGAATTGGTAGGTTCGTCAATGGACAGCCGCATGCTTGGTGTCTTGGTGCGCCGACTAATGAATAGACTTGGAGTTGTATCATGGCATGGTGGTATGGTTGCAAGTGTGCAGACTTTCTTCTGCCAATCTTAGGAAAGAGATAGTTGGCTTAAAGTTAACCCAAGTTTCCATTGCGGGAGACCCTTGTCTTGTAAGTAGTCTTAACTTCTCGGAGTGTAGCGATGCATTTACGAATTCTGGATGGAGCTAAGAAAGTGAATGAAGAAGAAGAGATTGAAAGCGTGAGGTTTTGGATTACCGACACTTTGGATGGGAAAGAGGAGAGTGGGAGCGTGAATGTAGTGTGTTTGTGAATAGCACCATTAGACAATTCACTGAGCAAATTAGTCTTCTTCTTCTTTTTATTTGCTTCAGCTTCTCTCTGCATTCCCCTCTTCTGATAAGCTGACAAGGGCAACATATATGTATCTTCAATGCATATTTTCAAATTAGCCGATCCACACGTGATAAAGTAAGGTTTTTGTTTTGTAAATGATTCCTATATTCTTCATTACTGCAATAATTATGTGGGCTACTCATTACCAAAATAAGCCTAGCCGCAACATCAATGTCGTTAAACTTGAAGTGCATGCTCAATAAAAGTATCTTAAAATTGATAAGAGTGCCGGACATAAACTGCTGTAACTATGCCATTATAATTCCATCATTTCAATTCCCAAACCAATCATTTCTAGCATATGTGAAATGATCACAATGGGGTGCACATCAGTCACTATCCCAATTAGAGGCATTAATTCAATTAAACACAAGCCTTCCAAAGCCAATTAAAACCTCACGTGAGCATTAAGAAACGAGGTTAAATACCAAAATATCTGGTTTTAACATAATTGCATGTTGCTCTTTTTTATGCTTCAAACAATATAAAAAATCACAAACTTTAGGCAGATAATTCGATACAAGATGTGTTCTAATTTCCGTCCTCACACTATGAAGAACAATCAAGGACAGAAATTGCATAGAGGACACAAACCCTTTCTCAAGCATTAACCTAAGTGTAATCGATGCAGGTGATGCCATTTGCATTCAAAACATGATTTTGAAGAATAACACAATTGAATAATAATTTTATTCAATAACTGAACCTCAAGGTAACCATAGAGTCTTAAAATCATGAAATGTTTCAAATGCTTCTTTTGATTGATGATTCCTCCAAGCAAATTTAAGTCTTCCCAGTAGAATTTCTTGGGCGGAACGTTCCCATGATAACTCTCACAGTGGTCAGAGCTCAAAGTTGAAAACTTTCTGCGAAGAGATATTCAAGTGGTGGAACCATACATGCCTTTGAAGAATGGTTTGCAAAGGTGAGGGCTTTCTGAGAAAGGGGTTTGTAATAGAATATATTTGGAGAAAAGAAACACCATGGCACCATGCCTGTGATGCTTGAGGTTTTCGGAGATTGGAAGTTATTATTTTATTAATTTTTTTTGGGGACCAAAATCAGGGTATGACAAGTACTCAACTCCAAAGAGCCTGAAAGCAGCATACCCATCTGGTCAAGAGTATGGGTCATAGTCGAATGAACTCAGGAACCCCAATGTCAGGTTTCTGTAGGTGTTACTCAAGTTGTCGGCAAACTCGTCCCAATGAAGCTGGTGGCTAAGGAATCGGATACTCGGCTCGATACCCAGTACCTCCATACAGTGCTGATAAGGATAACGCGTGGGTGTCATAGGGCGCTGATACAGAGCGATGTAGCGCTCTCTCTAAGCATTATCTCTATAGGCCACATGCATATCATCGAAATCCTGCATCCTGTAAAAGTTAAGAAAGTGATCCTGAAATTGCAAACCATTTAAATTTTTAGTCTCGTTGCAAAATATGATAAAATAAAATAAAAATAAAAGTAAATAAATGCGAAAAAGTAAAATGAAAGAAAAACCATGGGTTGCCTCCCACGCAATGCTTGTTGAATGTCATTAGCTTGACGATTAGAATTTATACACCTGTAGTAGTAGGAATTGGTGGATCAATCAGAGTGTGGCTTGAGTAGTATGCTGGAATGTCTCCTCCTTCATAGAGCTTCAGTCTTTGTCCATTTACAATGAATGGACTACAGGTTTCGTTCTTGATTTCTACGGCTCCGGATCTCAGAATCTTGGATACTTCGAAAGGACCAGTCCATCTTGAACGTAGCTTTCCCGGGAAGAGTCGTAACCTAGAGTTGAAAAGGAGAACAGGATCGCCTACTTTGAAGTTTTTCTTTACTATTCTTTTGTCGTGATAGGCTTTTATCCTCTCTTTGTATATTTTTGCATTCTCGTAGGCAGATTGCCTAAGTTCTTCTAGTTTATGAATGTCCAGGGTACGCTTTTCTCCAGCGGCTAGGTAGTCTAAATTCAAAGTTTTAATGGCCCAATAGGCCTTATGCTCTAATTCGAACGGTAAGTGACAGGATTTTCCATAGACTAGTTGATAAGGAGTAGTTCCTATAGGGGTTTTGAAAGCGGTTCTATAGGCCCATAATGCTTCTTGAAGCTTCTGAGACCAGTCTCTCCTAGAAATAGAAACAGTTTTCTCTAGGATTTGTTTTATCTCCCTATTGGACACTTCTACTTGGCCACTAGTCTGTGGGTGGTATGGTGTTGCTACTCTATGCCTAACTCCATATTTTCTTAAAAGTTTGTCAAATATTCTCGATATAAAGTGTGATCCTCCATCGCTTATGACTAAACGTGGTGTTCCAAATCTAGGGAATATATAGTTTTTAAATAGTTTGATTACTACCCTAGTGTCGTTTGTGGGTGCCGCTATAGCTTCAATCCACTTAGACACATAGTCTACAGCTACTAAGATGTACCTATTTCCTAAGGATGGTGGGAAAGGTCCCATGAAATCTATACCCCATACGTCAAAGAGTTCTACTTCCTGAATGTTTCTTAGAGGCATTTCATCACGCCTTGAAATGTTTCCAGTGCGTTGGCATCTATCACATTTGACAATGCAAGCATAGACATCACGCCACATGGTAGGCCAGAATAGGCCATCTTGAAGAATCTTGGCGTATGTCTTAGAGGTGCTCGCATGTTCACCATAAGGTGCAGAATGACAATGCTTGATAATACTATTTACCTCTTCTTCCGGAACGCAACGGCGAAAAATGCCATCTTTACCCCTTTTGAAAAGGAGCGGTTCGTCCCAATAGAAGTTTCTCACATCGTGGAAGAATTTCTTCTTGCGGTGGTAGTCAAGATCAGGGGGTACTATATCAGCAGCTAGGTAATTAACGAAGTCTGCATACCAGGGTATGTTACTTATTGCTAAGGAATTTTGGGGATGGTCATGAGGGCTTAGGTTATCATCTTCAATGGTTTCTACTCTAGCTATCAGTCTATCATAGGCGAAATCATCATTTATGGGTACTAGTTCAGGTTTTAGATGCTCTAGCCTAGAAAGGTGATCGGCTACTACATTTTCAGTACCTTTTTTTATCTCTTATGTCTAAATCAAACTCTTGTAGTAATAGAATCCATCAGAGTAACCTGGGCTTGACATCTTTTTTACTTAATAGGTAACCAATGGCAGCATGATCAGTGTAAACTATAATTTTTGCTCCTACTAGATAAGATCTAAATTTGTCTATAGCGAAAACTACAACGAGTAATTCTTTTTCAGTTGTTGCATAGTTAAGTTGGGCAGCATCTAGGGTTCTACTGGCATAATAAATGGCATGTAATTTTTTATCTTTCCTTTGTCCTAGAACGGCTCCAATTGCATAATCACTAGCATCGCACATTATCTCAAAAGGTTCTGACCAATCAGGTGGTTTCATAATGGGTGCTAAGATTAATGCTTGCTTTAAAAGATTAAATGCGTCATTACATTTTTCATCGAAAATGAATTCAGCATCTTTCATTAAAAGTCCAGTTAAAGGTTTGGTTATTTTGGAGAAGTCCTTAATAAAACGCCGGTAGAATCCATCGTGTCCAAGAAAGCTTCGGACTTCTCTGATGGTTTTTGGCGGTTTTAGGTTTTCTATAACTTCTATTTTAGCTCTATCTACCTCTATACCTTTTTCGGAAACTATATGTCCTAAAACTATTCCTTCGGTCACCATGAAATGACACTTTTCCCAGTTTAGCACGAGGTTCACCTCCACGCATCTCTCCGGGATTTTCTCAAGGTTAGCAAGACAATTGTGGAAATCAAATCCGCAAATCGAGAAATCATCCATAAACACTTCCATGATACCATCTAGGTAATCTGCAAAGATTGACATCATGCAGCGTTGGAAAGTAGCTGGGGCATTGCAGAGGCCGAATGGCATTCGTCTATAGGCAAAAGTTCCATAAGGGCATGTAAAGGTAGTTTTTTCTTGATCTTCGGGGTGGATAGGTATTTGGAAGAATCCAGAGTATCCATCTAGATAGCATAAGTAAGAGTGTCTGGCTAGACGCTCCAACATTTGGTCTATAAATGGTAAAGGGAAATGATCCTTCCTGGTTGCTTTATTTAATTTTCTATAATCTATACACATCCGCCATCCTCCTTCTAAATGTTTTGCTACATGTTCGCCTTTATCGTTTTGCACGACCGTGATGCCTCCCTTTTTAGGTACTACATGCACAGGGCTTATCCACTTACTATCCGAGATCTGATAGATTATACCTGCCTCAAGTAACTTAAGAACTTCCTTTTTAACAACATCACTCATTATAGGGTTTATTCTTCTCTGATGTTCCCTGGAGGGTTTTGAATCTTCTTCGAGCGAAATCCGATGCATGCATACAGATGGGCTTATACCTTTCAGGTCAGAGATATTATATCCTAAGGCTGAGGTGTAACACCCCGATAAAATATGATAATTATTTAAATTAAGTTAATAGTATATTTATTAATTTAATTAAATAATTAGATTATTATTGGAATATTAATTGGAATTATTATTATTGGAATAATAAGTTGGAATATATATAAAGAGTTCCATTTGGTAAAAAGGGTTTTTCGCGTGAAAACCAGAGAAGCGACAGAAAGTGGAAAAGGGCAAAGAGGAAGAGCAAGAGAGCAAGGGTTGAAGAAGGGAAAAGCTTGAAGGTCAAAGAAGATTTCCCGATTAACTCAGGTAAGGGGGGTTTATCGTCGTTTAATGGGTATTATGGGTTAACATGTAATGGGTAGTGATAAGCCATTGATTTGACCCTAATTGGGATGTTGAATGCTGAAAAATTGAGATGAATAAGTTATGTAAAAGCTGTAATTGAATCTGTAATTGGATGAGTCTTGATTTTCCGAAAGTGTAGCTTTTTACGGAATTGGAATCGGAGGTCCGGAAGTCCTCCAACGGCGGAAAATGCGGAGAATTCTGCATTCTGCTTCGTGTTAGCGCAGGAACAACTTTCTGTCTTGCGTTAACCGGTTAACCCAGGGTGTTAACCGGTTAACACTGTTATGAATTGTGAAATATTGCTGTCTGTCTTGCGTTAACCGGTTAACCCAGGGCGTTAACCGGTTAACACTGTTGTGAATTGCCAGGAAGCGTGTTCTGTGTTGCGTTAACCGGTTAACCCAGGGCGTTAACCGGTTAACACTGTGTGAAAAGTGAAAAATTTATATTTAAATGTGGTGTGCATGTTTGATGTTTGGCCTATATTGGCGTATGATATAATAAGGATCATTTCCCGTTGTTTTGAGCGGTAGGGGTATTAGTAGAGCGTGCTAATACTGTGATTGATTATGTGGCATGATATGATTATGTGATAAATATGTGGATGATGTATGATT
The DNA here is from genome assembly GCF_024323335.1 of Lathyrus oleraceus. Classification (NCBI taxonomy): domain Eukaryota; kingdom Viridiplantae; phylum Streptophyta; class Magnoliopsida; order Fabales; family Fabaceae; genus Lathyrus; species Lathyrus oleraceus. Next base: position 171,776,866 of record NC_066585.1, on the reverse strand, counting down.
GTATGCATAATGCTGTGGATGTATCTATTATGTATGCAATTGCGAATGGACTGTTTATGGCTTAGAGTGTGAGCATATGTCCATTGTGGATGATTGTTGATGTTTGCATGACTAAGTGATTTAGCTTGCATATTGTGGCCTTTATGGTGGTAGCTAATTCCCATGGTGAGGAATTAGTGAGTGAGTTATTGTGGATTGTTGTTGATGTTTGCATGCTAGGTGATTAGCGTGCATAGCATAGCCCTTGGGGTGGTAGCTAATTCCCATGGTGAGGAATTAGTGAGTGAGTCACTAGGTCTCAAATGAGTGGGACTAGTGAGCTTGGTAGCCGTATCTGGATTTGATCGGTGAGGTTGAACTATATGTTCACGAATAGTCGGTACCGCATGCATGGAGTCTCATTGCATAATGTATGTATTGTGTATAATATGAATGGATGTGTTCCAATATTATACGTGTGTTTTGATGTTTATGTTGAGCATGATTATGAGTATGAGTTGATGTTGCCGTTACTGAATGTGTGATATGATTAGGGTGATGAGATGTGTTCATTTACTTAGCATTACATGATATTTTATAATGCTTATTATATCGATTGAGGAACTCACCCTTACAACTATGTTTCAGGTAACGTGCAGTGATTGAGTAGAAGCTAGTCCTTGGAGTCTAGTGTAGTTCCTTAGTGAGTCATGCTCTGGTAGATGTAACATCGGGACGGGATGTTTTGCCTTGTTTTCGGTTTTGTTGTTGAATAACCTTACATGTAATGTGTTACATGTTTTGCATGTTGTTGTTAATTTTTATCCGCTGCGAATTATGCAAATGTTTATTTTGATGAATAAATGAGCATGACGAGTTAAATTGGAACATGGTGTGAAGTGTCAAGTGTGACACCCTTAAATTGCATATATACTCTGATTTATGTTTGGTTGTTTTAATTAATTTGGGGTATTTTAGAAGGGTGTTACATTAGTGGTATCAGAGCATAGTCGGTCGAGTCGAGTCGTAATTATTCTGTTTCCCTGTACGTGATAGGTGTTGTGTAACCCTATCAGTACTTATTGTTTTAGCTTGTTGGGCTTTCAGAATAGAGATGGCTGGAAGAGGTAGAGATGATGCTGCGATTGCTGAGGCTCTGGGTATGCTAGCTGGAGTACTTGGAGGAAATCCGAATGTTGTGGGAATGGGAGCTGCTCGTCAACTGAGTGAGTTCCAGAAGAACAATCCTCCAATGTTCAAGGGAGCATACGATCCAGATGGTGCTCAGAAGTGGTTGAAGGAGATCGAGAGGATCTTCCGAGTGACTGAGTGTGCCGATAACCAGAAGGTCAGGTTCGGTACGCATATGCTATCAGAGGAAGCAGATGATTGGTGGGTTGCTGCCCGCACTGAGTTGGAAGCTGCTGGGAATGCTGAGATCACTTGGGCGGTGTTCAGAGAGAGATTCCTGAGGAAGTACTTTCCAGAGGATGTCAGAGGAAAGAAAGAGATAGAGTTCTTAGAATTGAAGCAGGGCAATCGGTCTGTTGCTGAGTATGCTGCTAAGTTCACAGAGCTGTCGAAGTATTACACTCCCTATGATGAGGCTACTGGGGAATTTTCAAAGTGTGTGAAGTTTGAGAACGGGTTACGTCCCGAGATCAAGCAGGCTATTGGGTATCAGCGGATTAGAGTGTTTTCTGACTTGGTGGACTGTTGCAGGATTTTTGAACAGGATACCAAGGCCAGAGCGGAGAGCTATCAGCAGAGGGTTGATAGGAAAGGCAAGAATCAGAATGATCGTGGGAAACCGTATGCAGTTGGCAAAGGTTTCCAGAGACAGAGTGGGATGAGGAGACCTAGTGGGGGAGACTCCAGTGCCCCTGCTAAGTGTTTCAGATGTGGTCAGGCTGGACATCGTATCCATGAGTGTACCAGTACTGAGAAGAAGTGTTTCAAGTGTGAAAAAGGTGGTCACTTGGCTGTAGAGTGCCGGTTGAAGACTGTGACTTGTTTCAACTGTGGAGAGGTGGGTCATATCAGTCCACAGTGTCCTAAGCCGAAGAGAGAGAACCAGTCGGGAGGCAAGGTCTTTGCTTTATCGGGTTCTGAGACTTCTGCAGATGATCGTTTGATCCGAGGTACGTGTTATATTAATGGCTTTCCTCTTGTAGCTATTATTGACACAGGTGCGACTCATTCCTTTATATCTTTGGATTGTGCTGTGATACTTAAATTAGAGATATCTGAGATGCATGGGGGTATGGTGATTGATACTCCTGCGAAGGGTTCAGTGACTACTACTTCAGTTTGTTTAGATTGTCCTTTGAGTATTTTTGGTAGAGACTTTGGGATAGACCTTGTGTGTCTTCCACTAGTGCAGATTGATGTTATCCTGGGTATGAACTGGTTGGTCTTTAACCGAGTTTATATCAACTGTTTTGATAAGACTGTGATCTTTCCTGAGATTGAGGAAGGAAAGAGTTTGCTTCTATCAGCAAGGCAGGTGAATGAGGCAGTAGCAGATGGGGCAGAGTTGTTTATGCTGTTAGCGACTTTGGAGGCTAAAGATAAACTGATGATTTGCGATCTAGCCGTGGTGTGTGATTTTCCTGATGTGTTTCCTGAAGAAGTGAATGAATTACCGCCAGAGCGTGAAGTTGAGTTCTCGATTGATTTGGTACCTGGTACTAGGCCGATGTCGATGGCTCCGTACCGTATGTCCGCTGTTGAGTTAACTGAATTGAAGAGTCAGTTGGAGGATCTGTTGGATAAGAAATTTATTCGTCCGAGTGTGTCGCCGTGGGGTGCACCAGTGTTATTGGTTAAGAAGAAAGAAGGTACTATGAGGTTGTGTGTGGACTACAGGCAACTGAATAAAGTGACGATCAAGAATCGGTATCCTTTGCCGAGGATTGATGATTTGATGGATCAGTTGGTTGGTGCGAGTGTGTTCAGCAAAATAGATTTGAGATCGGGGTATCATCAGATACGTGTGAAAACTGAGGATATTCAGAAGACTGCTTTCAGAACAAGGTATGGACATTATGAGTATTCTGTAATGCCTTTTGGTGTGACTAATGCGCCTGGAGTATTTATGGAGTATATGAATAGGATTTTCCATCCGTACCTAGACAAGTTTGTTGTGGTGTTTATTGACGATATTTTAGTGTATTCGAAATCTGAAGAAGAGCATGCTGAATATTTGAGAGTGGTTTTAGAAGTTCTACGAGAAAAGAAGTTATTTGCTAAACTGTCCAAGTGTGAATTTTGGTTGGAAGAGGTTAGTTTTCTTGGTCATGTGATTTCAAGAGGTAGTGTTGCTGTTGATCCTTCTAAGATAGAAGCGGTATCTAAGTGGGAAGCTCCGAAGTCAGTTTCTGAGATAAGGAGTTTCTTGGACTTGCAGGTTATTATAGGAAATTCATTGAGGGATTTTCTAAGTTGGCGTTACCGTTGACGATGTTGACTAGAAAGGGGCAAGCGTTTGTTTGGGACTCAAAATGTGAAGAAGGTTTCCAAGAGTTAAAGAGAAGGTTAACTACTGCTCCTATTCTGATATTACCGAGTCCATCGGAACCATTTGAGGTTTACTGTGATGCTTCATTGTTGGGTTTGGGTGGTGTTTTGATGCAGAATAAGCAGGTTGTAGCTTATGCTTCGAGACAACTGAAGGTTCATGAGAGGAACTATCCGACACACGATTTAGAGTTGGCAGCTGTGGTATTTGTTCTGAAGTTATGGAGGCATTACTTGTACGGGTCAAGATTTGAGGTTTTCAGTGACCATAAAAGTTTAAAGTATTTGTTTGACCAGAAAGAGCTGAATATGAGACAGAGGAGATGGTTAGAGTTTCTGAAGGATTATGAATTTGGTTTGAATTACCATCCGGGTAAAGCAAACGTAGTGGCTGATGCATTGAGTCGGAAATCATTGCATATGTCTATGTTAATGGTTAAGGAATTGGATTTAATTGAGCAGTTTAGAGACTTGAGTTTGGTGTGTGAGAGTACTCACAATAGTGTTAAATTGGGAATGTTGAAGTTAACGAGTGGTATTCTGGATGAGATTAGGGAGGGTCAGAAATCCGATGTGCTTTTGGTTGATAAGTTGACTCTAGTGAATCAAGATCAAGGTGGTGAATTCAGAGTTGATGAGAATGGTGTTTTGAAATTTGGTAATCGGGTGTGTATTCCGGATGTTACCGAACTTAAGAAGAGTATTCTTGAGGAAGGACATCGTAGTGGCCTGAGTATTCATCCTGGAGCTACGAAGATGTATCATGATTTGAAAAAGTTATTTTGGTGGCCGGGAATGAAAAGGGAAATTGCGAGTTTTGTTTATTCTTGTTTGACTTGTCAGAAGTCAAAGATTGAGCATCAGAAGCCGTCTGGGCTAATGCAACCGTTGGCTATTCCAGAGTGGAAGTGGGATAGTATCAGTATGGATTTTGTTTCTGGTTTACCGAGGACAATTAAGAATTTTGAAGCTATTTGGGTGATTGTTGACAGATTGACAAAATCGGCTCATTTCATTCCGATCAGAATGGATTATCCGTTAGAGAGATTAGCTGAGTTGTATATTGAGAAAATTGTAAGTTTGCATGGTATTCCGTCGAGTATTGTTTCGGACAGAGATCCTAGATTTACATCGAAGTTCTGGGAAGGTTTGCAGAGGGCTTTGGGAACTAAGCTGAGATTGAGTTCTGTATATCATCCGCAGACTGATGGTCAGACTGAGAGGACGATTCAGTCACTGGAGGATCTTTTGAGGGCTTGTGTTTTGGAAAAGGGAGGTGCTTGGGATTGTTATTTACCTTTGATTGAGTTTACCTACAACAATAGTTTTCATTCGAGCATTGGTATGGCACTGTTTGAAGCTTTGTATGGTAGGAGATGTCAGACACCTTTATGTTGGTATGAGTCCGGTGAGAGTGCTGTGGTTGGACCGGAGATTGTTCAACAAACTACGGAAAAGATTAAGATGATTCAGGAGAAGATGAGGATTGCTCAGAGTCGTTAGAAGAGTTATCATGACAAGAGGAGGAAGTCACTTGAGTTTTAAGAGGGAGATCATGTGTTTCTTCGTGTTACTCTGATAACTGGGGTTGGTCGAGCTTTGAAGTCGAAGAAGTTGACACCTCGATTTATTGGTCCTTATCAGATTTTGGAGAGGATAGGGGAAGTAGCCTATCGTATCGCTTTACCGCCGTCACTTGCGAATTTGCATGAGGTTTTTCATGTGTCTCAGTTGAGGAGGTACATTCCTGATCCGTCGCATGTGGTCAAAGTAGATGATGTACAGGTGAGAGATAACCTGACTGTTGAAACATCACCTATGAGGATCGAGGATCGAGAGTTGAAGCAGTTGCGGGGTAAAGAGATTGCTTTGGTAAAGGTAGCTTGGGGAGGACCAGCAGGTGGCAATGTGACTTGGGAACTTGAGAGTCAGATGAAGGAGTCTTATCCTGAGTTATTCGCTTGAGGTATGTTTTCGAGGACGAAAACTCTTTTAGTGGGGGAGAGTTGTAACACCCCGATAAAATATGATAATTATTTAAATTAAGTTAATAGTATATTTATTAATTTAATTAAATAATTAGATTATTATTGGAATATTATTTGGAATTATTATTATTGGAATAATAAGTTGGAATATATATAAAGAGTTCCATTTGGTAAAAAGGGTTTTTCGCGTGAAAACCAGAGAAGCGACAGAAAGTGGAAAAGGTCAAAGAGGAAGAGCAAGAGAGCAAGGGTTGAAGAAGGGAAAAGCTTGAAGGTCAAAGAAGATTTCCCGATTAACTCAGGTAAGGGGGGTTTATCGTCGTTTAATGGGTATTATGGGTTAACATGTAATGGGTAGTGATAAGCCATTGATTTGACCCTAATTGGGATGTTGAATGCTGAAAAATTGAGATGAATAAGTTATGTAAAAGCTGTAATTGAATCTGTAATTTGATGAGTCTTGATTTTCCGAAAGTGTAGCTTTTTACGGAATTGGAATCGGAGGTCCGGAAGTCCTCCAACGGCGGAAAATGCGGAGAATTCTGCATTCTGCTTCGTGTTAGCGCAGGAACAACTTTCTGTCTTGCGTTAACCGGTTAACCCAGGGTGTTAACCGGTTAACACTGTTATGAATTGTGAAATATTGCTGTCTGTCTTGCGTTAACCGGTTAACCCAGGGCGTTAACCGGTTAACACTGTTGTGAATTGCCAGGAAGCGTGTTCTGTGTTGCGTTAACCGGTTAACCCAGGGCGTTAACCGGTTAACACTGTGTGAAAAGTGAAAAATTTATATTTAAATGTGGTGTGCATGTTTGATGTTTGGCCTATATTGGCGTATGATATAATAGGGATCATTTCCCGTTGTTTTGAGCGGTAGGGGTATTAGTAGAGCGTGCTAATACTGTGATTGATTATGTGGCATGATATGATTATGTGATAAATATGTGGATGATGTATGATTGTATGCATGATGCTGTGGATGTATCTATTATGTATGCAATTGCGAATGGACTGTTTATGGCTTAGAGTGTGAGCATATGTCCATTGTGGATGATTGTTGATGTTTGCATGACTAAGTGATTTAGCTTGCATATTGTGGCCTTTATGGTGGTAGCTAATTCCCATGGTGAGGAATTAGTGAGTGAGTTATTGTGGATTGTTGTTGATGTTTGCATGCTAGGTGATTAGCGTGCATAGCATAGCCCTTGGGGTGGTAGCTAATTCCCATGGTGAGGAATTAGTGAGTGAGTCACTAGGTCTCAAATGAGTGGGACTAGTGAGCTTGGTAGCCGTATCTGGATTTGATCGGTGAGGTTGAACTATATGTTCACGAATAGTCGGTACCGCATGCATGGAGTCTCATTGCATAATGTATGTATTGTGTATAATATGAATGGATGTGTTCCAATATTATACGTGTGTTTTGATGTTTATGTTGAGCATGATTATGAGTATGAGTTGATGTCGCCGTTACTGAATGTGTGATATGATTAGGGTGATGAGATGTGTTCATTTACTTAGCATTACATGATATTTTATAATGCTTATTATATCGATTGAGGAACTCACCCTTACAACTATGTTTCAGGTAACGTGCAGTGATTGAGTAGAAGCTAGTCCTTGGAGTCTAGTGTAGTTCCTTAGTGAGTCATGCTCTGGTAGATGTAACATCGGGACGGGATGTTTTGCCTTGTTTTCGGTTTGGTTGTTGAATAACCTTACATGTAATGTGTTACATGTTTTGCATGTTGTTGTTAATTTCTATCCGCTGCCAATTATGCAAATGTTTATTTTGATGAATAAATGAGCATGACGAGTTAAATTGGAACATGGTGTGAAGTGTCAAGTGTGACACCCTTAAATTGCATATATACTCTGATTTATGTTTGGTTGTTTTAATTAATTTGGGGTATTTTAGAAGGGTGTTACATGAGGGATATCTTCATAAAACGTCTAAAAGTTGGTTCGTTTCCTCTTGGCTCAAGGTAGCACTGACTATAACTGGACGGTTCATCTTTTCATCGAGGAACTCATATCTCAGGTTCTTAGGTAGTTCCTTAAGTTCTAAGGTTGGTTTCTTAGGGCATGGCATAGGATTTGGGGTAAGGGATAAACATTTGTAAAGGTTATCATCGATGTAGGGTTTCTTAAAGTCATCATCTTCCATTATGAGAGTTGATGGTAACTTAATTGTTTTTATAATTTCTTCTTGTTCTAATTCTCTAACACATTCATCAATGATATCTAAGGCATAACACGCGTCTCCCATCACGGGTGCCATAAGAAATTTCGAAAGTATAAATTCTATTTTCTCGTCACCTACCTCAAATGTCAACTTTCCTTTCTTGACATCTATTATGGCTCCTGCAGTCGATAAGAATGGTCTACCTAGAAGGATTGGTATATCATTGTCCTCTTTGATGTCCATGATAACAAAATCAGTAGGGATAAATAACTGACCTATCCTAATAGAGACATCTTTTAAAATGCCTATCGGATATTTAACAGATCTATCGGCTAACTGAAGTGACATCTTAGTGGGTTGTAATTCTCCTAAGTTTAACCTCTCACAAACTGCTAAAGGCATTAGGCTCACACTAGCTCCTAAGTCTAGAAAAGCTTTTTCGATGACATGATTACCCAAAAGGCAAGGAATGGAGAAATTTCCAGGATCTTTATCTTTCTTTGCTAGTTTGTCCTCGGAAATAGCATTACATTCCAAAGGCTTCGGATCGTCAAGTCTACGTTTGTTGGTAAGGATGTCTTTGAGAAACTTTGCATAAGAAGGTATTTGGGTGATGGCTTCTGTGAAAGGGATTTCTACATGAAGTTTTTCTATAACTTTAATAAATTTTTTATACTGTTTATTGATCTGGGTTTGTTTGAGTCTTTGCGGATATGGTATAGGTGGTTTATATGGCGGGGGTGGTACGTAAGTTTTATCTTTAGGTTCCTCTCCTTTTTCTCGACCTTCCTGGTTTTCAGGTTCCTCTGGTTCCTTTACTTCGTCCGTGGGTTTGGTACATTCTTTAGAAGTTTTGGGTTCACTCAATCTAGGGTTTGGTGGCTCATCATAAGCGTTCTCACTTCGTAGGGTAATGACATTGGCTTGTCCTCTCGGATTTTGTTGAGGTTGTCCAGGGAACTGTCCTCCAGGTGTAGTCTGAGGGGCTTGGTTTAAAGCTACCTGAGAGATCTGGGTTTCAAGCATCTTGGTATGAGTAACTATTTGGTCAACCTTGGTTCCTAACTGAGTAATCAATTTGTTAACATGAATGTTTTGGTTCATGAACTCCTTGTTTGGTTGGGTTTGAGCGGTGATAAAATTTTCCATAATTTTCTCAAGGCTCGACTTTGGTGGTACAGGTTGCATAGGTTGATTTGATCTTGGGGCTTGATAACTAGGTCTCGGAGGTGCATTATTTTGGATAGGGTTATTGTTTTTATAGGAGAAGTTCGGGTGATTCCTCCATCCAGGGTTATAGGTATTCGAATATGGGTTCCCTTGGGTGTAGTTCACTTGCTCAGAGTGGGTTTCGTTTAATAGACTGCATTCTGCAGATTGGTGTCCTTTGGTTCCACATATCTCACAATCCGACGAAACTGCGGCTACAGTATTCGGGTTTATGCACATATGCTCGTCATTAAGGGCTAATGCGTCCATTTTAGCTTGCATCATGTCTATAGAGCTTAGTTCATGCACTCCTCCTTGGGCTTCCTTCTTCTCAACTGTCGCTCGTTCGACTCCCCATGATTGATGGTTTTGAGCCATATCTTCGATGAGGGCACTAGCTTCAGGATAAGGTTTGTTCATCAGAGCACCGCCTGCGGCAGCGTCGATGGTCATCTTCGTGTTATAGTGAAGTCCATTATAGAAGGTTTGAATGATTAACCAATTTTCTAAACCATGATGTGGGCATGCTCGTAACAACTCTTTATATCACTCCCAAGCTTCGAACAACGATTCTCCTTGGTTTTGGGTAAATCTAGTTATATGGTTTCGAAGAACGGAGGTCTTACTTGGGGGAAAATATCTAGCAAGAAATACTCTTCTAAGGTTATCCCAAGTCGTAATGGAATTGGGTGGAAGGGAATCTAACCATGACAGGGCTTTATCTCTAAGGGAAAAAGGGAATAATCTTAAACGTATTTCCTCAGGAGAAGCTCCATTGGTTTTAAAAGTGTCTGCTAATTGAAGAAATATTTTTAAATGTTGGTTTGGGTTCTCAGTAGCGAGACCTGCGAATTGTCTCTGTTGCACTAGTTGCAATAGGGATGGTTTAAGTTCAAAATTATTAGCTGGGATGGTTGGCTTTACTATGCTAGAACTAGGTTCTTCATTTGATGGTTGAGCGAAATCTTTAAGAGGTCTTTGGTTTTGATCTTCGGCCATAGCTCTCTTAATTCTATGAAAGAATAAACGTGCGCGAGCGTAACGTTCAGGTTCCGCCAGAGGATATACTAAGCTTAAACTTCCAGTGCTGCGAGTTCTTCGCATTGAGCGGCGGGAAATAGCCTAAGTCTAAATGATATAACAACAGGGAAATGAAATTTGACGAAATTGGTCCCCGGCAACGGCGGCAAAAACTTGATGCATTGGTTTTCGCAAGTATACGAACGCGTCAGAGTAATATAAAAGATTGTCGAATCCACAGAGACCAAGTGTCAATCTATCGTTATCTATTGTTATGGTGTTTATCAAAGGCAATCAAAATAGGTGTTTTTAGAGTGTGAAATGAAAAGTAAAGTATTGAATGAAGTTCAATTAATAAAGACAGGGTCGAATGTAATTCACATAATCAATTAATAATCCAAGTACTTGCTGATAGAACTACTTATGGGCAACGTTTCTTACTTTGAAAAGAACTAATTTAACGGGAACTGTCGCTTTCACGTATTCAGAACCGAGTTGTACTCCCTAATCAAACCCTCTTATTGTCACTTATAAAAAGGCGCGCATTGCGTTAGAGTAGTAAACCTATTTTTAAGAAATATAGTATCTTGACTAAGTTGAAAAGTATTTTAACCTGGATTTCTTAACCAAAAGAGGTTCTCACGAACCAGACTCTAAACTTATAAACGCGTCCGAAAATAGTTGTAAAATCTCTTTTCTTCTTAAATTAAGACTCCTAATGAACTAAACAAAGCGCTTTCGCTGTTTTTGAAATAGTTAAAAACAATTAAGTTTAAATAGACGTTGGACGGCTTTCGATCTTACCCAACAGAAATTAAGTGCGGGAAAACTTAAGTTGAAAGTTAAAATAGCCCTTAAGTGTTTCTACGAACAATTGTACGGATCATCGGTTCAATTACGATCCTTACATTCTAACCTTATAGATTTAGTTAGACATGGTAAAGTAAAATTGCATTAATTTAAATAAAAGTAGTGCGAGTGCGGAAAATAAATAAAAGTAGTGCGAGTGCAGAAAATAAATGAAAGTAGTGTGAGTGCGGAAAATAAATAAAGTAAAGAGAGTGCGAGAAATAAATAAAGTAAAGCGAGTGCGAGAAATAAATAAAAGTAAAGCGAGTGCGAGAAATAAATAAAGTAAAGAGAGTGCGAGAAATAAATAAAGTAAAGCGAGTGCGGGAAAATAAAATAGATAAAGACAAGTAATAAAAACCTGCTCCAATCGGAGGGTTGAATAAATTGCAAAGCGGAAATGAAAATGGCGGCTGGATTAACTTCCTTCCAAAGTGCTCCAAACTCGATTACAGACTCGATCACAAAACTCGACTACACAATTGTGGTAACACCCCAATGCGAAGCGATTACCACTTTAAAATACTGAATATATGCCTAAGTGAGACAAATTTTGCTATGGGTTTGCCTCTGTTCTAAGTTTGGATCTTCCTCTGCTCTAAGTTTGGATGATTGAAAAAGTGATTTCGAGTTTCTATTTATAAGCAAGTAAAAAGATGGAAATGACAAGGATGCCCTTCAACTTGAAAATGGGAGGGGAAACTTTTCCTCTTGTGGCGCCCGCCACAAGGCCATGGTGCCCGCCACAAGGCCAATCTGAGGCGCCTTAGTGGAAGCAGTGGCGAACGTGGCAGTTGAGGGAGGTTGAGCTTGGACACGTCATGGCAGGGTCTATGGCGCCAGCCATGGTGGAAGCCACAAGTACAAAATGCTGAATTTTAGGGTTTTTAGCTCTTTTTCGCTCCTTTTCTCGATCGGGGCTCCGATTAAAGTAAAAACCTGAAAATAAAGAAAAACATAGTAATAACACAACAAAATAGCAATAAAACAACTAGAATGCATGTGAAATCGGAGTCGAAAATACGGTAAATTTCAGTGTTATCAACAGATCTACGGAACGATCACGAACGTTGAACGATGACAACGCCTCTACTCAGTCCACACGAACAGATTCCTTCAATCTCAGTGCTAACTGCTACGAATGAAGGCTTTGAGTGTGTGTGTGTGTGTGTGTGAGAGAGAGAGAGAGAGAAACGAAATTGCAACTATACAAATGCTTCTGCACAAGAGTTCTATTTATAGAACCACTTGTGTGGGCTCCAAGCTAAAAAGCCCACTCAAGTGTATGTGGCCCATACTTATAATATGTCAAAATCACTTAAGCGCGTGGTACCTTACCATATTTCGTATTCTACTTAAGTACACCGTACCTTACGATGTTCTAGAATTCACTTAAGGGCACCGTACATTACGGTATTCCTTAGTTACTCTATCTCTCATCAATCCGTCCTTTTGTATGTGACCCTGTAGGTTTTCGCGACATTGGCAATTATACTAAATCACGTATTTAACATAATAAACAATGAGTGGTATCTAGTAACACATCACTACTACCCAAGACACGAAAATGTCACGTGATCTGACAAATCCTTTTATGATAATACTTATGTGTACAATTACCCTTTTGCCCTTACGTCTATATTGAGCACAAGGCATAGACCGTGTCATCCTTGTCCAGTTCAATATTGGGCCCATAGACATTTATCCTGTTACGCATGATGGGCAAATTCCATCTAGGTCACTCATGTCCCTTAGCATGCTTCGTGGAGTACCCATCAACTGTCTTTATGGTCATCCAGTTACGGACAATGTTTGATCAACAATAAAGCACTCGACTCTACATCTAGGGTCCATAGTGGTTTCAGGTCGAAGGGTGGTATACACCATTATCACCATGAGAATAACTTATGACACTTTGCATAACATTCTATATAGTATTCTCATAGCGGGTCAATCCAGTATAAATGTTACTCTTAATATTCATACCTATGTTTAAGACTTGATAACTCCTTATCCATGATCCATGAGATGTGATCATCAGTCTATATACATAATAGTCTTAATGCTTTAATGTTATCTCACTTCACAATAAAGCTCGACTATGGATACTTTAAGAATAATGTCCTTATGTTTAATGTGATCTCATGATTAAGTCACACGTGATACATTAAACGGACTATCTATTCTAGGGACTTTATTAGAAAAACATAATAAAGAAAAAGCCTTTTATTATTAATAAATAATTCGATACAAGTACCAAAAGTATTGGCCTCTAGGACTTACACCAACAAAAAACACATAGGTTAGAGTGGTAGTTGTAGAGTGTTAGCCCTCAAGGTTCACATCTTGTATGGCTAGCATGAAGACCCCCCCTATAGTAGACCTCTTTATGGATCACGTTATAATTTGGCTCGCCCATCGCATGATATTGGTTCATAAAACATACATGACTCTAGGGACTCCCTTTTAGAACCAGATTTTCTTTGGTGGTTGCGTAGTTTTATCCCCCACAATGCACACCATGATTGGATAATACGAAAACCCCACCTAGAGTAAACCTTTTTCGTTGATCTCGTCATAAAGCAACCAACTCATTGCAGGACGTAGAGCCGATTAAGGTCCATGACTAAATGAACCTTATCCAAAACCTTAAGGCCAACCCTATGAGTGGTTTATGGGTAGGAAGCCTAGAACTGTACCACTATAGGGAAACCTCCTCGATAGGGTGTTATGTACTACTCATGTTATCCCGGATCCTAAAAGATTATGCATTCATAAACATCTGCATGACATCATGAAAAATAAAACTAATTAAGCATAGTGCATTTTGTTTTCAGGGAATTGTTGTATTTAGGGTTGTTAACATTTGAGAAGAAGTATGGGTTAAGATAGAAGGAAGCCTTTACAGCTCAAAGCCAAGTTTCCTGACCTAGATTGTTTACAGAAGCTCATAGATAAGCTTCCTCATTGTTACAGAGTTACATTGGAAGGGAGACATGGCAAAATATTGTACCTCCTTTCAGTTAGAGTTCAGCCCCTAGCCATCACTGCCTTAGCACAATTCTATGAACCACCACTTCATAGTTTCTTATTCCAATACTTTCAGTTGACTCCCACCTTGGAGGAATTTAAGAGAGTCTTAGGGATCCCAATGAAGGGAAGAATATCTTACACCAAAATTAGACAGCTTCCAAAAGTAGAAGAAATAGCCATAGCCCTTCAGATTCCAATCCCAAATATGATGGCCAATTTGAAGAGGATATGGGATTTTTCTGGATTTTGGAGAGTTTATTTGGAAGGAGAAGCTGAGAGGCAAGTTGTAGATAGACAGTGGGACGCATTTGGGGATGTATTAGATATCATAACATATGGGCTAGTGTTATTCTCGACTGTAGCACCTCAAATTTGCACCTCCCATTTGTATATACATTTCATGTTTAGGTCATTAACATTGCATTATCATTTGCATAGTCCATCATGTCATCAAGCAAGACTGGTCAGGAGATTCAACTGTGCAAGCAAGCAAGAGCATTGTCCATGAGATCAAAGCCCTAGGGTTGGTGCAATGAATTCACATGATTCAAGGATCATTATGAAGTGGTTTGGCCAAGTATTGGAGGCTCAGAGACCATCAGTCCATGTGCAATTCATCTGAGACCTTGAAAAGTCAACAAAAGTCAATTGTCAATTCAATTATGGATTTGGAGATGGGAAATGGTTAGAGATGCCTCATTCATGTGTAAACAAGTCTCATTTGACATCTCAAACATCAACATTGAAGAATTTGAAGTCAGATCAAGACTTTCCAAAAATAGCAGGTGACCTGTAATTTGAACTTTCCAAAAATGGAAAGGTTTTGGACAAACTTCAACTCAAGATTACATCATCAAGAAAGCTTCAAATGAAATTTTGTCCAACATGAAAGTTGAAGATATTTCTCTCCCATTTCCAAAAAGTCCAAGATCATGAATTTCTCATGTGTGGTTGAGGAGATATGGTCCAATCATGGCAAAGTGTGGTTTAAACTTCAAATGAGCATAACTTTCAAACCAAAACTCCAATTTGAGTGGTTCTTTTTGCATATTGATCCTTATAACATGTATTTTCCAAGCATATCATCATTTGACATGAATTCTCATTTGCATGGCATTGGCTCATTCATGAAGATTTTGGGAAGAAATTGCATAACTTCATTTTGGTTGAACATATGCATACCAAATCAATTCAACATGTGCATGAAACCATTTTAAGGCATTTTTGACATTGAACATGCATTGTTCACGTGCATGAGGGTGCATGGAGAGAAAATTTCATTTTTTGCATTCACACCACAAACTCCTTAATCACATGTGCATTTGCCCTAATCCATTCCTAAACATGATTAGCATAAAGTATATATGCTTAATCATAACTGTTTTCATCAGGATTACCAACTCTAGATCTAGAATCACAAAATCTTCAAAAAAATTCTCTCACTTTTTTTTGCTAAGTTCTTCAAACACAAGCACTTTTCAGTGATCCATTCATCATCATGAAGTGTTGTTGAGCATATTTGGATCAAGATTCAAGAGAAATCGTGGTTGTATTGTTCATGTTCATAGAGTGAAGCATTCATGGCAGTTGGAGATTCAGTTCGTTTCATGCATTGTTAAGCTTCCATTTCATCATCATCCATCTCAAGGAGCATATTGGAAGAGATCTGAGCATTGCCAAGCCTTGGAAGCACGTGGATTCAACTCTGTTCACCAAGAGGTTGGTTTTTCGACCTCTTTAATTCACAAATCCATTATGCTAGTTGTGTAGTTCATAGATTGGTGATGAATCTGAGCTTTGAATGGAGTGAAATGATGCATTGTACACAAAGATCCATGCATTTGAAGTTTTGATGATAAACTTTGATTCCTTCGATCCATGCGTGTTTATGTGTTTTCTTATGAAATGTTTATGGATTGTGATTGTATGATGCATGGCGAATCGTTTGGTATAGCTTTTATGGATTTCTGGAACATTTTGTTGGATCTGGAAATTTCCAGATGAAGATCTTCATGATCTTCATCGTGCTCATGCATGTCCAGGTTTCCTGCGAATTTTGGTGCGAAACGTATATGTTTTCCTGCGAATTCATCCACGAGTTCATGTGGATTTCCTGCGGATTTTTGAATCCATGCAGGAGCGCGCGTTAGGGTTTAGGTGTCCAAACGTTGTCGTTTTGGATTGGCGCGCTAGGTAGTTTGAAATTGTGCACGGTTCGAGCCTGGCTGAGATCATTCTTCAATTGCCTTTTTCACCATTTTCTTCATTATTTCATGTTTGGCTTCACATTTCATTTCAATTTTTTCTCAACTTCCAAAATTCATTAAAAATTGAAAAATCAACCAAATGATTCCCGATTTTTTGCATTATGTTCCTCATTCTATCTAGATTTTTATGATTATCAAAGTGCAAGTTGTGCCTGGCCTGGAAAATATTTTGTCTAAGGAGTTTGCACATGTATGTATGTTTGACATTGCCTTGTTCATTTGATCATGAAATGCTTGATTCTTATCCAATGAATGTGAAATTTTGCATGCTATAACTAGACACATTGTTTGACATTTTGGTGTTGATTTGGTATTTTTATCACTTACCATTTCTGTTTGATGATCATGTTAAGTTGGTTTGACAATTTGTGTCACACCTTGTGATGTTCAACTTGATTGATGTGTTTGCCATGCCAAATGATATCCTATGGTCCTAATTTTCTTTTGTGATGCATGTTATAGATGTTTTGATTGCTCATGATTTTTGTTGGAATTATTGGGATCATTTCTGATTTAATTGAGATTTTTCATTCTGGTTGGTCACATTTGAGCTTTAAAATTGCCTTGAACTTAATTTGATCACAAAATGCTTGTTTCTTATCCAATGCTTCTGAATTTTTGCATACTATTTCTAGACATGTTGAGTGTTGTTTTGGCTTTGGTTTGAGGTTTTTACCATGATACATCCATGTTTTATGCCTATGCTAACTTGGTGTGACAATTTGTGTCACACATGTGCTTGCCTTGACTTATGCTATGTGATTGCCATGCCTAATGATGTCCAATGCCTCTAATTTTTTGTGTGATGATCATGTTGTATGTCCTGTTTACTCATGAATTTTTCCAAGATTATTTGAATCATTTTTGATTTAATGTGCATTTATTTCTTCTGATGTCACAATGTGGTCACAATTTGCATACCTTGCCATGTTTGGTTCATGAAATGCTTTTGGTTAATGATATTGATATGAGACCTTTTGGAATGTGTCAAGATATGATTGAAGTTGATTCATGTTAAATTTCATGTTCTGTTTTGAATGTTTGACCTACTTTTGACCCTAGGCTTTGACCTAGTGGTTTGGACTCACTGTTTGGATTGTGGATTTCAGGTTAAGAAGCACATTGCCATGATTGGAGTGGCTCATTCATTTGAGTTGATTACTTGATTGATGTTGGCTAATATTGAGTTGTTTTGTAGGTTTTGAGAACAAGTTCCATCGATCTTGTGCCTTGCACATTGTTGCCTAATGCTTTGTCTGTCTGTGTACTATTGCCTGATGACTGTTGTCTGTTGTTTGACTTGTAAACTGATTGGTTTAGATTTTTTCAGGTACCTAAGTTGCTTTGAGTTCTTTTGAACTTGCTTTGCTAGCTTGTGGGTTGCTTAACCTAGGTATAATTCTCTGACTTCATGTAGTCTGGAAGACCTGTCTTGTTATGTGGGCAGACACCTGTCTGAAGCCCTCCTTAAGAGGCAATGCTTGTGTTTGTTTATCTTTATGCCAAGCAGGAAAAGTCCTCTTATGAGGCAATTGGCAGATAAAAGAGATGTGTAATCCATCTCTTGCTATTCAGTGTGTCATCCACTTTGCTCACACCATGTGTTGATGCATTGTGGATAATAGCTCAAGATCTTTGTTGTGTCAGTCATCTGTGGAGAAGAGTTCCTACATTCTGAACTCCCACACTTTCTATTTGAGTGAAGCTCTCTCAGGCCAGGGATAAGAGCTGTGAGGTCTTACCCTCACTTCCCATTTCATCTGCTTCACCCTAACTCTCAATGTTAGGGTTAAGAGCTAACCACACCCGATTCCAGTTGGCTTGTGTTTCACAGCCTAACCTTGTATGAGCCTAATTGTGTGCATATAGTGTGTGTGCTTGCTTTGTGTGCTTGTATGTATTTTCCTGTGTTGTTTAGGATAGCTTACTCCCTGTGCAAGTTAGATAGAAACCTTAACATAGGGATGGTATGTATGATAACTTCTAGGCTCGAGTCGTAGTCTCCCTAGTAGTTTGTGTCTCCCTTTGTATCTGGTTAGGCTAGTCCTTTTTCCCTGTTAAGGGGAACTACGTCGCCCTGATCCTCATACCAGATGAGGTACGTAGGCAGGAGATGAGCTGATCTCTCCGGGCGCCCTTTTTCTTTTTCAACCCCTTTGTGTGTGTTTGGAGTCTGACGTAAGTCCAGCGATTGGCAGTTGGTTTCCTGTGTCTTATTTGCTCGTTGGAGTCTGACGTAAGTCCAGCGATTGGCAGTCGGTTTCCTGTGTGTGTGTTTGTTGGTTCGGAGTCTGATGTAAGTCCAGCGATTGGCATTCGGTTTCCATGTTTGCCTGTTTTGTATGGAGTCTGACGTAAGCCCAGCGATTGGCAGTCGGTTTCCTGTGTGGTTTTGTTTGGCGTGCGTTAGCCGAGCTACGAGTGCTCTGATTCTTCTCTGGTTAGAGAAGATACGTATGCATAGGATGTGACATCCTAGAGAGCACGTTTCCCCTGTCCCCGAACTACGTCGACTCTAATGTCTGTGTCTAGCAGACTACGTAGGCCTAGGATGCGATATCCTGCCGAGTCCCGTTTCTTCCGTCTTTCTGTGTTTCCTTCCAGCCTTGTGCAGTGTTTGAGAAGTCTTTAGCAACCTTTCTTCCTTTCTTTTGTGCGTGGATCCCGTCGAGTACGACGGATGCGTAGGGGTGCTAATACCTTCCCTTCGCATAATCGACTCCCGATCCCATCTTTCTCTGGTCGCGAGACTATGTCTTTTCCAGGTTTACTTCGAGCGTTTCCTTTCCCTCTTTTGGGATAAATAACGCACGGTGGCGGCTCTGTTGTTTCGTTTTCCCGCCGGTTTTTCGCGTAATGCGACACCGACATATGAGGGTTTCATATATTCTGCTACCTTGAGCATATTTTGGGTCGTGCTAAAGGAGAAACAGAATCGAATTCCTGCACTCCTGGATAATGTATTCCACACTCTTCATCTTCGTCATGAGAAGAGAAGCGGTGATATAGTCGGTTGTCTCCCACTACTTTATACATGGCTCACTTCACATGTATTTAATCCTAATGCCTCCATTGATGAGATGTCTAGTGAAGAGTGGTCCCATACCCTTGTATCCTTAACCTGAAAGTTTGTCACCTAGTATTGCAGAAATCTCAATATAGAAGAGATTATTTTCAATTGTGGGAGCTTTCCTAATGTGCCTTTAATCGGATACATGGGTTGTATAAGTTACTATCATGCTTTATCTTTGAGACAACTTGGGTATCCGATGCTAGGAAAGCCTGAAGGTAAAGCTTTGAAAGAGATGATACTTAATGATATGGGTGTTGGTAATTCAACCTTACTACACAAGATCATCCAAGAACGGGAGAAAATTTATACTAGAGCAATGAGCTAAGAAGAAATAATTGTGTAGCCAAGGAACCTTACCGGTAGTGGGTTCTGGAAATGGTTAAGATTGTCAAGCTTCCCTTCTCCATCGAGCTTCCCACCATACCTACATCACTAGAGCGTGTTCCTATTTATCTCGAGGAGGTGGATAAGCTCAGAGCCATCATATTCATACTTGATTTAGAGAAAGAGGAGCTACATATTGTTCTTCATCAGGTGTCTTATGAGAAAAATGAATTGAGATTCAATCTCAAGCAGAATGAGGAACTACTTAAAGAGAAAGAAGCCAGGGTTGAATATGAGAAGCACGGGAGGAAGAGGCTCGGGGATTTCCTGAATGAGGAAGGCCTTGAGCTTGGTCAGAGAAACCAAGAGCTTCGAGATTCCCAATGAAAGAATGTTGAGTGGAAGATTCTTTGGGGTAGATTTTGATGCCCGAATCTAAGATCTCACCCGGCTACTCCAAGAAGCCCAAGCTCATTCTACTCACGAGACTCAGATCCGACAAGAGATTGAGAGGACTTCAAGCAACCCTTATGCTAGCCTCTAAAAAGCCTTAGTAGAGGTGGAAAGACTCAAGTTATCCAACGAGGTCCTGAGAGATGCCAGATAGGCCATGAAGAGGGAATAAAGTTTGAAAACCCAACAATGGGAAAGCTTGGCACAAAGAGACAGAGAGAGTATTCATTATGCACGCCTAGAAGTCGTAAAATGGTTTGCAAAATGTGATCAAGTATTCAAACTTTCGAACAGCTTGTTGCACACATTGCTTCTGAGATTGAGAGATACATTCGAGGAGATGACACCTGAGAACACTCCTCTGATCATTTTTTATTTCATAATTATCTGTAGACGTGTGGTTAGAGATCTCCATGAGTAGTTAGAGCATTTTAAGGCGGTGCGAGGCACTACTAGTGGCTAGGAGACTTTGTACTTGTACTTTCCTCTATTGTACTTTGTCTATAAATAAATGAGTGAAAAACGTTGGCAGTTATTATCTTTCTTTCTTACTTTTACGCTTTTGAATGGTAAAGAGATAATGAATCCAAATGTTCTCTGCAAATAAAATCAATAAACAAAAACATAACATTTTGCATGCATAAGCCCATCTTCCTGCATCTCATTCTTCAATGCCAAAAATGATACTCGTCTTCCTTTTTATCCAGAAACCAACCCTGACTTCTTGAAACCGGTACAAGAATCACATCAACTACTAAAGAATAATAGATATAGTTTAAGCAAATTAGGCTACTATGAGGGAAGAAATGGACGTGATGAATGGGAAGATGGACCAACTGCTAGAGGCCATGATGGCTATGGCCAGAAAAGAAGACAATCCATAAATAATAGCTGACGCCATAAACATTGCATCCCAATTGGGCTCTTCTTCACTCCGCATTCCTGAAGTGAATAACCCTGAATTTGGACCACCCCCTGGTACACTCCTCATGAGGGAGTGACTGCTTATCCACCTGTCAGGATTCCTATGATAAATCTAGTTGCATATGATTATTCTAGTGCCTCAGCAAGGCAATGATCCCTATATGATGAAGAGGATCCACAAGATGCTTACTTTATGCCTCCTCATATGCCTCAGATAGTACCTATTGTTGGTCCTCTGCCTGATCCATCTGCTGAAAGAGTGCATGCCCTTGAGAAAATATTTAAAGTAATAGAAGTACACAACACTCCAGGCCTTAATGTTATGGGCATGTGTCTAGTTCCTGGATTCATCATTCCCCAAAAGTTCAAAGCACCAAACTTTGACAAGTACAAATGGGTTAGTTGTCCCTTAACTCGCCTAAGGGATTACTATCGTAAGATGGCAATGTATGCAGATAATGACTAGCTATTGATTCATTACTTCAAAGATAGCCTCAGTAGGGCGTCTTTGGAATGGTACATGCAAATCGAGTGGAGCCACGTCCAGTCATGGAGGAACCTTGATAAGTCTATCAATATAATACGGACTTGGTACCAAATCAAACTCAATTATAAGATATGTCACAAAAGCGTAATGAGTCCTTCAAGGAATACGTGTAACATTGGAGGGAACTAGCTGCCAGAGTTCAGCCACCCATCCTTAATAAAGAGATGATATATATGTTTATGGGAACTTTACAAGTTCAATATCTTGAGAATATGGTAGCGAACGTATTCCCAACTTTCTCTTACATTGTCACCTCCGACGAAAGAATTGAAATCCACATAAAGAAGGGCAAGTTGCCAAGTACTGTTAGTTGTCGCATCTGGAAAAATACGATTCCTCGCGATGGTCGCGGAAAAATTAATGTCCGAACAGAGTCGCCACCGAACTTTATTTATCCCAATAAAGGGATAGGAAAATATGGATAAAACCTTTAGGAAATAGAATAATGGTCATCGCAACCATATTGGGTAATCGGTTACCCTAATCAGCGTAACCGGTTACACAGACCCAAAATTGAGTTTTTGGCCATTTTGGACTGTGTAACCGGTTACCCTAATCAGGGTAACCGATTACACCTGCGCAGGTAGCTGTAATAGGTCTGTTTTTTACACATTATACTATTTGGATCACCCCCATTTTCCACAAACTTTCCCTATAAATAGAGGTACTATTTCCCCTCATTTTTCATGCTTCCTAGCCCCCAAAAGTTCTGTCCAAGTACCATTTACTCACCTCTCTAAACCTAAGCCAAATCAAAAAAATCTTTCTCTCTTAGAAAAGTCACCCTACCAACTTTTTTTTGTCCACTTTCATATTTTCTTCAAAACTTCTTACTCTCTAACACTCATAACTCAGCTCCTTCACTATACTTCCACCATAAACACTTTCATCCCAAAAACCACTTTATATCCAAGCTCAACACCACTTCAACCTACCATTTTTCAACATTTTTGGGTAATAATTTTAGCTTAATCTTTGTTAACTTTTTGGTTCTGTTTTTACGTTGAAAATGTTTGTTCATTCTTGGTTGATCTTGTGAGAGGTTTTAGACTCAAGATTGTAAAAATGATTAACCTTGGTTTACACCCCTTTTTTTGGGATTTCTTGCTCTTGCTACTTTTATCCACTATCTTTAATCAAACTTAGTATTTTGTTTCATTTGCTATTTATTGTTGACTTGTTGTTCACATTTATTTGGTTGATGAGATCTATTAGATCATGGCTATGGTTGTTTAGGGTTGATAAAACCTTAAATGTTTCAAACCTATTAATGATTGATCAATAGATCCTTCATGATACTTTGAGGCATTGATAGGCTGCCTCTATTTCAACCATGTTTGGGTCATTTGATACATAGATGAAACCATTTCCTTTGCATTGTTTCTTGTTATCATTTAATATTTATTGTTGACTTTTTGTTACATTTATTTGGTTGATGAGTTCTATTAGATCATGACCATGGTTGTTTAGAGTTGATTAAAACTTCAATACTTTAAATCTATTAATGGTTGATAAATATACCATTCATGATACTTTGAGGTATTGATAGATTGCCTCTATTTCAACCATATTTGGGTCATTTGATACATAGATGAAACCATTCTCTTTACATTAACTTGTTATTCTATTTGCTTATTGTTATTATACTAACCACTAACCATTAACTACTAACTTCTAACATTTATAGTATTGCACTTTACTTCCTTGCAATTTATTTTATTGTCATTTACATTCACTAACCATTATTATTGTGATATTATCTTTCTTTATCTTGTGATTTTCTTTTATGTCATTACTTTGTAATTTATATTCTAGTACTCATTATCATCATCATTGTACAAACTCATCATGCATGTTTATTTGTTTGTTATTTATTTTATTGTCATCATATATTAAAAATAACCAAAACATGATAAAATGATAAGACCAAAAATATTCACTCAACTCTTAAGCAACTTGAACTTAGAGAATCTCATCTTAGGACCTTTGCTTGGAAACCTTCCTTCACTCTTTGTGATACTTTGTAAACAATTGGATTCTCACCCGTAACTTACATGCATGTTTGTAAGACCATTATCCTTTGTTTAGCTTAGGTCACTTTAGCACACAAAAGGCTTTGTCTTGGGCTACCTTACAATGAGACTTTTTATTTTCTTGTTGGTTATTTTTGCATTCACGTTGCATAAGTTAAAATTTATAAGTAATCTCATTTTGAGACCATTGTCGTAATTTGATTCATATGCACATGTAAATACAAACTTCGGTCAATATCGAGTGCGACTTTTCCAAATCAATTCAAAACACCCTTGTAAGTCGATGGCTTTTAAAGCATCGCCATCAACCTCACATAGCTTACTCTTGGGCTTTTTGACAATGAGACCTATTCGATTTTTATCGAGTAGAAGAGCAATACACTAAATAAATTCACTTCCTTCAAAACACAAATCTAAAACCTCGATCCAACGTCGAGTATTTTCTCTCAAACTCAGTTGAAATATCCCGATTAAATCAAAACATTTGTTTACAATAAGTTGAATGAAAAAGGAGTTGACTTTGAGTTTTCAACTTCACTCCTCAATTGGACGAATACGAGTTTTCTTATTCGTTCAGTCGAACAATTGTTATTTTTCGCCAAACATACAACTTAATCAAATCATTTTCTTAACAAACTATACGAAAAAGGAGATGGTTTTGAGCTTTCAATTCCTCTTCTCAAATGCTTGGATATGAGTTGTCTTACTCAGTCATTCGAGTATTTGTTGTTCATGCTAAAATATATCAACCATACGCAAACTGATTTTCATAATCACTCAGATGAAAAAGAAAGCGGTCTAGAGTCTTCTACTCTCTTTCCCGATTATTAGGATACGAGTTGTCTTACTCGATTATCCGAGTATTCGTCATCCATTTAAAACATCTTAATTATTATGAAATCCTTTCTATAATTAAGGATGAAAAAGAAAGTGGTCTAGAGTCTTCTACTCCCTTTCCCGACTATTAGGATACGAGTTGTCTTACTCGATTATCCGAGTAATCGTCATCCAACCAAAAATATCTCAACACATCAAACCTATCTTTTCTCGCCCTCGTGCGATCATAACCAATCAAACAAAAAACCCAACACATTAATTCAACTTGTCACCTCCGTGTGATCAAAATTCTTTTAAAAAAACACTATTTAATCCTTTCTGATGCGCACAACAAACTAATGCTTAAGCCTCCGCCGAGAGTAGACAAGCCAACGTTTAGCCTTTAGGATGTGATCTAAACAGTAGTTCATTAAAAAACACCAACCAACCGTAGTTCTCCGAACTACGAATGCTCTGATTTCCTTATTATACCATAAGGATACATAGGCAGGAGATTGCTGTATCTTCGCGAGCACACTAATAAAAAACCTCCCCTTTCCCTTTCTGAGATTCCCATCCATTTCTAATTTCTAATATTTTATAACCCAAAGATAACAAACAAATATGAATAACACTCGAAATGCAAATTAGAACTAAAAGGTTCCCGTTGAGTACAATGGACATAAGGGGTGTTAGTACCTTCCCTTTACGTAATCCACTCCCGAACCCGAATATGGTTGCGATGACCATTATTCTATTTCCTAAAGGTTTTATCGATATTTTCCTATCCCTTTATTGGGATAAATAAAGTTCGGTGGCGACTCTGTTCAGACATTAATTTTTCCGCGACCATCGTGAGGAATCGTATTTTTCGAGATGTGACAAATTGCGACTCTGCTGGGGACTAGCTCCAAGCAAAAGAGAGTGAAGCCTAATTTAGTTCGGTTTTTGTATTTGTGTGTTAATCTTGTTCGTTTGTTTGTTATTTTTATTCTGTTACTATTCTGTTGTAATTATTGTGTTGTGGATTATTGACTGTATCTTATTTGGGGCTCTCTGTTAGTGGTACTTTGTGAGATAGACTCTCTACCCGAGTCTGAGAAAAACCATAAGATTAAGTTGGTGGTTGCGTAGTGGGCGCCCACAAGGAGTCTTCTTTGTTGGGAAGAAACGAAGACCCCGTCTAGAGGAGATTCTCTTGAGATATTATTTCCCGACGAGTCTTCGTCATGACGATAGTATTCTCAAGTTGGATCAATGACTCTAGGGACCTTTTAACCCATTATATCCGGTGGTTATGTAGTATTTACCTGAAGAGTCTCAAGACTTATTGGGTTAATACGAAAGCCCCAATCAGATGAGATCCCTTGGGCGTATTACTATCTTACATTGGTATTCCCAACCTCGATCTATGACTCTGAGAACCTTATTAGAACCTTGGACTCGAGAGTTGTGTAGTATGGGCCCACTAGGAGTTTTCCTCTTTGGGACCATACGAAGGCCTCACCCAGATGAAACTTTGTTTGGGGATGTTATTTGCAGATGAGTTTTCATCATGACAATAACTTTCCTAAATATTAATTGATGACTTTGGGAACCTTTTAACTTTAGCATCCTCCCAAAAGGGTTTTGTTTAGTAACCAAGAATACCCTATCTCATGACCTTTATATTAACCTACATGTGGCACGCATAATATCATTCATAGCATAACATTCATATTATATTATTTCCAAGGAATCTGAGTATCATGAGTTGCAGGAATTCAAGAAACATGGAATCAAGCAAAAGAAATATTTACTCATTCAAGTTCAAAGATCTCTATCTAAGGAGCTTACGTGACTTGGTCTCTCAGATGCACCCAGTATACAGAATCAACTTTGGAAAGAATTATGGCAATCTGCTCAGCATCCTCAATCAACAAGTGGACCATACAACCTTAATCACTTTAGCCCAATTCTATGACCTACCTTTAAGATGCTTCACATTCCAAGACTTCCAGCTAGCACCAACGTTGGAAGAATTCGACCGTCTTGTTAGGATTCCTATGAAGAACAAGCCACTATTTGAAGGGACAAATGAATCTTTGCCCCTTGAGGTCATTGCTAGTGCGCTTCACATGGATGAAAAGGAAGCAGAGGCTAACTTAGAGACCAAAGGGAATACCAAAGGATTTTCACTAAGTTTTCTTTTGGAAAGAGCTCATACCCTATTGAAGGCAGAAAGTTGGGATGCTTGTTACTCTGCTATTGTATTGGCCATCTATGGCATCGTCCTGTTCCTGAATATGGATGGTTTCGTAGACATGACTGCCATTTGTGTCTTCCTTACTGGGAACCCAGTACCCACTTTGTTAGCCGATGTCTATTATCACATAAGTCATAGGTATACTAAGAAGAAGGGATTGATTGCTTGGTGTGCTCCTTTATTGTATCAGTGGTTTCTATAACATCTTCCGAAGACAGGTGCTTGGGTTGAACAGACAGATGTTAGTTGGCCTCAGAGATTGGGATCACTCCGATCTGATGATCTCTCTTGGTACTCCAAAGAATACATCAACGTAGACATCATATTCAGTTGTGGAGATTTCTCAAATCTTCTGCTTATTGGAACTCAAGGATGTGTGAATGCTAATCCAGTTCTATCACTCAGACAACTCGGCTACCCAATGGAAGGCCCTCCAGAGGCAAATTATTTGGAAGCTTTCTTGTTACTTGGCTTTGGGGTTGAGAATCCTAGCTTATTCCAGCGAATCAAAGAAGCTTGGAAGAATGTCAATCGAAAAGGGAAAACTGAGTTAGGGAGAGCAAATGGGATTACAAAAGAACCATATTTTCAGTGGGTAAAGGAAAGGGTGCAAATGATTAAAATGCCATTTGTCATTAGGATGCCTATACCTCTTCCTGAACCTAAGCTCACCCATGTCCCTATTGAAGAAATGGAGGAACTCAAGACTACCATGGCAAAGCTAGAAAAAGAGAACAAAGAGTTGCAGATAAAACTCCAGCAAACCATCAATGAGAAAAACAATATGAAGTGGGAGCTTGAGAGAAAAGAGGCACAACTTCAAGCACATGTGGAAAAGTTCAACAAGGAAGAGCATAAGAGGAAAAAGATCAAAGTGGGATTAGAACAAGATGATCATTGTTTAGATACTCTTAAGGGTCAACTACGACAAACTCAGAAAGAATGTCAAGACAATGAGCGTTGGTGGCATCTAGCCACAAAGGAAAATAAGACGATAAAGGATACACTTGGGACTCAGATAAAAGAACTCACCAATTATGTTCGTCATGCAAAAGCTGAAGTAGATCAGGAGCGCCGACTCAAGAATATAGCCACTGAAGCTTCTAGGGTGTCACCCATAATATGGGAGGAGAAGTGTCGAGAAGTAAGAGATGCAAGAGAATCTGTCAGCTATTGGAAGAACCAGCTAGAGTCATTACGCCAAGACAGCTCCATATGGTTGAAAGAGCGAGACTATGTGATTGAAGATTATGAATCCTTTAAGAAGACCATAGACTTCTTACAAGGAGATAGGGATAAGTTTCGTGCA
Source organism: Lathyrus oleraceus (assembly GCF_024323335.1). NCBI lineage: Eukaryota > Viridiplantae > Streptophyta > Magnoliopsida > Fabales > Fabaceae > Lathyrus > Lathyrus oleraceus. The sequence continues at coordinate 171,749,093 of NC_066585.1, read as the reverse complement.
AAACTTGATGGGCTAGTAGGGTTCTGTAATTGGGCGGCTAAAGAATTGCCATGGAAGTTGAGAGACGCAGTCAAAGAGTTGAAAGAAGATAGCACTCCTCCAGCCATAATCAGTTTCATTCTGCTCTGTAAAGGGTTGCTGAAGAGATTCAATGAGGAACTAGAAGAGCTTCAGGCCAGAAAGCCAGCTGTTTAATTTTCTTATGTCTTGTATTTTGTTCCTTTAATAAATGTACTTTTGAACTATGACCTTTTCGGACCTCTGTGTTATGTACTTGAATGAATGACGTTTAAAAATTACTCCATTATTGCTATTCCAAGCATTTCTTGTTTCTTCGAATTACTAACAACTAATGAAACTCGAATGATTCCTTGAAAATAAAATATGCATAAACATTTGCATCCTCATTATGCATCACGTTTCATAAAAATTCAAAAAAACTTACCCAACCTTTTTACCCTTTATCCAGCCACACTGACTAATCAACACCGATACGAGACGCGAAGCAAATACAAGATGACATTAGAGCAAGTTGAGGCCAATCAGGTTACCATGAGGACAGACATCAATACAATCCAGGAGAAGATGGATCAGTTGTTGGAGACAATGCTCGCGATCACTCAGAGAGAGAGGATTGAGGAGGAAGAAGCCAGGGCAAAAAGGAATGATAGCACGCCAGGTCTGAATCCCCAAGACGAAGATTACGTCCCTGTAAGACCCCAATTTTGACCCTAAGATCCCTCATGGCATCATAACATTGCATTTGCAAAGCCTCAAGGATCATAAGCATCTTGGTTCCCTTGGCCTTTGGGTGGGACCTCTTGTGAGTGGTTTGAGATCACCAAGCATGCTTGAATTGTATATCATTGTTTTTCTTATTTTGTTTACTAACCAAAAGCACAAAAATATGTCACTAACATCTTTTGTTTGTAGCCTGAGCAATCACAAGGTTAAGAGCTTCAAGGAGATCCTCTATGCAGAGATATGGCCAAGTGAAGAGGATAGCAAGCATGGTAGTGGTTCCCAAAGCTCTCATCCATCAAATATGCCTCCCTAGCATTTCAATTCATCACTTTGATCAAAGTAAGTCAAAGGGTTTGAGGTTTGTTCCCCAAGGAAACCCTAGTTCATCTGAACATCCACAATGCCTTGCTCTTGAAGCAACCTCAACCCACGATCAAATACAATCAAGGGAAGTTATTTAATTCTTCATTTCATACATATTTGAACTTATTTGAGTTTCCTCAATCATCAATTCATCAAGATATGAGTCATGGACTTGAGAAGTTGATCAGTCAATTCATATGACTATTCTGAAATGCACTAAGACCTAACTTTTTATGTGTTGGTCAAATGGAGATGGTTCCAAAATAAAAAATGTTCTTAAGGACAATATGAATAACTTTAATGTTCATAAAAAATTTATTTAAATCTTGGAAGGTCATATCCCATTCCAAGACATTATAGGTCATTTTGACTGAAACCCTAATTTTGGGTCAACTTCCCAAGGACATAACTCATTCATTTTTTTATGATTTTGAGGTGGGATCAAATGCTTTGGAAAGCTTAAGATGTATACTTAAAATGTTATGTTGGACCAAATTTCAAAATCCAAAGGAAATACATGTGATAATGCAAGACATTATAGGTCCTTTTGGGCCAAATGCATTAAAAGGCAAAAAAGTCCAACTTCAAGTGCCCATAACTCTTTCATCAAAAATACAAATGATGCAAAATTTAAGTCCATTTTGATTGTCTTGAAGATATATACAACTTTGATGTTGGAGGTTTTTACATTTGAGGCTTGCATCATCAAAACAGAAGGGCTTGAACATTGGCCAAATTTAGAAACTTTGCCTTTACATGTTTTGCACCTTGCACTTTAAACTCCAATTTCACCAATTTCCACACTTCAAATGGATTTTTGGCCAACATAACAATTGTTCCTTACATCAAAACCTTTCCAACCATTACTCACATGCTCATGATTGGATTTGGCAAATGGTATTTTCGAAGAGGAGAAGCTTTTGGTTCAATTATGCATAACACCTCAAAATTCCATGCACAAGCAATTGCCATTCAGATTACACGTCCATTTCGCTTTGGTATGATTTCTGATTGCATTTGGCATTGAATTTGGGCCTTGTGCATGATCATGCAAGCCCATGCAAGGAATGTCCAATTTCATGCACACGGATTGAATCACCCTCTCCTTGCCATTCCCTCTATAAATAGAAGCTCTATTCCATTCAAATCTGATCCTTGAATCAACCTGAAATGCTGCAGAACTGAAAACCTAACCTCTCACCAAAGAAGCTATTTCACTTTTCTTCAAATTTTTCAGATCTAAAATTCAACTACATCTGGTTGAATCTTTGGATCTAAAGCTTCTAGACCTTCATCCTGTACTCCATTGATCTTCTGTTTTGCCAAAAGAAGCAAGGAATCAAGCTCAAATTTCCAGAATCCAAGGTTGTTCTTCAACTGGTTTTTTCTTCGAAACTCATCATCTATTGATCTATTTGCTTGGATTTTGTGTTGGTGAAGTCCTCTTCATAGAGGCAATTGATTTGAGTACTTAATTGTTGAAATCCATGAAGTTCACTTGAACATCACAGAATTTCCATCTCTGATTTCTCTCAATATAGAGATCTAGAGTGGAATTAAGTGATACAGGGATGATGTACATCATCCCAGCTTTCCAATGATGTATGGATCGTGTATTTTGGTTAAGTTTTGGTTGTCTGCAATTTTGGCCAGAAAACACAAGCTCACCGGAGAAGAAGGTGGCTTTGGTGGCCATCCCATTGCCAGTTTGAATCTGGATCGTTGGATTGAGTTTCCCATATCTAATCCTGGCCTTCGCTTGTTATGACTTTCATTTATTCATTGTGTTACGCGTGGACTTGGACCTATGATGGAAGCGCGCTTCTGGAGCGTATGATCTGCCAGCTCAATTAATGAGCTCAGATCTAACGCTCCTGGTTTTTTTTGAATTTCCAATTTTCTGATTTAATTTTTTTATTTCCATTATTTTCAAAAATCAATATCTTCTTCAGTTTTAATCCAAAAAATATGGGACCAATTGCATTCTTCTCCAAATAATTTCTAGCTTCTAATTTTGATTTTTAATATTTTTTATTTCATCATTTGATATTTTGTGAATTTTCTCTTTTTTGGTTATTTTTAATTCATTTTAAATAGTTTTTGATATTCAAAAAATACAAAAATATTTTCCTAACCTATTTCAATGATGATGGATCTATGAAAAATATTCTAATCAATTTTTTAATTAATTTGAGATTTATTTGAGATTTTAGTTCAATTAGGTTATTTTTATTCATTTTTAATTGATAAAAAATAGTTTCTGACTTTTAAAATTGCTGAATTTTTTTGTCAAACTTAGTTTGACCTTGTTGAACTTGGGATAAATCACTTGGACCTTTCAAGGCTGATTTGAAGTAATTTTGAAGTTTGACCTTTCTTTTATTTTTAATTCAAGTTTATTTTAATATTGAAAATACCAAAAATATTTTGCTTATTGTTTGACTTCCAATCTTCATCTCATTTCTGATTTCTCATTGTTTGACTTTGACTTTCAATGTCATTTGGTCAATACATATGGATTGGTACATCTTATTTCACCTTATGCATTTTGATCTTTCCATTTCCTTATCCATTCTTCATCTCCTTCTTCTTCTTCTTTCTTTTTGATCAATGAGTTGAAGGTTGATAAGTTAGCATTGATTAGGGAGACTTAATCTTCCTTGATTCAAATCTAATTCATCTTGATCAATTGATCAAGTGAATGGCTTTGCATTAAGGATAGGTTGTTTTCTAAATCATGCAAAAGGTTTAAACCAATACAAGATCAATCCTCTTTTTTTTTCTTTTGGCATGGCAAGTTGTTGGAACTTGGTTCACTAATCAAGACTTCTAACTTGTGTTGTTGCCTATATTATTATTGACCAGCCTCAGATAGTTGTGACTTCTACATAAGTCCAATTACGATTGCTTAACATAGCGCTAAATTTGCCTTATGGCACACTAACTACTAACACTAACCATTAACCATTAACATTTACTTTTTGCTCTTTACTTTTATGCAATTTACTATTATTGCACATATTATCCATTTGCTTTTCTCTTTGCTCACTTGAGCACATGTTTATGTTAATGACATTTGCCTTTTGCTCACTTGAGCACATAATTGTATATATACTATTGTGTTTGTGTTTTGTCTTGTTTGTTGTGAACCAAATGCAAAGAATTGGACAAATGGACTTAGACCTTAGGAGCTTCCCTATGCAAATTTGGAGTCAAAGAGCAACTAGGCATTGGGCCTTTAGAGTGCTATAAAAAGTCAAAGAGCAACTAGGCATTGAGCCTTTAGAATGCTTAAGCTTGAAGATGAACATTGAAAGGACCATATTCTAAACTCCCTCTTGTCCATCCTTTGATTGTATTATAGAACCTTTTGATGTGTGTTTTCTTGTGCTAGGAGTTCCAACTTGAGCTTAATTGAGGAACCATTACCATGAGCTTCCAAAAGAGAGAGATCCAAGATGCATTGAGAAGTTTTTCCAAGTTCATTTGACTGTTGATTGCTTGAGTTTATGCTTTGTGTGATTTCTTATTCCAAAGGATGGGAGCTACTTGGATCATCAATATGATCTCAAGAGAGGGACTCCATTGTGGTTTTGTTTCTTTATCCCTCACCTTCTTGCTTTACTTAGGACTTAGCCATTCTTCTTCTTCCCTCCACTCTAACCCAAGCCAAAAATTTTGTGCAAACATTTAACCATTGTTTTCAAACATTAGAAACCTAAGCCTTATGCTTTTGATTTTCAAACCTTCTTTTCATAACACTTATTTTGAATTGAACTTCTAAGTCAACTTTGACCATTTTGTATATACTTCTAATTGGTAAATATAACCCATTCAAATGTCTTTTTTGTGGTTTCAATGGCCACTTTCTTAATCAAATTTTCCATGACCTTTAGCTATTAGGTTTGAGTTATCCTTGAGGTAGATGTAATACTCACCTATATCCTTAGTGATGGACAATGAGTCTTCCATGCTTATTATAGGGTTAACCCCTCACTAGCATGTTGAAGCTATCCTCACATGGTGGATTTGTGATTTTTAGGTTGAGTTTTCTCCCTTAGATAACAAAAGACCTTAAGGCTTTTGGACCAATCAATTCACCGACTCATTTTGATATTTTTACCCCGAACTACGAGGTTTTGATCCTACCTTTTTAAGATGGTACGTAGGCAATGGGTTTTATCCATCCAAACACAAAATGTAAATAAACTTGTATATTCTCCTCTCATCTCTTCAATCATGTTTGCACAAACAAATTTTCACAAAAAAAAACAACAACATTTACAACAAGTGTGAAAAGGGCTCCCTAGGAGTACCTAGGATGTTTTGGGTGCCTAATACCTTCCCATTACATAACCAACCCCCTTACCCAGATCTCTGTTTCTCTTTTACTAGTTTTTGTTAAAACTTTTAGGTTTTTGTTCGCTTTCTAACCATTCCTTTGGATAAATAGAAGTATGGTGGCGACTCGACTTGTATGATTTACCTTGGATTAGTCAATATTTCTAATGGTAACGAATACCCCGCTACAGAAAAGTGGCGACTCTGCTGGGGATCGAACCCAGAATGTCTGGTTGGTGCTCATATGACTACCAAAGGTGGAATTCAAGGCCTCCCTTCTGAGTTCCTCATTGCTCAAGCTACTATGTATGGGAAGGCCATGAGTGAGGATGCCTTTGAGGCCCTATTTGTACTTCTCATCTATGGGTTAGTGTTGTTCCCCAACATCGACAAGTTTGTGGATGTGAACGCTATTAGGATTTTCTCTACTCTTAATCCCGTTCTGACTCTGTTGGGTGACACCTATTTCTCTTTGCATATGAGGAATGCAAAGGGTGGTGGTGCCGTTGTGTGCTGTTTGCCTCTGTTGTATAAGTGGTTTATTTCTCACTTAACTCAGACGGTCGCCTTCAAGGAGAACAAGGGATGTCTACGGTGGTCCACGAGACTCATGTCTCTCACTAATGATGATATCTCTTGGTACAACCGTGTCTATGATGGCGTACAGATTATCGACTCTTGTGGTGAATTCTCCAATGTGCCTCTCCTTGGTACATGTGGTGGGATTAACTACAACCCTATTTTGGCACGTCGTCAGCTTGGGTTCCCCCTAAAGGATACACCTAATAACCTTATGTTAGAAGGTGTGTTCTTTCAGGAGGGTAAAGATCCCCAAGGCTTGAAGGGAAGAATGGTCCGCGCTTGGCGCAAGATTCATAGAAAAGGAAGGAAAGAGTTGGGTCCTAAGAATTGTGTTTCCATGGAGCCTTACACTGCTTGGGTTAGGAAGAGAGCGTCTGATTATCTCATGCCTTACGAGTATCCAAGACCTACACCTTTGGTTATGGCTGGGCCTTCAACCCTCCCTGACCAAGGAGTAGAGGAGTTGAGAGACGAAGACCGATCACGTGCTTGGATCCGTGAAAGAGAGGAGTTGCTTCAGCAGATCAAGGAGAAGGATGCTTTGATAGAGTTCCTCGAATATTAGGTTATTGATGATCCTGATGATGCATGGACTTCTCTACTTCCTCAGTCTTCCAAATTTTGGAAAAGGATGTACGATCGACTCGCCAAGGAGAAGGTGGATATGGAAGCGGCCTACGAGAGGGAGGTGAAGAGGCTTTGTGCATCTTATCTTCCTGTGTCCCGAGCTTTAAATGATTGTTTCTAGGGATCCATAGGATGATTATTTTCCTTTTCTCTTGGATATGGTTACCAATGTTGTACTTCTTTGGTGTAAAATATTTCCCAGATATTATGTTTCCATATAAAAGTGTTTAATATTTCCAAAATTTGAAAATCGAACCCTAAAGTTCCTTTGAAATAAAAAAAAAATCATATGCACGAGCATTGCATGCATCATGTGCATAAGCAGGTTTTGTTCCCGGCTTCTTGTCCTGTGGTCTAACTCTGTGTTCTTCATTTATTTTGAAGACAAGCTGACTCACCGGTACTACACCAGAGCCAACATTTCAAGACTGATGGATCATTTGGAACAAGAGAACCGCGAGCTGAAAGAGGAAGTGGCCAGATTAAGTGCCTTGATGGAATCATTCATGGCTGCCCAGAGCCAGTCTTCTCCGACACCTTCAACTCCTCCCCAGAGGACAGTCATCTCTGAGATTGTCTCCTCGACTGTGCCTGCAGCCAGTGCACACTTTGCTCCAACGGCCATGCCAGCCGGATTCCCGTGGGGGATGCCTCCCAATTTCATGCCTGAGGGTCCTTCTCCCACCTTTGCTTCTATGCCGACATCTAGCCCGATCCTTGTTGTTCCTCCTCCAGTCGTGCATACTTTGCCCAGAGTAGACGACACCATCTATCATTCTGAGCCGTCTGAGGGCCCAGATGTCTATGAGAAGATGGACGCTATGAACGATCAATTTCTTGAGCTTCGCAAGGAATTGAAAACTCTCAGAGGAAAGGATCTTTTCGGCAAGTCTGTTGCCGAACTCTGCTTGGTTCCTAATGTGAAGATCCCTATAAAATTCAAGGTCCCTGACTTTGAAAAATACAAGGGAAATACTTGCCCTCTCAGCCACCTGGTCATGTATGCCAGGAAAATGTCGACTCAGACCGACAATGACCAATTCCTCATCCATTACTTTCAGGACAGTCTGTCCGGTGCTGCTTTGCGTTGGTACATGGGTTTAGACAGTGCGAACATCCGATCCTTCAACGATCTTGGCGAGGCTTTTGTCAAGCAATACAAGTACAATGTGGATATGGCTCCCGATAGGGATCAATTGAGAGCCATGTCCCAGAAGGACAAGGAAACATTCAAAGAATACGCCCAGAGGTGGCGAGAGGTAGCAACACAAATCGTGCCCCCGCTAGAAGAGAAAGAGATGACTAAGATCTTTTTGAAGACCTTGAGTTCTTTTTATTATGAGCGGATGATTGTTAGTGCTCCTTCTGACTTCACCGAGATGGTGAATATGGGGATGCGTCTAGAAGAAGGGGTTAGGGAAGGGCGCCTGACCAGAGAAGAAGACTCTTCTGCCAAACGTTATGAGGCGTTTGCGAAGAAGAAAGATGGAGAGGCACATGCTGTGACCTCCCATGTGAAACCAAGAAGACCCTCTGTGAGGAGGAAGACCGTACGTCCCGCCAGTAACCAGCACCAGGTGGCTCATATAGCACATGTCTTCAGAGATAATCAACAGTATCAGCATCATAATAACAATCAACAACCACATCCGTAATATCAACATCAACAACACCGTCCGCAACAGCAGGCCTACCAGCCTCGAAACAATAATCAAACCAGCACGAGTTACGAGAGGAAAAGGGTCACCTTCGATCCTATTCTGATGACGTATGCAGAGTTATATCCCTCTTTGATAGAGAGAAAGTTGATTACTCTGTGAGACCCACCAGTTATACCTGCTAACCCCCAGTGGTGGTATAAGCCCGAATTACACTGTGTTTACCATTTTGGTGCTCCCGGCCACGACGTGGAGAATTGTTACCCTTTGAAGACCAAGGTTCAAGACCTTGTGAGGTGTGGCATTCTGTGTTTCGAGGATGTAGGTCCTAACGTAAAGAAGAACCCATTGCCCGAGCATGGGAAGTCTGTCAACATGGTCCAGGGCTGCCCTGGCAAGTACAAAGTCAAATATGTCAGTCATATTCGACAATCTCTGGTCGAGATGCATCATTTGCTATATGATTATAGTCATTATGAGCATGACCACGATAGATGCCGAGTTTGTTCTGTCAATCAAAGAGGTTGTCGCCAGGTGCGCAAAGATGTTCAAGAAATGCTGGATGAAGGAGTTATTGAGATCCTTCAAAACAGAAACGTTGACGAAGATGCTGATAAGGTCAACGTAATTTCTCCAGTATTCCGGATCCCCGAGCCTGTTATCATCAAGTATGATGGTAGCAAGCAGAAGGTTTCTCCTGCATTAACCATTAAGCCAGCCGGACCAGTACCGTACTCTTTTGAAAAAGCGGTCCCTTATCGCTACAATGTTGTCGCAGTAGAAAATGGGAAAGAGGTGTTCTTGCCATCCTCATCTGTTGTCAACATTGCTGACGTTAGCGGTCTGACCCGCAACGGTCGTGTATTTTCAGCACCGCCAAAGCCTCAAACTAGTACTGATTCTGTTGAACGCCCGATTGGGAATGCTGTGAGCACCCCGAATCCGACACTTGTTGTTAAGCCCTCCTCTACACCAAGAACTCCTGCTTCTGTTGGCCCAATCGGCAATATGAAAGAAGATTGCGATGAGATGCTGAAGCTCATCAAGAGAAGCGAGTACAATGTTGTAGACCATCTTCTACAAACGCCATCCAAAATATCGATGAAATCATTACTTTTGAATTCAGAACCACACCGAGAGGCTCTGCAGAAGTTTTTGGATGTGGCATATGTGGATCACGATGTCACGATAGAACAATTCGATAACATTGTTGCAAACATTACTGCTTGTAACAACTTGAGTTTTTGTGACTCTGATCTCCCCGAGGATGGAAGAGACCATAACTTGGCATTACATATATCTATGGGTTGCAAAGAAGACGCCCTGTCCAATGTGCTGGTGGACACTGGGTCATCATTAAACGTATTTCTAAAAACCACTCTTTCGAAACTGTCATATCAAGGGCCTCCCATGAGGCAGAGTGAAGTAGTTGTGAAGGCTTTCGATGGGTCTCGCAAAACTGTGATTGGCGAGGTTGATCTCCCAGTCAAGATCGGACCAAGTGATTTCCAGATTACCTTCCAGGTTATGGACATTCACCCATCGTATAGCTGTCTCTTAGGCAGACCATGGATTCACGAGGCAGGCGCCGTGACATCCACCCTACACCAGAAACTGAAATTTGTGAAGAATAAGAAGCTGGTGGTGGTAGGGGGAGAAAAGGCTCTCCTGGTTAGCCATTTGTCTTCCTTCTCATATATAGATGCTGAGGATGAAGTTGGAACTCCTTTCCAAGCTTTATCTATTGCTGAACCTATTGAGAAGAGAACTCTTTCATTTGCTTCCTACAAGGATGCAAAGTTGGCCATTGAGCGTGGTGCAACTGCTGGATTAGGGAAAATGATTGAGCTAGAAGACAACAAATCCCGAGTTGGCATATGTCATTCATCTGGGGTTTTCAACATGCAAGGGTTGTTCAAGAGTGGAGGGTTCATCCACACCAGTCAAGGCGAGGAGGCTGCTGCCATCTTGGAAGAGGACGAAGAGGATTCTGGCAACTTCGTTATCCCTGGGGGAATCTGCAATAATTGGGTCGCTGTGGATATTCCAACAGTTATCCATAAGTCAAAGTAATGTTCATTGTGTTTAAAAACCCTCCTCCCATGCCAAAAGGAGGAGTGATGACATTGTTGGCGCATAAATACAATGATATTTTCATTCAGTAGATTCATGTTAAATGTTTGTTTTCCAATTATTTTCCCTTTTCGCTTTTTACATGAAATTGGTGATCACATAAAACCTAAAATAAATAAAAAAATCAATCTTTTCATCTATATAATGATTTGCCTTGTTTGAATCCTAAAGCTTTTCATATCCAAAATCATTATGTAGGTTGATCAAACCCATTGAACATAATGACCCAACACCATCTCCCAACTTTGAATTCCCTGTATTTGAGGCGGAAGAAGATGATGTTGAAGAGATTCCTGACGAGATTACCCGTCTACTTGAGCATGAAGAGAATATCATTCAGTCGCATCTTGAGAACCTAGAAACAGTCAACTTGGGATCTGAAGATTGTGTGCGAGAAGTGAAGTTTGGGGCACTCCTGGAGGAGTCTGTTAAGAAGGGGTTGATTGAATTGCTACGAGAATATGTTGATGTCTTTGCCTGGTCATATGAAGACATGCCTGGTCTAGATACAGATATTGTGCAACATTTTCTACCTTTAAAGCCTGAGTGCGTGCCTGTGAAGCAGAAGCTCAGAAGAACTCATCCTGATATGGTAGTGAAGATCAAAGAGGAGGTTCAGAAGCAAATTGATGCAGGGTTTCTGGTGACTTCTACATATCCTCAATGGGTGGCCAATATTGTGCCCGTGCCTAAGAAAGACGGAAAAGTCTGAATGTGTGTGGACTATAGGGACTTGAATAAAGCTAGTCCGAAAGATGGTTTTCCTCTACCACATATTGATATGTTGGTAGATAATACAGCTAAATTCAATGTCTTCTCATTTATGGATGGATTTTCCGGATATAATCAGATTAAGATGGCACCCGAGGATATGGAGAAGACAACATTCATCACACCTTGGGGAACATTCTGTTATCGAGTGATGCCCTTCGGTTTGAAGAACGCCGGAGCCACGTATCAACGAGCTATGACCACCTTGTTTCATGATATGATGCACAAGGAGATCGAGGTATATGTTGATGATATGATTGCTAAGTCAAGAACGGAAGTTGAACATGTAGAGCACTTGTTGAAGCTTTTTCAGCGTTTGAGGAAGTACAAGCTCCGTCTGAATCCCAACAAGTGTACATTTGGAGTCCGTTCCGGCAAGTTATTGGGCTTTATTGTTAGTGAAAGAGGTATTGAGGTTGATCCTGCAAAGGTCAAAGCAATACAAGAGATGCCTGCGCCCAAAACTAAGAAGCAAGTCCGAGGTTTTCTTGGCCGCTTGAATTATATTTCCAGATTCATATCCCACATAACTGCCACATGTGCGCCGATATTCAAGCTCCTCCGGAAAGATCAATCCCATGATTGGACCAAGGATTGCCAGAAAGCTTTTGACAGTATTAAAGAGTATTTGTCCGAGCCTCCGATCCTGTCTCCGCCCGTGGAAGGAAGACCATTGATTATGTATCTGACTGTTCTTGAAGACTCAATGGGTTGTGTCCTTGGTCAGCAAGACGAATCAGGAAAGAAAGAGTACGCTATTTACTACTTAAGCAAGAAGTTCACTAATTATGAGTCTCGATATTCAATGCTTGAAAAGACATGTTGTGATTTGGCTTGGGCTGTTAAGCGCTTACGCCAGTATATGTTGAATCATACGACTTGGTTGATATCCAAAATGGATCAAATCAAGTATATCTTCGAGAAGCCTGCTTTAACAGGGAGGATTGCCCATTTGCAGATGTTGTTATCTGAGTATGACATTGAGTATCGAGCTCAGAAGGCTATTAAGGGTAGTATTTTGGCTGACCACTTGGCACATCAGCCGATTGAGGATTATCAGTCAGTTCAGTATGACTTCCTAGATGAGGAGATTCTGTATTTGAAAATGAAAGATTGTGATGAGCCTACACTCGATGAAGGGCCAGAGCCCGGTTCCAGATGGAGTATGGTATTTGATGGCACTGTAAATCAGTATGGAAATGGTATTGGGGCAGTGATTATTACTCCTCAGGGCACACATATTCCTTTTACAGCAAGGCTAACTTTCAAATGCACGAATAATATGGCTGAGTATGAGGCATGTATTATGGGATTGGAGGAATGCATTGATCTAAGGATCAAGCATCTTGATGTATATGGTGATTCGGCCCTCGTTGTTAATCAGATTAAGGGTGAATGGGAAATGAATCAGACTGACCCCATTCCATATAGGGATTATGCGAGGAGGATTTCAACGTTCTTTACTGAGGTTGACTTCCATCATATTCCTCGAGATGAGAATTGGATGGCAGACGCTCTTGCTACACTTGCTTCAATGATTGTGGTAAAACTTTGGAATGAAGTTCCCAATATCACTATGATACGCTTGGACAGACCAGCTCATGTGTTTGCAGTAGAAGAGGTGAAAGATGATAAGCCATGGTATTACGACATCAATTGTTTCCTTCAGAACCAGGTTTACCCGCCTAGGGCATCTGTGAAAGACAGGAAGACTCTGAGGAGATTATCAGGAAGTTTTTACCTTAATGGTGATGTACTTTATAAGAGAAATTTTGACAAGGTTCTGCTCAGATGCGTGGATAGACACGAAGCAGACCTGTTGATGACTGAGGTCCATGAGGGTTCATTTGGTACTCATTCCAATGGACATGCCATGGCTAGAAAGATGTTGAGAGCAGGCTACTATTGGCTGACAATGGAGTCTGACTGCTGCAAATATGTGAAGAAATGCCATAAGTGTCAGATCTATGCGGATAAAATTCATATTCCTCCGAAACTTCTGAATGTGATCTCATCACCATGGCCTTTATCTATGTGGGGAATTGACATGATTGGCATGATAGAACCGAAAGCGTCCAATGGTCACAGATTCATTCTCGTAGCAATTGATTACTTCACCAAGTGGGTTGAAGCGGCATCGTATGCAAATGTGACCAGGCAGGTGGTTGTGAAGTTTATCAAGAATCAACTCATATGACATTATGGTGTGCCATATAAGATCATTACTGATAATGGATCTAACTTGAACAACAAAATGATGAAAGAGCTGTGTAGCGAGTTCAAGATCGCGCATCATAATTCTTCTCCTTACAGAGCCAAGATGAATGGGGTTGTTGAAGCTGCTAATAAGAACATCAAGAAAGTTATCCAAAAGATGGTTGTCACGTATAAGGATTGGCATGAGATGTTGCCATTTGCTTTACATGGATATCGCACATCTGTTCGCACTTCAACAGGGGCAACCCCTTTCTCTTTTGTTTATGGCATGGAGGTTGTACTCCCAGTAGAGGTGGAGATCCCATCAATGAGAGTCTTGATGGAAGCCAAGTTGACTGATGCTGAATGGGTTCAGAGTCGTTATGACCAATTGAACTTGATAGAAGAGAAGAGATTGACTGCCATGTGCCATGGTCAATTGTATCAGCAAAGAATGAAGAAAGCCTTTGATAAGAAGGTCAGGCCTCGTGTGTTCCGAGAAGGTGACCTTGTGCTCAAGAAAGTCTTGTCTTTCGCGCCCGATTCCAGGGTCAAGTGGACTCCAAACTATGAAGGTCCATATGTTGTTAAAAAAACCTTTTCAGGCGGTGCTTTGATACTTACAACTATGGATGGAGAGGATTCCGCTCGTCCTGTGAATTCAGATGCAATCAAGAAATACTTCGCCTAAAAATAAAAACAGAATAGCTCGCTAAGTTGAAAACCCGAAAGGGCGGCTTAGGCAAAAATGAGCGTCTCGGTGGATTGAAAATCCGAAAGGGCGATCCAGGCAAAAGTTAGAGACATAAAAAAAAATGAATATATGTATCCCGCTAGATTGAGTACCTCATCCTGGGGAAATCTAGGCAAGAATTAGGGATTTGGCAAGTAACTGCATCCTGACAAGTCTTTGTTCTACAACTGTCATCCTTCAGAGATTCTTGCTCATTCGTCATCAACCGAAGCTTCAAATACATCGGATTCAGAATTGGTGGAGAAATGGTCATTAAGTTCAATGTAGCCCTTTTCCAATATATATCACCAATTTCAAACTTGTAAGGATCTATGGAGTATTGCCATTTGCGGACTACCATTCCATCAAATAAATTTGAGCCTTTTATCCAATTATTTGCACTCTTATTTGTTTCTATTCAACAAATGTTTTGCATGTTTTAATTGAGAAAATATCATTGTTTTGAATAATCGAATTTTTCATAACTTGTTTTTAAACAAAGTGAACATTCACAATGACGAAAGGATACTTAGGAGATCCTCAGTGCTCTCCCAAGGATGGTATGATCCCTAACAGGGTAAGACATTTGTTCATATTCCTGGCATGATTGTATCTTCTTCCTCCGGAGCCTTTTGCGGTTTTTCTACTGGGTGGAGTGTTTGGTGAGATATTCACCACTCTTCCCTTCAGCAGAGTAGCGACCTTTCCTCCTCAGCAGATGTGATCTCTTTGGTGAGCACGAAACTTGGTGGTTGATCCCCAGAATCCCTTTACCACCTCGGATAGATTCCCCAGTAGAGTTGCTTATGTGGTGGATTTTATCTGTGCAATAACTCCTGTCCCCGGCTGGAATGACTGATGATCATCCCCCGGCAGAGATCTTTGCTTCTTGGTATCTTGCCCTCATCTGATTGGATACTCTCCAGTGAACCTGGCTTTCTCTCTTGAGATGTAGTACCGGGTGTTTGTGTGCTTATCCTTTGGAGCTGTTTGTGTTAGAAATGTCTGTTTGTCAGCATTCATCATACATAAACCCCGCATGTGTATACATATTTTCAAACATTCAGATATTCATATTGCATTCTTTGCGATATATCTTTGTTTGTTATCCCCTGCTAGTGGGTAATACATTTCCCAAGCAGATGTCGGCGCCTGATCCCTCAATGTAGAGTCAACCCCTTAAGCAGAAAGTGTTTATCTTTCCTACCACATTCCCCACTGAGTTATATCCTCGTGGACGACGGTTGTTTTTGCTTCCTCCCAACACATATATTGGGATGGGATTCCCTGCTGAGTTATACCCTCACTAGGACGAGTCTTGATTCAGTTTGCCTCTTTAGTTTGATCCTAAATTGGCTTCTTGTGATTTGTTTCCTGCACTCCCTTGTGGTATAAATGAATAATTGCTCAGTAATTAGTAATCATTCATCTTATTCTGGCGGAGTCTGTGGTTTTCTACCCTTATACTGGTAGTTGTAAACCCTATTTTCTCCCCTTTGCAGTGTTAACCTTTTGTTCATTCTAATCGATGACGGTTACTCTTCCGTGGTTTTCTACCCAGTATCCGGTAGATGTAATCCCCTACTTGACGGTTATCATTATCCAATATTCGGTGTTGATATTCCCTCGTTCTCTTGGATAATTGCTCTAATTAGGCAGTTTATCCCCAGCAAGTCATCTTTCATATACCGGTTGCCGATAATATTTGTTGCTCCCCTCGAATGGTCATCATTATATACCTAGTTTCGGTATCCCGATGCCTTTCTTTGTCGGTCGATTTATCCTTTATTAACCCAGTAACCCGTTGTGGATAATCTTCCATGCGAGTATATTATCTATGTTCTGACGGTAATAGATAATATATCTCATGCACTCTTTGGTCGAAGCCTTTTGTTCTTCCCCCAGTTGAGTAAGATTCGTATCCCTTTTTGGAATCGAATGCCCATCCCATAATCGAGTTTGCTTTTTGCCCTCTTTTTGGATGATGAGTGTTTTGGGAATATTCCCCAATTCATGCTTTGGTTGGTCACCTATTATATGCCCAGTAACCGGCATCCCTGGTGTTCCTTCCTTCTGCTCCCTATTATGACTTTTTGTCCCCTGTGGAGTCAAATTTTCCTGAGTTGAAATATACCTTTAGGTTTTACTCAGATGATTTTGGATGATAGATATCTCTCACCCTCATACCGGTCTTAGATATTCATTCTCCCGGAGCATGTTTTCCCCGCACCCTTATACCGATGGGATCACATGATCTCTTTTTGAGCTTATTACCCAGTAACCGGTAATACCTCATTTGTTGTTTCCTCAGCTGAGTCCTTAGTGGACACCTCCACCTGAGTCCGAATTTTTATCAGAAGTATCCGTTGTGGATAATTTTGGTTGTATTGGCATATTCCCCAATACATGCATCTTCGAGTCAGCCCGAGTCCTTCCATTGATTTATTTCATGGATTCTCTTCGCGTCTTTCAACGAGTTACAAGTCGTGACCTGCTCATGCGTTTTCATCCCTTTACTCCCCGGCAGAGTCTCTGCCCCATAGAATGAATTATCCATAGGAATAATCGGTTTCCTCCTGATCGTTGCCTTTGTGGACGCATATCCCCACAGAGTTTTACTATTTGCATGCATACATCTGCATCATAAGGTCTCTTAGGGACCAAAATTCGTCTCTTTGTTATTATTTAAGCCCATTCTACCCCGTCGAGACGAAGATTTTAACCTTCACTTCTCCGGCTAGAATGACCTTAAATAGGGGCATCTGTAAGACCCTAATTTTGACCCTAAGATCCCTCATGGCATCATAACATTGCATTTGCAAGGCCTCAAGGATCATAAGCATCTTGGTTCCCTTGGCCTTTGGGTGGGACCTCTTGTGAGTGGTTTGAGATCACCAAGAATGCTTGAATTGTATATCATTGCTTTTCTTATTTTGTTTACTAACCAAAAGCACATAAATCTGTCACTAACATCTTTTGTTTGTAGCCTGAGCAATCACAAGGTCAAGAGCTTCAAGGAGATCCTCTGTGTAGAGATATGGCCAAGTGAAGAGGATAGCAAGCATGGTAGTGGTTCCCAAAGCTCTCATCCATCAAATATGCCTCCCTAGCATTTCAATTCATCACTTTGATCAAAGCAAGTCAAAGGGTTTGAGGTTTGTTCCCCAAGGAAACCCTAGTTCATCTGAACATCCACAATGCCTTGCTCTTGAAGCAACCTCAACCCACGATCAAATACAATCAAGGGAAGTTATTTAATTCTTCATTTCATACATATTTAAACTTATTTGAGTTTCCTCGATCATCAATTCATCAAGATATGAGTCATGGACTTGAGAAGTTGATCAGTCAATTCATATGACTATTCTGAAATGCACTGAGACCTAACTTTTTATGTGTTGGTCAAATGGAGATGGTTCCAAAATAAAAAATGTTCTTAAGGACAATATGAACAACTTTCATGTTCATCAAAAATTTATTTGAATCTTGGAAGGTCATATCCCATTCCAAGACATTATAGGTCATTTTGACTGAAACCCTAATTTTGGGTCAACTTCCCAAGGATATAACTCATTCATTTTTTATGATTTTGAGGTGGGATCAAATGCCTTTGAAAGCTTAATATGTCTACTTAAAATGTTATGTTGGACCAAATTTCAAAATATCAAAGGAAATACATGTGATAATGCAAGACGTTATAGGTCCTTTTGGGCCAAACGCATTAAAAGGCAAAAAAGTCCAACTTCAAGTGTCCATAACTCTTTCATCAAAAATACAAATGACACAAATTGCAAGTCCATTTTGATTGTCTTGAAGAGATATACAACTTTGATGTTGGAGGTTTTTTCATTTGAGGCTTGCATCATCAAAACAGAAGGGCTTGAACATTGGCCAAATTTAGAAACTTTGCCTTTACATGTTTTGCACCTTGCACTTTAAACTCCAATTTCACCAATTTCCACACTTCAAATGGATTTTTTCCCAACATAATAATTGTTCCTTACATCAAAACCTTTCCAACCATTACTCACATGCTCATGATTGGATTTGGCAAATGGTATTTTCGAAGAGGAGATGCTTTTGGTTCAATTATGCATAACACCTCAAAATTCCATGCACAAGCAATTGCCATTCAGATTACACGTCCATTTCGCTTTGGTATGATTTCAGATTACATTTGGCATTGAATTTGGGCCTTGTGCATGATCATGCAAGCCCATGCAAGGAATGTCCAATTTCATGCACACGGATTAAATCACCCTCTCCTTGCCATTCCCTCTATAAACAGAAGCTCTATTCCATTCAAATCTGATCCTTGAATCAACCTGAAATGCTGCAGAACTGAAAACCTAACCTCTCACCAAAGAAGCTATTTCACTTTTCTTTAAATTTTTCAGATCTAAAATTCAACTACATCTGGTTGAATCTTTGGATCTAAAGCTTCTAGACCTTCATCCTGTACTCCATTGATCTTCTGTTTTGGCAAAAGAAGCAAGGAATCAAGCTCAAATTTCCAGAATCCAAGGTTGTTCTTCAACTGGTTTTTTCTTCGAAACTCATCATCTATTGATCTATTTGCTTGGATTTTGTGTTGGCTGAAGTCCTCTTCATAGAGGCAATTGATTTGAGTACTTAATTGTTGAAATCCATGAAGTTCACTTGAACATCACAGAATTTCCATCTCTGATTTCTCTCAATATAGAGATCTAGAGTGGAATTGAGTGATACAAGTGTAAGACCCCAATTTTGTCCCTAAGATCCCTCATGGCATCATATCATATCATATCATTGCCTCAAGGATCTTTGTGCACCTTTGCTTCCCTCCTAGTGGGTGGGTTGTCTTGTGAGTGTGGTTCTTGATCACCAAGCATGTTTTGCATTTGTATATCATTGCTTTTCATCTGTCTATTAACCAAAGGTACAAAATATTGTCATCTAACCATGTTACTTGCAAATGAAGCAAATTAGGTCAAATCAGCCAAAGTCAGTCATTGAGATAGATGGTGGCCATTCTTGAAGAATTTGGGCACCATGATCATTCATCAAGAGTTCATATGATTTGTGACATCATTTTGAATCAAGATATCAAGTGGTAGGGGCTTGGAATTCATCAGAACATGGTTCAGTCAGCCAAAACCCTAGCAAAGTCAACTGAAGTCAACCTTGGTCAACTGTGCATTTAATCAGTGATTTGATGGTGGGAATTGGTCTGAGAGGTCTCATTCATGTCCATATAAGCCTCATATAACATGTCAAACATCCACAGTGAAGAATTTGAAGTCAGACAAGAAATTTCCAAAAATAGAAAGTTGACCTGTAATTGGAATTTGCCAAAAATAGGAAGTTCTTCTCCTCCAAATTACATCATCATACAAGCTTCAAATGAATTTTTGTCCAACATGAAAGTTGAAGATCTTGTTCTCCCATTTCCAAAAAGTCCAAGAACACTCATTTCTCATGTGTGGTTGGCAAGTTATGATCAAATCATTCTCAAATATTTTTGAACTTCAAAGTGGCATATCTTCCAAACCATTTGGCCAAATTGAGTGAGATTTTTTGCTACAAGTCATATTTGATGTGCTCTATCCAAATCTTTCATCACAATTCACCAAAACTCAACCAATCAAAATGGCATTTTTTTTAGTTGACTTGAATTAAAAAGGAAAGGTAAAAAAGTTGACTTTCAAAATAGCCATTTGCTACACTTTCTACCAATTGAACTTGACTAAAAACCACATTTTGGATGTGCTTTGGGCCCAAATTCGCACTGTAGAACCATGCCCTTGCCACTTAAGTGAAATTCATCAATTAACCAAAAACACTCCTTTAAGCTAAATTGGATTACCACTTCATTAACCAGGGTTATGCAATACTAAACAGGATATATATTGCACATATTTCTGCAGAGAAGCCCTAGCCACACTTTGCCAAAACAGACCAAAATTCATTTCCTCTCAAAATTCTCATTCTTCATCTTGAACTTTTTTTTTCTAAAAATCTTCATAGAACTCGTGCTTCTGTGCTTTGGTTCATCATCTACCAACCTTTTGGAAGCCATTGCAAGCACCATTTCATAACTGTAAGCAAGGAATATCATTGTTGCATTGAAGCTACATCCATGGCAGCTTTGTGGTTGAGCTAAATCGTGCCAGCTGGGCTTCAAGTCTTGTTTCCATTCATCAATACAAACCTTCAGGAGCTTCTGTTTCAACATAACACAACCAAGGAACCACAAATCAACACAGTTCTGCAAATCTGGTACCTTTAGTTGCTTATAGTTCTTTAAGAACTTGCTTTGCTTTGCTTAATAGAAATTTGCATTGAGGTATAACTTCTTATCTTCATGTAGTCTGGAAGACCTGGCCTGTTACTTGGCCAGGCAACTGTCTGAAGTCCTCCTTAAGAGGCAATGCTTGTGTGTGTTTACATTTGTCCCAAGCAGGAAAAGTCCTTTGAATAAGGCAATTGGTAGAACCCAAGAGATATGCAACCTATCTCCTACTATTCTGTGTGTCACTCACCTTGCTCACACCACATGTGTTGATGCATAGTGAGTAAAAACCCAAGATCTATCGAGTCAATAATCTGTGGAGAGAGTTCCTACTTTCTGAACTCCCACACCTTCTGATATTCGAATGCTCTCCCTGGCCAGGGATAAGAGCAATGAGGCACACCCCTCATATCTTTTCATCTGCTTTACCTTAGCCCCTCAATGGCAAGGTTAAGAGCACCATTAACCCTATTCCAGTTGGCTTCAATGCCTAACCCTTTGTGTGAGCCTGATTGTTTGGTTATAGTGTGTGCTGAATGACTTTAATTGATTGATTGCTTACCTCATATACACATGTCTGCTTGCATGCTTTGTGCATTTATCATCATCAATTACTCATTAGTGCATGATCATTTCATTTGTCTCTGTGACATATCTTTGTTGTTTGCCCATTGAGGACGATTGTAAGACCATCCATTGGCCATTGTTCCTATGATATGGAAGTGAGTATAAGACCATCTCATTGGCCACTCATCTTCTCTTTGCTTGATGCATTTGCATTTGTTGTATGTGAGGATGCAATTGTAAGTCCCTGCAAGTTGGCCTTTGCTTTCCTATGATCATATGTTGGATATTGGTATAAGTCCAGATAGATTGGCATCCGGTATCCACTTTTTATTCCTTTGTTGAGGAGATCGGTATAAGTCCATAGAGTGGCCTCTGATATCCAGTTCTGTTTTAGGAGATTGGTATAAGTCCAGTAATTGGCATCCGGTATCCGCTTTGTTGACTTTCCTCTTTTGCTTTGCTTGTTTGTTATTGCTCATTGCCTATTCCAAAGGACACACTTGAGTCATCTTCTATATGATTTCAAGAGGTGAACCTTCTAGGAAGTTTTACACTCCATTTTCATCCATTCATCCCATTTTGTCCTAAACCTTTTCACACATTAGTTTCAAAACTTGAGATAAATATTGTGCAAACATCTTCATGCTTTCAAATTAAAAACCTGGACCCCAAGTCCTTGACTTTTTCAAACTCCATTTCATAATACTTCTTTTGAATCAATCTTAATCATACTTTGACCCTCCTTTTGTGAATAATCATAATCAATTAACTTCACCCATTCAAGTTGTTTTGTGGCTTTGTCCATTCTTGTTAAGTTTTCATACATTAGCCATAGGTTTGATTTATCCTAGTTGGTTGATGTCAATCTCACCTATTTGTCCTTAGTTGATTGAATTGTAAGTCTTCCTTGCTTATTATAGGGTTAACCCCTCACTAGCAAGTTGAAGCTTTTCTCACATGGTGGACTTGTTGTTTGTATAAGGTTGAGTTTTCTCCCGTGGATAACGTAAGACCTTAGGGCTTGTGTTTAAAATTGAATCCACTAACTTTTGGAAATCTTTTAGCCGAACTACGGCGTTTTGATCCTTACCTTTGATGGAAGGTACGTAGGCAACGGGTTCATCCGTTCAAACACAAAAATAATAAAAACTGTATATTCTTTTCTCATCATCCCAATCATGTTTGCACAATACTATGTCATAACAAATAACAATTTTCAAACAACAAGTGTGAAAAGGGCTCCCTAGGAGTACCTAGGACGTAGTGGGTGCCTAACACCTTCCCATTGCGTAATTTACCCCTTACCCAGACTCTCTGATCTTTTAATTAGTTTTCTACGCGTAAAACTTCTTAGGCTTTTGTTCGCTTTTTAGCCAGTCCTTTGGATAAATAAAAGTGCGGTGGCGACTCGAATTCATTGTATGCTTTGCTTATGGTTTGATCAATAAATCATATAGCGACGAATACACCGCTACAGAAAAGTGGCGACTCCACTGGGGATCAATCCCTGGTTGTATTGCCTACTTTTCACCCTTGTTGTGTGATATATTATTATTTGTTATATGACATATTTTTGTACCATTTGGGATAACTGTATTGATTGTAATGTTTGAATTGCTTGATATACAATTGTTGTTTGCTTTGGTGATCTGTGAGATGAGTTCTATACTCGAGCTCGAGTGCACTCTAGGATAGGAGAATGGCATAGTCTTGTTGACTGGTGTGGAGTATTCCTTAGCCAGTTGACTTGCGAGTCCATTCACTTGGTGGAGGTCATGTTGGATTAATAATGTCACACAAGTTATTTGTGGTTAGGCATTATTCTTTCAATCATGTGCCGCAGAAGCCAAGGACCGTAGTTTACCAAGCCCATCTTGGCCTATTTTTTAGGAACGTAGTGCGGAGGTCGTTCAGATGTAAGTTCTGATGCGATTGTTACGCGATACTACACCCATAAGAGTTTCTCTTGAGAATATTTTTGGAATACGAGTATTCGTTCCTCCGGTAATATTCGAAAGATGGAACGATGATTATGGGAACCTCTGGTAGAACATGTCTGGCAGGTTTAAACCCTAGTACACTCCCTTTGGGTGGTTCTTAACCGAGACTCCATGCTCGTGACTCTCAACAAACCCGTGATTCGTGGTTGAGTCGTTCAGAAAACCTTAATATCAATGGAACCTGGGTGTTGATCAGGTATAAAACCTAAATCCCCCAAAAAGGATGGTTGATATTAAGGATGTTAGAGTCGGTTCATGTACCGTTAATATCAATGGAACTTGGGTGTCGATAAGGTGAAAACTTAAATCCACCAAAATGGATGATTGATATTAGGGATACAATGAGCTTTCCCACGACCTTTGTTTGGTGTGACTTGTTTGATCCTTGAGTGTGATTGTTGCATTCATGCATTCATGCATTCATCTGCACTTCATGTCATCAGAAAAAGAAAATTTTCAAGGAACTTAAAAAGGGTTTATTTGCAAAATTTTCAGACATGGAAAGACCAAAAAGGCATACAAAGAAGTACAGCTTTAAACAACCCGATGTAAAAGAGTTAAGGAATCTGACATCTTATGTATTAGATCCCTTGGGTTTCAAAGCTCGCTATGGGAAGCTTCTACCTCTGCTGACTACTCAGGTTGATGAAGGGCTGATGAGTACTCTGGCTCAGTTTTATGATCTGCTGTATCACTGTTTCTCTTTTCCGGACTTCCAGCTGTTGCCAACTTTGGAGGAGTATTCTCACCTTATTGGGATTCCAATTCTGGATCAAGTGCCGTTCAGTGGCCTAGAGAGTATTCCGACTGCTCGAGAGATCGCCAGCTTGTTGCACATAGATGAAGATTTGATTAGGGCTAATCTGACTACCAAAGGCGGAATTCAGGGTTTTCCTTCCGAGTTCCTCATTGATCAAGCTGCCTTTTATGGGAAAGCCATGAGTGAGGATGCCTTTGAGGCCTTGTTTGCGCTGCTCATCTATGGATTGGTGTTGTTTCCCAACTTCGACAAGTTCGTGGACATGAACGCTATTAGGATCTTCTCAGTTCTTAATCCCGTTCCGACTTTGTTGGGCGATGCCTATGTCTCTTTGCACCTGAGGAACGCAAAGGGTGGAGGAGTTATTGTCTGCTGTCTACCTCTGCTGTACAAGCGGTTTATTTCGCACTTGCCGCAGACAGTTGCTTTCAAGGAGAACAAGGGATGTCTACGGTGGTCTCAGAGACTCATGTCTCTCACCAATGATGATATCACTTGGTATGATCGTGTGTATGATACCGTCCAGATCATTGATTATTGTGGTGAATTCCCTAATGTGCCTCTTCTTGGCACATGTGGTGGGATCAGCTACAATCCTATTCTCGCACGACGTCAGCTTGGGTTCCCCCTGAAGGATAAACCTCATAACATTCTGTTAGAAGGTGTGTTCTTCCAGGAGGGTAAAGATCCCCAAGGCCTGAAAGCCAGATTTGTCCGTGCATGGCGCAGTATTCACAAGAAGAGTAGGAATGAGTTGGGTCCAAAGAACTGCATTGCTTTGGAGCCATACACCTCTTGGGTCAGACAGAGAGTTGCCGTGTACTTAATGTCGTATGATCATCCGAGACCTACACCGTTGGATGTGGCTGGGCCTTCAACCCTCCCTACCCAACGTGTAGAGGAGTTGAGAGAAGAAGACCTTTCACGTGCTTGGATCCGTGAAAGAGAGGAATTGCTTCAGCAGCTTAAGGAAAAGGACGCTATGATTGAGTTCCTCGAGCATCGAGTGATCGATGATCCGAACGACGCTTGGACCTCTCTGCTTCCTCAGTCTTCCAAATTCTGGAAGAGGAGGTATGATCGACTTGCAAAGGAGAAAGCAGACATGGAAGCGGCCTATGAGAGAGAGATCAAGAAGTTGTGTACTTCTCGGCTTCCAGCATCCCGAGCTCCTAGGGATCCATAGGATGTTATTTCCCTTTTCTCTTTGTAATGATCAAAAATGATGTACTTCTTTGTCTCGATATATTGAATGAAATATTTTCCATGAGAAATTAAAATGTTTTAACTATTCAAAATATTGCAAATAATACCCTAAGGGTTCCTTGAAAATAAATAAAGCATTTGCACAAGCATTTCATGCATCATTTTTGCATAAGCAGGTACCCTTTGTTTCTGGTCTTCTTGTCCTAACTGTGTTCTTCATTTATTTTAAAGACAAGCTGACTCACCGGTATTATACGCGAGTCAATTCTGCAAGAGTCATGGAGCAGCTAGAACAAGAGAACAGAGAATTGAAAGAAGAGGTCGCCAGACTTGGCGCTTTGATGGAGCAACTCCTCGCTGCTCAAAATCAACCTGCTCAACAGCCTGCAACTCCTGCCCAAAGGACGGTCATTTCAGAAGTCTCCACTTCGACTGTGCCAGTCAGTGCTCCAGTGCCCAATGCTATGCCAGCCGGGTTCCCTTGGGGAATGCCTCCAGGTTTTATGCCTGATCGGCCTGCGCCAACATTTGCTCACATGCCGGCATCTAGCCCGGTCCCTGTTCCCGCTCCTCCTGTCGTACATACCATGCCAAGGGTAGACGACACCATCTATCACTCCGAGCCGTCTGAGGGCCCGGACGTTTATGAAAAGATGGACGCCATGAACGACCAGTTCCTTGAGCTGAGAAAGGAATTGAAGACTCTTCGAGGCAAAGATCTGTTCGGCAAGTCTGCTGCCGAGTTGTGCCTTGTTCCCGGTGTGAAGATACCGATCAAATTCAAAGTACCTGACTTTGAAAAGTACAAAGGGAACACTTGTCCACTCGCTCACCTGGTCATGTACGCCAGGAAGATGTCCACCCAGACTGATAATGATCAGCTTTTGATTCATTATTTCCAAGACAGTCTGTCCGGTGCCGCGCTCAGATGGTACATGAGCTTGGACAGTGCCAACATCAGATCCTTCAATGACCTTGGCGAAGCTTTCGTCAAGCAATATAAGTACAACGTCAATATGGCGCCTGACCGAGATCAACTCAGGTCCATGTCGCAGAAAGACAAGGAAACGTTCAAGGAGTACGCCCAGAGATGGCGAGAGCTGGCAGCTCAGATCACTCCACCGCTTGAGGAGAAGGAAATGACCAAGATCTTTTTGAAGACTCTTGGCTCATTCTATTATGAGCGGATGGTAGCAAGCGCTCCCTCTGATTTCACCGAGATGGTGAACATGGGGATGCGTCTCGAAGAAGGTGTCCGTGAAGGACGATTGGCGAAGGATGAGAGCTCTTCCTCTAAACGATATGGAGCGTTTAAGAGGAAGGATGGGGAAGCACATGTTGTGCAATCCCATCCCACGCACAGAAGACCCTCTGCTCAGAGGAAGCCCGCACGCCGTGCCGGTCATCAACACCAGGTGACTCATATAGCACCTGTCTTTAAAGACAATGCTCAGCAACATCAGCAATATCAGCATCAGCAACAATATCAACAGCCTCAGTATCAGCAACAACACCGTCCACAGCAACAGGCTTACCAGCCTCGTGGAAGTACAACCAATCAAGCTAACGTGAATTATGATAGGAAGAAGATCAGCTTCGATCCAATTCCTATGACATATGCAGAGCTTTATCCTTCCTTGTTGGAAAGGAAATTGGTTTCTCCCAGGGATCCTCCTGCCATTCCTGCAAATCCACAATGGTGGTATAAACCAGATCAGCATTGTGTTTACCATTCCGGTGCTCCGGGCCATAACATCGAGAATTGCTTCCCACTCAAGACCAAGGTTCAAGACCTTATGAGATGTGGAATCTTGAGTTTTGAAGATTCAGGTCCGAATGTCACCAAGAACCCATTGCCTTCGCATGAGAAGTCTGTGAATATGGTTCAGGAATGCCTTGGGAAGTACAAGGTCAGATATGTAAGCCACATCAGGCAGTCGTTGGTTGAATTACACCGTTTGTTGTGTTAGTACAGCTACTTGGAGCATAACCACGACAAGTGCCGCGTCTGCTCGGTTAATCGCTTGGGTTGCGATCAAGTACGAAGAAAACTCCAGAAGTTGTTGGATGAGGGTACCATTGAGATTCTGCAGAATCGCAATGTGGATGAAGACGAGCCTGAGATTAATGTTATATCTCCAGTGTTCAAGCTGCCCGAGCATGTTGTTATCCGCTATGATAGCAGCAAGCCGAAGGCTTCCCCTTCTCTGGTCATTAAACCTGCCGGCCCTGTGCCCTATTCATCTGACAGAGCCGTACCATTCAGATACAATCCTGTCGCCGTGCAAGATGGGGTAGAAGTGCCTTTGCCTTCAACTTCCGTGACCAACGTCGCTGATGTAAGTGGGTTGACCCGAAGTGGTCGTGTGTTTCCTGCGCCTCCTAAGGCTGTTGCTTCTGATACGGTTGAGCATCCGGTTGGGACCGATGTGAATGTTCAGAATCAGGCACGTGATGTTGCCAAACCATCCTCCTCTGTACAAAAAACTCCCGTTTCTTCAGTTGGCCCGAGTGGCATTGTAGATGAAGAATCTGATGAGATGCTGAGGCTCATCAGAAAGAGTGAGTACAACGTTGTAGACCAGCTTCTACAAACGCCATCCAAGATTTCCATTCTTTCTCTGCTACTGAATTCAGAACCCCATATGGAGGCTCTGCAGAAAGTCTTGGATCTGGCGTATGTTGATCACGACGTCACCATTGAGCAATTTGATAGTATTGTTGCAAACATTACCGCTTGCAACACTTTGAGCTTTTGTGACGTTGATCTCCCTGAGGAGGGAAGAGACCACAACATGGCTCTACATATCTCCATGAATTGCAAATCTGATGCAATGTCCAATGTGTTGGTGGACACTGGATCTTCTTTAAATGTATTGCCAAAAACCACACTCTTCAGGTTGTCATATCAAGGTCCTCCTATGAGGCAGAGTGGGGTTGTTGTGAAAGCATTTGATGGGTCGCGTAAGACCGTGATTGGGGAAGTTGATCTCCCAATCAAAATTGGACCAAGTGATTTCCAAGTTACCTTCCAGGTAATGGATATCCACCCATCTTATAGTTGTCTCTTAGGCAGACCATGGATTCACGAGGCTGGTGCCGTGACATCCACCCTACACCAGAAGCTGAAATTTGTCAAAAACAAGAAATTGGTTGTAGTAGGGAGAGAAAAGGCTCTCCTGGTTAGCCATCTGTCTTCTTTCTCGTACATTGATGCTGAGGATGAAGTTGGAACTCCGTTCCAAGCTTTATCTATTGATGAACCAATCGAGAAGAAGTCTCCTTCATTCACTTCCTACCGTGATGCGAAGCTGGCCATTGAATGTGGTGCAGTTGCTGGATTAGGGAAGGTGATTGAACTTGAAGACAATAGATCCCGGGCTGGCATTGGCTACTGTTCTGGGGCATGTAATGAGCAAGGTTTGTTCACAAGTGGAGGATTCATCCATGATGACCAACCTGAGGAGGAAGCTGCTGCTATCTTGGAAGAGGATGCAGAAGACGTGAACAACTTCGTTATTCCTGGTGGTGTCTGCCACAATTGGGTCGCTGTAGATGTTCCTACAGTCATCCATAGATCAGAGTAATTGTTCACTTTGTTTAAAACCCTTCTCCCATGCCAAAAGGAGAAGTGATGACATTGTTGGCAAAGCATATATACAATGATGTTTTCATTCAATTAATGCATTGTTAAACATTTGTTTTTCCTTTTGTTTTCACTTTTTGCTTTTGCATGAAATCAGTGATCACAAAAAACCCATAAAAAACAAGAATAAAAACAATCTTTTTCATCTGCATAATGGTTTGCTTGTTTAAATGCTAAAAGTTTTTCATTAACCAAAATCATTATGCAGGTTGATCCTAAAACCCATTGAACATAATGATCCAACGCCATCTCCCAATTTTGAATTCCCTGTATTTGAGGCAGAGGAAGATGACGTTGAGGGGATTCCTGATGAGATTACCCGTCTCCTTGAGCACGAAGAGAAGATCATTCAGCCGCATCTCGAAGACTTGGAAACAGTCAACTTGGGGTCTGAGGATTGTGTTCGCCTGGTGAAGATTGGGGCACTTCTTGAAGGGTCTGTCAAGGAAGATTTGATCAGCTTGCTACGAGAATATTCAGATATCTTTGCTTGGTCCTATGAAGACATGCCGGGTTTAGATACAGATATTGTGCAACATTTCCTGCCTTTAAACCCTGAGTGCGTGCCTGTGAAGCAGAAGCTCAGAAGAACTCATCCAGATATGGCAGTGAAGATCAAAGAGGAAGTTCATAAGCAAATTGATGCGGGGTTTCTGGTGACTTCTACATATCCTCAATGGGTGGCCAATATTGTGCCTGTTCCTAAGAAGGATGGAAAAGTCCGTATGTGCGTTGATTATAGAGATTTGAACAAGGCTAGCCCGAAAGACGATTTTCCTCTACCACACATTGATATGTTGGTAGACAATACAACCAAATTCAAAGTCTTTTCCTTTATGGACGGATTTTCCGGATATAATCAAATCAAGATGGCACCAGAGGATATGGAGAAGACAACATTCATCACACCTTGGGGAACATTCTGTTATCGAGTGATGCCCTTCGGTTTGAAGAACGCCGGAGCCACGTATCAACGAGCTATGACTACCTTGTTTCATGATATGATGCACAAGGAGATAGAGGTCTACGTTGATGACATGATTGCTAAGTCCCGAACGGAAGTTGAGCATATTGAGCATTTGTTGAAGCTTTTTCAACGTTTGAGGAAGTTCAAACTTCGCCTGAATCCGAACAAATGTACATTTGGAGTCCGTTCCGGCAAATTGTTGGGTTTTGTGGTAAGTGAAAGAGGTATTGAGGTTGATCCTGCAAAGGTCAAAGCAATACAAGAGATGCCTGCACCCAAAACTGAGAAGCAAGTCCGAGGTTTTCTTGGCCGCTTGAATTACATTTCCAGATTTATATCCCACATGACTGCCACATGTGCGCCGATATTCAAGCTCCTCCGGAAAGATCAGTCTCATGATTGGACCGAGGATTGCCAGAAAGCTTTCGACAGTATCAAAGAATATCTGTCTGAACCTCCGATATTGTCTCCGCCTGTGGAAGGAAGACCTCTGATTATGTATTTGACAGTTCTTGAAGACTCAATGGGTTGTGAACTCGGTCAACAAGATGAATCAGGGAAGAAGGAATTTGCTATATACTACCTCAGTAAGAAGTTTACTGATTGTGACTCTCGGTACTCTATGCTTGAGAAGACGTGTTGTGCTTTGGCTTGGGCTGCTAAGCGTTTGCGCCAGTACATGATAAATCATACAACTTGGTTGATATCCAGAATGGATCCGATTAAGTATATCTTTGAGAAGCCTGCTTTAACTGGGAGAATTGCCCGTTGGCAGATGTTGTTGTCCGAGTATGATATTGAGTATCGAGCTCAAAAAGCTATCAAAGGTAGTATCTTGGCTGACCATTTAGCGCACCAGCCGACCGAAGATCATCAGTCTGTTCAGTATGACTTCCCTGATGAGGAAATTCTGTATTTGAAGATGAAAGATTGCGATGAGCCTACACTTGATGAAGGTCCGGAACCTGGTTCCAGATGGACGATGGTGTTTGATGGCGCTGTTAATCAATATGGAAACGGAATTGGGGCAGTGATCATTACTCCTCAAGGTTCACACATTCCGTTTACAGCAAGGCTAACTTTCAAATGCACGAATAATATGGCGGAGTATGAAGCTTGTATTATGGGACTTGAAAAATGCATTGATTTGAGAATCAAGTATCTTAATGTGTATGGTGATTCGGCCCTGGTTGTTAATCAGATCAAGGGAGAATGGGAGACGAATCAACCTGGTCTCATCCCATACAGAGATTACGCAAGGAGAATTTCAACATTCTTCACAGAAGTTGAATTTTATCACATTCCTCGAGAGGATAATCGGATGGCAGATGCTCTTGCTACGCTGGCTTCCATGATTGTGGTCAGATGGTGGAATGATGTCCCCAATATTACTGTGATGCGCTTGGACAGACCAGCTCACATATTTGCAATCGAAGAAGTGAAAGATGACAAGCCTTGGTATTTTGATATCAAGAATTTCCTCCAGAACCAGGTCTACCCGCCTGGGGCATCTGTGAAAGATAGGAAAACTTTGAGAAGGTTGTCAGGCAGTTTCTACCTCAGTGGTGAAGTGCTGTATAAAAGAAATTTTGATATGGTTTTGCTCAGATGCGTGGACAGACATGAAGCAAACCTATTGATGACTGAGGTCCATGAGGGTTCATTTGGTACTCATTCCAATGGACATGCCATGGCTAAGAAGATGTTAAGAGCAGGCTACTATTGGCTGACAATGGAGTCTGACTGTTGCAAGTATGTGAAGAAATGTCACAAGTGTCAAATTTATGCGGATAAGATTCATATTCCTCCGACACTCCTGAATGTGATTTCATCACCATGGCCTTTCTCTATGTGGGGAATCGACATGATCGGCATGATTGAGCCGAAAGCGTCCAACGGACACCGGTTTATTCTCGTAGCAATTGATTACTTCACCAAATGGGTTGAAGCCGCTTCGTACGCGAATGTAACCAGGCAGGTGGTTGTGAAGTTTATCAAGAACCAGCTGATTTTCCGTTACGGTGTGCCAGAGAGGATCATTACTGATAATGGATCTAATCTGAATAATAAGATGATGGATGAGTTGTGCGCTGAATTCAAGATTGCACACCATAATTCCTCTCCCTACAGACCTAAGATGAATGGGGCTGTTGAAGCTGCTAATAAGAACATCAAGAAGATTATCCAGAAGATGACTGTCACGTACAAAGATTGGCATGAGATGCTGCCATTTGCTTTGCATGGATATCGTACGTCTGTACGCACTTCAACAGGGGCAACCCATTTCTCTCTTGTTTACGGCATGGAAGCTGTTCTCCCAGTAGAGGTGGAGATCCCATCAATGAGAGTCTTGATGGAAGCCAAGTTGACTGATGCTGAATGGATTCAGAGTCGTTATGACAAATTGAATTTAATTGAAGAGAAGCGATTAACTGCCATGTGTCATGGTCAGTTGTATCAGCAGAGAATGAAGAAAGCATTCGATAAGAAGGTCAAGCCTCGTGTGTTCCGAGAAGGTGACCTCGTGCTCAAGAAAGTCTTGTCTTTCGCGCCCGATTCCAGGGGCAAGTGGACTCCAAATTACGAGGGTCCATATGTTGTTAAGAGAGCCTTTTCAGGCGGAGCTTTGATGCTTACAACAATGGATGGGGAGGATTTCACTCGTCCTGTGAATTCAGATGCAGTCAAGAGATACTTTGCCTAGAAAAAAAAAGTATATGCAAATGAAAAAACAGAATAGCTCGCTAAGTTGAAAACCCGAAAGGGCGGCTTAGGCAAAAATGAGCGTCTCGGTGGAAAACCTGCAAGGGTAATCCAGGCAAAAATTAGAGACTTGAAAAAAGAGAATATTTGCATCCCGCTAGATTGAGTACCTCACCCTGGGGCAATCTAGGCAAAAATTAGGGATTTGGCAAGTAACTGCATCCTGACAAGACTTTCTGTTCACCAGCTGTCATTTCGTCAGAGGATTCTCGATTCGTCGTCAACTGAAGCTTCGAATACATCGAGATTCAAATTGGTAGAGAAAGGATCATTATGTTCAATGAATCCCTCTTCCAATATATATCACTGATTTCAAATTTGTACAGATCTATGGAGTCTTGCCATTTGCAGGCTACCATTCCATCAAATGAATTTGAGCTTTTTATCCAATTATTTGCACTCTTATTTGTTTCAATTCAACAAATGTTTTGCATGTTTTAATTGATAAAATATCATTGTTTTTAAACAAATCAAATTTTCCAAAATTGTTGTTTTAAACAAAGTGAATATTCACAAGGTTGAAAGGATACTCAAGAATATCTCAGTGCTCTCCCAAGGGTGGCATGATCTCCAACAGGTAAGACATTTGGTTCATATTCCTGGCTTGGTTGTATCTTCTTTCTCCAGATCTTGTGATGGGGTTGTTCCCCAACATAGTTGCAAACAGAGTGTTGTTGAAGACTCAGTTTTCTCCAGCAGCAGTTTTCCCCAATAGAGTTGCTTTTGCAGTTGGATTCTACTTGGATGATGTTATTCTTCTCCAATGGGTTGTTCCCCGGAGTTGTTTGGAGTTGCAGAGCTTTTTGTTTCTCAGTTGATGCTGAGATCCCCTGCGGATCTTCGAGATTTTCTCTGGTTTCCCAACAGATTCGTCTTGGTGGCTGTTTTGCCCGTTGTGACTTTCTGTACCCTGATTGGGTTGTTTGCTGACCCATCACTCAGAGATTTGGTGTACCCTAATATCTCTAATCCTCCGCTTCTCCAGCAGTACCCGCAGATCTATGCTTTATGGCATATAGATCTCCGCAGATTGACTCTCCAGTTGGTTCTCCCCTGGAAGTATAATACCGGGCGTTTGATTCCTGGACCTGTTTGAGTTAGATATGTCTGTTTTGTCAGCATTCATCAAACATAAATCATGCATATTCATGCATATTCATAAACATTCAGATATTCATGTTGCATTTCTCGCCATGTATCTTTTGTTGATTATTCCTTGCTATGGTGGTGAAGATCCCTAATAGATCTCCCCTGGCAGATGTCGGGTGTTAAAATCTCTCCATATAGAGTCAGCCCCATAAGCAGAAAGTGTCTGTTATCTTTCCTTCTGCAGTTCCCCACTGAGATATATCCTCGTGGATGACGGTTTCTTCCGTTTCCTCCCAACATATATATTGGGATGGATTTTCCTATGTGAGTTACATTCTCATTAGGACGTCTCTTGGTTCAGTCTGTCTTTTTCGGATTATTCCCGAATTGGCAATTTGTCAACTGTCTTATGCTTCCCAGTGGGTTGTTCCCCAGCGGAGTTTTTTCGGGCCTCTACCCTTATACCGGTAGTTGTAAGTCCTATTTTCCTCGCCCTTTTGATGGAATTGGTGGTTATATACCTTTTATTCCTCGGCAAGAATTGTTGGTTTTCTACCTAGTAGTCGGTAGTCGTAAATCCTATTTTTCTTACTCTCCAACAGAGTTTGTGATTTGTTATAAACCTTATTTTTGGTTTCCCGTGCGGATTTGTGATTTGTTCTATCCCCACGCAGAGTTTTTTTTGGTCTTCTACCCAGTATTCGGTAGATGTAAACCCTAATTCATATTTATCCCCACCAGAGTATGGCTATTACCTCATATTCGGTAGTTGTAAGTCCTATCTCTTTTCCCCTAACAGAGGTAACCTTTGTGGTTCGTCCTGATTATAAGTGGATTTCTGTTGTTGTGGTTTCATCCCTAACAGAGTTGGTGTCTCCCTGTGGTGATTTCTATCCCCAGTTGAGTTTGTGGTCTCCTACCCCGTATTCGGTAGTTGTAAATCCCAAGTGTTGATGTTTCTCCCTAGCGGAGTTTGTGCCTTGTGGTACAGTTGGATAATTGCCGGATGCTTGCAATTTATCCCCAGCGGGTCCCTTCACCGTTTGTCAGTGATTGCGTTCCCCGGGTAGTTGATTGTCATCAATATATCCCCAGCTTGTCGTTGTGGATAATTGCTGTTTATGCAATTCATCCCCGGATCATTGATCCTCACCAGTGAATCCTCAGCAGATCGCCTTTCATTTACCCTCTTGTTGGTAATGTCTGTTGCTCCTTTTGATTGGTCATCATTATATACCTAGTTTGGTATCCCGATGCTTTTCTTTTCGGTTGATTTATCCTTTATTAACCCAGTAACCGGTTGTGGATAATCTTCCATGCGAGTATGTTATTCACGGTCTGCCGGTAATGAATAATATGTCTCATGCACTCTTCAGTCGAAGCCTTTTTGTGTTTCCCTAGTTGAGTAAGATTCGTTGTTTCCCTTTGCGGAGTCGAATATTCTTTGTTGTTGGATAATTGCCGGATGCTTGCAATTTATCCCTTTGAGTTGTCTTTCGTTTACCCGGATGCTTGGTAGCGATTATCTCTCTTTTTGGTTAGTCACCTATTATATACTTCGGTATCTCTGGTGTCTTTTCCTTTCGAGTCTATTGTTCACGGTCTGCCGGTAATGAATAATATATCTCATGCACTCTTCAGTCGAAGCCTTTTGTGTTTCCCTGGTCGAGTAAGTTTCGTTATTTCCCTTTTGCGGAATCGAATATTCTGTGTTGATTGGATAATTGTCGGATGCTTGCAATTTATCCCTTTGAGTTGTCTTTCGTTTACCCGGATGCTTGGTATCGATTGTCTCTCCTTTTGGTTAGTCACCTATTATATACTTTGGTATCTCTGGTGTCTTTTCCTTTCGAGTATATTATTCACGGTCTGCCGGTAATGAATAATATGTCTCATGCGCTCTTTAGTTGGAATCCTTTGTTGATTTTCCCCAGCTGAGCAAGATTCGTTTTCTTTGTAGAATCGAATATCCATCCTCTAACCAGTTTGTGTTTCGGATGATAAGTGTTTTGGCATATATACCAATTCACGTTTTTGGTAGATCACCTATTATATACTTCGGTATCTCTGGTGTTTCTTACCATGCGAGTTTATTATCTACGTTCCGACGGTAATAGATAATATATCTCATGCGAGTTTTCTTATCCACGGTCTGCCGGTAATGGATATTATATCTCATGCACTCTTTGGGTTTGTGTCCCCAGTTGAGTAAGGTTTGTTTTCCCGTTGTGGATTCGAATGTCCATCCTGTAAGTCGATTCGCTTTTTCAAGCCCTTCTTTCGGATGATGAGTGTTTTGGCATATATACCAATCCACGCTTTGGTCGGTCACCTATTATATACCTCGGTATCCCTGGTGTTCCTTCCTTTCTGCTCCCTATTATGACCTCGGTCCCTTGTGGAGTCAGATTTTCCTGAGTTTATTTACCTTTTTCAGGTCTTTCTCAGATGTTTGGTTGATTGATATCTCTCACCCTTATACCGGTCTTAGATATTCATTCTTCCTGAGTTTGTTACCCTTATACCGGTAACATCTCACTTCTTTGGTGCTTCCTCAGTGGAGTTTCCTGTTACTTCTTCCCCGGAGTCAGCTTGTGTCTCTCCAATGGATGTTTTTCCTTTGGAATTTTCTTTTCCCCAGTGTGAGTCCTTCACTCCCCAGTGAGGCCTCCAGTCTGATTTCTGTTTCCCTAATCAGAGTCGTGTCTTGTTCACGCTGTGTCAGTTTTGTTTTTCCCCAACTTGAAGTCGTGTCCTGCTCACGCATTCTTTTTCTTTTACTATCCCCAACAAGAGCCTTGTTAGAGTCTCTGTTCCTGGTGAGTGTAATACTCCGATGGATCGTCTTTTCTTCTGTGTGAATCATACTCCCCACAGAATTTGTGTCTTTTGCATACATGCATTTGCATCATGAGGTCTCTTAGGGACCAAAATTTGTCTCATTACTGTTATTTAAGCCCATTCTACCGCGTCGAGATGAAGATTTCTAAACTTCACTTCTCCGGCTAGAATGACCTTAAATAGGGGCATCTGTAAGACCCCAATTTTGTCCCTAAGATCCCTCATGGCATCATATCATATCATATCATTGCCTCAAGGATCTTTGTGCACCTTTGCTTCCCTCCTAGTGGGTGGGTTGTCTTGTGAGTGTGGTTATTGATCACCAAGCATGTTTTGCATTTGTATATCATTGCTTTTCATCTGTCTATTAACCAAAGGTACAAAATATTGTCATCTAACCATGTTACTTGCAAATGAAGCAAATTAGGTCAAATCAGCCAAAGTCAGTCATTGAGATAGATGGTGGCCATTCTTGAAGAATTTGGGCACCATGATCATTCATCAAGAGTTCATATGATTTGTGACATCATTTTGAATCAAGATATCAAGTGGTAGGGGCTTGGAATTCATCAGAACATGGTTCAGTCAGCCAAAACCCTAGCAAAGTCAACTGAAGTCAACCTTGGTCAACTGTGCATTTAATCAGTGATTTGATGGTGGGAATTGGTCTGAGAGGTCTCATTCATGTCCATATAAGCCTCATATAACATGTCAAACATCCACAGTGAAGAATTTGAAGTCAGACAAGAAATTTCCAAAAATAGAAAGTTGACCTGTAATTGGAATTTGCCAAAAATAGGAAGTTCTTCTCCTCCAAATTACATCATCATACAAGCTTCAAATGAATTTTTGTCCAACATGAAAGTTGAAGATCTTGTTCTCCCATTTCCAAAAAGTCCAAGAACACTCATTTCTCATGTGTGGTTGGCAAGTTATGATCAAATCATTCTCAAATATTTTTGAACTTCAAAGTGGCATATCTTCCAAACCATTTGGCCAAATTGAGTGAGATTTTTTGCTACAAGTCATATTTGATGTGCTCTATCCAAATCTTTCATCACAATTCACCAAAACTCAACCAATCAAAATGGCATTTTTTTTAGTTGACTTGAATTAAAAAGGAAAGGTAAAAAAGTTGACTTTCAAAATAGCCATTTGCTACACTTTCTACCAATTGAACTTGACTAAAAACCACATTTTGGATGTGCTTTGGGCCCAAATTCGCACTGTAGAACCATGCCCTTGCCACTTAAGTGAAATTCATCAATTAACCAAAAACACTCCTTTAAGCTAAATTGGATTACCACTTCATTAACCAGGGTTATGCAATACTAAACAGGATATATATTGCACATATTTCTGCAGAGAAGCCCTAGCCACACTTTGCCAAAACAGACCAAAATTCATTTCCTCTCAAAATTCTCATTCTTCATCTTGAACTTTTTTTTTTCTAAAAATCTTCATAGAACTCATGCTTCTGTGCTTTGGTTCATCATCTACCAACCTTTTGGAAGCCATTGCAAGCACCATTTCATAACCGTAAGCAAGGAATATCACTGTTGCATTGAAGCTACATCCATGGCAGCTTTGTGGTTGAGATAAATCGTGCCAGCTGGGCTTCAAGTCTTGTTTCCATTCATCAATACAAACCTTCAGGAGCTTCTGTTTCAACATAACACAACCAAGGAACCACGAATCAACACAGTTCTGCAAATCTGGTACCTTTAGTTGCTTACAGTTCTTTAAGAACTTGCTTTGCTTTGCTTAATAGCAATTTGCATTGAGGTATAACTTCTTATCTTCATGTAGTCTGGAAGACCTGGCCTGTTACTTGGCCAGGCAACTGTCTGAAGTCCTCCTTAAGAGGCAATGCTTGTGTGTGTTTACATTTGTCCCAAGCAGGAAAAGTCCTTTGAATAAGGCAATTGGTAGAACCCAAGAGATATGCAACCTATCTCCTACTATTCTGTGTGTCACTCACCTTGCTCACACCACATGTGTTGATGCATAGTGAGTAAAAACCCAAGATCTATCGAGTCAATAATCTGTGGAGAGAGTTCCTACTTTCTGAACTCCCACACCTTCTGATATTCGAATGCTCTCCCAGGCCAGGGATAAGAGCAATGAGGCACACCCCTCATATCTTTTCATCTGCTTCACCTTAGCCCCTCAATGGCAAGGTTAAGAGCACCATTAACCCTATTCCAGTTGGCTTCAATGCCTAACCCTTTGTGTGAGCCTGATTGTTTGGTTATAGTGTGTGCTGAATGACTTTAATTGATTGATTGCTTACCTCATATACACATGTCTGCTTGCATGCTTTGTGCATTTATCATCATCAATTACTCATTAGTGCATGATCATTTCATTTGTCTCTGTGACATATCTTTGTTGTTTGCCCATTGAGGACGATTGTAAGACCATCCATTGGCCATTGTTCCTATGATATGGAAGTGAGTATAAGACCATCTCATTGGCCACTCATCTTCTCTTTGCTTGATGCATTTGCATTTGTTGTATGTGAGGATGTAATTGTAAGTCCCTGCAAGTTGGCCTTTGCTTTCCTATGATCATATGTTGGATATTGGTATAAGTCCAGATAGATTGGCATCCGGTATCCACTTTTTATTCCTTTGTTGAGGAGATCGATATAAGTCCATAGAGTGGCCTCTGATATCCAGTTCTGTTTTAGGAGATTGGTATAAGTCCAGTAATTGGCATCCGGTATCCGCTTTGTTGACTTTCCTCTTTTGCTTTGCTTGTTTGTTATTGCTCATTGCCTATTCCAAAGGACACACTTGAGTCATCTTCTATATGATTTCAAGAGGTGAACCTTCTAGGAAGTTTTACACTCCATTTTCATCCATTCATCCCATTTTGTCCTAAACCTTTTCACACATTAGTTTCAAAACTTGAGATAAATATTGTGCAAACATCTTCATGCTTTCAAATTAAAAACCTGGACCCCAAGTCCTTGACTTTTTCAAACTCCATTTCATAATACTTCTTTTGAATCAATCTTAATCATACTTTGACCCTCCTTTTGTGAATAATCATAATCAATTAACTTCACCCATTCAAGTTGTTTTGTGGCTTTGTCCATTCTTGTTAAGTTTTCATACATTAGCCATAGGTTTGATTTATCCTAGTTGGTTGATGTCAATCTCACCTATTTGTCCTTAGTTGATTGAATTGTAAGTCTTCCTTGCTTATTATAGGGTTAACCCCTCACTAGCAAGTTGAAGCTTTTCTCACATGGTGGACTTGTTGTTTGTATAAGGTTGAGTTTTCTCCCGTGGATAACGTAAGACCTTAGGGCTTGTGTTTAAAATTGAATCCACTAACTTTTGGAAATCTTTTAGCCGAACTACGGCGTTTTGATCCTTACCTTTGATGGAAGGTACGTAGGCAACGGGTTCATCCGTTCGAACACAAAAATAATAAAAATTGTATATTCTTTTCTCATCATCCCAATCATGTTTGCACAATACTATGTCATAACAAATAACAATTTTCAAACAACAAGTGTGAAAAGGGCTCCCTAGGAGTACCTAGGACGTAGTGGGTGCCTAACACCTTCCCATTGCGTAATTTACCCCTTACCCAGACTCTCTGATCTTTTAATTAGTTTTCTACGCGTAAAACTTCTTAGGCTTTTGTTCGCTTTTTAGCCAGTCCTTTGGATAAATAAAAGTGCGGTGGCGACTCGAATTCATTGTATGCTTTGCTTATGGTTTGATCAATAAATCATATAGCGATGAATACACCGCTACAACAAGGATGATGTACATCATCCCAGCTTTCCAATGATGTATGGATCGTGTATTTTGGTTATGTTTTGGTTGTCAGCAATTTTGGCCGAAAAACACAAGCTCACCGGAGAAGAAGGTGGCTCCGGTGGCCGTCCCATTGCCAGTTTGAATCTGGATCGTTGGATTGAGTTTCCCAGATCTAATCCTGGCCTTCGCTTGTTATGACTTTCATTTATTCATTGTGTTATGCGTGGACTTGGACCTATGGTGGAAGCGCGCTTCTGGAGCGTATGATCTGCCAGCTCAATTAATGAGCTCAGATCTAACGCTCCTGGTTTTTTTTTGAATTTCCAATTTTTTGATTTAATTTCTTTTATTTCCATTATTTTCAAAAATCAATATCTTCTTCATTTTTAATCCAAAAAATATGGGACCAATTGCATTGTTCTCCAAATAATTTCTAGTTTCTATGTTTGATTTTTAATATTTTTTATTTCATCATTTGATATTTTTTGTGAATTTTCTCTTTTTTGGTTATTTTTAATTCATTTTAAATAGTTTTTGATATTCAAAAAATACAAAAATATTTTCCTAACCTATTTAAATGATGATAGATCTATGAAAAATATTTTCATCAATTTTTTTAATTGATTTGAGATTTATTTGAGATTTTTGTTCAATTAGGTTATTTTTATTCATTTTTAATTGATAAAAAATAATTTCTGACTTTTAAAAATGCTGAAATTTTTTGTTAAACTTAGTTTGACCTTGTTGAACTTGGGATAAATCACTTGGACCTTTCAAGGTTAATTTGAAGTGATTTTGAAGGTTGACCTTTCTTTTATTTTTAATTCAAGTTTATTTTAATATTGAAAATACCAAAAATATTTTGCTTATTGTTTGACCTCCAATCTTCATCTCATTTCTGATTTCTCATTGTTTGACTTTGACTTTCAATGTCATTTGGTCATTACATATGGATTGGTACATCTTATTTCACCTTATACATTTTGATCTTTCCATTTCCTTATCCATTCTTCATCTCCTTCTTCTTCTTCTTCTTTCTTTTTGATCAATGAGTTGAAGGTTGATAAGTTAGCATTGATTAGGGAGACTTAATCTTCTTTGATTCAAATCTAATTCATCTTGATCAATTGATCAAGTGAATGGCTTTGCATTAAGGATAGGTTGTTTTCTAAATCATGCAAAAGGCTTAAACCAATAC
This sequence comes from Lathyrus oleraceus, assembly GCF_024323335.1. Taxonomy (NCBI): domain Eukaryota; kingdom Viridiplantae; phylum Streptophyta; class Magnoliopsida; order Fabales; family Fabaceae; genus Lathyrus; species Lathyrus oleraceus. The sequence goes on along the minus strand of NC_066585.1, from coordinate 171,707,858 downwards.
AAGATCAATCCTCTTTTTTTTCTCTTTTGGCATGGCAAGTTGTTGGAACTTGGTTCACTAATCAAGACTTCTAACTTGTGTTGTTGCCTATATTATTATTGACTGGCCTCAGATAGTTGTGACTTCTACATAAGTCCAATTACGATTGCTTAACATAGCGCTAAATTTGTCTTATGGCACACTAACTACTAACACTAACCATTAACCATTAACATTTACTTTTTGCTCTTTACTTTTATGCAATTTACTATTATTGCACATATTATCCATTTGCTTTTCTCTTTGCTCACTTGAGCACATGTTTATGTTAATGACATTTGCCTTTTGCTCACTTGAGCACATAATTGTATATATACTATTGTGTTTGTGTTTTGTCTTGTTTGTTGTGAACCAAATGCAAAGAATTGGACAAATGGACTTAGACCTTAGGATCTTCCCTATGCAAATTTGGAGTCAAAGAGAAACTAGGCATTGGGCCTTTAGAGTGCTATAAAAAGTCAAAGAGCAACTAGGCATTGAGCCTTTAGAATGCTTAAGCTTGAAGATGAACATTGAAAGGACCATATTCTAAACTCCCTCTTGTCCATCCTTTGATTGTATTATAGAACCTTTTGATGTGTGTTTTCTTGTGCTAGGAGTTCCAACTTGAGCTTAATTGAGGAACCATTACCATGAGCTTCCAAAAGAGAGAGATCCAAGATGCATTGAGAAGTTTTTCCAAGTTCATTTGACTGTTGATTGCTTGAGTTTATGCTTTGTGTGATTGCTTATTCCAAAGGATGGGAGCTACTTGGATCATCAATATGATCTCAAGAGAGGGACTCCATTGTGGTTTTGTTTCTTTATCCCTCACCTTCTTGCTTTACTTAGGACTTAGCCATTCTTCTTCTTCCCTCCACTCTAACCCAAGCCAAAAATTTTGTGCAAACATTTAACCATTGTTTTCAAACATTAGAAACCTAAGCCTTATGCTTTTGATTTTCAAACCTTCTTTTCATAACACTTATTTGGAATTGAACTTCTAAGTCAACTTTGACCATTTTGTATATACTTCTAATTGGTAAATATAACCCATTCAAATGTCTTTTTTGTGGTTTCAATGGCCACTTTCTTAATCAAATTTTCCATGACCTTTAGCTATTAGGTTTGAGTTATCCTTGAGGTAGATGTAATACTCACTTATATCCTTAGTGATGGACAATGAGTCTTCCATGCTTATTATAGGGTTAACCCCTCACTAGCATGTTGAAGCTATCCTCACATGGTGGATTTGTGATTTTTAGGTTGAGTTTTCTCCCTTGGATAACAAAAGACCTTAAGGCTTTTGGACCAATCAATTCACCGACTCATTTTGAGATTTTTACCCCGAACTACGAGGTTTTGATCCTACCTTTTTAAGATGGTACGTAGGTAATGGATTTTATCCATCCAAACACAAAATGTAAATAAACTTGTATATTCTCCTCTCATCTCTTCAATCATGTTTGCACAAACAAAGTTTCACAAAAAAAAAACAATAACAACCTTTACAACAAGTGTGAAAAGGGCTCCCTAGGAGTACCTAGGATGTTTTGGGTGCCTAACACCTTCCCATTACATAACCAACCCCCTTACCCAGATCTCTGTTTCACTTTTACTAGTTTTTGTTAAAACTTTTAGGTTTTTGTTCGCTTTCTAACCATTCCTTTGGATAAATAGAAGTGCGGTGGCGACTCGACTTGTATGATTTACCTTGGATTTAGTCAATATTTCTAATGGTAACGAATACCCCGCTACAGTCCCCACTAAGAAGAGATTGGTTTAAATACCGGTAGGAGGCAAAGGAGATGGAGACCGTGCAGAACCTTCTGATACGTCTACTCATCATGGATCCAAAATTGGAGATGACCAGTATGATGCATTCTATATGCCTGATCAACCAAAACCTAAGATATTTCCCGATCCTGCTGCAGATAGGCTCCGTGCCCTGGAAAAGAAGATCAAAGCTATATAAGGAAACAATATCTTTGGTGCTTCTGCCATGAACATGCGTTTGGTATCGAATTTAGTCATCCCGGCTAAATTTAAAACTCCTGATTTCGAGAAATACAAAGGACAGACTTGTCCAAGAAGCCATCTGGTAATGTACTTCAGTAAAATGGCTGCTCATACCGAAAACGACAAACTACTCGTACACTATTTCCAAGACAGTCTGAGTGGAGCATCTCTGAGATGGTACATGAGCTTAGAACAGGAGCGGATTCAAAGTTGGGAGGATTTGGCTAACGCGTTTATCCGTCAGTACAAATATAACTTAGATATGGAACCCGACTGAATGCAGTTGCAAGGGATGGCTATGAAGGAGAGTGAGTCATTCAAAGAATACGCCTAGCGGTGGAGAGAGTTGGCTGCTCAGGTAGAGCCACCATTGTCTGAGAAGGAAATGACCGGGATATTTGTGGACACCTTGAAGGACCCATTCTTTGATCGATTAGTGAGTAGTGCAGCATCTGACTTCGCACATCTAGTCACAATTGGAGACCGCATAGAGAAGGGGTTAAGGGATGGAAAGATTCCAGGAGCAGTGACAGCACCTAGCACACCAAAGAGGTATTCTGGAGGCTTCCCAAAGAAAAGAGAAGGTGAAACAAACGCCATATCCAGGAACTATAAAGGGAAGCAACAAGCTTCACATGGTCAATTCGCCGTCGTGGTACCTATACCCTATCAACAGCCAATGCAGCAACAACAAATGTATCAATCACAACATCATCAACATCATCATCAGTAAAATACCGCACCGCCAAGACAATTCAAGCCAAGACCTCCAAGAAGGCAACTTGATCCCCTACCAGTACCTTATAGTCAGATATTCCCATATCTGCAAAAGGAGGGCCTTCTAACATTGAGGGAGTTAAAACCATTTGTTTTTCCATATCCACCTGGATACGACGTTAATGCCCATTGCGAGTTTCACATGGGAGCATCTGGTCACACCTTGGAAAATTGTTTCGCATTTCAGAATCGGATACAAGACTTGATCGAAGCCAAGGCCGTTTCTTTCACTCCGAGACGCCCGAATGTGAACACCAACCCTATGCTGACGCATAAGGATGCTCCCGTCAGTGCCATTGAGGAGAGTGATCAAGGCAAATTGATTCGTAAAGTCGAAGAGATTCAAACCCCTATCACCATGATAGGAGCACAATTGCTGAAGAGTGGTCTGATCCCGGAAGAGCTGGTTGAGGAAGAGAACAATGAAGAGTTGAAGAGTTTTATACAACAAATGCTGGATCGAGGTGAGTTACAGATAAATTACCGTGTTAAGGTCAAGCGTCAGGAAGAGATGGCCGTGGTGGACATCCCCTATGATGAAGTTAAAGTAGAAATACCTATAAGCCCGTTGGTGATAGAGTTTCCATCACCATTCGAATATAAAGATGAGAAGGCAGTCCCATGGATATATCAGCCCAGAGCTTCTAAGCAGAGGCAGGAAGATCAACCTTTGATGATCAACGAACCAAATGTCACTTCAATTATGGGGCCAGTAGGAATGACACGTAGTGGCCGAGTATTCGCACCACGAACTGCTGATATTTCTGCAAAGACAAAAGGAAAGGAAGTTGTTGTCCAGATAATCAAGAAATGCAAGACGTGCACCTGTCCCCTAAAGTTGCGGTCACTCGTGAAGAGGCTGAGGAATTTTTGAGAATAATCAAGAAGAGCGATTATAAGGTGGTGGACCAGTTAAACTAAACACCTTCCAAAATTTCCATGTTATCTCTACTGCTCAACTCAGAAGCACACAGGAATTCGCTGTTGAAGGTATTGAGCACCGCTCATATCACGAAGGATATAACAATAGAAGAGTTTGATGATGTAATAGCTTGTGTGACCACTGGGAATTTCTTGGGTTTTAATGATGATGAACTACCGATTAAAGGAAAGAACCATAACAAGGCTCTCCACATCTCTTTGAAATGCATAGATACTATATTGTCAAGGGTGTTGGTAGACACAGGTTCCTCATTGAACGTCATGCCAAAGACAACTTTGATAAAGCTGCCAATAGAAGGGGTAAGTATGAAACCTAGCACCCTAATCGTAAAGGCATTTGATGGCTCAAGGCGAGCAGTGATAGGAGAGGTTGACTTACCAACCAAGATAGGTCCAACTATTTTCAATATCACATTCCAGGTCATGGACATACATCCTGGTTACAGTTACCTACTTGGGAGACCCTGGATTCACTCCGCAGGTGCTGTCACCTCTACTCTGCATCAAAAACTAAAATTCATTACAAATGACAAGATGATTGTGGTTGGAGGAGAAGAAGATATTTTGGTTAGTCACTTGACATCTTTCCGATATATCGAGGTGGATGGTGAAATCACTAAGACATCATTCCAATCCTTGGAAGTGGTAAACATGATGGCCATCCAACAGACCTTGGAGGTCCCGAAATCAGGACCATCCATGGTCTCGTGGCAAGGAGCTAAAGCTGTTATGGAAAGTGAAGATGCTCAAGACTGGGGCAAAGTGGTGGAAGTGAAAGAGAAACGAGATAAGTTTGGCCTGGGGTATGACCCATCATCACACAAAGCCGGTAACCAATCTGACAAAGAGAAGATTCCTTCTGTGGAGAAAACGTTCACCAGCGCTGGCCACATCTTTGGCAAGCAGGTGGCAATGATCAGTGAAGAAGACCGCAAGGAGGGGGTGCCCAGCTGGATGCGTCAAGTCGCACCTAATGAAGAACTAACAAACTGGAAGGCTGTGGAAGTTCCCCAAATATTTCAAAAGTAATTTTATCATTTTTAGACAAAACCTTGTGCTCTGCCCAAGGCACAGTGGCATGTTGTAGGGCCTCCTTTATCTTTTTCAAGAGTTTTTATCATTAATGAAATGACGTTTTGCATTCAAATTTTTGTTCCTTTTATTTCGTTTTGATCTATTTACAAAAATGGCAATTAATTTTTATGCACGCACTTTCTAAAATAAACTGCATAAATCATAACATGCAGAAACACCACCGAGACCGTTGATAACGACACTGCTATGGTCCAATATGACTTTGATTTTCCAATCTACCAAGCTGAAGACGAAGTGGGGGAAGACTGTGAACTCCCTGAAGAGTTGGCCAGATTACTCAGACAAGAAGAAAAGGTCATTCAACCACACCAGAAAGACGTTGAAGTTATCAATCTGGGAACAGAAGAAGATAAGAGAGAAGTAAGGGTAGGCGCATCGCTTCAAGATACAGTGAAGACAAGACTGATAGAGCTCCTCCACGAATATGACGATGTGTTTGCTTGGTCATACCAAGACATGTCCGGATTAGACACTGACATCGTGACCCACAAGCTTCCCCTTAAAGAAGAATGCCCTGCTGTCAAACAAAAGCTAAGAAGGACGCGACCTGATGTGCCTCTCAAGATCAGAGAAGAGGTGAGAAAGCAATCTGACGTTGGTTTCTTGGAAGTCTCAAAGTACCCACAATGGGTTTCTAACATTGTACCAGTACCGAAGAAAGATGGAAAAGTCCGCATGTGCGTAGACTACCGAGACTTAAACAGAGCCAGTCCCAAAGACGATTTCCCATTACCTCACATTGATGTATTGGTGGATAACACAACTCAGTTCTCCGTGTTTTCCTTTATGGATGGTTTCTCTGGATACAACCAAATTAAAATGGATCCCGAGGACATGGAGAAGACCACGTTCATTACCCCTTGGGGAACCTTTTGTTACAAAGTAATGTCGTTTGGGTTAAAGAACGATGGGGCAACATATCAACGTGCCATGGTGACTCTCTTTCACGACATGATTCATGAAGAGATTGAGGTGTATGTCGATGACATGATTGCCAAATCCCATACAGGAGAAGAGCACATCACCAACCTGGAGAAACTATTCGCTCGTTTGAGGAAGTTTAGGTTGAGACTTAATCCTAATAAATGCACATTTGGGGTTCGATCTGGGAAGCTTTTAGGCTTTATTGTAAGCCAAAAGGGAATTGAAGTAGATCCTGACAAGGTTCGAGCCATTCAGAACATGCCTGCACTAAAGACTGAAAAAGAGGTTCGTGGTTTTTTGGGAAGACTAAATTATATCGCCAGGTTTATCTCTCACCTTACTGCAACATGCAAACCAATATTCAAGCTTCTGAGGAAGAATCAAGGCATGGAGTGGAATGAGGACTGTCAAATAGCCTTCGATAAAATCAAAGAATACTTGCAAGAGCCACTGATTCTAATGCCCCCTGCCGAAGGGAGGCCTCTCATCATGTATCTGACCGTGCTCGATGAGTCCATGGGTTGTGTATTGGGACAACAAATGAGACAGGTAGAAAAGAGCATGCCATCTATTATCTGAGCAAGAAATTTAATGATTGTGAGACCAGATATTCATTACTCGAGAAGACTTGTTGTGCACTCGCATGGGCTGCTAAGCGTCTCAGGCAATACATGCTAACTCACACGACTTGGTTGGTATCTAAAATGGATCCCATCAAGTACATATTCGAGAAACCAGCTCTCACTGGTAGAATTGCCCGATGGCAGATGTTGTTGTCAGAATACGATATCCAATATGTCGCGCAAAAGGCGATCAAAGGAAGCATATTAGCATATCATCTGGCTCACCAACCGCTGGAGGAATACCAATCTTTGAAGTTCGACTTCCCAGATGAGAACATCATGGCTGTTAAGGATGTTGAAGACTCCGAACTAGAGGAAAGTCTGAAGCCAAGAGCAGGTTGGACGCTCATGTTTGATGGTGCCTCAAATGCAATAGGCCATGGAATTGGGGCAGTGTTGATGTCTCCCAAGAATTTCCATCTACCATTCACTACAAAGCTCTGTTTTACCTGCACAAACAACATGGTCGAATATGAAGCTTGCATACTAGGGTTGGAAGAAGCTATTGAGTTGAAGATCAAGATACTAGAAGTATTCGGGGACTCCGCTCTAGTCATACATCAAATCAGAGGCGATTGGGAAATAAGACATCCTAACCTAATTCCATACCGGGATTATGTGCTGAAGCTACTCCCAAAGTTCGACGAAATCACTTTCTCTCACATTCCTCGAGAAGAGAATCAGATGGCAGATGCCTTAGAAACTCTGGCCTCCATGTATAAATTGATATGGCCCAACCATCAGCCTCATATTGAAATTAGGTGTTTTGATGAACCTGTTCATTTCCTGACGACAACAGAAGAGCCAGATGGTAAACCCTGGTTCTTTGATATCAAACAGTATCTGGAAAAGAGGGAATATCCGGCAGAGGCTTCCAGCCTTGACAAAAGGACCCTCCGGAGGTTGGCATCAAAGTTCCTCTTGAATGGAGAGGTATTGTACAAGCAAAACTATGACATGGTTTTGTTGAGGTATGTGGACAAACACGAAGCGGATCAGCTTATGAGGGACATACACGAAGGGTCTTCCGGTACGCACGCCAATGGGCACGCCATGGAAAAGAAAATTCTAAGGGCAGGTTACTACTGGTTTACGATGGAAACCGATTGTTATCATTACACCAGAACATACCATAAGTGCCAAATCTATGCTGACAAAATACATGTACTGCCTACCCCGTTGAATGTCATAGCATCACCTTGGCCTTTCTCTATGTGGGGCATTAACATGATTGGAATGATAGAACCCAAAGCGTCAAATGGACACAGATTTATCTTGGTGGCCATAGATTATTTTACCAAATGGGTGGAAGCCGCGTCTTATGCGAATGTCACAAAGCACGTAGTCGCCCGTTTCTTGAAAAATAACATCATATGTCGATATGGGATTCCCAACAAAATCATCACTGATAATGGGTCCAATCTCAACAACAAGACCATGGATGAGTTATGCGCAACATTCAAGATCGAGCACCACAACTCATCACCCTATCGACCTAAGATGAATGGGGTTGTTGAAGCTGCAAATAAAAATATCAAGAAAATCATCCAAAAGATGGTTGTTACATACAAAGATTGGCACGAGATCTTACCTTTTGCGTTACATGGCTATCGCACGTCGATACGAACTTCAACAGGGGAACCCTTTATTCCTTGGTATACGGTATGGAAGCAGTCCTCCTTATAGAAGTAGAGATCCCTTCGATGAGAGTCCTGATGGAGGCTAAGTTAGACGAGGCGGAATGGGTTCAATCAAGGTATGACGAGCTCAACCTCATTGAGGAGAAACGCTTGAAAGCATTAGGTCACGGTCAACTCTATCAGAGGCGTCTTAAAAAGGCATTCGACAAGAAAGTTCGTCCCAGGGTGTTTCAAGAAGGAGATTTAGTGCTGAAGAAAATCTTGCCTATTCACAAAGACTCCAAAGGGAAATGGACACCAAATCATGAGGGTCCATTTGTGGTGGTTAGAGCCTTCTCTGGAGGCGCTCTGATTCTAGCTACTATGGATGGTGATGAGTTGCCGCTTCCCACCAACACTGATGTTATTAAAAAGTTCTTCGCCTAAAAAAGTGGAATAATAAAAGCCACTAAATCGAAAACCTGAAAGGGAGATTTAGGCAAAAACAAAATGGCTATCCCGGTGGATTGAAAACCCGAAAGGGCAATCCAGGCAAAAATTAGGGATAAAAAAAAAAATTGACCCGCTGAATTGAAAACCCGTAAGGGCGATTCAAGCAAAAATGGGTATCCCGATGGATCGAAAACCCGAAAAGACGGTCCAGGCAAAAGTTAGGGATTAATTCCAAGGCAAACGATTGTACTTACAAACATCTGACATACCCTCGAAGACAAAGAATCAGTCTTCCTCACTTTTCAAAAGCAAAGTGCCCGGGCTATCAAAGACATAAGGATCATAGCAGTGTGGAAACTCAATAAGAACTCAATTTTCATTGCCATTTTGTTTCTATGCACAGCAATTACCTCATTAAGGAATTGCGTCTTTATGTACAATCACCCATTTAAGGGTCAAATCAATAAAAGAGAATTTTTCTCAACAAAAGTGTACCCAAATCATTTTTTATTTTATCTGTTTGTTTGCAGAGCACTTTTTATTTTTGATAAACATCATTTTTAAAAACTATTGGAGAAAACAAAACGCATGTTTGAATAAAGTGGTAAAATTGCTTTTGAAACAGTAAGTGGACGGATCCTTTAGTCCCCAAGATTCACTCTTGTCTTTCATAAAGGTGTAGGACTGATTGCAGACGGTTATGTTCCTTTCAACTACTGATTCATATCTCTCATAAATGTACTCATGGTATAGCCAGACCGGGGCAAGGCTCCATCACATTTCCAACAGAAACATTGATAAATCATGGATGGAGTGTCGCGTGTTGAGAAGTCTGAACCTTTCAGTAACTTGGAGCAACCCAAATATATTCCCAAAAACCACCTAGTAGGGGCATTAAAACTTGATCTCCATTAATCGCCCCAATAACAAAAGTCCACACCTTTGGCATCATACCCCAAAGCAAAAAACGTCTTAACCGGGGCATGTCCAATTACCCATTTGCATTCTAACATGCATCATAGAAATCATTCATAAGTGGTCTTCCTACCAAACAGAAAATTAAAAGAAATAGTCATATCAATCATCGGCATACTCATGCATAACACTCCCATAAAATGGGAAGTTCAACATAATAAAAAAAGGTCATTTGCATTCCTACATGCACAACCAAATATCCCCAGCAAAATTGCATACTTGCATGCATCTCATGCATCATCCCATGCATGGAATTCCCACTTAAAGTGGGACATCATACAAAAATCAAATATAAAATGTCAGGATCCAAGGTCCTTCATGTATATCTTGGACATTCCTCATTCCAAATGAAGTTATTACCCTGCATATGCTCGTGGGATTATATCTCAGTAAATCATTTTTTTGACTTTACGATTAATAATGATATTCCCAGCAATTTTCTTTACAATCATCGCTCCCCAAGCAGAGGTTACCCTAAAAAGTCTCTTATGAGCTTTTCCCCCTGCAGAGCATTTCCAGTAAATCTCCCTCAAAAGGAGTCTTTTCTTAAAATTCCCCCAACGGACGAATATTCGAGATACTGCTTTATTTATCTGAAGAATCTCATTTCTCTGTTTGAGATGCTGCTTCATCAATGTGAAGAGTCTCATTTCAGAGTTTTTAGAGATACTGCTTTAAGTATCCTCGGAGAGTCTTAGATTCAATTAAGGTATCTTTCCCTTGTTGGAATATCTTAATTCTATCATATAAGATGCTGCTTCGACTCGATATAGAGAATCTCATTGTTACTATTTGAGATATTGCTTCATCAATATGAAGAGTCTCATTTCAAATTTTCTTTAGAGATACTGCTCTAATATCCTCGGAGAGTCTTAGATTCAATTAAGGTATCTTTCCCCTGTTGAAATATCTTAATTCTATCATATAAGATGTTGCTTCGACTCGATACAGAGAATCTCATTGTTACTATTTGAGATACTGCTTCATCAATATGAAGAGTCTCGTTTTAGATTTTCTTTAGAGATACTGCTCTAATATCCTCGGAGAGTCTTAGATTCAATTAAGGCATCTTTCCCCTGCTGGAATATCTTAATTCTATCATATGAGATGCTGCTTCGACTCGATACAGAGAATCTCATTTTTACTGTTTGAGATACTGCTTCATCAATATGAAGAGTCTCATTTCAGATTTTCTTTAGAGATACTTCTCTAATATCCTCGAAGAGTCTTAGATTCAATTAAGGTATCTTTCCCTTGTTGGAATGTCTTAATTCTATCATATAAGATACTGCTTCGACTCGATACAGAGAATCTCATTTTTACTGTTTGAGATGCTGCTTCATCAATATGAAGAGTCTCATTTCAGATTCTGTTTGAGATGCTGCTTCATCAATATGAAGAGTCTCATTTCAGATTCTGTTTGAGATACTGCTTCATTTATCTGAAGAATCTAATTTATCTGTTTGAGATACTGCTTCATTTATCTGAAGAATCTCATTTGCCTGTTGGAGATACTACTTCATTTATCTGTTTGAGATACTGCTTCATTTATTCGAAGAATCTCATTTGCCTGTTTGAGATACTGCTTCATTTATCTGAAGAATCTCATTTGTCTATTTGAAACACTGTTTCATTCATTTGAAGAATCTCATTTGTTTTCAGGATACTGCTCTAGTATCCTCGGAGAATCTTAGATACGATTGAGGTATCATCCCCTTGTTGAAATATCTCGATTATATAATGTAAGGAACTACTCCATTGATCCCTAGAGAATATTGTGTTTCTGTTCAAAACAATGTTCTGCTAATTTTCAAAAATGTCTTAGATACCATTGAAGTATCGTTCTATTATCGGAATATCTCGATCATGGCATCCAAGATGTTGTTTTGATAATTCCCAAAGAGTCTTGATTGTTTTACCTTCCGATAACCTTTTCTTACTATATTTCTTAATGCCTTTGGTTTCCGCATTTCTTCCTTACATTTTAAAGGACAAAATTCGGGTCTTTTAAGTATTTAATTATCTTCCACCGTGAATGTACGAAGACTGTTGTCATTCATACTTTCTGGTTTGAGGTGATTAAATAGGGGCAACTGTCATACCCCAATTTTGTCCCTACCCTGATACAACTTTCATTTGATCCATGACCCTACTGCACATGCATACATTCATTATTTCTTTAAAAAAAATTTGGTAACCGGTTACCCTAATCAGCGTAACCGTTTACACAGACCCAAAATTGAGTTTTTGGCCATTTTGGACTGTGTAACCGGTTACCCTAATCAGGGTAACCGATTACACCTGCGCAGGCAGCTGTAATAGGTCTGTTTTTTACACATTGTACTTTTTGGATCACCCCCCTTTTCCACCAACTTTCCCTATAAATAGAGGTACTATTTCCCCTCATTTTTCATGCTTCCTAGCCCCCAAAAGTTCTGTCCAAGTACCATTTACTCACCTTTCTAAACCTAAGCCAAAACAAAAAATCTTTCTCTCTTAGAAAAGTCACCCTACCAACTTTTTTTGTCCACTTTCATATTTTCTTCAAAACTTCTTACTCTCTAACACTCATAAATCAGCTCCTTCACTATACTTCCACCATAAACACTTTCATCCCAAAAACCTCTCTATATCCAAGCTCAGCACCACTTCAACCTACCATTTTCAACATTTTTGGGTAATAATTTTAGCTTAATCTTTGTTAACTTTTTGGTTTTGTTTTTATGTTGAAAATGTTTGTTCATTCTTGGTTGATCTTGTGAGAGGTTTTAGACTCAAGATTGTAAAAATGATTAACCTTGGTTTACACCCATTTTTTTGGGATTTCTTGCTCTTGCTACTTTTATCCACTATCTTTAATCAAACTTAGTATTTTGTTTCATTTTCTATTTATTGTTGACTTATTGTTCACATTTATTTGGTTGATGAGATCTATTAGATCATGGCTATGGTTGTTTAGGGTTGATAAAACCTTCAATGTTTCAAACCTATTAATGATTGATCAATAGATCCTTCATGATACTTTGAGGCATTGATAGGCTGCCTCTATTTCAACCATGTTTGGGTCATTTGATACATAGATGAAACCATTTCCTTTGCATTGTTTCTTGTTATCACTTAATATTTATTTTTGACTTTTTGTTACATTTATTTGGTTGATGAGTTCTATTAGATCATGACCATGGTTGTTTAGAGTTGATTAAATCTTCAATACTTCAAATCTATTAATGGTTGATCAATAGATCATTCATGATACTTTGAGGCATTGATAGATTGCCTCTATTTCAACCATATTTGGATCATTTGATACATAGATGAAACCATTCTCTTTACATTAACTTGTTATTCTATTTGCTTATTGTTATTCTACTAACCACTAACCATTAATTACTAACTTCTAACATTTATAGTATTGCACTTTACTTCCTTGCAATTTATTTTATTGTCATTTACATTCACTAACCATTATTATTGTGATATTATCTTTCTTTATCTTGTGATTTACTTTTATGTCATTACTTTGTAATTTATATTCTAGTACTCATTATCATCATCATTGTACAAACTCATCATGCATGTTTATTTGTTTGTTATTTATTTTATTATCATCATATATTAAAAATAACCAAAACATGATAAAATGATAAGACCAAAAATATTCACTCAACTCTTAAGCAACTTGGACTTAGAGAATCTCATCTTAGGACCTTTGCTTGAAAACCTTCCTTCACTCTTTGTGATACTTGGTAAACAATTGGATTCTCACCCGTAACTTACATCCATGTTTGTAAGACCATTATCCTTTATTTAGCTTAGTTCACTTTAGCACACAAAAGGCTTTCTCTTGGGCTACCTTACAGTGAGACTCTTTATTTTCTTGTTGGTTATTTTTGCATTCACGTTGCATAAGCTAAAATTTATAAGTAATCTCATTTTGAGACCATTGTCATAATTCGATTCATATGCACATGTAAATACAAACTTCGGTCAATATCGAGTGCGCCTTTTCCAAATCAATTCAAAACACCCTTGTAAGTCGATCGCTTTTAAAGAATCGCCATCAACCTCACATAGCTTACTCTTGGGCTTTCTTACAATGAGACCTATTCGATTTTTATCGAGTAGAAGAGCAATACACTAAATAAATTCACTTCCTTCAAAACACAAATCTAAAACCTCGATCCAATGTCGAGTATTTTCTCTCAAACTCAGTTGAAATACCCCGATTAAATCAAAACATTTTTTTACAATAAGTTGAATGAAAAAGGAGTTGACTTTGAGTTTTCAACTTCACTCCTCAATTGGACGAATACGAGTTTTCTTACTCGGTCAGTCGAACAATTGTCATTTTCCGCCAAACATACAACTTAATCAAATCATTTTCTTAACAAACTATACGAAAAAGGAGATGGTTTTGAGCTTTAAATTACTCTTCTCAAATGCTTGGATATGAGTTGTCTTACTCAGTCATTCGAGTATTTGTCGTTCATGCTAAAATATATCAACCATACGCAAACTTATTTTCGTAATCACTCAGATGAAAAAGAAAGCGGTCTAGAGTCTTCTACTCTCTTTCCCGATTATTAGGATACGAGTTGTCTTACTCGATTATCCGATTATTCGTCATCCATTAAAAACATCTTAATTATTATCAAATCCTTTCTATAATTAAGGATGAAAAAGAAAGTGGTCTAGAGTCTTCTACTCCATTTCCCGACTATTAGGATACGAGTTGTCTTACTCGATTATCCGAGTAATCGTCATCCAACCAAAAATATCTCAACACATCAAACCTATCTTTTCTCGCCCTCGCGCGATCATAACCAATCAAACAAAACACCCAACACATTAATTCAACTTGTCACCTCTGTGTGATCAAAACTCTTTTAAAAAAACACTATTTAATCCTTTCTGATGCGCACAACAAACTAATGCTTAAGCCTCTGCCGAGAGTAGACAAGCCAACGTTTAGCCTTTAGGATGTGATCTAAATAGTAGTTCATTAAAAAACACCAACCAACCGTAGTGCCCCGAACTACGAATGCTCTGATTTCCTTATTATACCATAAGGATACATAGGCAGGAGATTGTTGTATCTTCGCGAGCACACTAATAAAAAACCTCCCCTTTCCCTTTCTAAGATTCCCATCCATTTCTAATTTCTAAAATTTTATAACCCAAAGATAACAAACAAACATGAATTAACACTCGAAACGCAAATTAGAACTAAAAGGTTCCCATTGACATTGATAGTGAGATAATTGAGACTCCCTTACAAGCTTTGGAAGTGGTAAGTGTTGTAAGAGTCCAGCCAATGGAGGAGCAGCACAAATCTGAATTGTCAATGGCCTCTTGGAAAGGAGCCAAAGCCATTGTGGAAGCTGGAAATATTGAGGGTTGGGGAAAGGTCCTAGAAATCCCTGAAAAGAAAGACCGGTTTAGGCCGGGATACCAATTATCTTTGGGCAAAAGGGATATTCAAACTAGTAAGGGAAAGATTCTTCCTGTGCAAGAAACTTTTACGAGTGTTGGCCATATCTTCGGAGGCCATATAGCTATATCGATGAGATAGATTGTAACGAGGTAACATCAAATTGGATACGCCAAGGCTCACCGAGAGAGGAGATAAGAAATTATAAGGTTGTCGAGATCCTGAAAGTCTTTCAAATTAAAAAGTAATTTACTATTTTTGACAAACCCTATGCATCTACCCAAGGCATAATGGAACTCTTTTAGGGACTCATTACTTTAATGCTTTGTTTATCATCAATAAAAGACAAATTTGCATTCAATTGATTTTCTTTCCTTTCGTATTTTTCTTTTTAAAATAACGATAATGTTTTACGCACTTCCACTTTCTAAAAATTGCATAAATCATAACATGTAGAATCATCCCTAAGACCATTGATAACAACGCTGCTATGGTCCAATATGACTTTGATTGTCTAATTAGCCAAGCCTAAGAAGAGGGCAAGGAAGATTGTGAACTCCCTGAGGAGTTATCCATATTGCTCAAGCAAGAATCAAAGGTCATTCAGCTACACCAGGAAGTCGTTGAGATTATCAACCTTGGGACTGGGGAAGAAAAGAAGGAGGTCAAGATAGGCGCCTCCTTACAAGTGGTTGAGGAGAAAAAGCTGATAGAACTCCTTCATCAGTACGTGTACATATTCGCTTGGTCGTATCAAGATATTCCTGGATTGGATACAAACATTGTAGTGCATAAAATGTCACTTATAAAAGAATGTTTGCCTATCAAGAAGAAGCTTAGAAAAACTCGATCAGATGTGGATCTAAAAATCAAAGAAGAGGTCAGAAAGAAGTTCGACGTCGGCTTCTTAGATGTAGCCAAGTACCCATAATGGGTTGCTAACATTGTGTCGGTACCAAAGAAGGATGGAAAAATATGAATGTGTGTCGATTACCGAGACTTAAACAAAGCGAGCCCAAAAGATGATTTCCCATTACCTCACATTGACATATTGGTAGATAACAAAACTCAGTTCCCGGTATTTTTCTTCATGGATGGTTTCTCCGAGTATAACCAAACTAAAATGGCCCCAAAAGACATGGAAAATATCATATTTATCACCCCTTGGGGAACCTTCTTCTACAAGGTGATGCCTTTTGGATTGAAGAACGTTGAGGAAACATATCAACGCATGATAATTGCTCTCTTTCATGATATGATTCATAAAGAAATTGAAGTATTCGTCAAAGATATTGTAGATGTTTGATTGGCTGCATTTTATGGTAAAACACTAGCTGGATTCTAATGTCTTGACTGATGTCATGACATGCTGTGGAGATGTTTGTTTGACTGCATTATGTGTTAGATCATCTAACTGTACTCTGATGTCTTGACTGATGTCATGACATACTTGAGTAGTATGCTGCAGGTTTAGCTAACACAGGACTTACTGAATGTCAAACTAGATGTTATGACATTCATCCATGTAAGCAGATACTGAGGAATAGAACAATTGGTGTTCTTTTATAACTCAGTATTTATTGTCAGTCTGTTTATCAAGGGAATAACAGACCTGGCACAAGGCCTGCTGTCTGAATGTCAAACTGGATATTATGACATTCATTATTGACAGCATATACTGAATAATAGGCAGGTTGGTTTTCTGCTACATTTCAGTATGTATCTCAGTTTGTTCTTCTGGAGAACAACAGACCATGGCATAAGGCCTTATGTGTAAATGTCAAATTGGATATTGTGACATTTATTAATGTAAGCTGATACTGAAGTATGGACTGAGTGGTCCTGTACAGTACAACATTTTATACAGTCTGTTTTCAGGAAAAACAGACTTAACATATGGTCTATGATGTGGAAGTCAAACTGAATGTTGTGACATTCATTCCTGACAGCATATGCTAAATTGTATGTTGTTTAGTTTTTCTATTTCAGCATTTTTCTCAGGCTATTCTTCAGGAATTAAACAGATGAGCTAAAATCTAGGAAACTAACAACTAAGCTACAATTAATGAACCTAACAAATAGCCTATTTGTTAGTACCCTAAGATGTGGAAATTAGGTTAACTTGCTTGACCTTAATTTCGGGAAATACAAGTACAAGGCCCAAGTGCTGCAATATAAAAGGATGGCTATCCTTCATTCAGAACTCGGGGATTTTAGGCGTGAAGATTTTAGTAGTCCATCATACTTCACTACTGTATTTGTGTGTGTCTTGTATTAGGTGTATCTTGTGAGCCAAGCAATTATCACCTAGATGATTGCATTGGACTAGGGTGTTCATTGAGTTGTAAGTGTTGTGTCACTCTAAGCTTTTAAGCGTGAGTGTTGTGTATCTTTTTAAGTTCTGCATAATTCTCGTCTGCGCAGAATTGGATGTCATAACATCCCGTGTGACATCGAAAGTCTGTTAACTAGAATTTCAATTGGCATCAGAGCAGGCACCCTGCCTGTTAATTTCTGGGTGAGATCTAAGGAAGTTACTTTCTAGTACCATGGACAAGGATGTAGGATACTCAAATAGACCACCCATGCTGGATGGGTCTAACTACGATAACTGGAAGCCTCGTATGATAGCCTTCTTGAGGTCTCTAGATAGCAAAGTCTGGAGAGCTGTCAACAAGGGATGGGAACATCCAACGAAGACAGGTGAAGATGGAGTCAGTGTGCAAATTCCTGAAGAAGAGTGGGACAGGGAGCAAGAGGCATTAGCCCTTGGAAATTCTAAGGCCTTGAATGCATTGTTCAATGGAATAAGTAAGAACATCTTCAGACTGGTGCATCACTGTGAGTTGGCTAAGGAAGTCTGGGATACCCTCAAGATAACTCATGAAGGTACCTCCAAGGTGAGGATGTCTAAACTTCAGATGCTGACCACCAAGTTTGAAAATCTGAGGATGAAAGAAGATGAGACTATTCATGACTTCCACATGAATATTCTTGAAATCGCCAACACTTCTGGTGGCTTAGGTGGCTGAAGAGAAGCTTGTAAGGAAGATTCTCAGATCATTGCCAAAGAGATTTGCCATGAAGGTCTCAACCATAGAAGAGGCTCAAGATATCAGCAATATGAAGGTTAATGAGCTTATTGGTTCACTCCAAACCTTTGAAATGGGCTTATGTGAGGATGCTGAAAAGAAGAACAAAAGCATAGCTTTTGTGTCAAATACTGAAGAGAATTCAGAAGTAGGAAACATTGGAGGAAATGAAAGCATTTCAAAAGCCATAGCCATGCTTGGAAGACAGTTCAACAAGTTCATAAAGAAGGTTGATCAACAGGGTAGACCTAATGTCAAGAACTCTTCATATGACATCAGTAGAAAGTCAAAATATGAAGAAAAGGTCACTCAAGGAAAGGGAATCCAGTGCCATGGATGTGAAGGTTATGGTCATATTAAAGCTGAATGTCCTACCTTTCTCAAGATGCAAAAGAAAGGGCTATCTGTCACATGGTCCGAAGGAGATTCTGAGAGTGAATCTGAAGGAGAATCAGCTAAACATGTCACTGCTCCGACCAGTGTCTGTGCCTCTGATGATGACTCAAGTGGAGATGAACTTACCCTTGATGAACTTGCTGCTTCATATAAAAAACTATGTATTAAAAGTGCAGAAGTTTGCATCCAAGGAGAAAAGCAGAAGAAACTCATCAAAGAGCTGGAAGCTGAGAAATAGAAGCAGCTGACAGTCATAGATGATCTTAATGGTGAGATATTTGTGCTGACATCTAAGCTAGAACAAATGACTAAATCCATCAGAATGCTGAATAAAGGAACTGACACCTTGGAAGAGATTCTAATGGTGGGGCAGAAGTCAGGAACCATGTCTGGTTTAGGCTATGCTAAGAAATCCTCAACTGAACTCAAGAGATCAAAGGCTGAAGTTCAGAAACTCAAGCAGAAGTCACAACCGATGTCTCAACATCAGGGAACCAGGATGAGTAACCATCAGAAGAAGAAGTTTCAAAGATGGAGATGTCACTACTGTGGTAGATTTGGTCACATAAAACCTTTCTGCTACAGGCTGCATGGTTATCCTAACCAGACTGCTCAAGTCAGACCTAAGCTGAAGGCATCTAAGCATAATGCCCCCATTAAGAAACAAAAATGGGTTGCTAATCAGACACCTCAAGTCAGACCTAAGCAGCAGGCATCTAAGCATAATATCCCCATTGAGAAACAACAATGGGTTGCTAAACTAGCTCACACATCTCTAAGGGCATCTACCAGACAAGACTGGCATTTTGATAGTGGCTGCTCAAGACATATGACTGGGATGAGCAACTTATTGGTGGATCTACAACCCCATGCCACCAGGTATGTGACATTTGGTGATGGAGCTAAAGGAGAAATCAAGGGTGTTGGTAAGCTGGATTGTCCTGAAGTTCCAAAACTGAGTAATGTGCTGTTAGTAAAAGGACTAACTGCTAATATCATCAGCATAAGCCAACTATGTGACCACGGATTCAATGTGCAATTCACTAGGGGAGGATGTGTGGTTTTGAATGGTTGCAATCAGGAAGTGATGAGAGGAGCCATATCCAAAGATAATTGTTATCTATGGGAATCTAAAGACTCACTCTACTCCTCCAAGTGCCCCTTAGCCAAGGGAGAGCAGGAAGTGAAGCTGGGACATGGAAGACTTGGACAACTTCATTTAAAAGGAATGAAGAAGATCATATCCAAGGGAGCAATTAGAGGAATCCCAAATCTGCTTATGGATAAAAGAACAGACTGTGGAAAATGTCTGATTGAAAGCTATGAGTCATTGTCACCTATTGGTCATCATACAAATGGTGCAGTAGCAAGGGATAAACAGATGTGTGTATCATTATCCACTGCAAAAGCTAAGTACCTAGCTTCTGGCAGCAGGTGTTCACCTCTGGTATGGATGAACCAGATGCAGACTGAGTACAATGTCACTCAGAATGTCATGACATTGGATGCTACTCAGTCTGACAAAGTTAGGGGCAAAGAGGGAATGTGCGCTTATGAGAAATTATAACAACTAATGATGTTAGTTATTTACTGTTTAGTAAGTCAACTTATTAAACAATTAATAGTGCACTCTGAGTGGTCAACAAATAATAGACATTGCTCGTGTAACAAGCGTTTCCTACTCCACCGCTTCAACTTTCAGTCTTGCAAACTTTCTCTCAAAGAAACTGTTCAACTCTCCTCCGAGATATTCATCATGTCGCACCAATCCGACTCAACCTTCTACACGACCATGTCTGATTCCTCCAGCTCTGAGCCTTGCAACCCTAACCGGGAGGATCCTGTGGCTAACGCTGCAACTTCGTCTCATGCAAGAAGACCTAAAGAAACGGTCTCCGGATTCTCATCAGCAATCGCACGTGATGAACAAACCAGGGAAGGCTCGAGGTATGTGCATAATGCCATTGCAACTATTGTCACTAAGATACTATCTGGTAATCAGAATGTTCTTGGGGTTTCCGTTCCCTTGAACACTATCATACATGATAATGTTGCATGTCAAGAAAACGCAGTCGTCTTAAGAAAGAATGTTTCTGACAATGCTGAGCAACCTGATGCTCATGAGTGGTCAAAATTTGACAAACCCTTAGACAATGTGAGAGGTGAGAAGGTCCGTGTCACTCAAGATGTCAGTGACAACCCTAAAGCTGACACAGTGAATCTGGAAGAATTCTCTGATAATGAACTGTTGACCTCAGTTGTCCCTAGCATAGCCAAAAGGGTTAGGACTAGGAGAGGAAAGAAGACTGTGGTGTAGAGGTCCCCAACAAGGAAGGTTGATGTGGAAACCTCTCCCACTCCAAAGGTGACAGAGAGTTCCCTCAAAAGGAAAGGGCATGGGTGTAAGACCCCAATTTTGGCCCTAAGATCCCTCATGGCCCATATCATATCATATCATGGCCTCAAGGATCATTGCATACCCTAGCTGCCCTCCTAGTGGGTGGGTTACCTTGTGAGTGTGGTTCCTGATCACCAAGCATGTATTGCATTTGTATATCATTGCTTTTCATATGTTTACTAACCAAAAGTACAAAAATATTGTCATCTAACCTTGTTTCTTGCAGCTGAAGCAATCATCAGTCTGTCAGTTAAAATCAGGCATTGAGCATTAGATGGTGACCATTCTTGAAGAATTTGGACACCATGATCATTCATGAAAAGTTCATATAACTTGTGATATCATTTGGAGTCAAGATCTCAATTGAAAGAGGCTTGGAATTCATCAGAACATGGCCCAGTCAAGAAAAGTCAACAAAAGTCAATTGTGGTCAACTGTGCATTTAATCAGGGATTGGAAGGTGTGAGATGGTTGGAAAGGTCTCATTCATGTCCATACAAGTCTCATTTGACATTTCAAAGATCAAGGTTGAAGGATTTGAAGTCAGACAAAAAGTTTCCAAAATTGGAAATGACCTGTAATTCTCACCTGCCCAAAATGGAAAGTTTTTCTCCCCAAAATTACTTCATCATACAAGCTTCAAATCAAATTTTGTCCAACATGAAAGTTGAAGATCTTGTTCTCACCATTCCAAAAAGTCCAAGAACTTGAAAATCCCATGGATGGTTGACAAGTTATGGTCCAGTGAATTTCAAAAATGACCCATAATCAGGAGGGCATAACTTCCACATGGAGTGTCCAAATTGGATGTTCTTTATATGCACAAACTCCATTTGACATGTACTTTCATGGTGCATGATTGGATTTTATCAAAAATGGTCAATGCAAAAAGTCAAATTTCAACTGTACAGTTAAAAGGACCAGGGGCAAAATTGTCCAACTTGAGAAATAAGGGGAATTTTTGAGTGGGGATTTTTGCAACACTTCACAAATGATATTTGAAACTTGTTGGAATACTCATAACATGCCAAGGCCTCATGGTTTGAGATTTCACTTTTGAAATGAACTTGAAAAATGAACAAAGTGCCATCACATAGTGAAATTCCAAAATATTCATCCAATCAACATGAGACAAGTTGCAACAGCTCACACATGTCATTTAGAGAGTGTGTGAGCTGTCCATGAGCTGGCAATGAGCTGGCATATGAAGTTACATTTTTGCCCTTGGTGTGAAAATGACATTTTTACTAATCATTTCCATTTGGCTAATGAGAGTGATTAAGTAGTGATTAAGCAAGAGTATATATTCTTAATCATCTCTAAATCATAACGGAAATCACAATTCACAAATCAGAATCAAAAACTCTCAAAATTCTCCAACTTCTCTCAAGAACACATCACACAAAAATCAAGAAATCTTTGCCAATTCTCCATGGAATTCGAAAATTCTTGTTGATCCAATCTCTATTCATCATCTTCTACATCTGTTTTTGGATTTCATCATCAAATACACACTAATTCGCAACTGTCCAAGCTTGCTCCATTAATGGTGAATCAAGATTTGGTGCATTAGAAGCAATTTCCATCAAACCTAAGCATTGGATTCAGCTTCTTGGAGCTTCTACTCCATCTGTTTGAGGAGAAATCGCGCGAAGAACATCAGCTTCAACACTGCCATTTCCAGGTGCTCCAAAATTCGAATGTCATGTTTTTATGAATTGTTATATGCGTTGTATAGTGTGTCTCATGTGGATTTCAATGATGCTTTTAGTTTTAGGAATGGATTAGTGTAGCTTATGAAATCTGGATTCAAAGTTTCGAATGAAAACCCTAAGTCGATCGATCCGTGAGATACATGAACATTTAGGATAAATTAGGATGATATTTGAGATCCTCGTGTTGAGATGATTCCAACCATATGCCGCATGTGGATTTTCGTTGAAGTTTAGTGTTCGTCGTGTTCTTGAAGAATCTGGGATTTCTGGGCGAAGATGATGATGGAAACATGCATTTGATCTGAATTTCTGTTTGAATTTTTGAATAAGAGGTTTACCGCGCCACTGTTCACAGAATTACCATATTGCCATTAATGAAAACTAATTAATTAATAATAATTCAAATAATTATTTTAAAATCATTTAAATCTTAGAAAAATCATAAAAAATAATTGACTAATCCAAAAAATATATGGATTTTTTCTATGGTCTCCATTTTCCCTGTAGAATTTTTTGAGTATATTTTTTGAAGTTGTGCTTGGTGAAAAATAGGTTTGACTTAGAGATGTTTGACTTGTATGCAATTTTGACACATTTTGCCATTTCCATTGTGAAATACTCATGCCTTAAAATAAATGTCTGAAATTTTTTGTGGTGATTGTAGACATGCTAATGGTGATTTACATATAAAGTTTGTGAATTTTGGATGCCTGTGGTGTGAGATATGATTTTTGGAACTTAGGTGTGACAATTTGTGTCACACCTAATTAGGGCAATTTCATGAAATTATTTGCCTAGCCTATGCTTGTTGAAATGACTTGAAATTTTATATGTGTGATCATTAACATGTTAAGATGCTATATGAATTTTTATGGATTTTTATGTGGCATTTTCAATTTGATTGGTATTTTTCATCTCTGTTGGTCAAATATGCAAGTCCATGTGATACATGTTGGCATTATCCTTGTGAAATCCTCATATGGGTTTAGATAAACTTGAAATTTGGTGTGCTGATTATAGACACATTGTAGGACATCCCTGTTTTGGTCCCATTCATTTATGAATTGTTCTCACTCTGTTATGAATTTTTGAAGTGAATGCATGTGTTGATGATATGGTTTGGCTTAAATATTTGTGTCTGTTTTTCTTGATTTTCATTGACCTAGTTCCTTTTGTCCAATTGAGCTGAAAATTGACATGCTATGCCTTGAATATGTCCTGTTTAGGTGTGAATTATTTGAGGATTTTTGGAATTGATTTAATATGCTTTTGATGGAATTCATTCTGTTGGGACTTTTGATGTTGCATTTGACCTAATTTGACTTGATTTGTGCATGAAATAAATATAGTGAATGATATGAACATGGGATCAATTGCCTTGGCTTTCTATTTGTGTTAATTTCAGTTTGGTTGGAGATTGCTTGCTGTTTAGACATTTTTGTCACTTTTGGACCCTAGGCTTGGCCTAGTGGTCTTGTTTCTCACATTTGCTTGATTTTTCAGGATGAAAAGCACAATGCTTAAGGAGATTGAACCAAGTCAATTAAGTTGATGTTGTTGGATGTTTGTGAACTAACATAACCTTGTTTTGTAGGTGGTGAAGCTTGAGTTTGAGCTTATAGCTTGCATTTATGTGCTTGTGTTGTTTGTATAGCCTGACTGATTAACATTTGCTGTTTATTGTTGTCTGTCTGAGTACTGATGATACTTGATTGATTGCAGGTACCCTTAGTTGCTCAGTTCTTTTAAGAACTTGCATTGCTTTGCTTAAATAGCAAGTTGCATTGAGGTAAACTTTCTATTCTTCATGTAGTCTGAAGACCCGGCTTGTTATTTGGTCGGGCAAACTGTCTGAAGTCCTCCTTAAGAGGCAATGTTTGTGATTGTTTATGTTTGTCCCAAGCAGGAAAAGTCCTCATTTGAGGCAATTGGTGGATATAAGAGATATGTAGCCTATCTCCCACTATTCTGTGAGTCTTCTCCTTGCTCCCATTACATGGTTGTAGCATTGAGATCCCAACCCAAGATCTATCGAGTCAATAAAATGTGGAGAGAGTTCCATCTTTCTGAACTCCCACACCTTCTGATATTCAATACTCTCTCTGACCAGAGATAAGAGTGATGAGGCACACCCCTCATATCCTTTCATCTGCTTCACCTTAGCCCCTCAATGGCAAGGTTAAGAGCAACTTGAACCCTATTACAATTGGCTTTAATGCCTCACCCTTTTGCTTGAGCCTCATTGAATGGTTATAGTGTGTGCTACTTGAATATATGTGATTGATCACTTGTTTCACTTATACATGATTACTTGATTTGCCATTGTGCATTTACTATCATTGATTTGCCATGGTGCATTTATCATCTTTGTTTGCCTTTAGTGCATGATCATTTCTTTTGTCCTTGTGACATTGATGTTTCCCCATTGAGGACAATTGTAAGTCCATGTAGATTGGCTTTTGCTCCTAGGATATGGAAGAGATAGAGTGTAAGACCTCATTGGTCACTCATATCTTCTTTGCTCTTTGTTTGAGCATTGGTGTTGTATGTGAGGATTCATTGTAAGTCCCTGTGATGTGGCATTTGTATTCCTAGGATCATACTGTGGAGGTTAACATAAGTCCAGATAGATTGGCAGTTGACTTCCCTGTTTTGTTTTTTTGTTTTATTCTGATGGAGATTAGTGTAAGTCCATAGAGTGGCTTCTGATACCCTTACTTGTTTTAGGAGACAGGTATAAGACCATTGAGTGGCATCCAGTATCCGCTTTTATTTACTTTCATCTGTTACCATGTTCATATTATTGCTCATTTGTAGCCTATTCCTAAGGACCCACTTGAATCATCTTCTATATGATTTCAAGAGGTGGACCCTCCTAAGAAGTTTTACATTCACTCCACCATTCCATTCATCCCATTGTGTCCTAAACCTTTCCACACATGTTTTAAAACTTTGAAATAAATGTTGTGCAAACATTCTCACTTCTTTCCAAATTAGAAACTTGGACCTTAAGTCCATGATTTTCCAAACTTCATTTTTGTAAATACTTCATTTTGAATTGACTTTAATCATACTTTGACCTTTTTGTAAATAATCCAAATAACTTCACCCATTCAAATGATTTTGTGGCTTTGTCCATGTTTGTTAAGTTTTCATACATTAGCTATAGGTTTGATTTACCCTAGTTGGTTGATATTAATCTCACCTATTTGTCCTTAGTTGATTGAATTGTAAGTCTTCCTTGCTTATTATAGGGTTAACCCCTCTCTAGCAAGTTGAAGCTTTTCTCACATGGTGGACTTGTTGTTTCTTAAGGTTGAGTTTTCTCCCATGGGTAACGTAAGACCTTAGAGCTTGTGTTTTAAAATTGAATCCACTAACTTTTGGAAGTTTTTAGCCGAACTACGGCGTTTTGATCCTTACCTTTGATGGAAGGTACGTAGGCAACGGGTTCATCCGTTCGAACACAAAAATAATTAACATGTACATTCTTTCCTCATCATCCCAATCATGTTTGCACAATACTTATGTCATGACAAATAATAATTTTTCAAACAACAAAGTGTGAAAAGGGCTCCCTAGGAGTACCTAGGACGCATTGGGTGCCTAACACCTTCCCTTTGCGTAATTTACCCCTTACCCCGATCTCTGATCTTTTCATTGGTTTTCTACGTGTAAAACTTCTTAGGCTTTTGTTCGCTTTTTAGCCAGTCCTTTGGATAAATAAAAGTGCGGTGGCGACTCTATGTTTATTGTATACTTTGCTTATGATTTAATCAATAGATCATATAGCGACGAATACACCGCTACAATGGGTCTGCAAAATCTTGGAGCAAAGAGGTGCCCAAGAAAATGAAGACCAAGACTGTTGTTTTGGAGTCTGATTCTAATGTCCCTTGTGATGTCACAACATCTCTGTCAAAGAAGAAGCCAACCACTAGCAAGCTGGCTGCTAGTGTCCCTGAGGTACCTATTGACAACGTGTCATTCCATTTTGCCTCCAGTGTAAACAGGTGGAAGTACGTCTATCACAAGAGGCTGGCCTTGGAGAGGGAACTGGCTCAGAATGCCCTGGAGTGTAAGGAGATTGTAGACCTGATTCAAGAAGCAGGCTTACTGAAAATTGTGACTCAACTCCCAAAGTGCTATGAAACTTTAGTAAAGGAGTTTATTGTCAATGTGTCTGAGGAATGTGCAGATGGAAAGTCAAGTGAATTCAGAAAGGTATATGTGCGAGGCAAATGTGTGAACTTCTCTCCCTCAGTTATCAACCTGTATTTGGGAAGACCTGATGTGGTTCAACCAGAGCTTGAAGTGACTGACAACAGAATCTGTCAAGTCATCACTGCAAATCAAGTTAGGAAGTGGCCTCTTAAAGGTGAGTTGGTGGCCAGCAAACTCAGTGTGAAATATGCTATGCTACACAAAGTTGGAGCTGCCAACTGGGTGCCCACAAATCACAAGTCCACTGTGTCTGTGATGCTTGGAAAGTTCATCTATGCTGTTGGAACCAAAGCAAAGTTTGACTATGGAACCTACATTTTTTATCAGACCATGAAACATGCTGGGAGCTTCAGTGTGAAGGGGCCCATAGCATTTCCTTCCCTCATATGTGGCCTTGTGCTGAATCAATTCCCAAACATCTTGACAGACAATGACTTTATGAAAAGAAGAGAGAGTCCGTTGGCCTTCAATTACAAACTGTTCCTGGGTAAGCATGTCCCTGACATTGCCATGACAACTGGAGAAACATCAAGTGTTGGCAATCAACCAGATAAAGCTGTTGTCGTTGCCATACTCAGAGAAACTTGCAAAGAGCTAGAGGCAAGGAAGCTCACTTTGGAAAGGTTGATTATCCAATTGGAGATGTCTGATGATGGTGTGCTTGGTGAAGCTGCTGAGGGTACAGAAGGAGCTGCAAGGCAAAGTGCAGAAGGTGAAGAGGAGGCCAGTTCTGATGATGGCACTGATGATGAGGCTGACTCTAAGTCAGATGAATAAATTATTTTCTGTAATTTTGTCATTTGTGTGTAATTCTGTTTATTTTGGTCTGTAATTTAAAGTGTTGCTTTGGCAACATTTTTGACAAAAAGGGGGAGTAACACCTGTGATGCCCCAGGACAACAGATTGTTTTGCTAAACAGATATTCAAGATCCTCTAATCCAGAGGTTGTGTTGCAGCTGATGTTCCACTTTTATGAGTGTGAATGTGTCTATGTGTGCTGTTATTAGAAGTTTTTATTTAACTTCTGTATGTGTGTTGATATGTGAAGTTTTTACTTAACTTCTATGTGTGAGTGTGTTGCTGCTCTGAGTGTATTAGCTAGTTCTTTTTCCTGCTAGATGTGTGTTTTCCGCAGCTGTGTACTCTGTTGTGAGGCCAAAGTGTTTTAGTCAAAAATTTGCCAAAGGGAGAGTTTGTAGATGTTTGATTGGCTGCATTTTATGGTAAAACACTAGCTGGATTCTAATGTCTTGACTGATGTCATGACATGCTGTGGAGATGTTTCTTTGACTGCATTGTGTGTTAGATCATCTAACTGTACTCTGATGTCTTGACTGATGTCATGACATACTTGAGAAGTATGCTGCAGGTTTAGCTAATACAGGACTTACTGAATGTCAAACTAGATGTTATGACATTCATCCATGTAAGCAGATACTGAGGAATAGAACAATTGGTGTTCTTTTATAACTCAGTATTTACTGTCAGTCTGTTTATCAAGGGAATAACAGACCTGGCACAAGGCCTGTTGTCTGAATGTCAAACTGGATGTTATGACATTCATTATTGACAGCATATACTGAATAATAGGCAGGTTGGTTTTCTGTTACATTTCAGTATGTATCTCAGTCTGTTCTTCTGGAGAACAACAGACCATGGCATAAGGCCTTATGTGTAAATGTCAAATTGGATATTGTGACATTTATTAATGTAAGTTGATACTGAAGTATGGACTGAGTGGTCTTGTACAGTACAGCATTTTGTACAGTCTGTTTTCAGGAAAAACAGACTTAGCATATGGTCTATGATGTGGAAGTCAAACTGAATGTTTTGACATTCATTCCTGACAGCATATGCTAAATTGTAGGTTGTTTAGTTTTTCTGTTTCAGCATTTTTCTCAGGCTATTCTTCAGGAATTCAACAGCTGAGCTAAAATCTAGGAAACTAACAACTAAGCTACAATTAATGAACCTAACAAATAGCCTATTTGTTAGTACCCTAAGATGTGGAAATTAGGTTAACTTGCTTGACCTTAATTTCAGGAAATACAAGTACAAGGCCCAAGTGCTGCAATATAAAAGGATGGCTATCCTTCATTCAGAACTCGGGGATTTTAGGCGTGAAGATTTTAGTAGTCTATCACACTTCACTGCTGTATTTGTGTGTGTCTTGTATTAGGTGTATCTTGTGAGCCAAGCAATTATCACCTAGATGATTGCATTGGACTAGGGTGTTCATTGAGTTGTAAGTGTTGTGTCACTCTAAGCTTTTAAGCGTGAGTGCTGTGTATCTTGATTAAAGCTGTTAAGCACAATCAAGAATTATTTAAAGTGTGACTTCACTATAAACTTTAATATAATTAAAGGTTGTAATCACTGAGGTGATTGAGGGGGAGTGAGTAGGAATTCTGATCTTAGTGTAAGATTGAAATTGCATTGGGTAGGTATTAAGTGATAGGATTAAACAGTTGGTTTAAGGTCTGAATTAATACTACTAATAGTGGACTTCCTCCCTGGCTTGGTAGCCCCCAGACGTAGGTCACGTTGGACCGAATTGGGTAAACAATTCCTTGTGTTATTTACTGCACTTACTTTTTAAGTTCTGCATAATTCTTGTCTGCGCAGAATTGGATGTCATAACATCCCGTGTGACATCGAAAGTCTGTTAACTAGAATTTCAGATATGATTGCGAGATCCTAGATGGAAGAGGATCATGTTATCAGTCTGCAAAAGTTGTTTACTCAATTGAGGAAATTTAGGTTGAGGCTTATTCCCTAACAGATGCACATTCAGGGTTTGATCTGGTAAACTATTGGGATTCATTGGAAGCCAATGAGGAATCGAGGTTGATTATGACAAAGTTAGAGCCATCTAGAGTATGCCTACGCCCAAAACTGAGAAAGAGGTTCATGGCTTCTTGGGGAGATTGAACTAAATTTTTGGATTCATTTCACATCTCACAGCCACATGCAAACCAATCTTCAAATTATTACGAAAAGATCAAGTTATCGAGTGGAATGATGATTGCCAAACAACCTTCGAAAAAGTAAAAAAATATATCTAAAAGAACCACCGATCTTGATACCCCATGTTTAGGGAAGACCTCTTATCATGTACTTGACGGTACTTGATGAATTTATTGGTTGTGTGTTGGGGCAACAAGATGAAACAGATAGGAAAGAGCATGGCATCTACTACCTAAGCAAAAAGTTTAACGACCGCGAGACCAGATACTCACTGCTCGAAAAGACTTGTTGTGCACTTGCATAGGATGCTCGACGCCTCCAGCAATACATGTTGGCCTACATAACATGGCTAATATCCAAGATGGATCCAATAAAATATATATTCGAGAAACCAGCTCTCACAGGCCTAATCTCCCGTTGGAAAATGTTTTATCAGAATATAACATCCAATAAGTCACACAAAAGGCCATCAACGGTAGTGTGTTGGCAGATCATCTTGCCCACAAACTAGTGGAATACTATCAGCCTCTGAAATTCAATTTCCCATATGAGGAT
Source organism: Lathyrus oleraceus (assembly GCF_024323335.1). Taxonomy (NCBI): domain Eukaryota; kingdom Viridiplantae; phylum Streptophyta; class Magnoliopsida; order Fabales; family Fabaceae; genus Lathyrus; species Lathyrus oleraceus. The sequence goes on along the minus strand of NC_066585.1, from coordinate 171,677,634 downwards.
ATCATGGCCATGAATGATGAAAAGATCATAGGCGAGGAGGAAAGACCCAAACCATGGGAACGAGGAATCTTATGTTCAATGGTGCCTCTAATGCAATGAGCCATGGTATTAGGGTATTACTGATGTCACCCAAGGACTATCACTTGACTTTCACAATAAAAGTCAGATTTGATTGCACTAACAATATTTTTGAGTACGAAGCATGCATAATAGGAATAGAAGCAACCATCAACTTGAGGATCAAATTCCTTGAAGTATATGGAGATTATGCTCTGGTAATACACCAAATAATATGTGAGTGGGAAACAAGACATCCTAACCTAATTCCATACCAGGATTATGTGTTGGAACTACTACCCCAGTTTGAAAAGATCACCTTCTCCCATATTCCTTGAGAGGAGAATTAGACGGCAGATGCACTAGCAACCTTAGCATCCATGTAGAAATTAATTTGGTGCAATCACCAGCCTTATATTATAATCATACAATTTGATGAACTTGCGCACTACTTGGCAACAATACAAGAATCTGATGATAAACCCTAGTTCTATGATATTAAGTGCTATCTCGAGAAGCAAGAATACCCATAAAACACTCCAATCGTAGATAAGCGAACTCTTAGGAGATTAGAAACAAAGTTCTTTCTAAATGGAGACGTGTTATACAAAAGGAACTATGACATGGTCTTGCTCAAATGCATGGATAGGCACGAATTAAACATGATTATTAAGGAAATCCACAAAGGATCCTTTGGAACTCATGAAAATGGTCATGCAATGGCCAAGAAAATCCTGAGGACAGGTTACTACTATTTAGCTATGGAAAATGACTTTTTCCATTACGCCAAAATGTGCCATAAATGACAGATTTACGCTAACAAGGTGCATGTGCCACCTACTCCTCTAAATGTACTAACAACACCATGGACATTATCCATGCGGGGAATAGAGATGATCAGGCTCATCGAACCAAAGGATTCGAATAAACACATATTTATATTGGTTGCCATAAACTAGTTCACCAAATGGGCCAAGGTTGCGTCTTACGCCAATGTCATAGAGTAAGTGGTTGCCCGCTTCATAAAGAAAGACATCATATGTCGTTACAGGGTTCCCAATAAGATTATTATTGACAATGGGTCAAATCTTAATAAAAAATGATGAAAGAGTTGTATGAAAGCTTCAATATCGAACACCACAACTTGTCACCATACTGGCCTAAGATGAACGGCATTTTCGAAACATCAAACAAGAATATAAAGAAAATCATCCAAAAAATGGTGATAACCTACAACGACTGACATGAAATTCTTCCCTTTGCATTGCACGGCTATTGAACGCCAATTTGCACACCATCAGGGGAAACCCCTTTCTCATTAGTCTATGGCATGGAAGAGGTACTTTCAGTTGAAGTCGAAATCCCCTTGCTGAGAGTCTTGATGGAGACTAAGCCAAATGAGGCAAAATGGATCCAAACAAGGTTTGACTAGCTCAACCTTATAGAGGAAAATTTATTGACAACGTTATGTCATGGTCAGCTCTATCAGATGTGTCTTAAGAGAGCATTTGACAAGAAGGTTTAACCTCAAGAGTTCCAAGAAGGCGACCTGGTGCTGAAGAAGATCCTTCTGATTCACAAGGATTCACGGGGAAAAATCATTTTCTAGAGGTGCCTTGATTCTCACAACTATGGATGGTAACATATTTCCACTCCCAATGAACTATAATGCAATCAAATGATACTTTTCCTAAAAGAGTGGAATACTAAAGTCCGCTAAGTCGAAAACCCGAAAGGGCAGATTAGGCAAAAATAGATATCACGGTGGACACAAAAATGATAAAAAAATGTATAGGAAAAAGTTAGGGATAAAAATTAAAATAATTGGACCCGCTAAGTGAAAAACCTGATAGGGCTACTTAGGGAAAAATGGGCATCTCTGTGGACTGAAAACCCGAAATGGCAGTCCAGGCAAAAGTTAGGGATCTTTCTAAGGCAAAAAACTGCGTTCTATGAATCCGCGTTACCACGGAAGACAATAGACATGAAGAATCGATCTTGCATCTCTCCTTAAAAGCAAGGTGTTACGATCTTCGAAGCCATAAGGAGTATAACAATCTTGTAATTCAAGGGAAACTCAATGGTTCCTATTTCTATTTTACTTCTTCTAGAACAACAATTACCTCTTTTAGCAATTGCATCCTTATGTTTATTACCCATTTATGATTCAATTCAAAAAAAGGATGATTTTTTCATCAAAATTTGCTTAATTATTTTTATTTTATCTGCTTGTTTGCAAAATGTCGATTTATTTTTTATAAACACTACATTAAAACTTTGAACAATTACAAAAGCATTTGAAAAGAACAATAAATTGTTTTGATTACTGAAATTTATGAAGGGAGATCGATAGTCCCCGATGATACATTCGTTACACAAAGACAAAAAATAATTTGCAGGTCACCATGGCCTATCAGGCATAAAAGTTGAAGTTCTAAGGAACAAACCATGTAGTTTACCAATAACAGATCAAACTTGGGGCACCAAGAGCTTCCACGTCTGTCTTCTAATTATAGCATCACCAAGATTTGGAGTGTCGGAAAGTCAAGAACTTTCCATTTACCAAAGACCCAATCTTTCATTATCCAAAAAGATAAAAGTCTAATCTTTCATTGGTTGTTAGAAAATTTAAAATCCAATCTTTTATTTGTAACCAAGAGAAATTAAAATCCAATATCATTGGTAATCATCACATCAAAGTCTGGTATTTCATTTGCAACTACAAACCAAAACCTAATCCTCATTGGTACCGTGAAACTTTAGTCCCTCAAAACCCAATCATCATTGGTTCACCAAGATTTCAGCTTTGCTTGACCTTTCTGAGGAAAAAAAAGCAAGCCCCTCATAAGCCAATCATTCATTTTCATTCATACATGCACTAATCATGACATTTTATGCATCGCGCGCAACATTTTCACCGAGGTGAAGCATTACGCCATTAAAAATCAAACACGCATACATAACATAGATAAGGATTCAAGACCAGTCATGAGAGTCCAAGTCAATCCTTAGCAAAGTCCATGGTATTTCTCTGAGTGAGTTGCTACCCTGCATTGTTTTTCATTGGGAATTCTCTAGTGAGTCCTTTTATTCAATATTTTGTTGATGAGGATGATACCGTCAGTCGAGTCAGTGGTATTTCTCTGAGTGAGCTCCTACCATGCGTTGCTTTCTCATTCGGCGTTCCCAAGTGGGTCCTTTTCTTCAACCTTTTGTTGACGAGAATGATATTCCATAATGGATCTTTTTCTTCAAAATTTTGTTGATGATATCCCCAATAAGTTTATTTTATTAACCTTTTGTTGATAATTTTATTCCCCAACGAGTCCCTTACTAACATCCTTTTGGTGATAACAACTCTTGAAATTGTTGATCCTACCGTCATCCTTTTGATGTCAGTGATCTTAGGAGTAATGATCTCACCTTCGCCCTTTTGTCGATGTCGGTCATTACAAATTGTTGATCCTACCGTCATCCTTTTGATGTCGGTAATATTTGCGGCTATGGTCTCATCATCGCCCTTTTATCGATGGTGATCTTTGCAAATTTTTTACCTTACCGTTATCCTTTTAATTTCGGTGATATTTTCTGTTATGGTCTCACCACTGTCCTTTTGATGGTGGCGATCTTTGTAAATTATTGATCCTACTGTCATCCTTTTGTTGTCAGCGATCTTTGCAGTTATAATCTTATCATCGTCCTTTTGTCTATGACGATCTTTACAAATTGTTGATCATCCTTTTGATGTCGGTGATCTTTGCAGTTATGATCTCACCATCTTCCTTTTGTCGATGGAGATCTTTGCAAATTATTGATTCTATCGTCATCCTTTTGATGTCAGTGATCTTTCTAGTTATGGTCTCACCATGATCCTTTTGTCGATGGCAATCTTTGCAGATTGTTGACACTATCATCATCCTTTTGATGCCATCAATCTTTGTAGTTATGATCTCACCATCATCCTTTTGTTGATGGAGATCTTTGTAGATTCTTGATCATACTATCATCCTTTTGATATTTGTGATCTTTACAGTTATGATCTCATCATTGTCCTTCGGTCGATGGAGATCTTTACAAATTGTTAATCCTACCATCATCCTTTTGATGCTAGCAATATTTGTAGTTACGATCTCACCATCGTCCTTTTATTAATGGAAATATTTGCAGATTATTGATCATATTGTCATTCTTTTGATATTAGATACCTTTATAGTTATGATATCATCATCATCCTTTTGTTGAAGGTAATTTTTGCAGATTGTTGATCCTACCGTCACCCTTTTAATATCGGCGATCTTTGCAGTTATGATCTCACTATCGTCCTTATGTTGATGAAGATCTTTACAAATTGTTGATCCTAACGTCATCCTTTTGATGTTGGAGATCTTTGCAGTTATGATCTCATCATTTTCCTTTTGTCGATGGCGATCTAAGCAAATTATTGATTGTAGCGTCATCCTTTTGATGTTGGTCGTCTTTGTAGTTATGATCTCACCATCTTCTTTTTGTATAGATGGAGATCTTTGCAAGTTGTCCATCCTACCTGTTGGTGTAAGCCCTAGAGGCCAATACTTTTGGTACTTGTATCGAATTGTTTATTAATAATAAAAGGTTTTTTCTTTATTATGTTTGTTTAATAAAGTCCCTAGAATAGATAGTCCGTTTAATGTATCAAGTGTGACTTAATCATGAGATCACATTAAACATAAGGACACTATTCTTAAAATATACGTAGTCAAGCTTTATTGTGAAGTGGGATAACATTAAAGCATGAAGACTATTATGTTTATAGACTGATGATCACATCTCATGGATCATGGATAAGGAGTTATCAAGTCTTAAACATAGGTATGAATATTAAGAGTAATATTTATACTGGATTGATCCGCTATGAGAATACTATATAGAATGTTATGCAAAGTGTCATAAGTTATTCTCATGGTGATAATGGTGTATACCACCCTTCGACCTGAAACCACTATGGACCCTAGATGTAGAGTCGAGTGCCTTATTGCTGATCAAACATTGTCCGTAACTGGATGACCATAAAGACAGTTGATGGGTACTCCACGAAGCCTGCTAAGGGACATGAGTGAACTAGATGGAATTTGCCCATCCTGCGTAACTGGATAAATGTCTATGGGCCCAATATTGAACTGGACAAGGATGACACGGTCTATGCCTTGTGTTCAATATAGACATAAGCGCAAAAGGGTAACTATACACATAATTATTATCACAAAAGGATTTGTCAGATCATATGACATTTTCGTGTCTTGGGTAGCAGTGATGTGTTCCTAGATACCGCTCACTATTTATTATGTTAAATACGTGATTTAATATAATTGTCAATGCCGCGAAAACCTACAGGGTCACACATAAAGGACGGATTGATGAGAGATAGAGTAATTAAGGAATACCGTAATGTATAGTGCCCTTAAGTGAATTGTAGAACATCGTAAGGTACGGTGTACTTAAGTAGAATACGAAATATGGTAAGGTACCACGCGCTTAAGTGATTTTGGCATATTATAAGATATGGGCCATATACACTTGAGTGGGCTTTTAGCTTGCAGCCCACACAAGTGGTTCTATAAATAGAACCCTTGTGTAGAAGCATTTGTACAGTTGCAATTTCGTTCTCTCTCTCTCTCTCTCTCTCTCTCTCTCTCTCTCTCTCTCTCTCTCTCTCTCACTCACTCACTCAAAGCCTTCATTCGTAGCAGCTAGCACTGAGATTGAAGGAATCCATTCGTGTGGACTGAGTAGAGGCGTTGTCATCGTTCAACGTTCGTGATCGCTCCGTAGATCTGCATCAAAGGTTACAATCGCCATAAGAGGTAACGATTCTATCACTTATCATGCCCATTCGTAAGGATCATCAAAGGAGAAATTTTAAATTCCGTTGCATTTTGGATCGCCCTTCTCCTTCACTACCGTCATCCTTTTGATGTCGACAATCTTTGAAGTTGTAGTTTAACAATTATCCTTTTGATAATGGCGGTCGTTGGAGTTTGATCCATATCAACTCGAGAGTTGATATTGATCCGATATCATGTCCTAATAAACTTGTTTTTTTTAATCTCACTACACTTTCCATATTTTAAGACAAAATTCGGGGTCTTTTCATATCTAATTGACTTTCACCATTAAGGAATGAAAACTGTGGTAATTCATCCTCTCGGGTTTAAGGCAATTAGAGAGGGGTAACTATCATACCCCAATTTTGTCCTACCATCTTTTTACTTTTTAACTTATTTTTACATATTACATTGCATTTTATCTTTCTTAAACCTATACTAATTGCATTCATCTTTCATTTGTATTCATATTTGCATGCATAATAAGTCATTTGGCTTATGGTCATGGTCATTCATGTTTAGACCTTATGTGTGGTTTTGTTTTTAGGTCATCATTTCATCTTAAGTCACTAGCATTGTTCTTGCACGTGGTTATGATTTGAATGTTGGGTTTAGGGTTATTTAGAACTAATGTTTTCTTTCTTTTGAATTTGCATTTTGATCATGTTTGGCGTACTTGTCTCTTTGGCTTCCATTTGAGTTAATATGTCATTCTCACTCAAGTTGTATTATTACCACACAACATGCCCGATTTATTTTTAGTGTCATAGATGATTAGTGTTTGAATAGAAATATCAAGAATAGACTTTTATTTTTTACCTACATTACACCATTAATTAAAGCACAAAAGGTTTTTGGATTTCATTCCCAAAGTATGCATTACATTGCATTGTTTTAGAACAAAATACAAAAGAGTTAATAGAGGAGCGTTTTTATAAGCCATTTACATAACATGTATTACACCATCTTTTAAAAAAAGGGGTAGGACAAAAAAATACAAAAAGTTTTAATACACAAAAAGAGAGTTTTGATCCCTTTGGTCCCCACATGCGCCTTCCCTTGTTTCATCTTCATCAGCATCACCATCAAGTCATCACCTACATGCCATCACCATCATCTTATACATTCATCAATACACACACCCTGAAAAACCAACCCAAAGCCCATGAATATTGCAGCAACACAAACAACTCACATATGACATAGTCATCACCACATCACAACAACATAACAACACTAACAACATCATCATTTAACATTCAACAAGCTAGCAGCAACACATCCATTCATCAAGTAATACATACACAATGCTCATCATAACATATTAGCATCCATGTTTAATTTGAATCAATAAAAAAAAGAACAAATGAACATCAACAAAATAACCACACAACCTACATTCATAACTTAGTTTGCGCAAAAATCGAATTGGCAGGTTCAAGAATGGACAAACACATAATTTTCCATTCACCAAAATTCATACCATATCATTCAACATCATATATATCCAATAACTAAAATAAAATTTCAAAAAAACAAATGAAGCATCATTGATCATCATCCATAAGAACATGCCAATGCATATCATCCATCCACATAACACACATTCCTTAAAATAATTTAATTGGATTTTTAAAAAATGGAATTTAAAAAATTTAATTGAATTAAAAAAAGGAATTTAAAATAAAAATCAAAAGAAACTCAGAGTAAGGGAACTAAAGAACGCGTTCCCCAATCCATCCCTCACCATATTATCATCCATCATGTAGCAACCCTTATCTCATACAATCAAATAAACACAAAAGATGCAACAAACTTTCAATCTAAACTAATCTCGACCTTACACTCACTTTCTCACGCGGATTTCTGAAGAAATCTCCCTCCAATTCCATGCTAACTAGCTCTCATTTCCCTTTCTTTTCCATAATTCATCTCACTCACTCACTCATGTAACACCCCTTTTTCTACCCCAAATTATTTAGCATATAATCAGAGTAAATAATCACGCATATAAAGAAAAGGGCGTCACATCGACGTTTTCGAAACTTAAAACTTTTCAAAAACCAACAATACACATGGTCAATCAAAGTAACACATTTCAATCATCATGAATATTCAAACATATGCGTTCGCAGCGGAAAATAAAGAATACTCATGTATTTCATAAGATGATGCATGTCCCATACCATGATCAAATAAAATAAAACAATTAATGACATAAAGCATATTCAATTAAGATACGAGTTCAATACCACTAATCTACCCAGTGTTACATGACCAGAGCATTGACTCATTACCAAATTTCAAACTAAATACGGAACTCTCCAGCTAAGCTTGAGCGAGCTACCGTCCACCTACTCCAGCAATACTACTCTGTAGTATCTGCACGATACCCATGTAAAGGTAACATTCAAACAGAAAGGGTGAGAATTCCAAATCATTATGAATATAGCATAATAAGGCATAATGAATTAAAACACAATTTAATAGATCATCACACTTGGTATAATATTATATCAATGATATTATCAGACAATCATTCCACATAATTCAAATGTACATCACACTCACATCAATACACACATTCAGTGATCACATAACTATAGACGACTCAATGCAAGACAATGTGACTCTATGCATGTGGTACCGCAATGTGAACTCCAAGTTTCACCGCTTTCTGATTCAATATCTAGAATCCAAGCCACGCTTCAGATCCGGACAAGACCAAAGCCTACGTCTGTTTCCAATGAAGGATCACCGCTTAATACTACGCCTAATCCCAATCAAGGATTAACGTCTGCTACGTCTGTTTCCAATTAAGGATCACTGCTTAATACTACGCCTGATTCCAATCAAGAATCAACGCCTGCTACGTCTGTTTCCAATAAAGGATCACCGCTTGACCATGCTATGAATGAATGCACACATACCAACACATATGCAATTAAGACCTTCTATACCGTCTTAACATCCCACATATCACCATAACTCATAATTGGTACATATACATATTCATCATCACACATCATCTACTATTTCATATACACATCCATAACCATAAATCATTCACAATTCAATAATGGTATACATACACATTCATACAATATTTTATTTTCATCATGATAAAATTCATGGCATTTATAAATCACATAATATCTTATAACATGGAACAGTAATAATAATCCTTTACGTTATCTTTAGTCATGTTATTTCACAATCAAACATATCAACCATGTTTAACACCCATCAAAATAAAATTCATAGAATTTGTAAGACGCATAATACACTATAATATGATATTATAATAATAGCCTTTTTCATTATCTTACCAATGCATCCGTCCGCATTCAAAACAGAGCTATAATGCCCAATTAATTCATTAATCTATCTTAATCAAGATTTAGATTAATATTTATTCATTGCATAAGTATTTAACAACAACCTCTCTAGCCTAGTGGTAAGGCATGTACAAATTCAGGGAGGTCTTGGGTTCAAACCCCACTGATGACAAATTCTGTATTGTTGTTTTGCCTTGAATTTTGATTATTGGATGAATGGTTGAAGGTTAAGTGATGGATTATACGATTAAGTTTAATTTGGGATTAGTTTTGATCTGACCATATTTCAGCTAGGGTTTATGTTTGAATATTTGGTGTTTGGTTGATTCTTAAGTGAATCTGGGTTTAGGCGAGAGAGAGAGAGAGAGAGAGAGAGAGAGAGAGAGAGAAGTGAGAGGTTGGGCATTGCTTAGCCATACGTTGCATTGACTAGGGCTTCATTAACTGCCCCTTGGTGTGGATGCTTGTACTTCTTATCATACACCTCTCATTTGTGGCCATTTGATCTTGTGGTAAGCAGATCAAGGGGTTGAGGTTGAGTCAACCATGTTGACACCCTCCCCCAATCTTGGACCAATGTTTTGGCCACCTCTTCTGGGCCCATGCTATCCGCACCTCCCATTTTTATTTTATTTACTATTTTTTTTCTATTTTCCTTTTTTTGTTGATTATAGTTATCCAGTTGGGCCTTGGGCCAACATTATTGTTTTTATTTTTCCTATGACCATACCCTTTAGTATTGTATTGCACCCCTTATTTTCTTATTCCTTTTTATTTTTCTTTTATTTATTTTATTAATTATTTTAACTAATTAAATAATTAAAAGATAAATAAAATTAATATTTTCAATAAGTTGAAACATTGGTCCAACATCAAGTGTTTATTTTATCAAGATCAGACAAATTTTCAAAATGTTTAACCGTTATCAAATCTCTTTCCGAGTTAAATGCTATGTTGAAATCTTTTCTCAATAAAATCGAAAGAAAAGGAACATTAACGTATACACTCCATGAAAAACTTGAATAATCGGCCCCGAGGGACACGTCTTGGTTTTATCAATTATTCTACTTTCATTCTAAAATACCCAATTCAAACTTGGATGAAAAAGGGACATGAGAGTCTACGCTCTTTAAAACCCCCGAACAATTGGCCTAGAGGCATACATTTTGGTCTTACCGACGTTCATCTTCTGCAAATTAATTTTGTAAACACTTTGGATGAAAAATGTACATAGGGGTACACACTCTTTGCAACCTTGAATAGTCGGCCCCGAGGCACACATCTTAGTCCTATAGAGCATTTGTCATCCTCCTAAAAACAAATTAACACATCGAACATATTTTCTTGCCGCCGTGCAATTAAAAAACTCTTTTATAAAAGAACATTGTTTATTCCATTTTACCGCGATACAAACAAACGCTTTAAGCCTCCAATTGCAAGCACAAATAATATTTAACCGCTAGAGTGCGATCTAAGTTCATTCAATAAAATCAACCAACCAATACATAGTTTTCTATGCATAACATTGCTTTGAACTCCCCATCGCACTTGAGGATATGTACGAGCAAGACCTGCAATCTCGTCAAGCACCATAGTAAAAACCTTTATGTGACCCCTTTTCTTTTTCTTTTGAATTGTTTATCACTCGAAGAAAACAAATAACATATGCTAACATTCTAATCACAAATCTAACTAAATGGTTTTCATTGAGTACAACAAATGTGAGGAGTGCTAATACATTCCCCTCGCATAATCGACTCCTGAACTCGAATTTGGTTACGACGACCATTTTCTTTTTCTTTTGAGGGTTTTATAGATATTTTCCATTTCCTTCTTTAGACAAAATAAAGTTTGGTGGAGACTCTGTTCAATCATCGATGAGCGTGTGATGTGCTCGTAAGTCGTATTTTTCGCGATGTGACAGCTATGTAACTCACAAACTTTCTACAAACTTCAATATGCCTCTTCCATCGTCCCTTTCTTTTATATTTCTCTTTTTCACACTTTTATTTTCTCTACTCTTTTACTTTTTCAACATTTTTAAATTTTTGTTAGATAAAAATTAATGTTGAAAGCTAAAAATAAAAAAAATAAAGTGAGTTTAGTTTCATCTTTTTGTTTTTGTATTTCATTAAAAAGAATTATTTCTTCTTAGTTTTTATAAATTAAAATCATCAAAGTTTTAAATTGAAATTTAAACATCTCAACTATTAAGGATAAATTACACTTTTGGTCCCCCATTTAAGTCAATTCACGAAAGCAGTCCCTCTGTTCTATTTTTAAATCGTTTTGATCCCCCAAACTTTTTTCTACTCTAAAAAAGTTGATTGTACTTTTATTAATAGTTGGCACTATAAATTTGTCATGTACTTCCAACTTGTTATTTTTCTTTTCCATATCATTTAAATTTGTGTAACTAATCTAAAATCATTTAAAAAAAATCTATTAATAATTGATACATCTTATTAATTATTTTACTCATAATTATATTAACAGTTGACTAATTTCCCATCAAGGCTAATTGCTCTTGGATATGAAAATTTATTCTCAACCAAAGGCAGATGGTGGTTCATCTTGAGTAATGGAAAGACATGTTGCAGCATGACAAGTATTACACCAGGAAGATATATTTTGCTATCAAGACTCATCATCAAAGTGTTACTTCGAGGAAGCTCTTCTATGAAAATCCTTCAAGACCAAGGGCAATGAGCATGCTCTGGTTAGCTTGCCATAATAGGCTAGCAACCAAGGCAATATTGTGTAAAATTGATATATTAAATGAGGACTACTTTTTTTTTGCAGGGAGAAAGAAACAATTCAACATATCTTGTTTGCCTACGAGGGAACTAAGAAGATTTGGGAGGGCATCTTAGATTGGATTCTGAATGCCTTAAAGCTCAAAGCTGGGATGAGGATCTAAAGTGGATTGTTCAGGAAAGCAAGGGTAAAGGTTGGCGTGCAACAATCTTGAAGTATGCCATAGCGGAAACGGTTTATGCCGTTTGGAACTATAGGAATACTATTTATTTTGGGAATCATGTAGGCAGGAGTACAATAGAATCTTGTATTGTGGAAAAAATTGTTCATAGAACTTGGATGAACCCCCATCTTAGGCAACCTGTTAGTGTGCTTATGATGCCTTAAGGGGGTTGGGGATATGTTGTTGCTTTGTGGCTCGATCGTTTGATCTCCTTGGTTGTATCATATTTTGGTCTAGTAATAAATTTGTTTTTTCCAAAAAATAATGCTCTCCAACTTTTCATCATCTTCCTCAACAACCTTCAATTCATTCCACATCTTTCATGCACACCATTTTTGCTCAGATTTGACGTGTTCTTGCACTTTTCCAATGCTCTTGCCTCATCCGTTTCACCATTCTTATTTAATAGAATTTTCTTATCATGTTCACAAAATCCCAAAATTTGAAAAACCCTAAATGCATAGGCAGAAACAATACAAATAGAAGTAACTAAATCTTAATCAATCATATACAGAGAGAAAATAATTAGTCAATGACAAGATATGTATTACTTCTTTGTTGATTGTTTTACATGGATTCATCTTCTTCTTGTGTTTTGCAGAAAGAGTTTTTTTTCCAAAACAAAAAATTGAAGAAAAAGGCAAACACTCTTCAACTCTTTTCAGATATAGAAAAAAATGTCTTCTCCTCATCTTTCTCTTCAACATTCTTTGAGGAAGAAGACAATGGTCTCTAATAATTTTTAGGTCTAGAACAAAAAATGTCTTATCTTCATCTTTCTCTTCAACTTTCTTCGAGGAAGAAGGCAAGGGTTCTCTAATACTTTTTAGATCTAGAACAAAAAATGCCTTCTCTTCATATTTCTCTTCAACTTTCTTCGAGGAAGAAGGGAAGGGTTTTCTAATTCTTTACAAATCCAAAAAAAAAGTTTTCTCTTCAACATTCTCCACTCCTTCTTGTTCTCATTTCTTCTTCGTATTTTAATTTTGGCGAAGTGGATACGAGATTTGAGGTTGTGGTGGTGTTGCCGTCTTGGAAGGACTATGAATGAATGAGGTGTTTGAGTTTTGATTTAAAATTGATATTCAAAGAATTGAAGAGATTGAATTTTGTGAAGAGTAAAGAGATGGATGTGATTTTTGTTTTGATGGTGAAAGTAAAGGACAACAAGATGTTATGTTCTTCAATTTTTCGTTTCTTGTGTTTTTTCTAAATTTCAGCGTTCTTCATTTTTCTTGTGAATATTATGATCTTTTGATTTTTTATTTGTTTCTATAATTTTAAATTTGATATAGATTAAAGAAATTTAATGACTATCTTCTCATGTTAATACTTTGTTAAGAAATTTTGATGCTTTAAGAGGGAGGGATTTGGTTTAATTGTTGAATCTTTTCTTATAACTTTAAGAGGCATTGCAATTATTATAGATGACAAACAACAAAATATAATATTTTTGGTGAGAAATTGCAACAATTAGAGATTAGAATCAAAAGATATTGTAATATTATGCTGGTGTTTCTAGTATGTGATATAATTATTTAAATTTTGAGATAAAATGAATCTATTTTTTTAATAAATTTGATTTGATAAATATATTTAAATGACATGGGAAATATAATTAATAAATTTAGATTAAAGAAATATATTTAAATGACATGGAATATAAGATTAATTAGCTACAAATAAATATATCATATCAATATTGCCACCTATTTAAAAAATGACACATCATCATTTTCTTAATCAAAATTGATAAAGGAGGACCAAAACTGATTAAAAATAAAATAGGAAGACTGATTTCGAAAATTAACTAAAATAGAGGGATCAAAACTTTAATTTAACCTAATTAAAAAGATAAAATTAAATACAAAATAGGGAGAACAAACCTTACCCCAAAAACAAAAGAAAGGAAAAGAAGAAAAATAAAAGAAAGGAAAAAATAAAAAGAAGGAAAAGATTAAAGAGAGTGAAGACTAAAAATATCATTGGATCGAATGTTATAAATCTTAGCTACACTTTTTGTTGGTTTGTTTTATCTATTTCTGTGATTTTTGTATATGTAGGGAGTAAAGGGAGACATTCTATCTATATCACCTTCAGGTAGGTAAAGTAGCTCTGGCAGATGGAAATATGTCAATCTATTTTCGATTCAATACATAATTTGTGGTCTCTAATACTTAAGAGGAAGATCATTCAATATTGTACATTGATATTTTTAATCAAATTCAAATTAAGTCTAGTGTTGAGGTGAATAAGCGAAGTATCCTCGAAGAAAGACTTCATGATCCTACCATCGAAATCCTCTTAATATCCTCAATGAATTAGAATGAAAACAAACTACCAATAGATGTGAAAGACCATTTTTGTAAAAATTATAATAAAATATTTATCTTTTCGTGCACCGCATCAATTGTTGAAGAATATTCTCCTTTTCTAACGTTATCCTTCCATAAAGAAAATTCTTGCATCTATCCGAACTATTAACATAATCATCCTCTAAAATATTTAAGGCTACTGAATCCCTCTTGAAACAAGACGTGGGGAGTTGACTTAGAGATATATCACAACTGTTATTTTAAATCTATTATATAATTCGAAAAGAAATATCCATCAAATTTATTTTATTATCCAAATTAAAACTAATATAATATTAGTTTTTCATACCCTTAATTATAATTTTTCATTCTTAATCATAATTACTACTTATTTTATTAAAATCAATTTTTAATTAAACAAAATATTATATCATAATTAGGTTTAAACTAACTTTCCTCTTTTCTAGGCAGACTGCATATTTTTATTGGTCTAACTCATTGGAACGTTGAAATGTCACACGTACATTGCAAAATATTTTTCCAATACAAACTCATATATTCTTCACTATCATTTCATTAAATCTTTGTCAAAAAGAAAATTTTCTTCTTCACTGATGAATAGCCTATCTCATCATTTAAATTAAACATACAACAATCCATCATCAACCTCCAAGTTTAAAAACCATTCCAAACAACACATAGCACATGCAAAATCAATACAAAACATCAATCTCCAGAACATGATTCATAGATAATCACATAAACAGAAGAGTAGATCCAGACGAAACAGAATAGAAAAGAGGGAATCATAATTACATAGCAGATGACAGTTGATTTCGCAACCTTACCTATCAAATCTTTCGCCGACTTCGGTGTTCCACGGTTAGGGTTCTTTATATTTCTTCCTCCTTTATTTACCTAAATTTTTTCTGTTGTTATGGCTTATATTTTATTATCTAAGTTTTGATTTTTGTTTTCAATTTCGTTAGTATGATTTTCTAATATAATTTTTGTTAATATGAGTTTTCATTTATGTAATTTTCTGAATTTGTGTTGCTATGGTTTCTTTATGTAACTTTCTAAATCCGTGTTGCTTTGATTTTTGTACTTGCAAATCTCTGTTTTTCATTTGCAACAAATTAACTCTAATTGTTAAGTTTTGTTTTATGCAATTCTATATTTTGTTCAAGTTTTCAACAAAAAAGATTTCGTTTTGTTTTCTGCAACTCTAATTCTTAAGTTTTGTACTAACAAATCTCCATTTTATTTTCTTAACCTTATTAACAAAATATATAATATTTCAGTGTACTTTCATGAGTATTACAGTTGTATTTTGGAATAAAGTCTCAAGTTTCTATAATTTATATTAGTGTTGAAGAAATCAAAAGGTTAATTTCTAATATTAAACCTTTTAATTACTACTCTCTCATAAAAAAAATGTTTTATTTACAATTTTTTAATATCTCAAAATAAATATTTATTTAAAATATTAATATAATATATTTTTTTATTATTATATTTTTATTTATTAACTTTTATTTTTTTCAACTATTTCATTAATTATAATAAATAAAAATATTTTAATAAATGACATTAATTTTTATTATTAAAATTTACATCTCTAATCCTTTTCTTAAGAACGGCGTAAAATTTAAATAAAATATTTATTATGAGATGGAAAGAATATAATTTTTTTTTAAAAAAAATTAAAAATGTTTGTATGTGCTATTGAATAATACAATCATACTGATATGTTTCCAACAATGGTCCACTAAAATTATTGAAAGTTGTTTCTACTATAATAATAATAAAAAAGTCAATACCTATCAAATTTAAAATATTTGAGTAATAAGGATACTTTGGGCTCTTCCGAGTCAACTGTTTTTAAGAAAGATACATCCATAATGTTGGTCATCTTCTCACCCACATTTGAAGTCAACGCTATGTTCATTTACTACCTCTAAACACTATGTCAATGAATCACACACTATTATTTCCTTAAAACCGGTCACTCAGTTTATTTGAATTATTTAGGGAGTAATTTGATTATTAACTAGCCATTTTACAATTGGATGTTCATCTTAACGTTTTGTGTGTCAGAATTTAACATTCATGATGGTAGTCTAATGAAAACTGTTTTGCAAGATGGGTGCCATGTATGGTAGAAAGTCGGACGGACCGAGTAGATGACTATAACGATATATCGCGATCTACGAACTTACGGATAAAAATTTTTGTTAATTAGACGAAAATGATAAATATAAAACGTTTTGAAAAATTAATAGATTAATATAAATCTTTTTTAAATTAAGAGATCAAAATAAATTCAAATTAAAATTCAAAACTAAAAAAAAATATTAAATCTTAATATTAATGGACATTAAAAAAATATTATAATAAACATTTAATAAATCAAAAAAGTAATACGATAACAATTTAATATATAAAAAAAAGAATTTGATCAAAAATTAAAATAATTATAATTAAATTATTTTTTATTAACATATAATTATATTTTGAATGTGTAATTATTGCATTATTTTTTAAATTAGAATTAAACCTACAGATTAATTGAATTGGCCCTGTCCATAAATCAATTTACAAGGGAGTGGTAATTGCAACTTTATCTAAATTAAAATTACATGCAGTTGATTTGAAGGATTTGACGTCGGTCAATTGTAATGCCAAAGCCAACGTTGACATTGAAAAGGCGAACTAATGGATAAAACCAACAAATTGATAAAGCCAATAGATTCCAATGTGAAATCTTTGTCAATTAAATTGTTATTTATACTATGATGCAAACGGTGCTCCGACTAGGTGTCTAATTCAACAAAAATATTTATAATGAAGTGTATTATTCTCATTATCTGTGTCCTCATGTCCATCTTGAATATCTCTTATTAAAACCTTATTAATAAAAATTCAATGAGAAAAATTCTAGTGAAAGAAAAGAGTAGAACATTCTTCATGAGAGAACTCTTTCGATACAAATTATTATAAGTAAGAAATGAAATTATTTAGGATGTTCGTTTAGCATATGATTTTTTAAAATCTTATTATAAAAAAATCTAGTGGAAAAAATATCTAGTGAACAATATCATTTTACGATAAATTTATTTTCTCCCTCAGCTGAACGATCATTTCTTCGATGATGAAAATCAATCTTCCGTACTAGTTGGTTAAAAGGTCTATTTATGAGTGACTTTGAGAAAAGGTCTGGAAGGTTATCACATGAACAAAGTCGTTAGATGCTTATATCACCATTTTTCTGAAGATCATGAGTGAAAATAAACTTTAAAGAAATATGTTTTGTTCGGAGGTCTCTTTTAATGTAACCATCTTTTAATTAAGCGATGCATGCATATTATCTTCATATATGATTGTTGTATTTATTTTTTTAGAAGTCAAACCACAAGTCTTTTGTGTGTGTTGAATTAGGGATCTCAACGATATGCATTCTCAAGGCCTCAATGAAATAGTTGTACCACCATAAGTAAACAAATAATATGTTTGATCTACCATTATAAGGATCTTACAAGTAACATGTTTCTGCATAACCTGTTAATTATAATTAGTATATTTTACGATAAAACAAACTCATGTCCATTTACCCTTAAGATAACAAAGTATATGTTTGACTTCATTCCATTGTCTTCGTGTAGGTGGAGAACTATATCTTGCTAATTGATATATCGTGGTGTGTATAATTAGCAAGATAGACCAGTGCTTGAATTACACTGAGATATGGTACTTCATGACCAATTAGTTTTTTATCCTCTTTTCGATGTCTAAAATAATCTTCTACACATTCAATGATCAAACATCATAAGGGTACACGACATACGAGATTTGTCCATGTAGGAACGATTTAATACATTTTATGTATAACGTTCTTAATGTAGAAATATTCTACTGTCAAAATGCTCAATTTGTAAACCTAGTCATAACTTTGTTTTTTCTATGTCATTTATCTCAAACTGTTTATTTAAGAGATTTATAGCTTTTGAAATCTTTTCAGGAGTTCCAATATTTTTATGTCATCCACGTAGACAACTATTATAGAAAATTATTTTCTAGATCTTTTCAAAAAATATAAGGACATATAGAGTTATTTGTATATCTCTCCCTTAGTAAATATTCACTGAGAGAATTTTACCACATGTTTGTATATTGTTTTAACTCATAGAGAGACTTGTTCAATTTGGTGGAATAACTTTCTCGATATCCAAAATTATGTATCTCTAATAAATTAAACCCTTTAGAGAGTTTCATGTAAACCTCACTATAAAGTGAGTCATACAAATAAGTTGTTACAACATCTATCATATTCAAATTAATCCATTTATGTACTACACGGCTAATTAAATATAAAAAATAGAACCTCATCCATTGCAGATGGATATGTTTCATCAAAATAAATATTAGGTCTTTGCGAAAAATGTTGAGCAACAACTCAAGCTTTGCATCTCACAATTTCACCATTCTTATTTTGTTTTTTCACAAAAACTCATTTATATCTAATTGGTTTCACACCTTGAGGTGTTCGGACTATATGTCCAAATTGAGTCACTTGTAAAGTGAGTTTAATTCTTCTTCAATTGAATATGTTCATTTTGGCTAATTCTCATTGTCTACAATCTTTGATAGACTTTAACTCATGATCCACGTTATCCTTTATCATCTGTAGCGCTATACTATATACAATTAAAGACATTATCAACATTGACTTTATTTTGGATCCATCATATTCCATTTATGACATAATTTATTAAGATCTCTTAATTTTCATAAATTTCAGGTAACTTGTTAGTTCTTCTGAAACTCAAAAATACATTATGTCAAAGTGCTCCTAGAGTTTTCATATCCTCACTTGGATCATCTTTAACTTTAGTTTCTTTTCTTGGTAGAGAACTTTTATCATTGGAACCGACTTTCCTACCATGCTTCAGTTGCGGTTATAACTCATTTGCAATATTAAGTTGTCCAATAAGAGAATCCACTTTGAATGGAGTATTAGCACCTGATAATTTTTTTTCATAAACTTTGCAAATGAATTCTATTTTGAACTTTGAGGATCAAAATGATATGATAATATTTTATTTCAAATTGTTCATTGAACTTTTGGTTTACACTTTCAGTTGCTTATTCTCTCCCCTAATATTGAGAAAATTAATTTATCAATTGATAATCAATCAATTAGGCTTCAAACAACTATCCAATTATTGGATCATGATATATCCTGAAATACGAAATTCATATAAAATACATTTTCTCAACGTTCTTTCAAAACTCATTTTAACGTACTATATTTAAGCAGTTGAATTATCACAACACATCCAAAAGTTTACTTAGATGAGACATATTAGGTTATTAGCCTAAAATAATTTGTAAGTTAAGGGGAGAATTAACATATACAAACTTGTTGGCTCAATGCAAATAAATTAGATACTCAGTACCTTAGGGACATGACACAATTGGCAGACAGGGTTCGCTAGGTCGAACGCTTGAAGGCTGAAAAATTCAAAACAAATAAGTATCATAAAAAAGAAAAAGTCGTGTACATAGAGGCAGACAAATACCTCTCACACCTAGGCGATAAGTATGTCGAAGAGAGTGAGGTCAACATGGCTAAACTTAAGCCAAAACCTCCTTACGTATGTAAATTGCTGAAGTTGTCGAACGGGAAAAATCCTGTCAAACCCAACAAGAATGATAAATTCGTCATAAAACATATATTTTTGATATAACAAAGTGTGGTGAGATTTTTAATTTGTTAGTCACTGATGAACAAATAATAGTGCTACCAGTCCTAAAAACTCCTCCTTTAGAACAGAGGAAAAAAGAGGTTTTTGTAAGTACCGTAACTTTTTGGGTCATAAAACATCTCAATGTGTGGTTTTCAGGGATTTGGTGCAAAAGGGATTTGAAGGAAGCAAGGCTGCAATTTGGCGATAAGCCAAAGGCATCAATGCAGGTGGATGCTGACCCATTGCAAATTGAGGATGCTCACTATGCAGAGCTTGTTGAGATCTTAATGGTTGAAGTTGTTGAGGGCTTTGAGATGGAGGTCGAGAAAGGTGAGCAAATATATGTGGTTGCTGATACAATGATGTATATGGTCTACCCTCAAGATGATAAAGGTTTGATCAACTTCCTGGAGTGTGTTCGCTGTGAAATTTGGCGAACAACCTCTGGTTTACCAAAACGTGTAGAATTGGGTTACTTGCAGGATCAACCACACAAATCCTAGGACATGTGCAAATCTAGATGGTCTTGAAGATGTTTAAAATCACTTCCATATCTTTCAGTTCTGTTTCTCTAAGTGTTTTACGTCGAAATGTGTTGATTACAATGCTACGTAGATGTAAATTTAACAAGATAAAGTAAATGGCAGAAGTTAACTGATGAAATGTAAAGTGTCGAAAAGTAGAAAGTGCAGAAAGATAAATGACTGGAAAACATAAAAGGAATCGGTAAAGAACTTTGAACTTTATAAAATAAACTTTGAAAGAATTGGTGTTTGTTTACACATACATTTTCCAAATGTGACTCTTTTCTCTCACACGGGTACTTTGAGTGTTTTCAGGAATTTTGTATAAGTAATTTTTCACACACTTTTTAGATAATAACTACCCTATATATACACAAATAACATAACTGTCATTAACGACTAAATCCTAAAACTACGACACATGGCTTTCCTCCTTTCGCCAGATGCTTCCACGCGTCTTCTGCCAATCGTCACAACCTTTTAAATTCAAATTTACTTTTAAGTCGAAATGACGTCTTCCTTCAGGATTTTGTCGAATTACCCACACACTGTAATGCCTTCCGTATCTTGTCGAAAGTATCTTACTAGTTGCAAATATCTTTGTCGAAATGACGAAACCTCCATTTTGTCGAAGTGTCGAACCATACTAATCAAATCGTTCCAACCCATGTCATCATTTGTCGAAAACATCACTTTTACACCAAATCTCATGGCGTCGAAAACGCACGTATACAAATTGCCCCCCAGCAAAGACGTTTCGACTGTTTGTTCTAGGAGAAACAGTCATTTGTTGTCAATCAGTGCTTTGATGCCATGTCACTTAAACCTCATTAAATGTAATTCTGATAATCTCAATTTCCAATGCAGATTCATCATTACACTTTCTCCAAAATGTCACGTCTAGCCCACGTTCACAGTCTACTTCCATCATTTCCTCACATCATGGTTTCTTTTCAACTTCTACCTCTTCATTATTTCTATCAGAGATGGCCACGTGTCCCACTAACACCATTACCAAAAACGTTTCAACATCTTCTTCCTATAAATACCCATAAACCTGTTCTTTAAACCTTTTCACGTTTCAGATTTCCTTTTTTCATACCCATTTCTCAAGCTTTTCACATTTTCTGAGAAATCTTCTTCAGTTTTTTCAGCAATGGCGCCTCAAAAACCCTCAAGCAGTAAACACTCCAAGAAGAAACAAGACTTATCTTTTCCTCCCGTGCATGATTTAAAAGGGCCAATGACCATAGGAAATCAACAGTATGTTCCGGAACCTCCAAATGAAAAGGAAAAAGACTGCATCTATAAATCTCAGGTACTAATCCCTGTTCTTATTTCTGGAAATTATCACGCTATGTTAGGTCCCCTTCCGAACCTAGAGATTAAACCAGAGCGTTTAAGAGAGTTTTTTCCATCTTACTTTCACACAAAACCCATAGGCGCTGGAAGAAAACCTCAGCCTAAAGAGAAAGTTGTAGAACAGAAAGATTCATCAAGTTCGACAGATATTGGAGAGTTGGACTTAGCCTATTTGAATTTTCCCAGGATATTTAGAACCTGCCCATGGTCGAAAGATCCTTCTGACTACATATCTTGGTTAGATAAAATCGAAAAAGTTAAAGGGTCTTTTTGGAAAGAAGTAGGCATTTTCGACCTTATCCAGTTGTCGAGAGTAGGACCCAATATCTGTCCAAATATGCTTTTGGCTTCTCTCTATTTTTGGGATAGTACTTACAACACCTTCCACCTTCCTTGTGGGATGGTTACGCCTACTCTTTTCGACGCAGCAGCCATTGTTGGTCTTCACCCCAATGGTATAGATTTCGACCCTACTGTCTTAAGTGAAGATACCATTGCCTTCGAGACTAGCCTTGCCCCCTACTCCTTATTCATGTCCTATTACCATGATAAGAGTACCACTGAAGTTTTAGATGTCGAACATATAGCCTTTTTGACATTATGGCTGTCCAAATATGTGTTCTGTTCTCGCTCTCTTCAAGTTGCCAAGAGATTTATTACCATAGCCAATCAGCTTCATGCAGGCACGAAACTATGTTTGAGCGAAATGATTCTGGCGAATCTCTATGAATCTCTGAGTGAGAGTGTACATTTCTTAAAGAACACCAAAACCCAAGGGAAAATCAACTTATCAGGCCCTTTTTGGCTCTTGCAATTATGGCTTAATGCCACGTTTGAAGCCAATCTGCCTGTAGCACCAGAAATAGATGAAGAAGAAGTAAGCGATAGGACTGTCGAATGGCCAAGGTTAGTGCTACTAACGCCAACTGACGAAGGAATCAGCCTTCGACAAGCTTTTAAAAGCTATGTTATGATGTTTGCTAAAAGGTATCAATTTGCTTCGACCATGGCACCTTTTGCTGATAGAAAGATTGGACCTAAATGGTTTACCCAACAACTGCCTCTGGAGATGCAAAAGGACGAAAATACATTTCTGAATGTTTGGGAATCATTCTTAACCCCTAGGCTCCTCTTTTCTTACCGTACCACTACTAAACATCAAATTGCTTTGATAGTTTATCAACCCAACCTTGTCTCTAGACAGTTTGGTCTAATCCAAATCAAACCTCAACCCATATTTCCCAAAAAGGGATCCATCATCTTTTACAACTCCCTTCACACTGAAGACGAAGGCAAAGAGCTGTCGAAGAAACTAGCTGATGCTTCTCTCGACATTCGACCAGTTATTTTTCGACCATCATTCTTATGCACTCCTGAGTTTGATGAATGGTGGAAGGATTATTATTCCAACAAATTTTTCGACGTAGCTGCTTTTGCTACACATTTGACAAATGCTTTTGCTTTTGTGCAGGATCGGACCAAAAAAGGTATTCAACGACATATTAAGGAAATACAGAAATTTCAAAAATATTTTGAAACTGCGTATAGACCTGATGATCTTAGTCGAACCATATGTGAAGCAGCGGCTGAATTAAAACGCAAATTGACAGAGAAGTTTAAAAAACTGTCATTGCCTTCCAATCTTTCACCAGAGGCGCGCTATGACCTTGCTTTCAATTGTCATCCACCAAAGTTTCCTCCCCTGCCAACTGCTGACTTTGGGGTGGCGTTTGGTTTTCCACTTCCAGACTGGTTCCTTTGTGGGGATTTTATGAAAATTCTTCGTCAAAAGTATCAAAAACCTGTTGAGCGTGTGGTTCCGACTAAGTATCATCTGGGCGAATATCCAGGACACCTTCATATTGGAATAGAACACGTTCGCGTGGAAGATACCATTCTTGAAGGTGTTCACAGAAAAATATGATTTTTCTTTCTGTTATTCTAACTGTCTTATCATGTATCTCTTATATTTGTTTCTGAATTTTATTTCTTTCCTTAGCCGTGAAGATCCCTGCTAAGAAAGCTGCTGTCGAAGCGTCGCCCAGTACTGCTAAAAAGCCTTCGACAAAGGTGCAAAACTTTTTCTCTTCTTATTATTTTCCTTCCATTATTTGGAACTAACTGGCTTTGGCCTGTATGACTAGGTAAGTCGAAAACCCCCAACAATCCAAAAGAAAAAGAATGAAGAGGAGAAAGAAGAGGATAAAGTCCCTAATGAAGAGTCTGGTGATGAATCTCCAGAGTTAATCCCTCCCCCTCAGAAGAAAAAGAAACTCATGAAGGTCTCTTCCCAAAGGTCCATTGCTAACCCAACCAGGAAGGATCCTGCCAGTGCTTCTCCTGCCAAGCCTCAGTCGAAAGATATGGGGAGTGGGAAGTCCAGTTTTAATACTGAAATTCCTGAGGTAATTTTTATTTCGACAGCGTATGTTTTACCTTTCCTACATCTTTCCTTCTAAATCTTAGAATTTATTTTCAGGAACAAGTGGTTGTCGAAAAAACGCCTGAGAAAATTCTGGAGGAAATAGCCCCAGAGGCAGATGTCTCCACAAGTGACCATGATATGCGAACCGTAGGAGAGTTCGACACCACTGTGGGTGAAGCCTCTGAAGATGAATCTCCTCCTCATCCAGGATTACATGCTGCACCTCAGGGTGATGATATTGAAATGGAGGTTGTGGTCGAAGATACTCCTGAAGATGAAGCTGCCAGAGATGGGGACAATCAGTCGAAACGAACAGAGGTCGAGCACACTTCGACGCGAAACACTCCACCTGCTCCTGACCGGGTCCAAGGGAGTAGCAAATCAACTGGTTCGACCAGTTTCTCTCGCGAGGAGCTTGAAAATCTCAAAGTGCAAAGACCTTTGGAGTATCTGAAAGCCATGCTTAGCACCCGTTTCAATTTCCAGGATTCTTCTCAGAGTAGTTCGACCACTTCTGGGGCAACTTCTGAAGCACCATCACTTGGCAGCCTCCTGACCAAGATCAAAATGAAAATCCTTGATGTCGATTTGTTTAAAGTCTTGGAAGAGAATTCCCTTGCTCAAATTAGTCTTAAGAAACTCTTGAAGCAAGTGAATGTTTTGGAAACTTCTGCTGAGATTGGAAGTTTTGTGATGGAGTTGATGACTCTTATTGACTTGGCCACTGCGGATCTCCATCGTCAAAGGGATCTTACCGCTCAAATCTCCTCCAAGTCTGACACTCAAACTGCTGAATGGGATGCCGTTTCGACTTCGACTGACAAAGTTTCAAAATTGCAAAAGCTTTCTGAAACGTACGTCGAAGAAGTTGCTGCTTGCAATGACAATATTCAAAAATGGAAAACACAAATAGCAGCACTTCAAGAAAAAATCTCTCAAGAGGAGAAACGTAAGGCATCTATTCAGCAACCCAAACAAAGCGAGATTGACGAAGAATTGAGGGTGGGTATTCGACATGCGGAGAAAGCCCATCAACTTAGCCAAGAGATTGAGACTCTCTCTACTCACAAAAGTCTTTGTGATCATCGACTCCAACTCCAGAGGCAGAAGTTTGCCACTTTGAAGGATACTTTTGCCAATTTTAATTTTTAGTCGAATTTATTTTAGCAACTTTCAGCCCTGTGAGGCTTTCTTTGTAATAACTTTTGAATGCCATTTTTATTTGGCCCATCTTATCACAATTATGTTTTGCACTCATTCTGTTACTATTTTTATTTCCTGCAATATAGGCTTATATTTTTTCAAATACTTGCCATTTATTCTTAGGATTCTCTTATCCTTCTCTATTTCTTCTATTTCATATGCGCTGTTTGAGAATGTTCTCAAAATCTGGAAAGGTCCTTCCCATTTAGGAGACCACTTTCCCATTAATTTATCTTTTCGATCCATCGGAAGGATTACTTTCCACACAAGATCACCTATTAAGAAGGTCTTGGATCTCACTTTCTTGTTGTAAAATCTTTCGACTCTCCTCTTTTGTCTTCTTATTAGGTCTAGCGCGCGCAATCTCTCTTCGTCTAGGTCAACTAGTTCGTCCATCATCATGCTCCAATACGTATCTGATGGGATTTCATGATGCCTTTGCACTCTAACTGACTGCAGATATATTTCGACTGGCAAAACTGCATCATGTCCATAAGTCAACTTGAATGGAGTCGAATTTGTTGCCTCCTTGGGGGACGTTCGACAAGCCCACAAGGCTTGATCCAAAGTCTTATGCCAATTTCTGGGTTTTTTCCCCACATGCTTCTTAATCAAGTTTATCACTACCTTGTTGGCTGCTTCAACCTGCCCATTTGCTTGAGCGTAGTAAGGTGTCGAAGTAAGGAGCTTAAAACCTGTTTCTTGTGCAAACTTCTGCATGTTTTTACCAGTGAACACAGATCCTTGATCTGTTGTTATTGTCTCAGGTATCCCAAATCTGTAAATTATGTATTTTTGGATAAAGTCTATGACTGCTTCTTGATCCACATTCACCAATGGTATGGCTTCGGTCCATTTTGTGAAATAATCTATCCCAACCAAGATGTACCTTTGCCCTTTTGAGGAAGCTGGTCGAATCTCCCCGATCAAGTCCAACGCCCATCCTCTGAATGGCCAAGGTTTTATAATTGAGTGCAACTCACTTGCAGGGACATGAGGTATGCCTGCATGTACTTGACATTCCTGACAACCTTTTGCGAATTCGACACAATCTTTCAGCATTGTTGGCCAATACATCCCTTGTCGAAATAGAAGCCACTTCATTTTGTGACCTGCTTGGTGCGCGCCACACGCTCCACTGTGTACATTCGACAAGGCTATGTAGGCTTCATCCTCACTCAGGCATTTCAACAAAACTCCTTCTGCAGTCTTTTTGAACAATTCATTTCCCAAAAGTACGTAACTCAAAGCTCTGTATTTTACCTTTCTTTCTGCTTTCTGATTTGGGTCTTGTAGATAATCTTTGACAGGCTTTCTCCAGTCTGTTATTCCTGAATCATCTATGTTGAATATCTCGAAGTTTTCTTCGTCACCGTATCCTAATCTTATTGACTCTAGGTCTGATGGGGACAACCTGGTGGCTACGACTCTTCTTCTGACTTCGATGGCTTCTTCTAACTTTTCCTTCGACACCTTGTATCCGGACGCTAGTTGAGCAAGATCATTCGCTTCTTGATTCTCCAACCTAGGAATGTGTCTGAAGACGACATTGTCGAACGCTTTGAGAAGTCTATTGGCTATTACAAAGTACATGATCAAATTTTCTTTCACGCACTTATACTCTTTCGTCAATTGCTTTATTACCAATTCGGAATCACCCATTATTTCGACTCTTGTTGCCCCCAATTTCAACAAGATTTCAAGTCCAGCGATCAAAGCTTCGTATTCTGCTTCATTATTTGAACACAGACTTTCAACTTTGTACTTGAATTTTGTTGGAATTTTTTCAGGAGAAATAATCAACATCCCAACGCCAGTTCCTTTTTTATGACTGGAACCGTCGAAGTACAGTTTCCAAGGTTCCAGTTCGACGTATTCTACGTCTTCGTTTATAGAGTGGTCCGCTATGAAATCAGCAACCACTTGTCCTTTCACTGCTTTTAAAGGCAGATATTTCAAGGAGTATTCTGTTAAAGCTAAAGCCCATTTTCCAATTCGACTATGTAAAATAGATTTAGATAACATATACTTTATTACGTCGAAATGGGAAGAAATATATACATCGACAGGTTTTATATAATGCTTTAGTTTAATACAAGAGAAATATACACACAGGCATAACTTTTCTATAATGCTATATCTAGTTTCGGCATCGTTCAGGACTCTACTGAGATAATAAATGGCCCTTTCGACGCCATTCTCATCTTCTTGACACAACATACTTCCTAATGTTTTGTCTGATGCCGAAATGTACAATCTCATATTTCTTTTTCTGCAAGGAGACATCAGGATTGGGGGATTAGCCAGGTACTCCTTGATTTTGTCGAAAGCCGCTTGCTGTTCTTGCCCCCATGCGAAGTCTTCTTTCTTTAGTCGAAGTAGAGGAGAGAAAGCTTGTGTCTTCCCACTGAGGTTGGAGATGAATCTTCTGAGAAAATTGATTTTCCCTAGCAGAGACTGCAATCCCTTTTTGGTTGATGGCGCTTTCGCTTCCATTATGGCCTTGGCTTTATTTTCGTTTATTTCGATCCCCTTCTTATGGACCACAAAGCCTAAGAAATCACCCGCCTGCACACCAAAAGCACATTTAAGTGGGTTCATTTTCAAACCAAACTTCCTCATCCTTTCAAAGGATTGTCGAAGATGATCTATATGATCTTTTCCTGAAACAGACTTAATCACAATGTCGTCAATATACACTTGCATGAAAGTTTCGATGAAATCATGAAAGATGGAGTTCATGGCACGTTGGTAAGTCGCTCCAGCGTTCTTTAAACCAAAAGGCATTACTACCCATTCGTACGTTCCTATGGCTCCAGGACAACGGAAAGCCGTTTTAGGAACGTCTTCTTCGGCGATAAAAATTTGGTTATAGCCAGAGTATCCATCTAACATGCTTAAGTACTCATGGCCGGCTGCAGAATCTATGAGCATTTCTGCCACTGGCATAGGATATTCGTCCTTTGGGGTAGCCGAGTTTAAGTCTCGAAAATCAATACATACCCTTAGTTTGCCATTTTTCTTAATTACTGGAACAATATTTGCAATCCATTCGACATACCTGGTTGTGCGGATGAACTTGCATCTTAGAAGTCTTTCGACCTCTTCTTTTATCTTCGACAGGATTTCTGGTGCGAAGCGTCTCGGAGTCTGCTTTACTGGCTTCTTCCCTTCCATTATTGGCAACTGCATTTCGACCAGATTTCTGTCAAGACCAGGCATTTCGTCATAATCCCATGCGAAGCAATCTTTGAATTCTTTCAGCAACTGGACTATTTCGACCTTGAACTGGGGGTCCATTTTTGCACTTATGTACGTCGGTCTCTGTTCTGCCCCCACTCCTAAGTTTATTTCTTCTAAAGGATCCTGCGCCACCATCTTCTCGTTTGTTGACACTGGATCTTTTTCGAACCCCAGAGGTTCGTCGTCGTAAATGGCGTCAAGCTTTTGGTGTTGCCATCCGCCTATTTGGTTGGTGACATGATCTTCCGCAACGTCCTCTTGGGGACATTGTTCGTTGGAGTTCTCTTGGTTGGCTTCGACAGCCATATTTTTTACTTTGGCCTCAAGGGCCTCTTTTAGTTTGTTCTCGGCTATGTAAGCCGTAATCTTTTCGATCGCTGATTGTTCACTCGTCATCGTCGAATTCACTACCCCATCCCGTCGGCGCTATATGAGTGGTACCCCATATGTAAGTCTCGCCAATCACTTCTTTATCCCATTGGAATCCATGCGTTGGATGCAGGTACATGGAACAATAGGCATTGTCTGTCGTCTTCAAGTCGAATCCTGCCGGACTGCAAGGAGGTATATGAGCCAAGTTTTTGTCGAAGCTCTGGCTGTTGACAGTGTTTACTTCGGTCATGAAGTAGCTTTGGTCAGCCTCGATGTTTTCGACGATTCCATCTGGCCTCCATATGGCTATCCGCTGGTGCATTGAAGAGGGTACCGCTCCTATGCCGTGAATCCATTCCCTACCAAGCAGCAGGTTGTAGTTGGCTTTTGAAGCGATGACTATGAACATCGTAGGTCTTGTTATGGTTCCTACAGTCAAGTTCACTTGGATGACTCCCATGGTTGTTCCTATCTTCCCTTCGTAATTCGACAGCACCATGTTGTGGGGCTTCGCGTCCGAATCGTCTTTTCCAATCTTCTTCAGCATGTAGTGGGGCATCAAATTCAATGCCGCTCCCCCGTCCACCAGTATCTTATTCACGCCTACATTTTCCACCTTTCCTTTTATAAACAGAGGTTTCAAATGCGCTTTCATGGAGTCGTCCGGTCTTTCGAAAAAAAACGTTCTGCTCTTCGACGCATCCGTTGTTCATCACATAGTAGCAGACGGGCTTGTGTGCCATTGTTTCTTCCTCCATTTCGTCTCCTTCATCCTCAATTTCCATGACTCTGTCGTAGTCTCTAGGGAGAACAGAGACAACGTTGCAAATCACGTTGAAGGATGCC
Organism: Lathyrus oleraceus; assembly: GCF_024323335.1. Taxonomy (NCBI): domain Eukaryota; kingdom Viridiplantae; phylum Streptophyta; class Magnoliopsida; order Fabales; family Fabaceae; genus Lathyrus; species Lathyrus oleraceus. Next base: position 171,647,358 of record NC_066585.1, on the reverse strand, counting down.
TCTGAATCAGAGTTAAAACTGTCGGTTACTTCATCCTCTTCCTGCATCTTCTCTTTCGACGCCACTGATTCGACAACTCTGCTAGGATTGATCTGGAGGGGAGTTTCTTTCCTGCTCCTTGTCTGACGATTGTTGCTAGATTCTGCTTCGTTTGGACCATTCATATTCCCTTTCGCCATCTCCGTTTCTGCCCTCTTTTGCCTTTGGAACCTCCTCCATTGGGACCTGGACATGGGATTTTTGCCTTTGTAATTCTCTGATGGGTATGGTCGTGGCTTGTGTTTTTCCATTTCCTTCTTGCCCTCCATCGACGCACCTCTCTGAACCTCGAACTTTCCCCATTTCTTCTGCCCCTGGGCGTCCCTAATGGGTTGAACCCATTTGTCGTCTGTGGCTTTGTCAGATGGTTTATAGGTGTTCTGGCGTCTCTCTCCGTGCCTCCATTGGTGGTGATTACTTCTCCTTGGGTCGTATCTCACTGTTCCCCAACTTTCTTTCCTTTTGGTCTTATCCACCGCTTCCAGGTTGGTTGCTGCCTTCCTGTCGAAGACTGCGCTGCAGCGTGGGCACAACATTACTTCGGTTTTCATCCTTTGGCATCTCTTGATGAATTCCATTAAGTTTTCCTCCTCTCTAGGGTACGCCAGCCTTTGGTATTCTTTCTGACGGCGGTCTTCGCCCTCTTCGACTTTGTCCTTCTGAGATATTTCTACCATATTTACCCCAACATTTCGTTCGTCAGCGATGCTCAATTCGTTCATCTTCCTGATGAGCCTCTCTTCCTCGCCTTCGACGCCTTGTGGTGTTTGGTCGAATTCTTTCTCTGGGCAGCAACACCAAGATATGGTCCTGGGACCATGTTTGCAACAGCATTTGTTCCAGTTTCTTCTGGGGTCTTCCATTGTCCTACGCAGAATCCCACTGATCACGGGCTTCGAGGGACCGTTAGCGGCTTCCGCTTTGATTTTTGTGATTTCTTTACTGAAAGGCCCCATAGTGCTGACGCAGTTGGCGATATCACCATTCTTCGTTCTGGTAGAATCAAAGCCTCCAGCAGCCTCGTTTTCAAACGCTGGGTCTTCAGTAACCCTCTCCTTCGTATTAGGGGTATGCTCCGTTTCGTCGCCTGTTTCCTCATTGTTTTCTGAAGAAGCATCTCCCCAACCGCTTGGTTGGATTGTGTCGATGTCGCCCTGAGAGCTTGCCGGCGCGTTGTACTTCACAAGAAAATCATATTTCCCACTTGGCTGTCCCAAGCGGTCCCAATTCTTCTCCTGTCGAAACTCCACATTCTCGACAGCATTGTCACCATCCTTCTTGTCGAACCCTTCAGTAGTTTCTATTCTTTTCTGGCTTGCGAGATCATCAGTAATCTCGACCATGTTGACATTTGCGTCGAAGCTTCCAGGGGCTTCCACCATTTCCGAATTGCCATCAGGAGCAACTTTGGCCTCCACCATATTTATGACGGATGGTTCAGCGTAGTGAGCTTCGACTGCTTGCATAGGATTCGAGTCGATCTTCATTTGTTGTTTTGGTTTATCACCGAACTTGAGCCTTCCGTCACGGATAGCATTCTGCACAAGATCCCTGAAAAGGAAACAACGAGACGTCTTATGGCCCAGAAAATTATGGTACTTACAAAAACCTCTCTTTTTCTGTTGTTCTACAGGCGGTTCTTTAGCGCCTGGTGGCTTTATTAATTGACCATCTTGTCGCATCCTGCGAAAAATCAACCGGCGAGCCTAAAAATAAAAACACACAGAGCCGCCACTAAACGTTATTTATCCCAAGATAGGGAAAGGAAACGCTCAGAGAAACCTGGAAAGACCTGGTCTCGCGACCAAGAGAATGGGTTCGGGAGTCGGTTACGCGAGGGGAAGGTATTAGCACCCCTCACGTCCTAGGTACTCCTAGGGATCCACGCTCTAGAAATAAGAATAGGTTGCTAAAACATCACACACACACACGGGGAACGCAGGTGGGGTTAAGAGGAACGAGCTCGATAAGGTATCGCACCTTATGCCTACATATCTTGTCTGGAACAAGAATCAGAGCCTCTGTAGTTCGGCTTACGCACGCCAAACAACATAAAACAAACAAACAGACAAGGGTGGCAAACATGGAGCCCGACAACCACTTGATGGAATTACGTCGGCATCCAAACCAAAACACACTCAAAAGGGCAAACGTGGAGCCCGACTGCCAATCACTGGGCTTACGTCGGCATCCGAGCCAAACACACAATCAGATAACAAGTAAGCACACACAAAAAAGAAAAAGGTTGCCCGGAGTGGTCTCGCACGACCACCTGCCTACATACCTCGTCTGGAACGAGGATCAGGGCGATGTAGTTCCCCTGAGAGGGACTGAATTGCTAACCAGAAACCGGGGAAAGACACACAACTAGGGAGCTGAGACTCGAGCCTAATGTTGTCATGCATCATTCACCTAAGTTCGGTTTTCTATCCTACTTGCATAAGCAAACTAACCTAACCAGGAAAGAAGCTAGCACACAAGCATACAATCATATATCATCAAATGAGAACAGGTATCTCAAACAAGCATGTCAATCAGATATCCACATAACACGCACTATAGCCAAACAAGGGGCTCAATCAATCAGGTTTGACTGCCTAAGCAAGTCGTCTGTACAGGCTGGTTTTGCTCTTAACCTTGCCATTACGAGGCTAAGGTGAAGCAGATGAAGAGGTGAAGTGAGGATCAGACCTCACAGCTCATATCCCTAACCAGGGGGAGCTGACAAATGAGCATGGGTCCAGAATGGGGGAACCCTTCTATACTCGATGACTCTGACTCAATGTGCACTGCACAGGATCTTGGGCTTTTGATCTCAATGCTACAACCATGTAATGGGAGCAAGGAGAAGACTCACTGAATAGTGGGGGACAGGTTGCTTGTCCCTACCTTCCACCAATTGCCTTACTTGAAGGACTTTTCTTGCTTGGGCTTGAAAAATAAACATACACAATTATTGCCTCTTAAGGAGGACTTCAGACATTTATTGCCCGGCCCGGTAACAGCCGGGTCTCCAGACTACATGAAGTCAAGAAGACCTACCTCAATGCAAGTTGCTTAAGCAACGCAAAGCAAAAGTTCACAAGGAACTGAGCAACTAAAGGTACCTGTACAAAAGTCAAACAGAATCAGCATCTACTTTCACAAACAGACAACAATATAATGATCAATTAACAATCAACCAATGATGTGCATAGCACAAAGCTCAAGGCTCAAACATCCTACAAAACAAACACATTAGTTTGTAGGTCAAGCAACACAATCCCAAATGTGAAACAAAAGCCTTAATCCTTAACTTCTTAACCTGAAAAGGCACAATCAACTTCAAATGTAAGTAACATGACCACTAGGACTAGCCTAGGGTCAAAAGGATGGAAAAATCCTAAAACAGCAGCCAATTCATAATTAAAGTCAAGTAATATCAATAACAAAGGGATCCCAATTGGTCCCATATCCAAACTATGTTCCTATTTTAAATTATGCAACCTAGAAGGCAAATGAAGCAATGTTGAGTCTCATACAAACAACCAGCAAGATCATATCCAACCACATGTCAAAAAGGATCCAAAAAATCCACAAAAATTACATTTTAACCAGAAGGCATTCAACAAGTCACATATTAAATTTCAAGTCATTTGGCCTAATAGATCAATAGGAATTAATTAAACATGGTACAGCATGCAAAAACAACATCAAATGAAGTCAAAAATTATACACCAACTTCAATCTAATGGTAAACAGCAATGGTGCATCATAAATCAGTAGGACCAAAGCCAAAAGCTACATTAATGTGTCAGGAATTATGCTATCAATTTTCATGTCCATTGGATTAATTATGAGCATATGGCAACATAAATTCTAAATGTGACACAAATGAAGTTCTAACCTGCTAGGCAGCAAGAAAAAATATGAATCAAATCGAAAATGGATTGTAAAAATCCACAAAAATTATCAGTGAGAGCTAACATGTTAAACAAGCTTCATGCAAAAAATTAGGGCCATTGGCCAATGGGAAGCATGGTAATCAATTTGGTGAATTCAGCATACCAAACTATGTCACATATATACATGTCCAATTTCAATAATTCATAGATAAAAAACCATAGGCTAGAAAATTACCAATCCTATGTCAAAAAAATCCAGAAGGATGTCTAGAACAAGTGTCTCAATTTTCAATTATTTTGGATATAGTATGTGGTCTATACAATTAAAGTGGTAATGTGTATGAAAATATGTACATGAAAAGGACCTCTATGTCAATTCTAAAAATTCCCCAAGCACATATATATTTTTTATTTTTATAAAATAGTAGAGGAAAAAATATGATTAACAAAAAAAGAATGGTATTTTTTGGATTAAATTTGAGTGTTATATGATTTTTTTAAGGTTTTAAATAATTATTTAAGATTTATTTGGCATTTATTTGGATTTAATTAATTAATTAGGAATGAGTGGCAAAACGGTAATTACGCAAGCCAGGCCAAAAACGCTGCGTTTGGTTTTGCAGCATTCATCATCTTCTTCGCTGTGTTCATCGCCATCCACGACGGTTCTTCGCTGGAAATCTCGGTTACGCACAAACGGCCATGGAAATCAACAAATAGCATACCGGTCGAACCGGTTTTGCATCAGGAACAAGAATACGGTCTCAATTTCATCAATCAATCAATACACAGCAAGAATCGAAGGAAAAGAATAACTGCTTCGAAACTTCAAATGTAGATTACGCACTCAATTCGCAACGAAAACACAAACCACGTATGGATACATTATCTACAAGCTCTACTCTACACAATCCCTATCACAATTTGACCGATTATTAGTTTCGATTTCCGACCTTTTCTTGATGACGGCAATGGAGTTCGCGGTTGAGCTTCAATTTCGCATGAAACAGATATGGCAAATCGCTGTAGAAGGTGCGTGGAGTTGTTCTTGAAGCTCCAAAATCTCTTAATCCTACCAATTCTTGGACTGTTATGGAAGTTGCGGATTGATTCCACCGATGCGATTCGCGAGCGGTTCTTGAACTTTTCCTGCAAACAGAAGCTTCACAATGCCTAATAATGATGAATATACAAGGAATTATTACAAAGATTCATGGAAATTCTTCCATTGATGCAGAATGTTATTGAAATTTTTTTTTGCAAAAAATGGGAGAATGAGAGAATGTTTTCTGTTATGCAGTGAAATGTGAATATGCAGAAGTTTTTGGAATTGTGATTAGCGTCCTCAATTCTGTTAGGAATTAACTTTATATATGCAGCTCCTAATCTCACTTTAATCACAATTTAGCTAAAATATGGATTAGTGAAGGAAAGAGCTTATGTGCATTTTTTTGGACTTTTTCTCTTTTGATCTATGAAGCAAGTTCAGCAGAATTTTATCACTTGAAACAAGTCCAAAATATCATTTGGGAGCTGTTGGTGTAAGCTTTATTTGCAAATTCCCAATATTTTCCAATTTCACCATGTGATGGCTTATGTGTCCATTTTTCCAATTCATTTTCAAAACCAATTCTCAAACCACAAGGCCTAGGCAAGTTGTGAATATTCCAACAAATTTCAAATGCCATTTGTGAGGTGTTGCAAAAATCCCCACTCAAAAATTCCAATTATTTCACAAGTTGGACGATTTTGCCCCTGGTTCATTTAACAGTCCAGTTGAAATGTGACTTTTTGCATTGGCCATTTTTGGGAAAATCCAATGATGCACCCTCAAAGTACATGTCAAATGGAGTTTGTGCATATAAAGAACTTGCAATTTGGACAAAGTATGTGGTAGTTATGGCCTCCTGATTACGGTCTTTTCTGAAATTCACTGAGCCATATCTTGCAAACCACACATTGGATTTTCAAGTTCTTGGACTTTTTGGAAAGGTGAGAACAAGATCTACATCTGTCATGTTGAACAATTTTTCATTTGAAGCTTCCTTGGACTTCTGTTTTTGAGGTCAAAACTTTCCACTTTTGGAAACTTCTATTACAAGTCAGTTGCTATTTTTGGCAGTTTTTGTCCTGACTTGATTTTCTTCATTCTTAAGCTTTGAGATGTCAAATATCACTTGTTCCAACATGAATGAAGTGTATCCAACTCATTTCCACCTCCACATCCATCAGATCAAGCACAGTTGACCACAGTTGACTTTTCATCTGATAGATGAATTTGGCAATGCATTGATCAATTTAAGCCCCAATCTCCAACTGAAATGACTCGAGGGTGGAACCCTAGCCTCAATAATCACCATATAATCACAAAATGATCCTCATCTCCTTCAGAAACCTCATCTCCTGATCCAGCCCTGATTGGCCCAATACAACTGATTAGGGTTGACCAGTGGTCAAAACCCTAATCTCAAGGAATCTTCTCCAATCTTCTGATGACATCCAACCATGATGATGATGATGTATCGATTCAATCAACATGAAGACCAATGCCCTTGGGGGTCACAAAACCCTAATTCACAGCCCAATCCTCAGATGGCCCATGATCAATCAGTACAACCCTAGGCTTGCATCTTCTGACTTCCTCATCTTCTGATCAAGACTTGGGAAGATAGCTTGCACTATGTAACCACATGTTATGCAATATGAAATGCCTAATGTCCTAAAATGAAATGCAAATATGTTAATGCTAGTCCCAAGAGAGGAGGGCAAATTTTGAGGTGTTACACATCTTTAACCAACAGATCGAAGATTTCGTCACATTTAGTAATGTCGAACGTATAAGTCCTTTTGGGGAACTTATCGTTGGCTTCGACTGGGTTCCCGTTCGTCGGCGTTAGTACTCTGCACGAATAAGGTGGGCCTTGCTTTAGTTCTGCTAGGTCGATCTCCTGTTCGTCGAAGTTACTTGGTTCGTCTACGTCGAACTCATCATCTTGGCGAACCCCTACGTAGGCTACCCTCTCTTTTTTATTCTTATTTGCCCTGAATTTTTCGTCCCTTAATCTTTCGACCTGTCTCACTCTATCCGCTAATTGTGCCATATCCCTCAGATACTGGGTATCTAGTTTCTTCCTTATGGAATAATCTAGTCCCCCTGCGGCCATTTCGACCAACTCATGTTCTGGCACTGGGGTGAAACATCTAGCCTTTAGCAATCTGAACCTATTTAAATAATCATCTATTGGTTCGGAGTGTTTTCTCTTGATACTGGCTAATTCTTTCAGGCTTATTTTCGTTTGTCCCATGTAGAATTGTTCATGGAACAGCCTTTCTAATTGGGTCCACGTGTATACTGAGTTTGCAGGCAAAGATGTAAACCAAGTAAACGCGTTTTTTGTCAAGGAACTAGGGAAGTATTTTATTTTCAAATTTTCGTTACGGGCTATCTCTCCTGCCTCGATCAGATAACGTGCCACATGTTCTATAGTGGACTCACTAGTGTCCCCTGAAAACTTTGTGAACTTAGGGACTTTCCACCTTGGTGGCAGTTCTTCTTGCAGAATGTACTCTGATAGTGGGGATGCGTAACTAGGCCTTTGTAAACCCATGTTCATCCCGTTTTGTGCCATTATCGTTTCGACCATGGCTGCCAAGTTGTTTTCGACAGGCGGATTATTATACCGTATCCGTTGTTGCAATACAGCATCCGCGTCCTGGCCTCTCTGGATTACTATCCTTCTAGGCTCTTGTGGAATGGGGATTTCGACACGAGGCTGTTCGACTACATCCTCTTGGTTTCTGACGTTCGTTTGAGGATTGTCTAACGGTATCTGGTTTATCGTAGGCTCTTCCTGGACCGCTACCGCTGGGTTATGAACCACTTGCTCTCTGTGTCGAGTTTGAGGGACTCCAAAGAAATCAGCAATGCGCGTCATTTGCGCTGCCAATACTTGGTTTGTTTGAGTGGTGTTCTGTATCAGTGGATTAAACACCGCTCCCATTTGTTGCGTCAACATTTGGACCATATCGTGATTACTCTCGTCCATCTGCTGTCTAATCACTTGCGCCGAATTATTCGTTATTGGCGGCACGTAAAGTGGTTGTTGATTCAATCTACCCATGTTTCCACCATATCCTGACCCTTGTAAGGGTGAAGACATGTTGGCCATCGAATCTGAATATATTAACGGGGAATTATGTAAACTTGCCATCACCGAGGTTGGCATTCCGAAGGGCTGTTCCCTACCAGGCGGAGGCAAGGTGAAATTCGTTACGAAAGGCCTAGAAGTGTTTCCCACAGGGGGGGGTGTCCCAATGGGCATTTGTTGTGCCCTGAAGGACGAACTAGGCGCGTTTTGCAACATCGAAACCGCTGGTATCGACCCTGCTGACGAAGGTACGGCCTCTGACACAGGGACCGATCCTATATTGCCTTCTGTCGAAGGGACAGGGTTAGATACTGGGATGGATTCGTTGGGATTATTTGGCTGGTTCGCCATTTTCCTTACTCTTGTTCTTTTAGGTATTTCTACTTCGGACACGGCTAATTTACCGCTTCTCAGTCTCATACAATGAAGAACAAATTTTGATTAGTGATTATCTAAATTTCTAGATTTCTGCACGGTCCCACTGGGCGTGCCAATTTGTTCGCTGTGAAATTTGGCGAACAACCTCTGGTTTACCAAAACGTGTAGAATTGGGTTACTTGCAGGATCAACCACACAAATCCTAGGACATGTGCAAATCTAGATGGTCTTGAAGATGTTTAAAATCACTTCCATATCTTTCAGTTCTGTTTCTCTAAGTGTTTTACGTCGAAATGTGTTGATTACAATGCTACGTAGATGTAAATTTAACAAGATAAAGTAAATGGCAGAAGTTAACTGATGAAATGTAAAGTGTCGAAAAGTAGAAAGTGCAGAAAGATAAATGACTGGAAAACATAAAAGGAATCGGTAAAGAACTTTGAACTTTATAAAATAAACTTTGAAAGAATTGGTGTTTGTTTACACATACATTTTCCAAATGTGACTCTTTTCTCTCACACGGGTACTTTGAGTGTTTTCAGGAATTTTGTATAAGTAATTTTTCACACACTTTTTAGATAATAACTACCCTATATATACACAAATAACATAACTGTCATTAACGACTAAATCCTAAAACTACGACACATGGCTTTCCTCCTTTCGCCAGATGCTTCCACGCGTCTTCTGCCAATCGTCACAACCTTTTAAACTCAAATTTACTTTTAAGTCGAAATGACGTCTTCCTTCAGGATTTTGTCGAATTACCCACACACTGTAATGCCTTCCGTATCTTGTCGAAAGTATCTTACTAGTTGCAAATATCTTTGTCGAAATGACGAAACCTCCATTTTGTCGAAGTGTCGAACCATACTAATCAAATCGTTCCAACCCATGTCATCATTTGTCGACAAGTACATCAACCTGATCGTCGGAAACTTCTTCGATCTGAGAATCGGAAACTGGGCCCGAATACCACAAGTACATCAACCTGATCGTCGGAAACTTCTTCGATCTGAGAATCGGAAACTGGGCCTGAACGCCACTTCGGTCTGGATACTGCCTCGGTCTGAACTCCGGAAAACTGCTAATCACGTAACGTCCTCTGATTTTATTTCCCTCTCCGCCCGACGGAAACATTTCCTCCAATATCGCACTACTGGAGAACATTGCTGATCTAACGTTCTGATGCTAGACTCCTCAGAATAACACCTTTATCTTTCAGCAAAACCACCCCTCAAACGGTAACCACGGTTTGGGACTAGCTTATGCTTGCAATGATGCATGATTGATTTTTCTGCGTAATGCTCCATAAACATGGAAATGCTACGCGATTATTCATTTTTTATGCAATATGCCATGCTATTTTTTCATGATGAATGCATAAAAAGAAATATCCCCCTCTGGGGAATCCTCTGGGGGACACGAGACTCTCTGCTGAGGCTCTCGTCACTGCTCCGATTTCCACCCTGCCGGGGAACAGTACTGCTGCTGGGAGAATGCCACCCTTGCTGGGGAATACCTCCTTTGCCCCCAACCCTCTCGAGGACCTGCTGGGGCAGAAGAACCATCATCGCGCTCTGTGGGGATACCACAATCTCTTTGTCTTGCTGGGGATACACGCCCCAACTCTGCTTTGGGAATCCTTACCGATACTCCCGCTGAGGAAATGGGCAATCTTCAACCTACCGGGGATGACCATCCAGACCATGCTAGGAGAAACGACTGCTACTCCGCTGGGGATTACCCATGCAATCCATAGGTAGAATCGGCTCAGCTGGGGATGCAGAAACCCGTCCGCCACGGGAATTTGTTCAATCCTCCGGTAAGATGAACACTGCTGGAGATATATTTCTTTGAAAAAGACCCGCTCCACTCGGGGAATAACAACCTTCTGACCTGGCTGCTGAGGAAACACCATTATAAACCTGCCTGGGTATAACCATACTGACTCGGCTGAGGAGCTAGTCCCCGGATTCTGCTTAGGGACTTAGCTGGGAAATAAGAATTCCCGGACTCATCCGGACCTTTTCTGCTCCATCATCTTGTATTTCAAGCCGCTTCGTGCTCGACGAGAACGTACTCCTGGGAATTATACAGGAATTTCAATTTTCTGACTTTGAAGAGTCTTCTTGATTAATTTCAATGGTCGTCGGACGTCTCTCGTCGTCTCTCCACCGTTCCTCCTTCTTCCCTGATTGAACTCTGCGGGGAATTACAAACTTTCCAGTCTTCCGACTTTGAAAAGTCTTCTTGATTACCATCAAGGCTCGTCGTGCGTCGCAACGTCACTTCGTCGTTTCTTCAGGTATCTCTGTCCCTGGTCGGACTCTGTGGGGATTTCTCTTGTCAAAGCTTCCACATCACACCCTGCAAGTGAGTGAAAAGTATCTACAGTTCCTGCAAAACAGATCGTTAGATAAAACCGTGCCCCAGGCGCGTCAAGATTTCAACCTTTGGGTCACTCAACCTTCCAAATAAGATTTCAAGCTTCAATCTTATAAACATGCATTGGAAGGAAACCTGTATGTTTTAAAAATGCAAGACTCTTTATCAAAAATATCTGGACGTTTTCGCAATCAAAGCGGTAATGAAAAACAAAAACAAAATTATTTGACTGAATATGCATTTTATTAATTGAAAAAAAGTGTGGCTCAAATGAGCAATACAAAAGGAAGCAATTCCTGAAAAGAGGTAATTGCGCTCAAAAGGAAAAATCTATCCTAATGGCAATGTGAAACCCGTGATCTCATCGAGTTCCAACTCGGTTACACCCCATACGTCCTCAGACTCTCCTTGCTTTCTGCCTTCTGAATAAGACAATTCTGATTGATCCCCACCGGGTATTATCCATGATGCTTCAACCAAAGCGCAAACGATCATGCTGGACGCAGTGGTTCGTTTCAATCCCTCTTTTGCCTGGACCGCCCTTTCGGGTTTTCAGTCCACCGGGATACCCTTTTTTGCCCAAGTCGCCTTCTCAGGTTTTCGACTTGCCGGGTGTACATTTTTTCCATTTTTTATCCCTAATTTTTGCCCGAACCTTTCTTTCTGTTTTTGGTTCGCCGGGATGCCCATTTTTGCCTGGACTATTTTATTCTTTTCGTCCAGCGGGTCAATTATACGAAGTATTTTTTAACTGCATCCGCATTCACAGGGGACGGAAAATCCTCACCATCCATGGTCATTAACAACAAGGCTCCGCCAGAGAAGACCTTCTTGACCACGAATGGACCTTCATAATTCGGCGTCCATTTGCCCCTTCGATCGTTTTGAGGAGGAAGGATCCTTTTCAGCACCATATCACCCACGTGATACACCCGAGGTCGCACCTTCTTGTCAAAAGCACGCTTCATCCTCTGCTGGTACAACTGCCCATGACAGATGGCTGCCAGCCTCTTTTCCTCTATCAGGCTCAACTCTTCGTACCGGGTCCTTACCCATTCAGCCTCTTGCAATTTTACGTCCATCAGGACTCTCAAAGAGGGAATCTGAACCTCGACAGGTAGTACAGCCTCCATCCCATATACCAACGAGAAAGGAGTTGCCCCAATAGATGTACGTACCGACGTTCGATACCCATGCAATGCAAACGGCAACATCTCGTGCCAGTCCTTGTAGGTTACCACCATTTTCTGCACAATCTTCTTTATATTCTTGTTGGCTGCCTCAACCGCCCCATTCATCTTCGGACGATAGGGAGAAGAATTGTGATGCTCGATCTTGAATTCCCGGCACAGCTCTGCCATCATCTTATTATTCAAATTAGAACCATTATCAGTAATGATTCTCTCGGGAACCCCATATCTGCAAATGATGTCTCTCTTGAGAAATCTAGCCACGACCTGCTTCGTCACATTCGTATAAGAGGCTGCTTCAACCCACTTGGTGAAGTAATCAATAGCCACTAATATGAATCTGTGCCCATTCGAAGCTGTAGGCTCTATCTTTCCAATCATATCAATGCCCCACATAGCAAACGGCCATGGAGACGACATTAAACTCAACGGATTTGGAGGCACGTGCACCTTATCAGCATAAATCTGGCATTTATGACACTTCCGCACGAAATTAAAACATTGGGCCTCCATTGTCATCCAGTAATAACCTGCTCTCAGCAGCTTCTTCACCATTGCATTCCCACTGGCATGGGTACCGAACGACCCCTCATGAACCTCTTTCATCAACTGGCTTGCTTCTGCATTATCAACACATCTGAGCAAGACCCAATCAAAATTCCGCTTGTACAAAACCCCATCCTTATTCAGGTAGAATACCATGGCTAATCTCCGCAGAGTCTTTCTGTCTTTCTTTGATGCTCCCTCAGGATACTCTTGCGTCTCAAGATAGCGTTTGATATCATAATACCACGGCTTCTCATCATCAGGTGCTGTATCAACAGCAAACACATAAGCCGGTCTATCCAGACGACCCACTTCCATACTGGGGCACTGATTCCACCTCTGCACCTTAATCAAGGCTGCCAGAGTAGCCAAAGCATCTGCCAAGGGATTCTCCTCTCTGGGCACATGATGCATCTTCACCTTGGTGAAAAACGTCAACAATCTCCTCGTATAATCTCGATACGGAATCAAATGAGATTTATGCGTATACCATTTTCCATTAACCTGATTTATCACCAGAGCTGAATCTCCATATATGACAAGGTTCTTGATCCTCAAATCAATCGCCTCTTCAATTCCCAGTATACAAGCTTCATATTCAGCTACATTGTTGGTGCACTCAAATGTTAGCCGGGCAGCAAAAGGAATGTGGGATCCTTTCGGCGTAACCAAAACAGCACCAACACCGCTTCCATTCACGTTAACGGCCCCATCAAACATCAGAATCCATTTGGATTCAGGGTCAGGCCCCTCCTCCGGGATCGGTTCCTCACAATCTTTCGATTTGAGAAACATGATGTCCTCATCAGGGAATTCAAACTTCATCGGTTGATAATCATCAATGGGTTGCTGGGCGAGGTAATCAGACAATACACTACCCTTAATCGCTTTCTGAGAGGTATACTGTATATCATATTCTGTCAAAATCATTTGCCACCTCGCAACCCGTCCGGTTAATGCTGGCTTCTCAAAAATGTACTTGATTGGATCCATCTTGGAAATCAATAAAGTGGTATGAACCAGCATATACTGTCTCAGTCGGCGAGCAGCCCAGACCAAAGCACAGCAAGTTTTCTCGAGCAGTGAATATCTTGTTTCACAGTCGGTAAACTTTTTGCTAAGGTAGTATATGGCATGCTCTTTTCGACCAGACTCGTCATGCTGCCCCAATACACACCCCATAGACCCCTCGAGGACTGTCAGGTACAGAATTAGCGGTCTTCCCTCCACAGGAGGCATCAGAATCGGAGGCTCCTGCAAATATTCTTTTATCTTTTCAAATGCCGCTTGGCAATCATCATTCCACCTGACCGTTTGATCTTTTCTTAACAATTTGAATATTGGTTCGCACGTGGCTGTTAGATGAGATATGAACCGTGAAATGTAGTTCAATCTACCTAAGAAACCACGAACCTCTTTCTCTGTTCTCGGTTCAGGCATTTCTTTTATTGCTTTTACTTTTGCAGGATCAACCTCGATTCCTTTCTCACTTACAATGAACCCCAGCAATTTACCGGACCGCACTCCGAACGTGCACTTATTCGGATTCAACCTCAGTCTGAATTGTCTCAGCCGGTCAAACAACTTGGCCAAATCTACCAAATGCCCCTCTTCTGTTTGGGACTTTGCTATCATGTCATCAACATAGCATTCAATTTCATGATGAATCATATCATGAAACAAAGTCACCATAGCTCTCTGATAAGTAGCACCGGCGTTCTTGAGACCGAATGGCATCACCTTGTAACAAAAGGTACCCCACGGTGTAATGAACGTTGTTTTCTCCATATCATCTGGCGACATTTTGATTTGATTATAGCCAGAAAAGCCATCCATGAAGGAAAACACCGAGAATTGAGCTGTATTATCTACCAACACGTCAATGTGAGGTAGCGGAAAATCATCCTTCGGACTAGCTCTGTTCAGATCTCGGTAGTCCACACACATTCTTACTTTCCCATCTTTCTTCGGGACTGGCACGATGTTCGCAACCCATGGCGGATAATTAGTGACAGCAAGGAAACCAGCATCCCACTGCTTCTGCACTTCCTCTTTAATTTTCATCGCCATGTCAGGTCGAGTTCTGCGCAACTTCTGCTTCACTGGAGGACGATCTGTTCTCAACGGTAGCTTGTGCACAACGATATCGGTATCCAACCCTGGCATATCTTGATAAGACCAGGCAAAGATATCGACATACTCTTTCAATAGCACCACCAATCTGCCCTTAACACTTTCCTCCAAAGCAGCCCCGATCTTCACTTCTCTCTTCTCCTCGCCGGTACCCAGGTTCACAACCTCAATCTGTTCCTCGTGCGGCTGAATCACCTTCTCCTCTTGTTTTAACAATCTGGCTAATTCCCCTGGCAGTTCACAATCTTCTTCGTCTTCTTCTTCAGCAAGATAGATTGGATTGTCGAAGTCATACAAGGGTGTAACAGGATTGTTATCAATGAGATCCGGAGAGGAATCGCATCTGCATGAATGTTGATTCATGCACTGCTTTAGAACCGGTGTGAGAAATCGAAAAAGAAAAATGAAAACATTGCCATTTTTATTTGTTTTTAATTTTTAAACTGCAAAAATAAATGAAAAACAGGGAACACCGCTTTTGACTAAAAAAACATCCTTTTATTAATGATGCAAAATCTTACAAATTTATGAACATGAGGAGGCCCTTACAATGGACCATTACGTGTCGGGCAACACGTATGGTTTGCATGCAAATAAGAAAGAAAACAAGAAAAATATTACTCTTCGAGGAGAGTGACCCGGATGATTTCTTCTGCCTTCCAGTTGTGGATTTCCATCCCTGGTGCGCACGGTGTTATCCATCGGTCCATGTCACAGTCGCTGTCAGCGTCTTCACCCATCATGCAGATGTGGTCTGGATCTAGCATTCCAGCACTGGTGAAAGTTACAGACGTACGACCCCCTCTTCCTCGTCCCAAGCCTCGGCCCGGTTGATATCCAACCCCAAAACGGTCCTTTTTCTCAGGGACCTCCATTATTCTGCCCCAGCCTGGAGCCTCTCCACTTTTGACCACCTCAGCAGCTTGCTTGTATGAAGCGGTGGATGGTTTCTCTTCCTCTTGCTTGGCGAACAAAGCATTCTCCACCCTGACGGTTTCAAATGCCTGACTCGGCGTTTCCCATATCTCGCCGTCCATCTCAACATACTTGAACGAAGACAGGTGGCTGACAAAGATGTCTTCCTCTCCGCAAACAGTAACGACTTGGCCTCCCCAGACATATTTCAGTTTCTGGTGCAAAGTCGATGTAACTGCTCCCGCAGCATGAATCCATGGGCGACCCAACAAGCAACTGTAAGCTGGTTGGATGTCCATAACATAGAAGGTTGACTTAAACACCTCCGGGCCAATCTTCACTGGCAATTCCACCTCCCCAAATACGGCCCGTTTTGACCCATCAAACGCCCGCACAATCAAATCAGTCGGGGTCAAAATCAGCCCATCACAGTTTAACTTTGCCAAGGCCTTCTTAGGCAACACATTCAACGAGGAACCGGTATCAACCAGCACATGCGAAAGCACGGCTCCTTTGCATTCCATTGCAATGTGCAAAGCCCGGTTATGATTTCTCCCATCCACGGTCAAATCCATATCAGTAAAGCCCAACCCATGGCTGGCATGCACGTTGGATACGACCGTCTCCAATTGGTTAATTGTAATCTCTTGAGGAACATAGGCTTTCTTCAATATTTTCAACAAAGCCTCCCTATGCCCTTCTGAGCTCAGTAACAATGAAAGAATGGAGATTTTGGACGGAGTCTGCTGCAAATGATCCACCAGCTTGTACTCTGACTTCTTGATGATCCTCAGAAACTCTTCAGCTTCATCATCAAATTTATTATCCGACCCCGCAGGCGCCGGTGTCATCACAGGAGTACTACCATTATCCACCACAGCCTTTCCCTTTGCCCTGGCTAAAGCCTCGGCCTTTTCTTTTTTCTCTTTTTCTTCCTCCCCCCTCCTCAATGCGTCGGGAGCAAACAACCTACCGCTGCGAGTGAAACCGCTGGGACCGGCCTTATCCACCTTTAGCACGGTGGTTTCACTAGCAGATTGTTCTTCCAACCTCTCACCATTACAATATACCTCTCCCCCATAATGCCATGGCACGGCATCCTCTTTGTCGTATGGAATCGGCCCAGGTACCGTGATGGTAACTGGAGCCTCCTCCACCAGGTTAGACAAATCAACCGGGTCATAGAAAATGGTTATGGTGGAGACCTCTTCCTTCTTTCCTTCAGTCCTCTCGACCACAATCTCACCACCGTCCATCAGACCCTGGACATGCTTCCTCAGAAGCTCACAACCATTCGTAGAAATAGTGCACTCAGCACACTCAAACCCACAGCCCGGGTAAACCCCATTCATCAGCAGTTGTCTTTTCAACTCAACCAAAGGCGTCTTCAACTGATCGACCTCAGACAGCCCCACTCTATCTTCCACAGAAATAGCGTTTACTCCCCTCTGACCATGCGCAGGCATGGGATTTGCATTTACGTTGGGAGAAGGCGCAAAGTTGATTGCTTTGGAATCCACTAGGTCCTGGACTACGTGCTTAAAAGCTTTGCAGTCCTCAACATTATGCCCGGGCGCACCCGAGTGGAATTCGCACTTAGCATTTTCATTGTAACTGGGCGGCCTCTGATCAGGTCTCAAAGGCGCCAGCGTCCTCAGTTGCACCAGCCCGAGATCCAGAAGCTTCTTCAACAGAAACGAATAAGTCACCGGAGGCCTGTCGAATTGTCTATCATTTGCTCTGCCCCTGACCTGGTATCCAGCCCTCTGGGGCCTCTGTTGGAACGGTTGTCTTTGTTGCTGCTGTTGTTGTTGCGGTTGTGCTGACTGAGACTCAGCAGGAATTGTTACTGCAGCATTGTGCTGGAAGTAACGGTCCCTACTGGGTCCGCGCTGTGTATAAACTGCACTGGTGTCTCCTTCCTTCTTTCTCTGACCGTTATTACCGAACGGTTTCTTCGTTCCTGAAGAAGACGCAGATGCACCACCCTGGATTTTACCCAGCTTCAACCAACTTTCGATTCTTTCTCCTGCCACCACAATGTCAGAGAAATTGGTGACAGGGCAACCCACCATTCTTTCTGCAAACGGCCCCTGCAGGGTCCCCATGAACAAATCGGACATCTCTCTGTCCACCAGAGGAGGTTGCACCCTTGCAGCCAGTTCTCTCCACCTCTGCGCATACTCCTTGAATCCTTCGTTATGCTTTTGAGACATACCCTGCAGCTGGGTACGACTCGGAGCCATATCAGCATTAAATTGGTATTGCTTAAAGAAAGCATCTCCCAAATCTTGCCAGCTTTTGATATCGGACGATCTCAACTTGGTGTACCATTCCAAGGAGCCTCCAGACAGGCTGTCCTGGAAAAAGTACATCCACAGTTTTTGATCCGCGGTGTATGCCGAGATTTTGCGGACAAATGCCTGGAGATGAGTTTCCGGGCAAGAACTGCCATTGTATTTGTCGAACGCAGGCGCCTTGAACTTCTGAGGAATGACAATCCCCTCCACCAATCCCATGTTGGACATGTTAACCACCCCTGGCGTGGCATAACTTTCAAGCACTTTTATCTTCTCAGCCAGCAGCTGGATTTCCTTGTTCTGTGGAGGAACGTTGTAAGGCACAAACGGCTCATTCTGTATCGAGAATTGATCCGCCTCTCTATCCTCTTCCTGATCTTCGTCAAACCCATAAAACGGAGGCACAAAGTTGTCTTTCATATTCTGACTAGGCCCAGGTTGACCAGCAGCACCAGCATTATTCACCAGACCAACTGTTGTCCTCTTTCCCCATCACGAGATCCCTGCCCCTGGTTGGAGACTCCATCCAGGTTGACCCCACTGTTCTGAGCAGAAACCCGCTCGAGTTTCTCAACTTTATCTGCGAGAGCCTTCTGACCAATGGCAAAACCTTGCATTATATTGATCAGTTCGGTCATTTTCTCCTTCAATTCCAGCATATCAGCACTGGGAAGCTCCATGAGTCTGGGAGTGTTTCTTCTTGTGTAATATCTGTGAGGGCGAGTTGAGTGCAGGGGTACAGCTCTACGAGCGCGAGCAATGGTTCCTGTTTACAAACAAGCACGTTAGTAATAGTCACCTGCAAAATAAAACACAAGTTATCATGATTAATGCATGTATGCAGTGTCTATCCATATGAAGGACACTTTGTCTCTCGACCCTGGCATCATCGAGACAAATAATAAGCCGGCATTAACATTCTGATTAGCAGTGTTTGATTTTGTTGTGCAGATCGGAGATATGTGATTTAGCAAGAATACCCCCAACCATGTGTGTGCTTGTGTAAGTGCGTACGGTAAAGCGAATAAAGCTTGTCACCCAATCACTGAATAGAAACCATCATTACATAACCAAAAAGTGCACAATCGGTGCAATAGTCATACATCAGCCAGACAAAGTCAAATACAATCCTCCAGAATAGAAAAGAAATACAGACAAAGTGAATTCCGTCAACAAGCCTGACGGTAATTCAACACAAATGAAGGATCTAGCTAGATGAGGGTCCCACAGATGGCCCTATCTCATCTTCCATCCTCGCGAACTCTGCGGCGAACCTGAGCTCGGTATTCTCCTGCTGTAGTCTTCCAACTTCCTTCTGATGAATCTTCATCTGCCTGAAGTAGTGGTCTCTCTCAGCCATGTAATGATCTCTCTCGGCCCTGATCTTTGCTTTCTCCGCCTCCCACTCTGCAGCGAGGACTCTGGCTCTCTCATCCCTCTGATCCCTGACTAGGATTTGCCTCCTCTTCTCATCTTCTATCACCTTTGATGCTCTGAACAGCTTCTCCTTAGTGATATCATGCTCCTTTGCTGAAGATGCCAAAGCCTGACTAACCTTCCCATAGTAGGCTGTATCCATCTCAAATCGCTTGGTCTCCAAAGCATGCCGCTTATCCTGATCTTCCATCTTCACTTTGATTTCCTGATTAGCTGCCTGAAAATGAGCAACACTTCTCTCCAACTCCGTTTTCTCTGCAAGTAACTGATCTCTGGCCCTCTTCATCTCAAGGAACTCCTCCATGCTGACAGAAGAACTTGGACCCTCAATCCTAGGACACACTGAGTCACCTCCAGGGAACGGTAGAAATGTAGACTCAATCCTCTTCCGCAACCAATCCTCAAATAGTGGAAAATACCGGCAGTTGACTTTGCCATAAGGAACCTTACCCCTCCTCTGGATATCTCGCCATTCGTCCAATACCTGCCTCAGCTTGGTCTGGTTACCATCAATCGGGAAATAGAAGGACTCCTGAATCTCTCGCCCGAGAGGAGGACCCTCTATAGCAAACCCCATCTGTCTCCGGAGAAGCATCGGGTTGTAATTAATGCAACCCTGAACTCCCACCAAAGGCACATTAGGTAAACTCCCACAACTACATATGAAGTCCTGACCAGCTAAACCATTATGAGTCCAAGCAATGTCATCAGCCCGCAGACCCATCAATCGGAAGGACCACTTGACACTAGGGTCAATCTGAACAAAAGCACCTCGGGAAGGCAAATACCCCATGAACCATCTAAAGAGCAACTGAGAGCAGCATCTGACCAGACCCCCACGCCTCTTCTCATTCCTATTATGCACCGAGTAGTAGACATCTCCAATCAGGGTAGGAATAGGGTTTCTCTGCATAAACAATCTGATAGCATTATGGTCCACAAAATTCTTCTGGTTAGGAAACAGAACAATCCCATAAATGCTCACAGCAATCAGAGCACAAACCGTCTTCCAGTTACCCGCAGCAGCATGTTCCTTGGCATTAGCCTCCAAGAAACTCAAATGAAATCCAGGTAACTTTCCCTTCTCCTTCCAACCTTCCTTGACCATTTCCGGACTCAAATAAAGAGCACGTGAAATCCCAAGGACATCCGGCTCCGCCCTAGTGACATGGAAAGGAATCTGATCACGGATCTGAATACCCAGGATGCTGACATAATCCTCCACCAGAGGTCCCAACAGATAGTCTGGAAAAACGAAACACCTCAACCCAGGGTCATAGAACTGAAGAAGAGTGTGGATGGCGCTCCTGTCGCAGTCAGTGAGTCTGAAAACCATCTTCAGAATACCGCCGTATGACTCTCTAAACATCCCCACATGATCGGGAGTAATCAATGCTATCATATCCTTGAGCACACCAATCTCTGGATCAAAGAAACTGTAAGCAATGTTGTTCTTCAAACCGGTCCTCATACTGGAGCAGAAAATCTCTCAACCAGAATCTCGATCAAAAGTGTCCCTGCATATGGGTAAACATGGGTTAGATGCAAATAATGCAAAATGCAATGATGCTGATGAATGAATGCAATGCGTTGCCATCCTCCAAGCCATCTGATTATCTGTACTGAATCTGGGCTCTGAACTGATCATAACCATCTGAGTGGACAAATAATCACCAATCTGATCCACGGGTTCCGAAATAAACGGAAGACAGATGCATCATCATCATCATCAACACCAGACCATCTCTGAGCAGACACACCATCATCTGAATCGGCCCGGGGAATCCGAAATAAACGGATCCCCACTGATACATATCTCGGCCCGGGGAATCCGAAATAAACGGATCCCCACTGATAAGTCACGGACAACACTCCGGCGTCACAGCAATAAATAACCATAAATCCGACTTATAATTATGTCTCTGAATCACAGATCAAAAGGTCACCATCTGAAGGCTATCTGAACAAACATCTGACAGAACAACCCTCCCCTCACAGGTAGGTTCTAAACAAGCCATCCTAAGGCGGATAATAGTCTCGACAATCGGGCGGAGATACTCAATGGGTTTGCCCTTTCGGGTGTGCCATCGTAGCTCCCTTAAAATCGTCTAAACCAAAGATCCGGGAATGATCGGTCACCAGAGTCAACAACTCAAATGGAGTGACTCAAACAAAGCGGAATATCCACAGAGATGAGCACTATCAAGTGAGCCTCGTCCGGCTTGTGGCACATCACGCCGCCAGGCACATGTTGACTTAACATGAAAGAGGCAACGTGAGACCACACTAGTCCTAGGTGTATACTCGGGCCTGGGTTTTAGCCCCACTCAGAACACCCACCCCAAAGTAACAGAACCACCTGCGGAGGAAGATGGCAACGTGACAGTAATGATGCATGCACATATTTAATGCAAGTATATAAACAATGGTTAGTATAATAAATGCAATAAATAAACAAAACAAGCAACCAAACCTATCCTAAAGCGCTAGGAGAGACTCGCTTAGGGACGATGGACCAGCATAGGTCAACACCTTGTCCCCAGCAGAGTCGCCAGCTGTCGCATCCTGCGAAAAATCAACCGGCGAGCCTAAAAATAAAAACACACAGAGCCGCCACTAAACGTTATTTATCCCAAGATAGGGAAAGGAAACGCTCAGAGAAACCTGGAAAGACCTGGTCTCGCGACCAAGAGAATGGGTTCGGGAGTCGGTTACGCGAGGGGAAGGTATTAGCACCCCTCACGTCCTAGGTACTCCTAGGGATCCACGCTCTAGAAATAAGAATAGGTTGCTAAAACATCACACACACACACGGGGAACGCAGGTGGGGTTAAGAGGAACGAGCTCGATAAGGTATCGCACCTTATGCCTACATATCTTGTCTGGAACAAGAATCAGAGCCTCTGTAGTTCGGCTTACGCACGCCAAACAACATAAAACAAACAAACAGACAAGGGTGGCAAACATGGAGCCCGACAACCACTTGATGGAATTACGTCGGCATCCAAACCAAAACACACTCAAAAGGGCAAACGTGGAGCCCGACTGCCAATCACTGGGCTTACGTCGGCATCCGAGCCAAACACACAATCAGATAACAAGTAAGCACACACAAAAAAGAAAAAGGTTGCCCGGAGTGGTCTCGCACGACCACCTGCCTACATACCTCGTCTGGAACGAGGATCAGGGCGATGTAGTTCCCCTGAGAGGGACTGAATTGCTAACCAGAAACCGGGGAAAGACACACAACTAGGGAGCTGAGACTCGAGCCTAATGTTGTCATGCATCATTCACCTAAGTTCGGTTTTCTATCCTACTTGCATAAGCAAACTAACCTAACCAGGAAAGAAGCTAGCACACAAGCATACAATCATATATCATCAAATGAGAACAGGTATCTCAAACAAGCATGTCAATCAGATATCCACATAACACGCACTATAGCCAAACAAGGGGCTCAATCAATCAGGTTTGACTGCCTAAGCAAGTCGTCTGTACAGGCTGGTTTTGCTCTTAACCTTGCCATTACGAGGCTAAGGTGAAGCAGATGAAGAGGTGAAGTGAGGATCAGACCTCACAGCTCATATCCCTAACCAGGGGGAGCTGACAAATGAGCATGGGTCCAGAATGGGGGAACCCTTCTATACTCGATGACTCTGACTCAATGTGCACTGCACAGGATCTTGGGCTTTTGATCTCAATGCTACAACCATGTAATGGGAGCAAGGAGAAGACTCACTGAATAGTGGGGGACAGGTTGCTTGTCCCTACCTTCCACCAATTGCCTTACTTGAAGGACTTTTCTTGCTTGGGCTTGAAAAATAAACATACACAATTATTGCCTCTTAAGGAGGACTTCAGACATTTATTGCCCGGCCCGGTAACAGCCGGGTCTCCAGACTACATGAAGTCAAGAAGACCTACCTCAATGCAAGTTGCTTAAGCAACGCAAAGCAAAAGTTCACAAGGAACTGAGCAACTAAAGGTACCTGTACAAAAGTCAAACAGAATCAGCATCTACTTTCACAAACAGACAACAATATAATGATCAATTAACAATCAACCAATGATGTGCATAGCACAAAGCTCAAGGCTCAAACATCCTACAAAACAAACACATTAGTTTGTAGGTCAAGCAACACAATCCCAAATGTGAAACAAAAGCCTTAATCCTTAACTTCTTAACCTGAAAAGGCACAATCAACTTCAAATGTAAGTAACATGACCACTAGGACTAGCCTAGGGTCAAAAGGATGGAAAAATCCTAAAACAGCAGCCAATTCATAATTAAAGTCAAGTAATATCAATAACAAAGGGATCCCAATTGGTCCCATATCCAAACTATGTTCCTATTTTAAATTATGCAACCTAGAAGGCAAATGAAGCAATGTTGAGTCTCATACAAACAACCAGCAAGATCATATCCAACCACATGTCAAAAAGGATCCAAAAAAACCACAAAAATTACATCTTAACCAGAAGGCATTCAACAAGTCACATATTAAATTTCAAGTCATTTGGCCTAATAGATCAATAGGAATTAATTAAACATGGTACAGCATGCAAAAACAACATCAAATGAAGTCAAAAATTATACACCAACTTCAATCTAATGGTAAACAGCAATGGTGCATCATAAATCAGTAGGACCAAAGCCAAAAGCTACATTAATGTGTCAGGAATTATGCTATCAATTTTCATGTCCATTGGATTAATTATGAGCATATGGCAACATAAATTCTAAATGTGACACAAATGAAGTTCTAACCTGCTAGGCAGCAAGAAAAAATATGAATCAAATCGAAAATGGATTGTAAAAATCCACAAAAATTATCAGTGAGAGCTAACATGTTAAACAAGCTTCATGCAAAAAATTAGGGCCATTGGCCAATGGGAAGCATGGTAATCAATTTGGTGAATTCAGCATACCAAACTATGTCACATATATACATGTCCAATTTCAATAATTCATAGATAAAAAACCATAGGCTAGAAAATTACCAATCCTATGTCAAAAAAATCCAGAAGGATGTCTAGAACAAGTGTCTCAATTTTCAATTATTTTGGATATAGTATGTGGTCTATACAATTAAAGTGGTAATGTGTATGAAAATATGTACATGAAAAGGACCTCTATGTCAATTCTAAAAATTCCCCAAGCACATATATATTTTTTATTTTTATAAAATAGTAGAGGAAAAAATATGATTAACAAAAAAAGAATGGTATTTTTTGGATTAAATTTGAGTGTTATATGATTTTTTTAAGGTTTTAAATAATTATTTAAGATTTATTTGGCATTTATTTGGATTTAATTAATTAATTAGGAATGAGTGGCAAAACGGTAATTACGCAAGCCAGGCCAAAAACGCTGCGTTTGGTTTTGCAGCATTCATCATCTTCTTCGCTGTGTTCATCGCCATCCACGACGGTTCTTCGCTGGAAATCTCGGTTACGCACAAACGGCCATGGAAATCAACAAATAGCATACCGGTCGAACCGGTTTTGCATCAGGAACAAGAATACGGTCTCAATTTCATCAATCAATCAATACACAGCAAGAATCGAAGGAAAAGAATAACTGCTTCGAAACTTCAAATGTAGATTACGCACTCAATTCGCAACGAAAACACAAACCACGTATGGATACATTATCTACAAGCTCTACTCTACACAATCCCTATCACAATTTGACCGATTATTAGTTTCGATTTCCGACCTTTTCTTGATGACGGCAATGGAGTTCGCGGTTGAGCTTCAATTTCGCATGAAACAGATATGGCAAATCGCTGTAGAAGGTGCGTGGAGTTGTTCTTGAAGCTCCAAAATCTCTTAATCCTACCAATTCTTGGACTGTTATGGAAGTTGCGGATTGATTCCACCGATGCGATTCGCGAGCGGTTCTTGAACTTTTCCTGCAAACAGAAGCTTCACAATGCCTAATAATGATGAATATACAAGGAATTATTACAAAGATTCATGGAAATTCTTCCATTGATGCAGAATGTTATTGAAATTTTTTTTTGCAAAAAATGGGAGAATGAGAGAATGTTTTCTGTTATGCAGTGAAATGTGAATATGCAGAAGTTTTTGGAATTGTGATTAGCGTCCTCAATTCTGTTAGGAATTAACTTTATATATGCAGCTCCTAATCTCACTTTAATCACAATTTAGCTAAAATATGGATTAGTGAAGGAAAGAGCTTATGTGCATTTTTTTGGACTTTTTCTCTTTTGATCTATGAAGCAAGTTCAGCAGAATTTTATCACTTGAAACAAGTCCAAAATATCATTTGGGAGCTGTTGGTGTAAGCTTTATTTGCAAATTCCCAATATTTTCCAATTTCACCATGTGATGGCTTATGTGTCCATTTTTCCAATTCATTTTCAAAACCAATTCTCAAACCACAAGGCCTAGGCAAGTTGTGAATATTCCAACAAATTTCAAATGCCATTTGTGAGGTGTTGCAAAAATCCCCACTCAAAAATTCCAATTATTTCACAAGTTGGACGATTTTGCCCCTGGTTCATTTAACAGTCCAGTTGAAATGTGACTTTTTGCATTGGCCATTTTTGGGAAAATCCAATGATGCACCCTCAAAGTACATGTCAAATGGAGTTTGTGCATATAAAGAACTTGCAATTTGGACAAAGTATGTGGTAGTTATGGCCTCCTGATTACGGTCTTTTCTGAAATTCACTGAGCCATATCTTGCAAACCACACATTGGATTTTCAAGTTCTTGGACTTTTTGGAAAGGTGAGAACAAGATCTACATCTGTCATGTTGAACAATTTTTCATTTGAAGCTTCCTTGGACTTCTGTTTTTGAGGTCAAAACTTTCCACTTTTGGAAACTTCTATTACAAGTCAGTTGCTATTTTTGGCAGTTTTTGTCCTGACTTGATTTTCTTCATTCTTAAGCTTTGAGATGTCAAATATCACTTGTTCCAACATGAATGAAGTGTATCCAACTCATTTCCACCTCCACATCCATCAGATCAAGCACAGTTGACCACAGTTGACTTTTCATCTGATAGATGAATTTGGCAATGCATTGATCAATTTAAGCCCCAATCTCCAACTGAAATGACTCGAGGGTGGAACCCTAGCCTCAATAATCACCATATAATCACAAAATGATCCTCATCTCCTTCAGAAACCTCATCTCCTGATCCAGCCCTGATTGGCCCAATACAACTGATTAGGGTTGACCAGTGGTCAAAACCCTAATCTCAAGGAATCTTCTCCAATCTTCTGATGACATCCAACCATGATGATGATGATGTATCGATTCAATCAACATGAAGACCAATGCCCTTGGGGGTCACAAAACCCTAATTCACAGCCCAATCCTCAGATGGCCCATGATCAATCAGTACAACCCTAGGCTTGCATCTTCTGACTTCCTCATCTTCTGATCAAGACTTGGGAAGATAGCTTGCACTATGTAACCACATGTTATGCAATATGAAATGCCTAATGTCCTAAAATGAAATGCAAATATGTTAATGCTAGTCCCAAGAGAGGAGGGCAAATTTTGAGGTGTTACACATCTTTAACCAACAGATCGAAGATTTCGTCACATTTAGTAATGTCGAACGTATAAGTCCTTTTGGGGAACTTATCGTTGGCTTCGACTGGGTTCCCGTTCGTCGGCGTTAGTACTCTGCACGAATAAGGTGGGCCTTGCTTTAGTTCTGCTAGGTCGATCTCCTGTTCGTCGAAGTTACTTGGTTCGTCTACGTCGAACTCATCATCTTGGCGAACCCCTACGTAGGCTACCCTCTCTTTTTTATTCTTATTTGCCCTGAATTTTTCGTCCCTTAATCTTTCGACCTGTCTCACTCTATCCGCTAATTGTGCCATATCCCTCAGATACTGGGTATCTAGTTTCTTCCTTATGGAATAATCTAGTCCCCCTGCGGCCATTTCGACCAACTCATGTTCTGGCACTGGGGTGAAACATCTAGCCTTTAGCAATCTGAACCTATTTAAATAATCATCTATTGGTTCGGAGTGTTTTCTCTTGATACTGGCTAATTCTTTCAGGCTTATTTTCGTTTGTCCCATGTAGAATTGTTCATGGAACAGCCTTTCTAATTGGGTCCACGTGTATACTGAGTTTGCAGGCAAAGATGTAAACCAAGTAAACGCGTTTTTTGTCAAGGAACTAGGGAAGTATTTTATTTTCAAATTTTCGTTACGGGCTATCTCTCCTGCCTCGATCAGATAACGTGCCACATGTTCTATAGTGGACTCACTAGTGTCCCCTGAAAACTTTGTGAACTTAGGGACTTTCCACCTTGGTGGCAGTTCTTCTTGCAGAATGTACTCTGATAGTGGGGATGCGTAACTAGGCCTTTGTAAACCCATGTTCATCCCGTTTTGTGCCATTATCGTTTCGACCATGGCTGCCAAGTTGTTTTCGACAGGCGGATTATTATACCGTATCCGTTGTTGCAATACAGCATCCGCGTCCTGGCCTCTCTGGATTACTATCCTTCTAGGCTCTTGTGGAATGGGGATTTCGACACGAGGCTGTTCGACTACATCCTCTTGGTTTCTGACGTTCGTTTGAGGATTGTCTAACGGTATCTGGTTTATCGTAGGCTCTTCCTGGACCGCTACCGCTGGGTTATGAACCACTTGCTCTCTGTGTCGAGTTTGAGGGACTCCAAAGAAATCAGCAATGCGCGTCATTTGCGCTGCCAATACTTGGTTTGTTTGAGTGGTGTTCTGTATCAGTGGATTAAACACCGCTCCCATTTGTTGCGTCAACATTTGGACCATATCGTGATTACTCTCGTCCATCTGCTGTCTAATCACTTGCGCCGAATTATTCGTTATTGGCGGCACGTAAAGTGGTTGTTGATTCAATCTACCCATGTTTCCACCATATCCTGACCCTTGTAAGGGTGAAGACATGTTGGCCATCGAATCTGAATATATTAACGGGGAATTATGTAAACTTGCCATCACCGAGGTTGGCATTCCGAAGGGCTGTTCCCTACCAGGCGGAGGCAAGGTGAAATTCGTTACGAAAGGCCTAGAAGTGTTTCCCACAGGGGGGGGTGTCCCAATGGGCATTTGTTGTGCCCTGAAGGACGAACTAGGCGCGTTTTGCAACATCGAAACCGCTGGTATCGACCCTGCTGACGAAGGTACGGCCTCTGACACAGGGACCGATCCTATATTGCCTTCTGTCGAAGGGACAGGGTTAGATACTGGGATGGATTCGTTGGGATTATTTGGCTGGTTCGCCATTTTCCTTACTCTTGTTCTTTTAGGTATTTCTACTTCGGACACGGCTAATTTACCGCTTCTCAGTCTCATACAATGAAGAACAAATTTTGATTAGTGATTATCTAAATTTCTAGATTTCTGCACGGTCCCACTGGGCGTGCCAATTTGTTCGCTGTGAAATTTGGCGAACAACCTCTGGTTTACCAAAACGTGTAGAATTGGGTTACTTGCAGGATCAACCACACAAATCCTAGGACATGTGCAAATCTAGATGGTCTTGAAGATGTTTAAAATCACTTCCATATCTTTCAGTTCTGTTTCTCTAAGTGTTTTACGTCGAAATGTGTTGATTACAATGCTACGTAGATGTAAATTTAACAAGATAAAGTAAATGGCAGAAGTTAACTGATGAAATGTAAAGTGTCGAAAAGTAGAAAGTGCAGAAAGATAAATGACTGGAAAACATAAAAGGAATCGGTAAAGAACTTTGAACTTTATAAAATAAACTTTGAAAGAATTGGTGTTTGTTTACACATACATTTTCCAAATGTGACTCTTTTCTCTCACACGGGTACTTTGAGTGTTTTCAGGAATTTTGTATAAGTAATTTTTCACACACTTTTTAGATAATAACTACCCTATATATACACAAATAACATAACTGTCATTAACGACTAAATCCTAAAACTACGACACATGGCTTTCCTCCTTTCGCCAGATGCTTCCACGCGTCTTCTGCCAATCGTCACAACCTTTTAAACTCAAATTTACTTTTAAGTCGAAATGACGTCTTCCTTCAGGATTTTGTCGAATTACCCACACACTGTAATGCCTTCCGTATCTTGTCGAAAGTATCTTACTAGTTGCAAATATCTTTGTCGAAATGACGAAACCTCCATTTTGTCGAAGTGTCGAACCATACTAATCAAATCGTTCCAACCCATGTCATCATTTGTCGAAAACATCACTTTTACACCAAATCTCATGGCGTCGAAAACGCACGTATACAGAGTGCTACAAGTTCAGTGATTCAAAGACAATGTTATGCCCAAGGTGTGGCACTATCTTCAACGAGGAGGCAACTAAGAAACTGGAAGATACCAGGGTGCAGGATCCCATGAGAAGTAGAAGAGGAAACCAAGCTTCTAGGCTCACTTCAGATTAAAGAGGTGGCCCTTGAAGAAATGAAGAATACATGAGGCAGTTTCAACAAACTCATTACAAAATTTATCGTCCCCTTAGCAAAAACGTACCCAAAGGAAAATGGGTCAATCCTCTAAATCAGCGGGGGGAAAATCAGTTGAAGTGGAAGGTGGTTGACCCTAAAATAGGGTTTCCAGACCAGAAATCAGAAGGTGTCGAAGGGGAAGTCACATATCCCTCATAACTACAAGGGAAACAACCTCATAACAAAGACACATTGAAGGTGTCACCAAAGGAAGAAGAAGGATGAAAGAGAAGCCTTTGCAACTAAACGTGAAACCCTTGTGGCGAAGCATGATATGTCTGTGTCAAAACTCATAAGAAACCTTACACAACGAAGTTGAGCGACGAAGATAATATGATAGCCAACCAAACATTGTCCATGAGGGTAACACATATGAGCAAAGATGATTATAGGGCGAGGGCGAAGACACCTGAACGCACCCTCAACCAGAGGAATAAGTCCCTGAATACACTCCATAACCTGAGGCAAGACTCCATAATACACTCCTCAACTTGAGGACAAGACTCCATAATACACTCCTCAGTAAAATGACGAGATGGTCGAAGATAACTTTGACACAGAGTCTGAAGATGACCTTCAAATCAACTATGGCATAGTTTATGTGATGCCCGCAGAGTATGATATAGTGTCAGATGTTTCAAAAAATGAGGAGGACTACATTCAAGACGAAGCTGCAAATCAAAATCCTTTGTGCTATTACGTTATGAACAATGGGGTCATTGAGGAGAAACATGCCATCTTTTAGAGGCCAGACCTCTGGATAATGTATCATCTCAAACCTTTGTTCATTAGGGCGAAGGTGGATAACTTGGCAGTCAAAAAAGTTTTTGTTGACGGGGGAGAGACTGTCAATTTGATGTCGCATTCACTGTTTAAAAAGATGAGGAAGATAGACGCTGACCTTCGACACCACAATATGGTCTTGTCGAATTACGAGGGCAAAACTAGTCACATCCTGTGAGTTATCCAGGTTGAGCTCTCAATTGGATCCACCACTGGGCCAACATTATTCATGGTAATGACATCCAATGCTAATTACAATATGTTACTTGGGCGTGAGTGGATTCATTGAATATGTGCACTTTCTTCAAGTCTGCACCATAGGGTTTCCATCTGGTGCGAAGATGGCATAGTGGAAAACTTCGAAGCTGGTCGGAGCTATTACATGGCTGAAATCAGTAAAGTTTACAAGAAGAACTTTGACAGAAACTTGGCGAATATTTTGGCATCTAACACAGCAAAGGAATTTTATACTCCTCAAAAGGATGTTACCTATTTCCTGAACCTTCATCCTAAGCACGAGTTCATTTGGGATAAAGAACAAGTAAATAATCAATCTATCGAAGAAGAAAATATGCCACCCACAGGGTGGACCATGGTCGATGAAAATGAATGCTGAGTCAAATTCATTGGCTCGAATTTCAGTTTTACAGGTCGAAAATAGGTTAAATTCGGGCCTCGAGGCTGAAGCTTTGCAGAATATGGCTCTTGAAGCCAATGTCGAAAACTCTGATAATTTTGGAGGTGGTCTTTATGGGCAGACAACAACTTCAAAAAGTAGGAGGCTTGATTATATCTATGACAACGATCCTTTTGGATTTGAAAAAGATCTGCTTGATTCAACTAAAATGATGCAGGCCTAAGACCCTTTAAAGGAAGTAGATCTGGACGATGGAGCAGTGAAAAGACCAACCTAGATCAGTGCGAAGGTAGAACAAATCATGGAGAAGAAGGTGGTCGAATTTCTCAAAGAATTCAAAGATTGTTTTGCATGGGACTACAATGAGATGCCATGGTTCAACCGAGACATGGTAGAGTTAAAGCTGCCAATTCGACCTGGCAAGAAACCGGTGAAACAACTACCAAGAAAGTTTGCACTAGAGATTATGCCAAAGATCAAGGAGGAGATACAAAGGTTGCTCAGAAGTAAGTTCATTAGAATGCCCAGGTATGTCGAATGGTTAGCTAATATTATACATGTGATAAAGAAAAGTGGAACTCTTAGAGTTTACATAGATTTTAGATATCTAAATAATGCTACACCTAAAGATGAATACCCAATGTCTATGGTAGAAATGATAGTAGATTCAACTACAAGATTTGAGTATTTAAGTATGCTAGATGGGTATTATGGGTACAACCAGATCATTATAGCTGAAGAAGATGTACCTAAAATGGAGTTTTGATGCCCAGGTGCACTAGGAACTTATGAATGGGTAATAATGCCCTTTGGTTTAAGAAATTCGAGGAAACTTATCGAGAGCTATGGATTCAATGTTTCATGACTTCATCGAGACTTTCATGTAAATCTATATCGATGACATAGTCATGAAAACCTCATTAGAAACTTTCCATTTAGGCCATCTTCGACAGTCCTTTCAAGTTTTATGCTTTTGACCTGACACATGCCTTAGGTGCTATCTTTGTTTGGGCATCATTTTTCCTTTGGAAATCAACAAATATTTGGTTGAAAAGAGGTCCAAAAGCTACCACAAAATCGACAACCTCGCTGGGAGCATTAGGAACGTAGAGCTTCTTTAACAGTGCTTTAATACCATATCCATGCATGAAGTCTTTTTCAAGTGCTTCAAAAAGTTCAACTTTTACAAGTTTGGCTTTTAACTGCTAAAGAACCCCATTAACAGTTTCAGGTGCGATGTTTCCTCTAAAGATAGTGGAAGAGTTTCTTGAGTTGCTTTGGTGTTCTTCGTTTTTGAAGCCACTGTTGTGAGCGTCGATTTGATCATTTGAATGTTAAAAAAGTTGGAAGATGTAGTTTTCTGATAACAATGGGTGGAAAAAGAGTTGAAGAGTGGAGGAAGAGGTATTCATACTGATAGAATAAAAACTCTTCAATTTTTTGCTTGACAAATGACACAAACTTTATTGAAACGTTCCACCATCTTAGAGGTGAAATCGAAACGATTTGTACACCTAGCCACGCCACCCTACAAAGACGGAACCATGATGAAAAGTTATGGGTTAGTGGGAAAACACAAGTTTTCTAGGTGACAATTGATGGAAAGGTCATGATGTCCATAATGTCACTTCACTAGCTGAAATAGTGTTTGAGAAAGTAAAAAATGCCATTATCTCCTATTCGCCGAAAGAGGCCTTTTGAGGGGGCAATTTGTTAGCTGGGATTTTCGACAAGGGAAAAAATCTAAGAATAATTATAAGACTTGGAGCAAGTTAAGAGACTAGCGGTTGTTTACCAAATTTCCCACTAAACATCTGGTTTATGTGTTGATGCGTACATGACCATAAACCATGGCATGCAGACGAAATTTACAGAGAGGTGACATTCAGAGACGTCATTTCCACCTTCCTATAGGCGAGATGACCATCACCCTGGATGAGGTCTCATGTCTCATGCATCTTCCCATCATGGGAAATTACTAGGCCACAGAAGGCTTGGTAGAGAGGAAGTCATCGAGATGATGGTCACCCATTTGGGAGCTGACCCAATTGAGGTCGCAAATGAGGTATCTGACACCAGAGGTCCTCATGTTAGGTTTAAATTCTTGGATCAACTTTATAAAAACCAGTTATAATGGGTTGAGGATGCCGATGCTGATGATATGCAGGTTGAATACCACTGGCACTGTGCATTAAGGTGTTACCTCTTGTTTCTAGTTGGCACATCCATTTTTGTGGACAAAATTATAACCCATGTAAATGTGTTCTACCTTAAGTACTTCATCGACTTGATGACGATTCATGAGTACAACTGGGGGCACTTATTTGGTATATATGTGCTCGAAGCTGGGTGAGGGTTGTCTTTTGAAGACAAAACAAATAATAGGAAGTTGCGCGTTGCTTACGGTAATTTACTGTTACTAATACTTTCATAATTATTTTGTTACACTTGTTATTAATATTTTATATAAACCATATTTTAGGGATGGTCATCTCCCATTTTCCCCGCATAACTGGGTGGGAAATTATGCCTACCTACACTGAGAATTGGCCACGTGTTGTCACATTTGCATTGTACAGAAGAAATAATACGATTGAGGCATTTTGGTGTATCTTGATCGTACTCTAGCATATGACATTGCCTTTTGCCCATACGAGAGTCACGATGAGACACGTAAACTGTATGTCATTTCCTTATACTCTGGATGGATGGCATGTGGGTCAGCTTTGATGTATCCTTATCTGCCTAAGTGAGTGGTGTGTCAGTTTTGGTTTTTGTAGATTATTCTAAGACCCCGCCCCCCTCAAAGTCTGCTCCTCACACCATATTCCGCAAAGATCTTGATGTGATACTTTAGGATTTTGATAGTCACTTGGTATCAGAGGAGTATCACATGGTGTTAGCTCCTGTACACTAGGCTTATCCAAACAACTACATGATATTGATTCTATAGCGTGTCACACCCTATCATGACACCAGAAGCTCCTAGAAAACCACCATGTCATCTAATTAGGAGGTACTTTAGGCTAGAGATGACCACATCTAGGACGTGTCGGCAATCTGTCGGTGTATTATGGAGATGTGGTAATCAGACATAGAGGTGGGACTTTTTGAGGAAGACAATTCTTAGTTGACCCTCGTAGAATGCATGATTGTCGAGGCACATAATGTCTTGCAGTACAGACAGAGGGATAGATATACACAATAGGTTTTGTTTGATTATATTATTTTGTATTTTCGGAATAACTTATATATGGTCGGTATATTTTGATCATTGTATGACTTTTTTAATAATTATGTACTATGTTTGAATCAATTAATGTATGTATTTTCCTTCTAACTCATGGCCTAAAATGACCTAAATATGTTGTCCTAAAATGATCTAAAATATATTGGCATAAAAAAAATCGAATTTAGTGAATAAAAACACCATGATTGAGTACATAGGGTATTTTGAAGATGCATCTCCGAATACATTCAAATAACATATGAAGATGCATCTCCAAACCATTTTTTTTTCAAAATGGGATAGATATCAAAAAGATAAAGATTTGTGTGATTTTAAGTGTGTTGGAAGATACATATCTGAATACACTAAGGACAATTTCGAATTGCCAGAGATGTGGTGCACACCCCAAAAGATGGAAAGAACATTTTCATATAAATATTTTGAGTCCCTGTACACATTAGAGACCTTGTGTTGTGGCCTTGATTGCACAAGCTCAGGGTGGAACATGTCTACATTATAATATAGTAATTATAATTATAATAACTATAATATAATTTTTATCTTTATATTTCTATAAGTATGGAATTTTTTAAAATTTGTTTTAAATATAAACAAAAATTAATATATATATATATATATATATATATATATATATATATATATATATATATATATATATATATATATATATATATATATATATATATATATATATATATATATATATATATATATATATATATATATATATATATATCATAATAAAATATATTGTTAAATTAAAGTAATACAAAAATAAATGTTTTTTAATATAAATACAAAATTATAAAATAAGACATACTTGAGTGTTGCTTTGAACATTCAATTTGTTTGTATTATAGGAAAGGAAATGGAATAAATCACATGTTATGTTATCCTTAAATAGGCAAACAAAAGCTTTAATATCAAAAAGCATAATTTTCAACAAAGATCAAAATTTCTCAAAGTTATTGCAAGTCATTTCAAACTCCTCGAATCTATGGATTTTTATGAAGTGTTTGTTTGGTTTTCATTTTGAAAAATCCAAAAACAATTCTAAAAATATAAAAATAATTTTTGTAGCGTTTGGTTCTCCCAATTTTTTTTATCTAATCTCACTTTTATTCGATCATGTTTTATTAATTAAATTGATTATGCTATTTATTATAAGGGCATTATAGTATTTTTAAAAAAAATATGCAATACTTCACTGTTTTATACATTTTTTTTTCTTTTTTCTTAAATCAATAAATACTTCAAATTTATTTCATTTCTCTTTTTATTCTTTCTCTACAGTGTTTTATCTATTTCTCTCTTTATAACTTTTCTTTCAAACTAAACATACTCTTAAAGTCTGATTATGCCTTTATAATCACTTTTCATGAATGTATCTAAATATAAAATATTTTATCTTAAATTCACTTTATTTTAAACAATTTTTGTTTAGAATTATTTTTTAAATAATTTATTTAAAATTATTCTTTTGTTACCGCATAATGAAACACACATTTGGTGTATATTGGGTTTCCATTTTAGAATACTCAAAAGCAATTCTAAAATTGTGGAAGTAATTTTAGAATATTTGTTTTTTTAAGTAGAATTGGTTATACTCTTAAAATTGATTCTATCTGAAGATACGATTCGTAATATTTACATCGAAAATTGATTTTTTTTAAATAATCATATTTAAAAAAAATCTAAAATAATCATATTTTAAAAAAATATATCAAAGTAATCATTTTGAAACAAAAAAAAATCACCTACAAGAAGAGGCGCCACATACAGTGGCGCATGCACTCATATTTTAAACTAAGGCACCATAAGGTATGGCGCATGCATTCATGTCATGCCACTTTCTAGATATGACAAGACCCTCACACAACCCATATTTACCTCAAGAGAATACTAGGAAACCCCAAACATCTCAGGAAAATCGTGGGAGACTTAGAAGGCAAGCAAATGCGTCGGGGTGTGGAACTAGTGGGCGTTATGATCGAGCGGGTCATTAAATTTATATCAAATTGTTGTGTAATCCTATTTGATGGAATAATATTATAAATTATTTTTATTTTCCATTTTATTTAATATTGATTTATTGTTAAAGTAATTATATAAGAAAACTCAAAACAACATAGTAGCCATGATTATGGGGCATTATGCATGCTCATAGGCAGATGCATGACATGAATGCATGCGCCATACTCTAGGCGTCTTAGTTAAAAATTAGAATGCATATGCCACTGTCTGTGGGGCCTTCTTTTGTGGGCGATTTTTTTTCTTTGAAACATAGTTACTTTGGTATTTTTTCTGAATATATGGTTATTTTGGAGAAAAAAAACAAGATTATTTTGAAAAAAAATCTTGAAATCTATTATTCAACCCGCTTTGCATGAATGTATCACAACATAAATCATTTATCTTCAACTCACTTTTAATCAAAATTAATTAATTTAAAATTAATTTTCATCGTCGCAGAACCAAACACACTCTTAATGTATGTTTGGTTTCATATTTTAAGCATACATATTTATTTTTTACATATTTATTATTCTCGGGTAGAAATTATTATCCTTTTCAGAATTGATTCTTTGAAGATATAATATGTAGTTTTTTAGTCTAAATGTAATTTTTTCACCAAAATTGTTCCGTTCGAAAATCAGAAATGGAGGTTCTAACTCTTGAAGGAACCATAAATTATGAGAGAGGAACATTTATTGATTTTAGAAGGTGGCTTCGATCTTCTTTATGGTGGCGCGTGGTGGACCTGGGTGATTAGTAATTCAACATATAAGTCAGTTCAATATTCAAGATGAATAAAGTGGAAATGGAGATCAAAGATTGTATACCTTCTCATGGCATATAACTAGTTTATATGTTAGGTCGAGTAGAGTGGCCTTGAGACAAATTGGGCCTTGATTCATTGGGCCTTTGTCCGGTCTAGAACAGTTACCCCCACGGCTTTGACGGGCACTGTAGGAGTTAGGGTAAGCCTTAAGTGTCATTGACCGACCTTCACGTCGTAGTCTGCTGTGGAGTAGAGCTGAATCTCTTGGTATTATGATTTGAAAAGTGATGGGGAACATGTGTATTCGATGTGGTTGCATCATTGAGATGCTTCATTATTCATTCCTGACATGTGCGATGACGTGGCCAACTAGGGTTTGACGTAGTTCATAGAGTGTTTAAGTACACTTGAGTTTGGCGTGTTTCCGTGAGTGGAATTCTAGTCGTTGATCTTGTGATGTTTATTCATAGTTGGTCTTGATCTTTTCGCAATATTCCAATTTTCAAACTTCCAGTTCCTTTCCAAATAACATCTTAGTTCTTATCTTTCGAACTAACATTACTAAAAGTGATTTGAAACCTTGTATAAAGGCTTCGTCTGTTATGTTCTTCATAAACC
Source organism: Lathyrus oleraceus (assembly GCF_024323335.1). Lineage (NCBI taxonomy): Eukaryota > Viridiplantae > Streptophyta > Magnoliopsida > Fabales > Fabaceae > Lathyrus > Lathyrus oleraceus. Next base: position 171,609,458 of record NC_066585.1, on the reverse strand, counting down.
TTCTTGAGCAAGTCACCCTCCTCACTCAAACTTTTCTGCATCTTTTGTTTTGTCTTGCCACAATGAGCGACAATTATGTTGATTCAGTGAGAGATTCTTAAGTAAAAACTTCCCTAGGGCCATCTTTTAATTCTTATCACTCCTCTTATAAAAGTGATCGCGTTTAACCATAGGTTATAACCATATCTAACGACTTCGGGTTAAGAGGGGTGGTTGAGATTTCCCTAAATGAAGAAACTTATTCCTCCGAGTCGTTAGACATTGGTGGTGCTGAAGTCTTTGTGTCCCTCCTGCTTTATCGGGGAAAGGGATACATATCAATATGCAGATGAGGGACTCGACTAGAGGTTTCATTCAGACTTACCTGTGGAACTTATGCCTTAAGCCTAACGATGATGAGGTGTTGGAGCATTTAAATATTATACATCGATCAGGTATGTCGATGTATGATTGGTAGATGTAAAGATAGCAAGCACTTTTTTCAGTTTTGAGCACTAAGGTTGCTCTAAGGGATGTCGATGTTACGATTGGCGACCCTTCAGAGTGGTCGGTACATCTGGTACCAGAATAGAGAATGATAGGCATATCTTTCGATAATTGCATGATCCCATTATATGAATGCTTATTTACAAGGGTATGGCTCTGACTGACTTTCTCTGAATTTGAGGTAGTTGCCCTGAATCGTTTGAAGATTTCTCCTACCCAGCTTTGTCTAGGGTTGTGGGAAGGGGTCCTTCAACTTTGTGTTAAGTATAATTCTCAGGAGCCTACTATCGGCCTATTTTTTAATCTTTTTCACCCGAAGGGCACGTCTTTGGATAACTTTCAAGATCAGGGGCTTCTTCAACTTCACATGATCATTCCTTGGTTTGGCTCCTTTGTTATGGATAGAGATGACTTCTTGAGGAATTTTTTTATTGGTGAAACCCCTCACCTTTACAACTCACTCCGCTCTCTAATACATCCCCACTTACTCTTCTCAATATTTTTGGGCTTCGTATATGAAGTATTGGTCTAAGATCCACTTTAACTAGGGCGTTGGCTCCTATTGCACCTAGTTGGACTCTCTTTCCCTGAATGAGGTGACAATGAAGGATGAGATGTACTTTTGGTTTCAAGGACTTAGCTATGAGAAAGGGTTTGGTATTGGCTAAGTGCCCTTACTCAAGTAAGGAAAATGCGGATCTATACTCATGTTATCTTGAGCGTAGTTAATCTTGGGGAGAAAAAGAAGATTTTTGGTGAGAGCAGAATCTTCCTGTTTTTTTTACACTCTTGATTGCATTTTATAGATAGCATGGATAAAGTGAGAAAGTTAAAGATGTCCTACAACCCTTCCGATGCCCAAGATATATGTGTCACAGTGAAGACCGAGGCTTATTCTTTTACCCTCATTCCTGCTCTGGTCCCTTCTCCCATCCCGACCATAGAAACTCTGGCTCATGTGTTTGAGTTGGACTTTGTAAGCATCATGGATACTCTGATTATGGATGAACCAACAATGTTTGGGGAAAGCAACAATAATCTCACAGGGGCAAGTCTTCTCCGAAACGAACTTATGTCGTTGTGGGTGATGTTTCTCCCTTTATAAAGATGTCAGGATTTTTTTCCAGGATTCCACGCACTTCTGCGGAGGCCGTTGTTGTTGTTTTTATGTTGGATTTATCCTTCATTCAGAATCTTTCTGAGAGGGATAAGATGGAAATCGGTTCGGAGCTTGCTCATAGCATGTTCAAAGTTCTTTTTATCTTTTATCTTGTTTCTGCTACACGAGGCGATGTCTTGTCCCCAGGTAGTCCCTTCAAGGAGAGGGGCGCTTGGAAAGAGAAGGGTGAAGCCCTAGAACTGAAATGTACTAATCTTCAAGAATAGCTATTTGTGTTGCAGGAAGAAGCTAATGCCACAATTCTTTGCAAGGGGAAGTGAAAGTACATGACTCTCCTTCTACCTTGGAAGCTCTTGTGACTGACTTGGAGGGTTCCCTCTGAGATGTGGAGAAGCGATACCAGGATGTTTCTAATTTCATTAAGGAAAAGTCTAGCCAGGTGGAAAATTATCGAAAAGATGCAGAGACTCTGAAAAATCTTCAGGACGAGGTGGCCCGTATGAGGCACGCGCTTCATGATGTTCTTCAGCAGACTATGCGGGACGTGCTCGGAGTCCGAGAGCAAGTTGTCGAGCAGACAAGGAAGTTCTGCCCTGATGCTTTGATTTCTATTAAGGGGTTGCACCCATTTAAGTTTTCCTTTGAGGTGAATCAGGGAGGAGGTCCCGATGTCTCGGTTTCCCATGCTTCGACTTGATTTTATTTTTTCTTCGTACTAGTCATTTTTTGCCATGATTCCTAGGCCTTTATGCCTTGGGTGTATCAATTTTGATATTTAATGAAACATTTTACCTTGATGTTTCAAGTATTGTTAACCTCATAGCCTTGCGTTGACCTTTGCTTTATCATTATTACTATTCACGGCTCATTATAGCTCAGGGCTTACTCTCTCTGTCTGCCAGGTCTTCATTTATCTTTATAATTTATCACACCAACGATATCCTTAGTGATAGAGGAATATTAGTTGTTAGAGCCCTTATCGATTCTCTTTATGAAAGAATCATCGTATTTGATTGTGATAAGATGACAAATATTCCTCTGGGATTGTCTTTGTTTTTCGGAACCTCGATATACTGAATGATACCAGCTACCCCTTTTTGGTTGTCACACTCGCTCGCTGATTTTAGCATTTGCTGTAATAAAGCCATTATTCGTATGTTGTATTTGGAAAATTATTTACATTCTTTGGGGTGAGGATGTGATCAGCAAAGTCGAAATCATGTACTTGTATTATGAACTGTGTTCAGTGTCACAAAAGACCGTTCCCCAATCAAGGGTAGAATCCCTATCCCTGCCCCTGAGGCTTGGCTCGGATCGAGGTGGACGTCTCTGAGTTCCACCATCTACGCCATGGGATTGGCTAGATCCGAAAGGTGCGCCTACAACACTAAAATGCGTTTAGTAGACCTTGGATACGAGGTGTGCATTTGAGCCTATCAAAATCGAAAAATTACGTTAAGTGTGTATTGGATACGCAATTGGACCTGGAATGTGCTTAAGTTGTATCAGAATTTCATATAAGCGTTAAGTCTATATCAGATATATGTTGGGGCACATAATGTGTTTAACTCGTATCGGAATTGTAGAAATGTGTTAAGTCCATGTTAGATAAACAATCGAGCATAGAGTATGCTTTAAGCCGTATAAGAATCGCATAAAAGAGTTAGGGGTGCACAATGATCTTAGAATACACGTAAGTTGTATCAGAATCGTAGAAGTGTGTTAAGTCCGTATCATAAATGTATTCATATATTTATCTTCGTTCTCCTGTTACGGGATTTCTATAAAAAAGTGGGACATAGAAACATACAACAGAGGAAGAAGTGGATACATAGTATATACATTATTCATATTAATAATTAATTAAATTTGTTACAAATAAATAACCGTCATAGAGGATAACCCTCGACGGAGACCTCATGGTGGCTAGACGGTGTCTGGGGTCTTCGGTTGTTATTCTTCCTCGTGACCCCGGGCTAAATGTATTTCACACTTCGAGGTGTCTCCTTTGGTTGGATGGTGTTTGAGGTGTCTTGTATTTTCTTGTTGATGCATGTTGGACTGACTAAGACCGACCTTTAATTTTGAGCTCGTTGAATGGCTCCACCTAATGCTTTGGTGAAACTCCTCAAGCTGTCGACCCTGAAGTGGATATCTATGTGGAATGGCTCCGCCTAATGCTTTGGTAGATTCGGAGTCCACTTTTAGTGAGTTTAGCTTATTTGTCCTCTTTACTCGGGCTCAGAGTCATGGTTGTATAGGGATGGTGTTCCTCGACCGATCTATATATTCTTTCCTTGGGGACAGAGATGCATGGCGTCATTTGGAAGTCATTACTGGTCTGTCTCCTTGCAACTGAGGTCCGAGGTATCTTTCTTGAGCACTTTTGGTGGACCCCTGATCTTTGATCTGGTAATGGAAAATCTATTGCATCTCGTGGAAATCCAATGGTATCTCTATGAGGCACCCTAATGTCGGGTCAACGCCTGATGTTAACTACGAACTTGCACTATCTGGGCCTCATTAACTACGAACTTGCTATATCCTTATGGTGTTTATCCCAGATTCACCCTAGCAGTTGTAGAGAGTATGGATGTAGCCAGGTTGGACAGGGAATTATAAGGTTTGAGTCTGACTTTCATGGAATTTTGCTTCAGGACCAGGGGTAACCCTAGATCTCGATTTGTAATCCTTATTTCTGCACTCTTGTCAACTTCTTACGGAAATTTGAAGTTTTGATGGAGAGGATTGTGGCCGAGTAAAAGGTTCACCAACTGTTAGCCATAGACCTATGAGTTTGCCTCTTTGCGCTGCTCTGGTTTTAACACACTTGCGATGGTTGAAAACAACCCTGGCAGAATTACGCTCGACCGTTATCCCCAAACTACGATTGTACGACATTAAAGGGCCGCGACCAAGACTACGAGGCTATGAGTCGATGATAAATCATTTGATGGTTCACAACCATCTAGTTTTACTTCCTATAGTCGCCCTTGAAGCTCAAGAGAAACTCGTTGCTAATGCCCTTGTAGTGAGTTATTCAGAAGACCCATTTCACACCTCCTTACTTTATCTCTATAGAGACCATGCTGATAGGCATGTCTGAGAAAGAGATGTATATTTATTTACTTTTGCATTACATATGTTTTAAACAAATTAAATCACAACTGATGGTGATATTTTTTTTTACAAAAGCATTCGTGTTTAATATCGGTAAACCATGGAAGGAAGATATTGGATTCGGTACAGCATGACACTGATTGATTCGGGAATGTTATCTGTTATTCTGGTTTTTCCAGTTTATGTGTTGATGTGTACATGACCCTAAAATATGGCATGCATGCGACATTTGCAGATAAATGGTATTCAGAGACATCATTTTCCACCTTCCTATTGGAAAGATGGCCATTGGCCTGGATGATATCTCATGCCTCTTGCATCTTCCCATACGAGGAAATTATTGGACCATAGAAGGCTCGGTTAAGAGCAAGCCAGTGAGTGGTTGGTTACATATTTGTGGGTTAACCCAACAGATGTCGTAAATTAGGTAGCCGACACCGGAGGTGTTCATGCTAGATTTAAATTCTTGGAAGAACTTTATAAATACCAACTATAGTGGTATGAGGATGTCGATGGTGATGATATGCAAGTCGAGTACCACCAACAACGTGCATTGATGTGTTACTTCTTGTTCCTTGTTAACACGTCCATTTTTGTGGACAAAAGTGAAACCTATGTCAATGTGGTCTACCTTAAATACTTCAGCGACTTGACGGTGATTCATGAGTACAACAGGGGGGCATGTAACACCCCAATAAAAATAAGATAATTATTTGATTTAAATTAATATTATATTTATTAATTTAGTTAAATAATTGGAATTATTGGATTATTATTATTATTATTTTGGAATAATAATTATTGGAAAAAATATAAGTGTGAAGTAAGGAAAAAGAATCCCATTTGGTAAAAAGAGTTTTACGTGAAACAGAGAAGCGGCTGAAAAGTGGAAAGTGGAGAAAGGGCAAAGAGGAAGAGCAAGGGCAAAGGTTGGAGAAGAGAAAAGCTTGGAGCTTAGAGATTGCCGGATTAACTCAGGTAAGGGGGGTTTATCGTCGTTTAATGGGTATTATGGGTTAGCATGTAATGGGTAGTGATAAGCCGTTGAATTGACCCTAATTGGGATTATGAATGCTGGAAAATTAGGTTGGATAAACTGTGTTTAGGCTGTAATTGAATCTGTGTTTGGGTTAGTTGTGAATTTCCGAACGTATAGCTTTTTACGGGATTGGAATCGGAGGTCCGGAAGTCCTCCAACGGCGGAAAATGCGGAGAATTCTGCATTCTGCCTTGTGTTAGCGCAGGAACAGCTTCTGTCTTGCGTTAACCGGTTAACCCAGGGTGTTAACCGGTTAACACTGTTATGTATTCTGAATAATTGCTATTTTGTCTGCGTTAACCGGTTAACCCAGGGCGTTAACCGGTTAACACTGTTGTGAATGCTGAGATATGGTTGTTTGTGCTGCGTTAACCGGTTAACCCAGGGCGTTAACCGGTTAACACTGTTAAGTTTTGGACAGGAAGCGTGTTTGTGCTGCGTTAACCGGTTAACCCAGGGCGTTAACCGGTTAACACTGTTGCAGAGTGGAAAAATTGTTAATTAAAATGTTGTGTGCCTAATTGATGGTTGCCTATATCGGTGTGTGATATAGTAGGGATTATTTCCCGCTGTTTTGAGCAGTATAGGTATTAGTAGAGTGTACTAATACTGTGTTTAATTATTTGACATGATATGATGTGTTGATACATGTGTTGATAATGTATGATGGTATGCATAATGTTGTGAATGTGTATGTTATGCATGTGTTGTGAATGGACTGTTTTATGGCTTAGAGAGTGAGCATCGGTCCATTGTGGATTATTGTTGTGATGTTGCATTGCTAGGTGATTAGCGTGCATAATGTGGCCTTTATGGTGGTAGCTAATTCCCATGGTGAGGAATTAGTGATGTTAGTCATTTGGACTGTTTTTGATGTTTGCATGCTAGGTGAATTAGCGTGCATAGCATGGGCCTTGGGGTGGTAGCTAATTCCCACGGTGAGGAATTAGTGATGTGAGTCACTAGGTCTCAAATGAGTGGGACTAGTGAGCTTGGTAGCCGTACCTGGATTTGGTCGGTGAAGTTGAACTATATGTTCACGAATAGTCGGTACCGCATGCATGGAGTCTCATTGCATAATATGTGTGTAGTGTATAATATGAATGGATGTATTCCAATGTTATACGTGTGTTGTGTTGGCATTGAGCATGAGTATGATTTGTGTTGATATTGAGTATGATATTTGAGTTGATGTGCCGTTACTGAATGTGTGATACGGTTAGGGTGATTAATGTGTTAAATTACTTAACATGACATTATATTCTATAATGCTTATTATATCGATTGAGGAACTCACCCTTACAACTATTTTTCAGGTAACGAGCAGTGATTGAGTAGAAGCTAATGCTTGGAGTCTAGTGTAGTCTCCTTAGTGGGTCATGCTCTGATAGATGTAACATCGGGAGGGAACATTTTAATTGTGTTGTTGATGTTTGTTGAACCAGTTTACATGTAGTATGTTACATGTTTTGAATGATCGATTTGATCTCTATCCGCTGCGTATTGTGCAATACTTTATGTTTTGAGTTAAATAATGAGCATGACCAAATATTATGGTGAATGGTGTGAAGTGTTTGTGTGACACCCTTAATTGCATGATTACTCTGATTTATATGTTGTTATTTTAATTGAATATTTGGGGTATTTTAGAAGGGTGTTACATTAGTGGTATCAGAGCATAGTCGGTCGAGTCGAGTCGTAATTATTCTGTTTTCCCTGTACGGGATAGGTGTTGTGTAACCCTATCAGTACTTATTGTTTTAGCTTGTTGGGTTTTCAGAATAGAGATGGCTGGAAGAGGTAGAGACGATGCTGCGATTGCTGAGGCTCTGGGTATGCTAGCTGGAGTACTTGGAGGGAATCCGAATGTTGTGGGAATGGGAGCTGCTCGTCAACTGAGTGAGTTCCAGAAGAACAATCCTCCAATGTTCAAGGGAGCATACGATCCAGATGGCGCTCAGAAGTGGTTGAAGGAGATCGAGAGAATCTTCCGAGTGACTGAGTGTGCCGATAACCAGAAGGTCAGGTTCGGTACGCATATGCTGTCAGAAGAGGCTGATGATTGGTGGATTGCTACCCGCACTGAGTTGGAATCTGCTGGGAATGCTGAGATCACTTGGGCTGTGTTCAGAGAGAGATTCCTGAGAAAGTACTTTCCAGAGGATGTCAGAGGAAAGAAAGAGATAGAGTTCTTAGAATTGAAGCAGGGTAACAGGTCTGTTACTGAGTATGCTGCTAAGTTCACAGAGCTGTCGAAATATTACACTCCCTATGATGAGGCTACTGGGGAATTTTCGAAATGTGTGAAGTTTGAGAACGGGTTACGTCCCGAGATCAAGCAGGCTATTGGGTATCAGCGGATTAAAGTGTTTTCTGATTTGGTGGACTGTTGCAGGATTTTTGAACAGGATTCCAAAGCCAGAGCGGAGAGCTATCAGCAGAGGGTTGATAGGAGAGGCAAGAATCAGAATGATCGTGGGAAACCGTATGCAGCTGGCAAAGGTTTCCAGAGACAGAGTGGGATGAAGAGGCCTAGTGGGGGAGACTCTAGTGCTCCTGCTAAGTGTTACAGATGTGGTCAGGCGGGACATCGTTTCCACGAGTGTACCAGTGCTGAGAAGAAGTGTTTCAAGTGTGGCAAAGGTGGTCACTTGGCTGCAGAGTGCCGGTTGAAGACTATGACTTGTTTCAACTGTGGAGAGGTGGGTCATATTAGCCCACAGTGTCCTAAGCCGAAGAAAGAGAACCAGTCGGGAGGCAAGGTCTTTGCTTTATCGGGTTCTGAGACTTCTGCAGATGATCGTTTGATCCGAGGTACGTGTTATATTAATGGCTTTCCTCTTGTAGCTATTATTGACACAGGTGCGACTCATTCCTTTATATCTTTGGATTATGCTGTGAAACTTAAATTAGAGATATCTGAGATGCATGGAAGTATGGTGATTGATACTCCTGCGAAGGGTTCAGTGACTACTACTTCAGTTTGTTTGAATTGTCCTTTGAGTATTTTTGGTAGAGACTTTGGGATAGACCTGGTGTGTCTTCCATTAGAGCAGATTGATGTTATCTTGGGTATGAACTGGTTGGTGTTTAACCGAGTTTCTATCAACTGTTTTGATAAGACTGTGATATTTCCTGAGATTGAGGAAGGTAAGGATTTGTTTCTATCAGCAAGGCAGGTGAATGAGGAAGTAGCAGGTGGGGCAGAGTTGTTTATGCTATTAGCGACTTTGGAGGCTAAAGATAAACTGGTGATTGGCGATCTAGCCGTGGTGTGTGATTTTCCTGATGTGTTTCCTGAAGAAGTGAATGAATTGCCGCCAGAGCGTGAAGTTGAATTCTCGATTGATTTGGTACCTAGTACTAGACCGATATCGATGGCTCCGTATCGTATGTCTGCTGTTGAGTTAGCTGAATTGAAGAGTCAGCTGGAAGATCTGTTGGATAAGAAATTTATTCGTCCGAGTGTGTCACCGTGGGGTGCACCAGTGTTATTGGTTAAGAAGAAAGAAGGTACTATGAGGTTGTGTGTGGACTACAGGCAACTGAATAAAGTGACGATCAAGAATCGGTATCCTTTGCCGAGGATTGATGATTTGATGGATCAGTTGGTTGGTGCGAGTGTGTTCAGCAAGATAGATTTGAGATCCGGGTATCATCAGATACGTGTGAAAACTGAGGATATTCAGAAGACTGCTTTCAGAACAAGGTATGGACATTATGAGTATTCTGTAATGCCTTTTGGTGTGACTAATGCGCCTGGAGTATTCATGGAGTATATGAATAGGATTTTCCATCCGTACCTAGACAAGTTTGTTGTGGTGTTTATTGATGACATTTTGGTGTATTCGAAATCTGAAGAAGAGCATGCTGAACATTTGAGAGTGGTTTTAGAAGTTCTACGAGAAAAGAAGTTATTTGCTAAACTATCCAAGTGTGAATTTTGGTTAGAGGAGGTTAGTTTTCTTGGTCATGTGATTTCAAGAGGTGGTGTTGCTGTTGATCCTTCTAAGATAGAAGCGGTGTCTAAGTGGGAAGCTCCGAAGTCTGTTGCTGAGATTCAAAGTTTCCTTGGATTGGCTGGTTACTATAGGAAATGCATTGAGGGATTTTCTAAGTTGGCGTTACCGTTGACGATGTTGACTAGAAAGGGGCAAGCTTTTGTTTGGGACTCAAAATGTGAAGAAGGTTTCCAAGAGTTAAAGAGAAGGTTAACTACTGCTCCTATTCTGATATTACCGAGTTCGTCGGAATCATTTGAGGTTTACTGTGATGCTTCATTGTTGGGTTTGGGTGGTGTGTTGATGCAGAATAAGCAGGTTATAGCTTATGCTTCGAGACAACTGAGGATTCATGAAAGGAACTATCCGACACATGATTTAGAGTTGGCAGCTGTGGTATTTGTTCTGAAGTTATGGAGGCATTACTTGTACGGGTCAAGATTTGAGGTTTTCAGTGACCATAAGAGTTTAAAGTATTTGTTTGATCAGAAAGAGCTGAATATGAGACAGAGGAGATGGTTAGAGTTTCTGAAGGATTATGACTTTGGTTTGAATTACCATCCGGGTAAAGCAAACGTAGTGGCTGATGCATTGAGTCGGAAATCATTGCATATGTCTATGTTAATGGTTAAGGAATTGGATTTAATTGAGCAGTTTAGAGACTTGAGTTTGGTGTGTGAGAGTACTCACAATAGTGTTAAATTGGGAATGTTGAAGCTAACGAGTGGTATTCTGGATGAGATTAGAGAGGGTCAGAAATCCGATGTGCTTTTGGTTGATAAGTTGACTTTAGTGAATCAAGGTCAAGGTGGTGAATTCAGAGTTGATGAGAATGGTGTTTTGAAATTTGGTAATCGGGTGTGTATTCCGGATGTTACCGAACTTAAGAAGAGTATTCTAGAGGAAGGACATCGTAGTGGCCTGAGTATTCATCCTGGAGCTACGAAGATGTATCATGATTTGAAAAAGTTATTTTGGTGGCCGGGAATGAAAAGAGAAATTGCGAGTTTTGTTTATTCCTGTTTGACTTGTCAGAAGTCAAAGATTGAGCATCAGAAGCCGTCTGGGCTAATGCAACCGTTGACTATTCCAGAGTGGAAGTGGGATAGTATCAGTATGGATTTTGTGTCCGGTTTGCCGAGGACAATTAAGAATTTTGAAGCCATTTGGGTGATTGTTGACAGATTGACGAAATCGGCTCATTTCATTCCGATCAGAATGGATTATCCGTTAGAGAGATTAGCCGAGTTGTATATTGAGAAGATTGTAAGTTTGCATGGTATTCCGTCGAGTATTGTTTCAGACAGAGACCCGAGATTTACATCGAAGTTCTGGGAAGGTTTGCAGAAGGCTTTGGGAACTAAGCTGAGATTGAGTTCTGCATATCATCCGCAGACTGATGGTCAGACTGAGAGGACGATTCAGTCATTAGAGGATCTTTTGAGAGCTTGTGTTTTGGAAAAGGGAGGTGCTTGGGATTGTTATTTACCTTTGATTGAGTTTACCTACAACAATAGTTTTCATTCGAGCATTGGTATGGCACCGTTTGAAGCTTTGTATGGTAGGAGATGTCAGACACCTTTATGTTGGTATGAGTCCGGTGAGAGTGTTGTGGTTGGACCGGAGATTGTTCAACAGACTACGGAAAAGATTAAGATGATTCAGGAGAAGATGAGAATTGCTCAGAGTCGTCAGAAGAGTTATCATGACAAGAGGAGGAAGTCACTTGAGTTCCAAGAGGGAGATCATGTGTTTCTTCGTGTTACTCCGATAACTGGTGTTGGTCGAGCTTTGAAGTCGAAGAAGTTGACACCTCGATTTATTGGTCCTTATCAGATTTTGGAGAGGATAGGGGAGGTAGCCTATCGTATCGCTTTACCGCCGTCGCTTGCGAATTTGCATGAGGTTTTTCATGTGTCTCAGCTGAGGAGGTACATTCATGATCCGTCGCATGTAGTCCAAATAGATGATGTATAGGTGAGAGATAACCTGACGGTTGAAACATCACCTATGAGGATTGAGGATCGAGAGTTGAAGCAGTTGCGGGGTAAAGAGATTGCCTTGGTGAAGGTAGCTTGGGGAGGACCAGCAGGTGGCAATGTGACTTGGGAACTGGAGAGTCAGATGAAGGGGTCTTATCCGGAGTTATTCGCTTGAGGTATGTTTTCGAGGACGAAAACTCTTTTAGTGGGGGAGAGTTGTAACACCCCAATAAAAATAAGATAATTATTTGATTTAAATTAATATTATATTTATTAATTTAGTTAAATAATTAGAATTATTGGATTATTATTATTATTATTTTGGAATAATAATTATTGGAAAAAATATAAGTGTGAAGTAAGGAAAAAGAATCCCATTTGGTAAAAAGAGTTTTACGTGAAACAGAGAAGCGGCTGAAAAGTGGAAAGTGGAGAAAGGGCAAAGAGGAAGAGCAAGGGCAAAGGTTGGAGAAGAGAAAAGCTTGGAGCTTAGAGATTGCCGGATTAACTCAGGTAAGGGGGGTTTATCGTCGTTTAATGGGTATTATGGGTTAGCATGTAATGGGTAGTGATAAGCCGTTGAATTGACCCTAATTGGGATTATGAATGCTGGAAAATTAGGTTGGATAAACTGTGTTTAGGCTGTAATTGAATCTGTGTTTGGGTTAGTTGTGAATTTCCGAACGTATAGCTTTTTACGGGATTGGAATCGGAGGTCCGGAAGTCCTCCAACGGCGGAAAATGCGGAGAATTCTGCATTCTGCCTTGTGTTAGCGCAGGAACAGCTTCTGTCTTGCGTTAACCGGTTAACACTGTTATGTATTCTGAATAATTGCTGTTTTGTCTGCGTTAACCGGTTAACCCAGGGCGTTAACCGGTTAACACTGTTGTGAATGCTGAGATATGGCTGTTTGTGCTGCGTTAACCGGTTAACCCAGGGCGTTAACCGGTTAACACTGTTAAGTTTTGGACAGGAAGCGTGTTTGTGCTGCGTTAACCGGTTAACCCAGGGCGTTAACCGGTTAACACTGTTGCAGAGTGGAAAAATTGTTAATTAAAATGTTGTGTGCCTAATTGATGGTTGCCTATATCGGTGTGTGATATAGTAGGGATTATTTCCCGCTGTTTTGAGCAGTATAGGTATTAGTAGAGTGTACTAATACTGTGTTTAATTATTTGACATGATATGATGTGTTGATACATGTGTTGATAATGTATGATGGTATGCATAATGTTGTGAATGTGTATGTTATGCATGTGTTGTGAATGGACTGTTTTATGGCTTAGAGAGTGAGCATCGATCCATTGTGGATTATTGTTGTGATGTTGCATTGCTAGGTGATTAGCGTGCATAATGTGGCCTTTATGGTGGTAGCTAATTCCCATGGTGAGGAATTAGTGATGTTAGTCATTTGGACTGTTTTTGATGTTTGCATGCTAGGTGAATTAGCGTGCATAGCATGGGCCTTGGGGTGGTAGCTAATTCCCACGGTGAGGAATTAGTGATGTGAGTCACTAGGTCTCAAATGAGTGGGACTAGTGAGCTTGGTAGCCGTACCTGGATTTGGTCGGTGAAGTTGAACTATATGTTCACGAATAGTCGGTACCGCATGCATGGAGTCTCATTGCATAATATATGTGTAGTGTATAATATGAATGGATGTATTCCAATGTTATACGTGTGTTGTGTTGGCATTGAGCATGAGTATGATTTGTGTTGATATTGAGTATGATATTTGAGTTGATGTGCCGTTACTGAATGTGTGATACGGTTAGGGTGATTAATGTGTTAAATTACTTAACATGACATTATATTCTATAATGCTTATTATATCGATTGAGGAACTCACCCTTACAACTATTTTTCAGGTAACGAGCAGTGATTGAGTAGAAGCTAATGCTTGGAGTCTAGTGTAGTCTCCTTAGTGGGTCATGCTCTGATAGATGTAACATCGGGAGGGAACATTTTAATTGTGTTGTTGATGTTTGTTGAACCAGTTTACATGTAGTATGTTACATGTTTTGAATGATCGATTTGATCTCTATCCGCTGCGTATTATGCAATACTTTATGTTTTGAGTTAAATAATGAGCATGACCAAATATTATGGTGAATGGTGTGAAGTGTTTGTGTGACACCCTTAATTGCATGATTACTCTGATTTATATGTTGTTATTTTAATTGAATATTTGGGGTATTTTAGAAGGGTGTTACAGGGCACCTATTTGATTTTTCTGTACTTGAAGCTGGGTGAGAGTTGTCTTTGAAAGACAAAGCAGATGACAAGAAGTTGCACGCTGCTTACGGTAATTTATTGTTACTAATATTTTCATAACTATTTTGACACATTTGTTATTAATATTTTATCTAAATAATTTTTCAGCGATGGATCATCTCCCACTTTCCTCGTATTACCGAGTGAGAACCTGTTCCTACCTACACTTAGGATTGGGCACATGTTAGCGTCATACATATGGAATAATGCGATCATGTCATTTCAGGTGTATCCGTATTATAGCATACGCCACTGCCTTCTGTCCATACGATGGTCATCGTAAAACACATCAGTTTGACCTCATTTCGTTTTACTCCAGATGGATGGCATGCTGGTCATCGTAAAACACATCAGTTTGACCTCATTTCGTTTTACTCCAGATGGATGGCATGCTGGTCATGAGTGATGCACCCGTTTGGGTATCTGCGGATTATTTCGAGACACCCCTCAGAGTTTGTTCCTTCCATCTTCCTCCACAGAGATCTCAAAGAGATACTTGAGGATTTCAAGAGTCACCAGAGGAGTATCGCATGGTGTCAGCTCCTATGCAATGAGCTTATGTTGACAATAACATGACATAGTTTTATAGAGTGTCACACCCTATCATGACACCATACGGTCCTGAAAGACCACCTAGGTCTTCTAATCAGGAGGTATTGGAGGCTAGGGATGACAACACTCAGGCTAGGGAAGACTTTTTGAGGAAGACAATCCTTAGTTGGTCCTCGTTGAAAGCATTATTGCGAAAGAACTAAATGCCATGCAATACAGACTGAGAAGTCGGAGGGTTAGACATATCTAGTAGGTTATTTTTGGTTGTATTGATTTTTGTATTTTCTAAACAAGTTATATATGGTCGATACATTTTGATTTTACTTTAATTAATGTGTGACTTTTTACTTTCATTTTACTTTAATATAATTTGATTTTACTTTAATATAATTATGCCTCAAAATGTTTGGACAATGTTAGCTACCTAGAAACCATTAAAGGCGGGTTTTCGGAGATGTATCTTGAAAATATCTGTTTTGGCAATTAACGCACTTTTTAAATGACTTCAAGGGGTATTTCAAAGATACATTTCCGGATACACTCCAATTTTTTTTTACAGAGATACATCTTCAAATCATATTTTAATAAAAGTGCGGTGTGTTGCTGAATTAGAAAGACTGATGTGATTTAGAATACGTCTGAATATGCATCTCCGAACACAGAAATGACATTTTTTATTTCTAGAGGTGTGAGGCACACCCCATAGGATGAAAAAAGCATTCTCCAAAGTAAATCTCCCAAATCTCCCAGTATCCTCCCCACCTAAATCCTTCTATTCTTTTGAATTAATCCTTTTCTTTTTTCAACTTCCTCCTCTCCCTTCTCCTTCAAACTTCCAAATAAAGCCTAAAAGAAAAGTAAAATACTTTTTATTTGAAATCCTTTAATAACAAAACTAAATGTTTCTAATTACTTTCTACACCGAATCTTTGTTAGTTAAACTTGGATGCCGTGTCACGACAAAACGTATGCAATTGAATTGGGTCACTACAATAACACTGAACTAATTTGCCTGGTCCATTAAGAATGTCCTTAGTTTTTGGTTTCATTGTTTTCTAAGGCTGTTTTAGTTGACAAAATGGATTTCTAAATATAGATAATGAGTTGGAATAGAGAAATGGAGGACCAACGAAGTGATCATAAGTGAGAAAACATTTAGGTAAAGCTACATGAAATATTAAAGAGAGCTGTAAAGAAATTTTATGAAATCCAATTCTAATGAAATTGTGAAATTGCAGTTGTAATGTGATTTTTTTGGGCACAAAATAATGAGATTTATTTATGATTTTCTGTGACCGAACCGAAACTGCAGTATCTGGCAGCAATTTAAGGTGAAAATCAATGTATCAATGGACACGGTCTTATGTAGTATCTGTCAGCAATTTAAGGTGAAAATCAATTGCATCAATGAATACTGTCTTCTGTAGAGTATCTGGCAGGAATTTAAAGTGAAAATCAATTGCATGAATGAAACATCTCTATAGGAATCATTTTCAATACACCTCCTAATTTATTTAACCATAAATGAAACCCATGAAAAACTCAGTTAGCAGTAATAAATATGAAATGCTGTACAATCTACTTTCCTAGAATGTTATGATGGATGTCAATAACTATATAGCACAAGATCTTGAATACTTCAAGAAAATTACAATCACCTCCCATAAATAGCTGCTTATTGATTGAAGTTGGCATTGCTAGTCCTAATTTAGTCCAAAAATTGAGGGCGGTGGACATCAACATGCGAGTACCCATATGTTCTATCGTGCACAATAAATATTAGCATGGTGCATTTATCTGTAGAGTTGAAAAACTTTCAGCAGAATAAAATAATTTGTTTTTTTTTCTGTTCTGTCGTGCACAATTAATAATAGCATCATTGATTTATCTTATGACCGGAAATTCATCCATAAATAACCACTTGTAATTGATGCAAGATGTGCACATATTAGTGAAGTTGACATGGGTGGTAGTGAAGGAGAAAAGGGTGGCATTACTGTGACATGGGAAAATTTGGAGGCCATTGTTACAAATGGAAAGAATAGAAAACTAATTCTGCAGGGACTTACAGGTTATGCTCAGCCAGGGAAGCTTTTGGCTGTGATGGGTCCTTCAGGCAGTGGCAAATCAACACTTCTTGATGCTTTAGCAGGTGATTAGATTAGTACTTATAATTCATAAAAGATACTCATTGGTCTATGCAATTTACATGCATGTGTGATCAATGAGTATCTTTTATGAACTATAACCACAAAGTCACAAACTTTTAATAATAAGCTAGTTTTTTTTTTAAACCTTCAACTCTGTTTGGGAATTGCTTGTCGAAAGACCAGCTTTTATTGATGTTTGGAGTTTGAAAATAAATGAAATTACTCTAGCATCAGTTGAAGTTGAGAGCGTAATTCAAAGTTGCATGTTATTTTTAGTTTGCTGTGATTGGAAGATAATTATTTGACAATTATAATATGATTTGAGCAATATTGCAGGAAGGTTGAAATCAAACATACAGCAATCGGGGAAGATTCTAATCAATGGCAAAAAACAAACACTGGCTTATGGAACATCAGTATGACAAAATACCTGAATACTAACTGTTTTAGAAAACAGATAGATTAGTTACTAACCTTTTTGACACCATGTAAATTCAGGGCTATGTAACACAAGATGATGCTATGCCAGCAACTTTAACAGCTAGTGAAACTTTATACTACTCAGCTCAACTTCAATTTCCAAACACAATGTCCATAGCAGAGAAGAAGAGACAGGCAGATATCACACTTAAAGAAATGGGCCTGCAAGATGCTATTAACACAAGGGTTGGAGGGTATGGTTCTAAGGGCCTAAGTGGAGGCCAAAAGAGGAGACTAAGCATTTGCATTGAGATTCTAACACACCCTAGACTTCTTTTCCTTGACGAACCAACAAGTGGACTTGATAGTGCTGCTTCCTACTATGTTATGAGTAGAATTGCAAGTTTAAGTCTAAGGGATGATATTCAAAGGACAATTGTCGTATCCATCCATCAGCCTTGTAGTGAAGTTTTTGAACTGTTCCATGACCTCTGTCTTCTTTCCTCCGGGGAGACGGTATATTTTGGTCCAGCTTCTGAAGCAAATCAGGTTAGGAACAAGTTGACAAAATACATAACATAGTTAGCATATACTAATTTCAAGTTGACAAAATACATATATAGTGACACTTGATTCACTGCAGTTTTTTGCTTCAAATGGTTTCCCTTGCCCAACTCTCTATAATCCTTCTGATCACTACTTACGGATCATAAACAAAGATTTTGAACAGGTATTTATGCAAACCCTGGGTCTAATTAGTGTTCATTATTAACTACTATAAAATTAAATAGATTTGGCAAATAAAATCATGTACGGAACAAATAAAATCCATCTCTGATTTCTTTGTCACCCGACTTTAGCAGAGTTAGAGATAGATTTCATTTTTTTCCTCTCAACTTTCATTGCTGATTTAATTTGTATATAGTGAGATTTTGCAGATATACATATATACAAAATCCTTTACATTAGAAGGCACCAAACAATTGAAAACTAGAAACATAGTGAACTAATCTACTTGGTTTTCAGGACATTGAAGAAGGTTTTGGGAAGGGAGTTATTACTGAAGAAGCAATTGGTATCCTTGTAAAATCTTATAAGGCTTCAGAAATAAAAAGTCAAGTTCAGATTGAAGTGACAAAAATAAGTGAACGTGTAAGTATCACAGTACATTCCTAAATTTGTCAAGTATCACCACAGTACATTCCTAAATTAGTCCTAGACTAGAAAAACACAGAATGTAACATACTTTTCAAAGCCAAAAATGAGCACATTTTTTTCTGTAGATCACTTTGATAGATGGCTCAGCATGAACCAGTACCTGAAAAGCGTTTGAAACTCCACTGCGACATAAATTATATCATTTAACGTTTTGCTTCATGAAATTGTATGTACTAGGATTTGGGTGCAATAAGGAATAGGAGGACCCACGCTCCATTTCTGACTCAGTGTATGGTTCTTATAAAAAGATCTTCCCTGCAACTGTACCGTGACACCAGCAACTACTGGTTACGTCTTGTTGTCTTTATTGCAATAGCTATAAGCTTGGGCTCTATCTTCCATCACGTTGGCTCAAGTAATCGATCTATTCAGGTAAATTTAATTATATACGGTAAATTTAAAAGAGAAACAACTATTAATTGTATACTGTAAATAATCATCAATACTAAATTTAATGAAAATGCTAGAAACACATTCTTTAAAGTCCCGCTAGTTTTTATATATAACCTAACAAATTCAATGGAACCGGTGTCAATTGTAACCTCTAAAAGTACTGTGTTAAAAGAAGTATGTTAGAGAATATATTACCAATACAGCACTCCATGTGATTGATAAATTTGAACCATAATTGTAACCCCGTACATGGCATGTTTCAGGTCAGAGGATCGCTACTTTCATTTTTTATGTCAGTCCTGACTTTCATGACACTTGTTGGTGGATTCTCTCCCTTGATTGAGGAAATGAAGGTAAAACTGTTATTTTTTGGAATTGAAGCTTCACAGTTGTGAACTCTAGCAGTAGACTACTGTGTCCAATTCTAAAAGAACTTATGCAATATTCATATTTGATTGTTAATCAACTGTAAAGTGTGTAACTTTGGGTACAAATGCATCTCTAATACTGTTTTCATTTCTAACTAAAAAACTTTCCTTCCACCATATAGGTGTTTGAACGAGAGAGAATGAATGGGCACTATGGCACTACTGCTTTTCTCGTTGGCAACATATTATCTCCTATTCCTTACATGATAATGATCTCTCTCATTTCTGGAGTAATAGTGTGTTACCTTTCTGGACTACACAAAGGACTAGAGCAATATCTATACTTTGCTTCTATCCTATTTTTCACTATGATGTGGGTTGAGAGCCTTATGATGGTTGTGGGGAGTATCTTCACAAATTATGTGATGGGTGTGATAATTGCTGGTGGAATTGAAGGACTTGCGATTTTAACAGCCGGATTCTATCGACTTCCTAATGATCTTCCAAATATATTATGGAAGTATCCTTGCTACTACATTTCCTTCCTGACATATGCTTTCCAAGGATCATTCAAGAATGAATTTGAAGGCTTAACATTTGTTTGGCATCAAGATGGAGGCACCATAACTGTTAGTGGTAGAGATATATTAACTGATACATGGCATGTGCAAATGGGTCATTCTAAGTGGGTTGATCTTGCCATCATGTTTGGAATGATTGTTGTTTATCGAATTCTATTCTTGATCATTAATAAGATCAAGGAGAAGTCAAAACCTACTGTTCCTACCATAAATGGACCCAAAGCAAAAACTTTCTCTAGAACCAATATGGATGAACTCTAAATAAAGTTCTACATAGATCATATGTATCTTAATTGTATTTTTGGTGTGGCTTGTATAGCTCAAGTAATACAGAGTGCTATATTGAATTTGTAATGATGCAAAACAACAATTTCCAAGTTCTTTGATAATGAAGGCAATTATCTATAAGCATCATTTCAAATTTCAAAGCCTTAATAGAAATTCAAACAAAAACAAGATCAGATTTCGAGTTTATCTTTCAACTCCAGACCAACCAACCTCAACATTACCTACCCACACTCAGCAACATTTAACCTAATTACAAAACTTCTAAAAAATCAAACTATAAAAGGCATTTCCATCATGTACCAATCATTTTAAAATCCTCATTGAAGTACGATTATTCATTAATAATTATTTTTTTATTCCACTTTATTAGAATATTATAATATTTTATATTAATTTAGATTATTTTAGAGGATTTGTTAGTATCCTATTTAATATTAGTTATTATTATCACAATTTTTCTTAATTTAAGATTAAGTCTATGTATTTGTATAAATATACATTATACAGAAGAGAACCATCACACCGGATTGAAATGTTTAGAAAAAGAGAAAACGGCATACACTTTCATTGAGGTCTCACGAAGGAATAACAAAACAACACCTTGGCGTGCAAGCATTGGCAAAGAAAGTTCTCAGAGCCAAATACTATTGGTCGGCCATGATCCAGGATACTAAAGAGTATGTGAAAAGATCAGACTCGTCCTTGGGGACGTGCAAGATAGGCCACCGCGTAAGACTCACAATTTGACACGTTTAAACTGTGGTTAAAAAGGGTATCATAAAATATATGTCACGATTAAACCATGACAAAATATGACCTCTATTTGATTTCCCACACTTAAATCGACGTTAACCTACACAATCCTCTGTAAACTTAAGATGGCCTTGTAAAAGATGTGTTCAATGTCAGCGGCATGGAAACGTCCATAATGCCCCCCGTCTGAGCTACACATGTTAAGATGGCCTTGTAAAAGATGTGTTCAATGTCAGCGGCATGGAAACGTCCATAATGCCCCCCGTCTGAGCTACACATGTTAACATCGCCTTGGCCTTTCTCGCAATGGGGGATGGATATCCTTGACCCCTTCCCTTTGGCGTCGGAACAACTCAAGTTCATGATCGTGGCCGAGGATTATTTCTCCAAATGGATTGAGGCATAAGCATTGGTGAAGATTACAATGAGCAACATATTGAAATTCTTCAAGAGGAACGTCCTAGTTAGATACAGAGTCCCTCAAGCCATCATGACACACAACAGGACGCAATTCACATATTGAAACTTCAAGAATCTCTTAGAGGACTTGAAAGCCAAGCAACATTTCACGTCACTAGAACATTGCCAGACTAAACGGGCTGGCTGAGGCGGCAAACCAGATAGTTTTGAGAGGATTGAATCGAAGACTTAAAGCACTAAAGGGAAACTGGGCAGATCAGTTTCGACAAGTTCTCTAGGCATGCAGGACCATGCCCTATTCAACTATCGATAAAATCCATAAAAGAAAGAATAAGATATGGTCATCGCAACCAATATCAGGATTCGGGAGTCGGTTACGCAAGGGAAAAGTATTAGCACCCCTCACGTCTGTTGTACTCAATGGTAACCGTTTAGTTAGTTTCAATCCGAATGTTAACTTATGTTAGTTTCTATTTTTCTACTTATTTGAGATAGAAAAAGAGAGAGAAGAGAAATGTTTTTTGAATTTTTATTAATGAGAGAGGACCTAAAATGTTCTTATTATTAGGGGACAGAAAGGAACTAAACCTAACTTTTTTTATTAATGAGCCTGACAAGATTTCGCAATCCTGCTCCTACGTATCTCCGGGTACAATAGAGAATTCAAGGCTTACGTAGTTCTAGGTAGAAAATATTTGTTTGTTGATCGATTTTAGCGAAAGTTGTTTTGTATTAATCGACGAAGAACATTGTTTTACTCAAAACAGGTGAGGAGCGAACGTTTGCATCACATTGAATGGATTTCTAGGTATCGACATTCACGGGAAAATGTCACTTATCTCAACTCAATAATTGTGGATGAAGCATTGCTTTGCATCATCTTAAGACAATATGTCTTTCTTTTATGAAAATGTTTTGAGATCAATCGCACGGCGGCGAGAAAAAGATTTTGATTGGTTGGATGGATTTTATAAAGGAATGATGATGTTTGATGAGAATGAGACCTAAGCCTCGGGATCAATCATTCGGGTTCCACCAGAATGTTAGATTCTAAATGTCCTTTTTCATTCAATGATTAATTGATAATATTGTTTGATGAACAACGAACACTTGATAATAATCAATTGTTCAAAGACTTATTTCAGAATGCTTGATCTCAACGGTCCTTATTTGTCCTATTTGATTTAAGTGTTTTAAGAGCGAAAGAAAGAATGAGTGGATATCGGAAGATGCGTGTCTTAGCGATCATTCAAGGGTTCCCACCGGAATGCTAGATTCCAATGGTCCTCTTCTTTCGAGTTTGTTATAAAAAGATGTTTGATGGACAACGAACACTTGATAAGAATCAATTGTTCAAAGAGTTATACATCAATAATGTATAAATCTTTGATGTAAATAAAATAAATAAATTATTTTATTTATTTCTATTTATCTTTTCTCACCATTTTGATAAAAAATCCAAAATAAAAGAATTTGAAATAAATAAAAATTGAGCACAAAAATGCTCGAAAAATTAAAATGTGCGCTAGTTCAACGTGAAATATACTTCTTAAAAATATATCGATTTTGATCAAATTTTGAAATAAAAAATTACCAGTTAAAAGGCTCGGACTATTCAACTTTAAATTGAAAAAGTAGATGAAAAAATAAAACGAGCATGCGAGGTTGAACTACGTGAACTGTAGATTAATAAAACTGACGTCTGCAAGCTTGATTTAGAAATTTTTCGCCCGTTAATTTCAAGTACATTTGAGAATCAATTCAGCCGGTTTGTCTGTAAGTCCAAGAATTTATTTTGACTGATAATTTAAATATTATGCGTGATGAAATGCATATTATGCTATGCAAATTGTGTGAATGTCATGATGACTATATTGATTTATTAAATGAGAGACAAAATTGGGGTATGACAACCGTCATCAAACACGCAACAAAGGCTAAATACAACAAACAAGTTCGGTCCCCAAGAATTAAAACCAAAAGACCTAGAGTTAAGGCATGCTGATGTTGGGGCGAAAAACTCCGAAGACGACAAACTCACTGCCAACTAGGAAATATCATACATAAATAAAACCATCAACAGAAAGGGAGCTTACACTCTAGAAACCATGGCTGGTGAACCCATTCCAAGGACGTGGAAGGCCGCGAAACTTAAACGTTATTACAGATAAATGTTTCAAAATTTGTCCCAAGGTGTAAATACTCACATATATGTAATACTTTGAAATGAATGATATAACGCTCTTTATTAGATTGTTGTTAATTTTCATTAAAGAAAACAGAAGGCAAAGACAACCATGGCACACAAAGCCATAGCTTGCGCACCCCCTTTTTGGTAGGTAGTCACTCCAGAGCATAGGCGGTGAAGTCAAGGATACATCGAATCCAAATCAGGCCTAAACCCAGGGACAGAGAAGAGGACCTGACCCTTGTCAAATAAAGCGACGAATGAAACGAAATCTTAGGGGAATAAACCGATGACATGAAATCACATGTGAATAAAGCGATGAAACAGAATCACGTGCGGGTAATCATTAAATAAATGGTGAAATGCTAATGGCGATTCAATAAACCAGACAGGAAACCAATTGTTAAGTAATTGAAAGCATTATTTGAATAAAGGTACACATTCCTCAACAACTAAAGTACTCATTCCGTTTTTTATTATAAGTCATTTTTGACTTTTCAGACGTATTAAGAAATGTAATAATTATGGTATGAAAAAGATAAATTATGAAGAATTTTACAAAATTATCCGTTATTAATATTATTGAAAATAAAAATTGACATGATTGAAATGAGAGAGAATAATAAATATTTAAAGGTATAATAGGAAAAATAACATTAATGATACATTGGTATTATAAAACAATTTATATTGTGGTACACAATATTTTTTCAAAGTGACATATAATAAAAAATGGAGGTAGTATTGTTTAAACAAAGATTACAAAAACATCATGCCTCCCCTTCAAGCCCTTCATCCTCCTCTGCTTCTTTGTTATCGTCTACGCCATCCTCTATCGCCTTCTCTCCGTCATTGATAATCTCATTGTCAATGACCTTCTTCTGCAAGCCAATCCTTTCTCGAGGAATTTCAATTCCCAAGCAAAAAACCTTAATATGGTCAATGGCCCTCTAAAAAGCATCACCGGCACCCTAGATGCTATCATTGATGACATTATCACACTCCTTTCCCAGTTCTTGGACATGCTCCATGCAGAATTCCCTTTCTTCTTCGAAGGCCTCTTTAGCAACAATGACTTGGGAAGAAAACTCCTTTTTAGAGGATTTTGCCTCCTTCAAGGCTTTTTCTTTGTCAGGGTAATTAGAGAAGCACCACATAACATGTGGTAGGCAGTCTCAGTATCAACCATAAACTCTATCTAGCTAGTATGATAAAGGCCTTGAATGTAAGCGACATCTTGCTTAGTGAAACAGGTCCGAGCCTCTTGAGAAGTTGGAGGCACTCGAGGAGGAATAGAAGTTGGAAACTTGGGAGGATCCACCTCGGGAACTTCAAGAGAAATCCCAGGAACACCGAAGCTAGAAGATTCAGACCTTTTATGCGATCTCCCTTCTTCAGCAGGATCCTTGTCTTGACCTTGTTTATTCTTGTCACCGGTTGCATAGGGTGGACAATCATTTGATCTTTTACTCAGTCTTTTGCCTTGATCGGAGGTGGCTGACCACACTAGGGAATCAGATAAAGTCTCGACGATATTGGCAGGATAGTTGGCAGCCGAAGACAGGGAGGCAAAGTCACCAGCAGAATTAGAACTCTCATCAGGAACCTTACAGAAAATAAAGTGAGCTTCCAAAGTCAAAGGAATCACCTGGATAAAATGGTCCTTTAAACTATTTAATTTGTCCATATAAATACCAAACTTCATAGTTGATTTGCGGACGAAAGCATCCCCTGCCTGCGGGCAAGGTCCCTTAAATTTTGGGATACCAGATAAATTGACGAAAAGATTAAGGGGCAACAACACCTTCTCCTGGTACTCGCACCAGTAATGAAACACCTTGGCAAAGGCCTAGGCGAACGCGTGAAGTTAATAGGTAGTGACATATAGACGATTAAGCAACTCCTCTTCAAACCCACTGAAGGGTAACCTTAGTCTCAGCCTGGTGAAAAGACACTCGTGGAAGGGGATGAAACACCTACCAAAAGAGTTGCAGGTCCTCTTGCCATCATCAATGTGTGAAACAGACCAATTAAAAGAAGGATCCTTTTTTATCTGAGCCTCATCCACCTTCTTCACACTGTTAAAAACGGAAATCGTTCCCACCAACTTAGGATCCACCCAATGGTTGAATCCAACATCTGGCAGCAACACCAAATCTGCACGTCCCCGTCATACCATTTCTTCCCAGCTGTCATGTAAAAGATAACGCCGATCAGAAATTGCATGGTCATTCCTAAAGGTAAGGTGGTCTCTAATTTCTATATCAGTAGGGTCCCAACCACACACCACCCAAAAAGATTCATCGTAAAAGAAGGCTCTTCGCTCATCTCAGACCGTTATCGGTGGTGCTAATATGGGATAAGGTTATGGGATAAAACTCTGGGATTTTAAGGGATAAAAATTTGTGGGATAATTTTGGGATAATTTTTGGGACAACAAATAAGGACAAAATATTAGGGTTTTAGGGATAAGGGATATAACCATTGGGTTTATATAATCACCCTTTTAATTTATTTTCTTAAATAAAGTAATAATTATATTTTTGCAAATAATTAATTGGGATAATTTTATGGATAATATGGGATAAGGTTATGGGATAAAACTCTAGGATTTTAAGGAATAAAAATTTATGAGATAACTATGGGATAACTTTGGGATATTTTTGGGACAATAAATAGAGATAAATTTTTAGGGTTTTATGAATAAAAAATTTGGGATAAGGGATAACTTTGGGATAAATTTTGGGACAATAAATAGAGATGAATTTTTAGGGTTTTATGGATAAAAAATTAGGGATAATGGATATAACACTTGGGTCTTTATAATTACCTTTTAATTTTTTTCTTAAATAAACTAATGATTATATTTTTTGCAAATAATTAATTTGGATAATTTTAGGATAATATGAGATAATTTTATGGGATAAAACCTCAGGCTTTTAAGCGATAAATATTTAGGGATAACTTTGGGATAATAAATAGGGATAAATTTTTAAGGTTTTAAGGGATAAATAATTAGGGATAAAGGATATAATACTTGGGTTTATATAGTTATCTTTTAATTTATTTTCTTAAATAAATTAATAATTATATTTTTGCAAATAATCAATTGGGATAAAATCAATCTAAACCCATCTCAAACTATAAGTCCTCAACCTTAGTGCATTGATGCATTTTCCAATTCAATTACTTCTACGCCCCCGATGCGTGAGAACTTTTAAGGGATAAAAACAACCAATCAACCAACATTTTTAAGACGAACTACAGGGCTCTGATCCTTCAATAAATTTGAGGGTACATAGGCATAGAGTTGTAAGACTCTAACGAGTATAATAATAAAAAATATTTCTTAGGGATTCCCTTATTAAAATAACAAAATAATTTTGTAAGTAAATAAATAATTAAATGATTAATAAATATTAAAGCAAATGTTCCTTAGAAACACACTAATCCTAAAACTAGAGGAGGATCCCATTGAGTACAATGGAGGTAAGGGGTGCCTAACATCTTCCCCTTACTTAAATGACTCCTGAACCTAGCATCTTACCCTTAGTTAATAGGTTTTATCATTATTTCCCTGTTCCTTAGGAATGAATAAAGAATGGTGGCAACTCTGTCATTTTTCCACACACCTCTGTCATGTAAATTTACTTTTCTGCCTATCTCTATTGTATTCCATACTATATATAATCGTATCAATAATTACCGGTAATTATAACTTATAATGACAAATATTCTATTGTCTAATTTATGTAACCTATTATAGGAAAGTAGATAATTTACAATAAGGATTAAGATCAATTCCTATTAACACCCCCCTCAAATTGATGCGGCTGATCAATAAGCATCAATTTGCTAACAAGAAACTAATGACGTGGTCGCAGAACAACTTTGGTAAGAATATCTGCAACCTGAAGCTGAGCACTGACATGAGGAAGTGTTATAAGTCGGCCATCGTAGGCATCACAGATTGAATGACGATCGACTTTGATATGTTTGGTGCGTTCATGAAAGACAGTATTCGTAACAATCTGGATGGCACTTGTATTGTCGGCATAAAGTGATGTAGGTTTTGTTTGAGGAAATCCAAGTTCATCCAAAAGACCACGTAACCAAATAATTTCCGAGCAGGCAGCAGACATTGAGCGATACTCAGATTCAGTAGAGGATTTAGAGACTCTTGCTTGCTTCTTACTTTTCCATGAGATCAACGAAGAACCAAGAAACATGCACCAACCAGTGACAAATCGACGAGTGTCCGGACACCCGACCCAATCTGCATCACTATAAGCACTCAATATAGGAGCTATTCCAGTGGGAAAAAATAGACCACGATGATAGGTTCCTTTCAAATAGCGAATTATACGACAAACTGCTGCCAAATGAAGATGCCAAGGAGAATGCATGAACTGACTTACTTGTTGAACAACAAAAGATATGTCAAGACGAGTAATAGTAAAGTAATTAAGGCTGCCCACAAGTTGTCGATACAATAAAGGATCTGGCAAAAGATCACCATCATCATGGTGATATTTAACATTAACCTCAAGAGGGGTATCCACTGGATTAACTGCTTCAAGACCAGCCATAATAATCAAAACTGTGGCATACTTGTGTTGATGAAGGAAGGTTCCCTTGGACGTAGAATGAACCTCAAGACCAAGAAAATAGTGTAGATTACCCAAATCTTTCATGTGAAATGAGGTATGTAAATGTTTCTTAAGTCGCTGAATGGAAGCATGATCATAACCAGTAATAATCATATCATCAACATATAAAAGAAGCATAACAATACTCGCAGATATGTTATGAATAAATAAAGAGGAATCATACTGACTCTGAGTAAACGAGAACCCAAGTAGAGTGGAGTGGAATTTCTCGTACCATGCTCTAGGTGCCTGTTTCAAACCATATAAGGAGCGTTTGAGCTTGCACACGCCTTTAGATGAAGAGAATAAGCCTTGAGGTGGAGTCATATAAATATCTTTTGTCAAGTCACCATGAAGAAAAGCATTCTTCACATCCATTTGATGAATAGACCACCCACTAGAAGCAGCCATAGAGATGATCGTGCGAACATTTGTCATTTTGGCAACCGGTGCAAATGTCTCATCATAATCAATTCCATATTCCTGCTTATTTCCTAAAGCAACCAAACGAGCCTTGTAACGGTTGAGGGACACATCAGAGTTCAATTTCACAGAATAAACCCATTTGCAACCTATAGGTTTGACATCAGGAGGACATGAGACAATATCCCATGTGAAATTCTCTTGAAGAGCTTGAAGCTCTTCATTCATTACTTTTATCCATCGCACATCTTTAACAGCCTGTGAGTAGCAAGTAGGAATAGATATGCTAGATAGTGTGGCAGTTAGAGAAGTATGTAAGTAATCATACCTGTCTGGTGAATATCTATCTGATGCTCGAGATATTCGACCAGAATGCTGTCGTTCAACTGGTATAGAATCAGGTGGCGGTTCAGTGTCGGGAAGGGGTGTGGGAACCTCTTGTCTGCGTTTTCTGACATATACATGACCTGGTTTATAACGTTCTATAGATTGAGGCATAATAGAAAACTTAGGAAGAGTAACGATATCATTAATGGCAGAAGAAACACAGGGATACATAAACTGATTATCAAAAAATGTCACATTCCTAGAAATGCGAAAACGATGGTTCGTGACATCATAACACACAAATCCCTTATGAGAGTTACTATATCCCATAAATGCACATTGAACTGACTATGCTCCAAGCTTATGCATTTCAAATGGAGGTAAGTGAATAAAACACACACACCCAAAAGTATGTAAAGCACTATAATCAGGGTGAATTTTAAAAAGACGAAAGAAAGGAGAATCAAGATCAATAATCGTAGAAGGAAGACAATTGATCAAGAAGACAACTGTGGAAAGAGCCTCCGCCCAAAATCGGGATGGTACAGAAGCTTGGAGAAGTAAGGTGCATGTTACATCAAGCAAATGACGATTCTTACGTTCTGCCATGCCATTTTGTTGAGGAGTATTAGGACAAGATCGTTGAGACAAAATGCCTTTTTGTTGAAGGTATTCCTGAAACTCATGAGACATGTACTCACCACCAGAGTCAGAGCGGAAATTTTTTACACTTGCTTGAAATTGAGTTTCAACATATGTCAAAAATTTCTTGATCATAGAAAACACTTCAGATTTAGAACAGAGAAAATATATCCAAGTAAAACGACTATAATCATCGATAAATGTGACAAAATATTTATAGTGAGCATGAAAAACAACAGGAGACATTCCCCATACATCACTATGAATCATCTCAAAATAAGTGGAAGCACGATGAGCACCAGACGAAAAAGGAAGTGTTTTAGCTAATTTGCAAACAGAACATGAAATAGAGGTATTAGTTATAACATTTTTATTTCCCAACAAACCAATTTTAGATAAATGAGACAAAACAACAGAGTTTGGATGGCCTAATTTTCTATGTATATCCTCATAAGAATTCAAAACAGTATTACAAGAAAGAGACAAATTATTAGAAATAAATTGTATTGGAAACAATCTTCCCACTTTAGGCCCCTTCACGATCACCTTCCCCGACACTTGCTCTTGCACAAGACAACCAGTACTAGAAAAGTTAACAATATAGTTTTTATCTACCAATTGACCAACTGACAATAAATTGGAAGCAAGTCCAGCTGATACAAGCACATCCCAAAAATCAGAGTTTATGTCGCCGACATCAGTGATAGATAAGTTATTACCATCAACTATTTGAATTTTCTGATTACCCTGATAAGATTATAGATTGTTTAAATATTCTGAGGATCCTGTCATGTGATTGGATGCACCAGAATTAAGAAACCATGGGCGAGAAACATTAGAAGACTTACCCTGAATTCCCAATGCCGAAAGAGCAGAAAGTACCATTTGTTGAATCAATTCAGGCTGTATAACACCGTTGTTTGACGTACCACCATTGGAAGGACCAACTGCAGAATTTGTAGTTGCGTGGAATGCTTGCACCGAACGTTGTGTTGGTCGTGAAGGACGCGTGGGACACTCGGAGATAATATATCCCTGCTGCTTGCAATAATTACAAATCTTCTTACTGCAGTTATGAGAAATATGTCCAAATTGTTTGCAAGAGAAACATTGAACCTGTCTCATATCACGACCTTTGCCTCTACTTTGAGCAGCACATGCAACCGCCGCAGGCTCAGAAATAACAGCTTCATGAGACGTGGCTCCTTGAGTAATAAGACGTTGTTCTTCCCTTAGAAGCTCTCCAACACATGTATCTAAAGAAGGAATGGGGTTCCTATTCAACAAAGCACCTCTGACAACTTCAAATTCTGGACGAAGTTTCATGAGAAATTGATCTCGGCTACTTGTGTTGTAGACCACTTGAATAGCCACAAGAGAATTCTTCGAAACATCAGCATGTATAAGAGAAGAGTGTTTTGTCCATAAATTCAGAAAACCAGAATAATAGTCTTGAATGGATAAATTACCTTGTTTGTAATTTGCTATCTCCAGCTCTAACTGAAAATGCTTAGCAGCATTGTCTTGATTGTAAATACGCTTCAAATAGTTCCACATTTCTTGAGCAGTTGAAAAGGAGCACAAATTATTGATCATTTGAGGATCGATAGTGCTGAGGATCCAAGTAATTATTTGAGCATCTTTGGTTTCCCACGCCTCTAATGCAACTTTCTCTGTAGGTGCCTTAGACGCATCATCTAGGTGACTCCATAACCCCTTACCCTTCACATAATTTTTGAATTGAAATTCCCAAATTGAGTAATTTTTACTAGTAAATCGGACACAAAAACAATATTTTTCGTTTTCTGCGGCCATGATACAAATAACCTTTTTTTTATAAATAATAGAAGTAAACTTTTTTTTAATAAATAAACAAACTCTGCACGTGAACTATCTCACTATTTTTTTATAAACACGCAACAAAAAGAGTTCACCAATACCACTATCTGCTAGCACTGCAATCAATCACCGAACAAGCTATGAATTGAAACCGCGTCGATAAATCGGATCGAACAAGCTACGCACTGCAATCACCGAACAATAATCGATCATCGATTCCAACCACAATCTGCTAGTACTGCGTAACAGTCAGCAACCACAGAAGGAACTAGAATCCACCACAACTGAAAACCAAACGAACAAGAATCGACCAACCGAAAACTAAACAGCCAAGAATCGATCAACCGAACACCAAATGAACAAGAATCGATCTGCAAAATCCAGATTGCAGAACAACAGAAATCGCAATGATGAAATCGTGAGACGGCAACCAAAAACTCAAAATCACCAGCAGCTACAAGGTTTCTATTGCCAGAAGAAATTGTTTCCAAACTAGGTTTGAGAGCGACCAAGAAAACAAGCTTTCACAAGTTTGATCGAACACCTACTGATACCATGTCATGTAAATTGACTTTTCTACCTTTCTCTACTGTATTCCATACTATATATAATCGTATCAATAATTACCGGTAATTATAACTTATAATGACAAATATTCTATTGCCTAACTTATGTAACCTATTATAGGAAAGCAGATAATTTACAATAAGGATTAAGATCAATTCCTATTAATAAGGTGGTCTCTAATTTATATATCAGTAGGGTCCCAACCACACACCACCCTAAAAGATTCATCGTAAAAGAAGGCTTTTCGCTCATCTCAGACCGTTATGATCGCGTCCAATTCACTATAGGATTGGAGTGGAGGAAAGGTGGAAAACGACTTCCATATAAGCCGAATTAAGGGAGTTCCCCTCTCCATCCCCATCAGAAAAGCTAAGAGGACCATCTCTGCTCTCAACGGAACCTCCTCCAGATCCATAACTATCACTCAACACAACAAAATTGGGGTTGGATCATTGATTTCTAAAGGTTCAACATGTGGGATGTCAGGATTCTCACAAATCGTCGATACTTATGTTCTCAGGCACATTCCTAAGTTAGCCATGATATACACTAAAAGAGGATAAACAACACATAAAAAGAAAAGGGTTAGAGAATGTACCTGAGCAAAAAGAAAAAGGGTTAGAGAATGTACTTGAGCAAGAAGATGAAGCGAAGAAACTAGTTAAAGTAGGGAAAGTTTGACAATAGGAAAGCTCTAATAAGAAAGGAAGATAACAGGAAATAGGAATCTCCAAAGTATTGAAGATGAAGAAGAAAGGGGTCACAAGCATGCCAAGGTCAAGTATGAGAGGGAGCGGAAAGTCATTTGAAATGCCAAAGCGGCCATTATATAATAAAAAGGAAAAACATATCAATGTTGCATAATGAAGGTATATGGAAGGTGAAAAAAATGGTTTAAATGATACCTAAAAAATATAACAACATTTGAGTGGACTCGAGACACTAGGTAGAAATGTCACGCCCTAAACTATAAATCTAAAGCCATGTGCGAAGTAACTTGCAAAATGTCTCAATGATGAGATGGACATTTAATGAAGTTATCTCCTACTTAGTTCCACTTCTCAACACAGGATCACAACTAGATGTACCCGATCTAACCCTCAGAAGACTTTCCATGCACCATGGTATATCAAACTTTTGGGGCAACTATTATGTGTCAGCCTCAAACCCAAAGCAAGAAAGGCCTAATTTCGTCCCGTACACCACTTGAGCAGAAAAAGGTATGATTTTCGATCCTTAGCTAACTCTATTTCCATTATTCAAATATTGACTTGGGCAATGAAGTGGTAAGCTTATAAGTCAACCATACGCAACCATACCAGAGCAGCATATGCCACCGCAGTAAGGATATGCACCAAATATTCTTGTTCCAAAACGAATATATATATATATATATATATATATATATATATATATATATATATATATATATATATATATATATATATATATATATATATATATATATATATATATATCAATCACAAAATTGAAGAGGTTTATTTATTATTTTAACATAACATAGACATCGTGACATTAATAATATCGAAAACATAAGACACCGACAATGTTACATATATCATAGAATTGACTTTCATTTATCCATTTATTATAAAGAGTTAAAATGTTTTAATCAAATTTTATGTTTTTAGTTCTTCATTGATCAACACTACTTCAATTTAATGCATCTCTAAGTCTTTTAGATTGTATTTGATATTTGTCAACAAGAAAACCATTGCTTAGAACATTTATTTGAGTTTTTGAACACGTACCAATATTATACAAATGTCGAACAACGACATATGTCAAATATTGTGAGAAGTTAAATAATGTTCCCTAATAATATGTGGAACATCTAGTCCTAATTTAATTCAAAAATTGAGTGGGTGGAATGCTCAAATTCAAAATATGGCAATCGCTCACGGAAGAAAAAAGTCCTAATTTAATTCAAAAATTGAGTGGGTGGAATGTTCAAATTCAAAATATGGCAATCGCTTACGGAAGAAAAAGGTCCTAATTTAATTCAAAGATTGTGTGGGTGGAAGACTCAAATTCATAACCATTCTGTTCTAGTGTGCACAAGTTGAAAAGCTTCTTTCACACTAAAATAATTTGTTATCTTCTAACCATAAATAACCATTTGGGATTAATGCAAGATTCGGACAAGTTTTAAAGCTTCTTTCATATAAAACAATTTGTTATCTTCTGACCATAAACTTATCCATAAATAAGCATTTGTAATTGATGCAAGATGTGCATAAGTTGAAAAGCTTCTTTCATGCTCAAACAATTTTTTATCTTCTGATCAGAAATCTATCCATAAATAAGCATTTGTAATTGATGCAAGAGGTGCACAGATTAGTGGAGTTGACATGGGTGGTCGTGAAGGAGAAAATGGAGGAATTACTGTGACATGGGAGAATTTGGAGGCCATTGTTAGAAAAGGAAAGAATAGAAAACTAATTCTGCAGGGACTTACAGGTTATGCCCAGCCAGGGAAGCTTTTGGCTGTGATGGGTCCTTCAGGCAGTGGCAAATCAACACTCCTTGATGCATTAGCAGGTTATTAGATCAGTACTAGAGATGTCTACTGCAATTTACATGCATGTGTGATCAGTAACCACTAAGTCACTGCCTTTCAATTATAATATGATTTGAGCAATATTGCAGGAAGGTTGAGCTCAAACATACAGCAATCAGGGACGATTCTAATCAATGGCAAAAAACAAACACTGGCTTATGGAACATCAGTAAGACAGAATACCTGAATACTAACTGTTTTAGAAAACAGATAAATTAGTTACTAACCTTTTTGACACCATGTAAACTCAGGGCTATGTAACACAAGATGATGCTATGCTGTCGGCTTTAACAGCTGGTGAAACTTTATACTACTCAGCTCAACTTCAATTTCCAAAGTCAATGTCCATAGCAGAGAAGAAGAGACAAGCAGATATCACACTTAAAGAAATGGGCCTGCAAGATGCTATTAACACAAGGGTCGGAGGGTATGGTTCTAAGGGCCTAAGTGGAGGCCAAAAGAGGAGACTTAGCATTTGCATTGAGATGCTAACACGCCCAAGACTTCTTTTCCTTGATGAACCAATGAGTGGACTTGATAGTGCAGCTTCCTACTATGTTATAAGTAGAATTGCAAGTTTACGTGTAAGGGATGGTATTCAAAGGACAATTGTTGCATCCATCCATCAGCCTAGTAGCCAAGTTTTTGAACTATTTGATGACCTCTGTCTTCTTTCTTCTGGAGAGACAGTCTACTTTGGTCCAGCTTCTGAAGCAAATCAGGTTAGGAACTAAAATCCTTGTACCACATTGATTTCAACTTGACAAAATACATATATAGTAACACTTGATTCAGTGCAGTTTTTTTCCTCAAATGGCTTCCCTTGCCCAACTCTCTACAATCCTTCTGATCACTACTTAAGGATCATAAACAAAGACTTTGAACAGGTATTTATTCAAACCCGGAATCTAACAGTGTATATTTGAAAGCATTGGGATATTTAGAGGAAATTTAAGTACTGAAAAAATGAAATCCATCTCTAATTTCTGTAACTTCTGGACAGAAATTAAAGATGGATGGATTTAATTTTTTCCTTCTCTATTTTCAGCATGTACATATAACATCCTTTAGTTTAGAAGGCAGGCACAAAACAATTGAAAAACTGAAACATAATGGACTAATCAATTTTGTTTTCAGAACACTGAAGAAGGCTTTGAATCTGAAAAAGCAATTGGTATCCTTGTAAATTCTTATAAAGCATCTGAAATGAAAAGTCAAGTTCAGACTGAAGTGACAAATATAAGTAAACTTGTAAGTATCATA
Organism: Lathyrus oleraceus; assembly: GCF_024323335.1. Taxonomy (NCBI): domain Eukaryota; kingdom Viridiplantae; phylum Streptophyta; class Magnoliopsida; order Fabales; family Fabaceae; genus Lathyrus; species Lathyrus oleraceus. The sequence goes on along the minus strand of NC_066585.1, from coordinate 171,573,813 downwards.
CTACACTCCTAAATTTGACTTAGACACTGAATCACTTTGATAAATGGCTCATTGTGAACAGGAGGTACCTGAAAACCATTCGAAACTCCAATGACGACAAACACGTCCTTCCAGAAATAGAAGTTCTCGTCTCCTCGTCCTCATGACTAAGACACTGACTTGATCAGTGTTGTTTTGATAAATACAAAGGGAAATAAATATAACATAGAGAACCATGAACTTCTACGTTCAACTGGCGTTGTCGATAGTTGTTGGAGTTTTGATGTGATTTTTAAGTATTGATTCGCCTTAACCACATATCAAGGTGGCAACTGTAGAACCCACATAAACTAGACGTTTAACATATTGTTTCATGAAATTGTACGTACTAGGATTTGGGTGTAATAAAGAATAGGAGGATCCACGCTCCATTTCTGACTCAGTGTATGGTTCTTATAAAAAGATCTTCCCTTCAATTGTATCGTGATATCAGCAACTACTGGTTACGTCTTGTCGTCTTTATTGCAATATCTATAAGCCTAGGCACTGTCTTCTATCACATCGACTCAAGTAATGAATCTATTCAGGTAACATACGAAATGATTAATCAAAGCATCCTTTGCAAGAGAAATAACTACTAATTATGCAATACTAGAGAATATATCACCACCACTCCCTGTTATTTATAAATTTGAACTGTAACGGTATTCTTGTACATGGCATGTTTCAGTTCAGAGGATCGCTAATTGCATTTTTGATGCCAGTCGTGACTTTCATGACACTTGTTAGTGGATTCTCTCCCTTGATTGAGGAAATGAAGGTAAAATTGTTATCTTTCTTAATTGAAGCTTCACTGCATTAAACTCTAACAGTAGACTATTGTATCCAAATTCTAAAACAATTTGATTCATCAATAGTAAATAAAGTTTAAAGAGAGTAATCATTTACTTAGCCAAAACATTTTTGGATACAAATGTCTCTTGACAAAACTGTTTCAACTTCTGAAAGGAAAAAAGTAAAAAACTGTTCCCTCTTTTAGTAGTTAGAGTTTTGGATACAAACGTCTCTGCAATATTATTTTATCTCTGACCAAAAAAGTTTCCTTCCACCATATTAGGTGTTTGAACGAGAGAGATTGAATGGGCACTATGGCATTACTGCTTTTCTCATTGGCAACACATTATCTCCTATACCTTACATGACAATGATCTCTCTCATTTCTGGAGTAATAGTGTGTTACCTTTCTGGACTACACAAAGGACTAGAGCAATATCTATACTTTGCTTCTGTCCTATTTTTCACTATGATGTGGGTTGAGAGCCTTATGATGGTTGTGGGGAGTATCTTCCCAAATTACGTGATGGGTGTGATCGTTGCTGCTGGAATTCAAGGACTTACAATTTTAACAGCCGGATTCTATCAACTTCCTAATGATCTTCCAAATATATTATGGAAGTATCCTTGCTACTACATTTCCTTCCTAGCATATGCTTTCCAAGGATCATTCAAGAATGAATTCGAAGGCTTAACATTTGTTTGGTATCAAGATGGAGGTACCATAACCGTTAGTGGTAGAGATTTCCTAACCAATACATTGCATGTGCAAATGGGTCACTCTAAGTGGGTTGATCTTGCCATCATGTTTGGAATGATTGTTGTTTATCGAATTCTATTCTTGATCATCATTAAAGTCAAAGAGCAGTCAAAACCTACTCTTCCTACCATAAATGAACGGTCCCCAAGCAAAAACATGATGTAGAACCATAATGTTTGAACTCAAAATAATGTTTACTGCTGATGTTCGGGATAGGACAATATCATGAAAAAACATCAAGTCAAACGTAACTTAGAATATCATACTTTTACATTTTATGCTATATTAAATTTGTAATGACATAAAAAGATACTGTGTTTAAAAACTAACATGTTTTATTATGTTATTATTGTTATCACCACAGTTAAGTTGTTCCAATAATTAAGTGTAACCAACCATTTATATTACTATGCATATGAGTTGGTATAGTTTGAATTATTCATTGCTTAATATTAGGAATCAACAATAGGGTTCCCTTAAGATTAGGAATTAGTTATACACTCAAGTATCACTTGTATCTATAAATACTCAGCATTTAAGTCTGGAACAGAATATAAAAGAATCATTCTCTTTATGGTATTCAGAGCGTAAAGCTTAAAAGCAATTTTTTTCCGATCCTTGTTATGCCTTCTGAACCGACGCCCACTATTTCATCACCAGCCGACAAACTGATTGTCTTGAATGCTGGTTCTCAACTCTCCATTAAACTTGATGGAGACAATTATCCTTCCTGGAGAATTGAACATGGCTCTTTTAACAGGCTATGATCTTCTAGGTTATATTGATGGAACTACACCTTGTCCATCAAAACAGCTCGCAAACGATACCACCGCTGTCAATCCAGACTTCACGAATTGGGTTTGACAAGATCAACTCATTCTACATGGTATTGTATCTTCGGTGGCTGCAACAGTGGTCACACACTTAGGAACTGTCAAAAGTTCCAATCAAGCATGGGAGATCCTTAAAACCATGTATGCGGGCCGCTCAAGAGTGCGGATTATTGCGCTCAAACAACGGATTTCCAATTTCAAAAAAGGAAATCAATCGATGGCTACATATCTACAAGGGATAAAGGCAATTTCGGATGAACTCTCAATCATTGATCATCCCCTTGATGAAACTGATCTTGTTATTCACACTCTCAATTGTTTGAGTGCTAAATATCGTGAAATTTCCGCTGCACTTAGAAGCAGAGAAAGTCTTGTTGCATTTGCTGAACTTCATGAAAAACTGATGGATTTTGAAACAATTCATCATCCAGTTGATCCACTTGCTGTTGACAATGTGATTGCCACTGCCAATGCAGCCACAAGAACAAAAAACTATCACCACAAAAACAACAACAACCGCAGCCCTTCACCAACTTTGCGGAATGGAGAAAATAAGGTGGTCTGTCAGTTTTGTGACAAGGTTGGTCACACTGCTAAGGTTTGCTACAGAATTAAGGGATTTCCTAAACGAAACGGCCCTAAACCAACAACGAACTTTTCTCATAATCAGGCTGCAACACAACATGGTAACTGGGTCATGGATACAGGAGCATCTCATCATATTGCTCAGGACCTACAACAACTTACCTTACCAAATTCCTATCCTGGAGCAGATCGGGTGATTGTTGGTGATGGAACAGGTTTGGAAATTACTCACACTGGTAACTCTATTATTAATACTTCTGTCAAACCTCTTCATCTTAAACAAGTCTTATGTGTTCCTAAAATTCAATCTAACCTTTTGTCTGTTTCCAAGTTATGTCAATCTAATAGTTGTTCTGTTGAATTTTTTGCAAACCATTTTGTTGTCAAGGACTTGACCTTGGGTCAACCACTGCTTCAAGGACCACTTAAACAAGATCTTTATCATCTATCCAATGTATTTAGTTCATCCAGTCCACCGCAAGCATTGCATACAAGCATTCATTCTACATCTACATGGCATCATAAATTAGGACATCCTTCTTTCAAAATAATAAAGCATCTGACTGACAATCATCATCTACCAATAAAGCTTCCGGCCTCACATGAGTGTACTTCCTGTCACTGTGCAAAAAGCCACAAGCTTCCTTTTTCAAATCATCATCTCACAAGCAGCAAACCTTTGGAACTTTTGTACTCTGATGTTTGGGGCCCAGCTCCTGTTAGATCAGTAGATGGTTTTTTATATTATTTAATCATTGTTGATCATTTTTCCAAATATGTTTGGTTGTACCCAATGAAACATAAGTCAGATGTCTTCTCTATTTTTTGTTCAATTCAAGTCCATTGTTGAAAAATCCTTTAATTTTCTGATTGTTTCCCTTTTCACTGATAACGGTGGAGAATTTATCAAATTAAAATCTTTTCTTGCCAATAATGGCATTTCTCATTTAACTTCACCACCCCACACACCTGAGGTAAATGGAACAGCAGAGAGGAGACACAGAGATGTTGTTGAAACGGGTCGTGCTCTTTTGCATCATGCTAATTTACCTTCCCAACTATGGTCATTTGCTTTCACCACTGCTGTGTATCTTATTAACAGGATGCCTAAACCAATCATTAATATGATCTCTCCCTTTGAAATATTATTTAAAAGCAAACCAGCTTATCATACACTTCATTCATTTGGCTGTTTGTGCTTTCCTTGGCTAAAACCATATATGCAAAATAAGCTCCAATCCAGGTCTAAACCTTATATCTTCCTAGGCTATTCAACGTCTCAGCATGCATATTTTTGTCTTGACCTTTGTCAAATAGGATATATGTATCTAGACATGTCCACTTTGTGGAAAACTCATTCCCCTATCAATCCCTAATTAATTCGTCATCTACTTGTCCTCCAATTCCATCACATGACTCTTCGGTACACAGTATTATTCATGTTACCCAAGATCAAAATTCAGCTCAAGAACCAAACCAGTCCCTAGCACATGAGTCATCCACACCTGAGCCATCAGTCCCGGTATCGAGTCCCACAACAGATCCGGTATCAAGTCCTCCACCAGTCCCTGAGTCAATGCAACCTATCGAGTCGTCTGTAACAACAGAGATACCAGTGACTAGTGATAACCTAACAAGCTCTACCACCAACACTGCATCTGGTCCGGTTCCAACTTCAACAACAAATAATCCTGGTCACAAAATAATATATTCAAACCCAAGAAACTATTTATTGCCTCTAAACATGACTTGCAGGAAAATCTTGAGCCATCTACTATTACTCAAGCACTTAAAATACCACATTGGAGAGATGCTTGTTCGGATGAATTTAATGCACTCATGAATAATGGTACTTGGACCTTGGTTCCTCGTCAGGCTCATACTAATTCAGTTGGCTGTAAATGGTTGTTTCGCATCAAAAGAAATCCTGATGGAAGTGTGGCACGATATAAAGCAAGGTTGGTTGCAAAAGGATTCACTCAAACACCTGGTCTTGATTTTAAGGAAACATTCGCACCGGTTGTGAAACCTCAAACTATTAAAGTGGTTCTCACTTTAGCACTTGCTCAAGGGTGGTCCTTACACCAAATGGATGTTAATAATTCCTTTTTGCAGGGAAAATTGACTGAAGATATGCAACAGCCACCCGGATTTATTCATTATGAATTTCCTCAACATGTATGCAAACTCAAGAAGGTTATCTATGGTTTACGACAAGCACCTCGAGCATGGCATGATTCTCTCAAGGCCTTTGTTCTTTCTATTGAGTTTCAAACAAGCCTAAGTGATTCATCCTTGTTTATTTACAATAAACATGGTGTACAAGCTTTCTTATTAGTATATGTTGATGACTTACTTTTGACGGGCAGTGATACTACCTTTTTAACTCAATTCATGACAGAACTTTCCAACAAGTTTTCGCTCAAACAACTTGGTTTCCCTCATTATTTTCTTGGCATTGAAATGATCCCAACCAAGGAGGGTATGTTATTATCTCAACATGGCTATATTCGAGAACTCTTGGATAAGTTCAATATGGCTGGAGCAAAGACTGTCAACACACCATTATGTATGACTACTCCTCTCAAACTAAATGATGGATCAGCCGCTGCCGACTCAAAGTTATTCCGTAGTATCATTGGTGCATTACAATACGTTACTTTGACAAGGCCAGATCTTTCCTTTGCAATTAATAAATTGTCACAATTCATGCATCAACCAACACAACTACATCTCCAGCAGCTCAAGCGAGTATTACGGTATCTAAAACATACTATTAATCATGCTTTGCGGCTAGCAAAACCACTTCATCTTAAACTGCAAGCCTTCACCGATGCTGATTGGGGAGGTAATTACGATGACAAAACATCTACTTCAGCTTACATAATTTACTTTGGAAGAAATCTTGTTTCATGGTTATCAAAAAGACAAAGAACAGTTGCAAGATCTTCCACAGAAGCCGAATACCGATCTGCTGCCAATACTACAAATGAGATCATGTGGTTGCTCAATCTATTGAGTGAACTTGGAGTACCATCTCAAGTACCTACTCTTTTTTGTGACAATATTGGCACAACCTACTTATGCTCCAATCCAGTTTTTCACTCTCGAATGAAACACATTGCTCTAGATTATCATTTCGTGCGACAAATGGTTCAACTTGGAAACATACGAGTCTCTCATATTTCTACAAAGGACCAACCGGCAGATATTCTAACAAAGCCTATGCATCTAACCAGATTTTCATTTCTCAGAGACAAAATTTGTGTCATTGATGGTGACCCAATTTTGAGGGGGCATAATAATAGATAAGAATAAGTTGTTCCAATAATTAAGTATAACCAACCATTCCTATTACTATGCATATGAGTTGGTATAGTTTGAATTATTCATTGCTTAATACTAGGAATCAACAATAGGGTTCCCTTAAGATTAGGAATTAGTTATACACTCAAGTATCACTTGTATCTATAAATACTCAGCATTTATGGTTGGAACAGAATATAAAAGAATCATTCTCTTTAGTGACATTTATGAGACATAGGGAAAGTTTGACCAACCTGGCAATAAAATATGCACAACTTCCCAAGCTTTTATCGCCAATTCATCAAAGGCCTTCCCCGCCCCCAACCTCTCGTTTCTTTTTCCTTGCCATGAACCTATATACAATTGATGCACAAAATATTGAGTTGAACAGTCTCAATATCTCATAACTTCGTAAAGAGAATTTCGGACAAGACAGAGAAATTTTTTGAGGGATAGAGTTAGGATTTATAAGAACCTTTTTTAGGATGTTCAATTAAGGATCAAATGTTGGAACCTCATGAGTAAGGATAAGGTAATTGAATTGATAGATAAATTCATAGACCATGATAGGATAGGAGAGTGCATAAAAGAAATAGAGATGGTGGTAGAGATCATATTGATAACAGAAATTTTTTGTACGGGTAGAACTCTTATTTGAAAGAAGTGAAAAATGCGATCTTTATTGTCTAATAGAACAAACACTAATGTCTTAATTGAGTTGGTCAAGATCAAATCTATTTATCAAAGTGCTTCTCCCATTGCTGAAGACATCTCTTTTTAACTGAGAAAGAAAAAAAAAGCATTTCGTTTCATTTTTAGTATAATAGTTAAGGATATTCCATCAGTAATGAAAGAAAGGATTGGGGGATCCATATATGTTGTTCAGGACGACCAGAAGGCGCATAAATAGTTATAATTGAATGAAAAAAGTATGGTAAAACATCTTTTAATGTATTTAACTAGAAAATTGAGTAGGCCTCTGCTGAAATATCCACTCGTTATGGAATATGAGGTGTCAAAGTGTGAATTTCATATAGTAAAAAACAAAGGGATGTGCTATATGCGAAACATACGAAATTTTGTAAATATCGGAAAGGCAAATGTAGTAGGGGTTGAAAACCAAATGAAACAAAACTAGGTTTTAGAAGATATGACACTCAAAGTTGTAAAGTCAGTCGTCTTTCATATCAAGCCATTGAAGCAGCACATTAGGCTATAATCGGGCACTTCTATCGTGCAATGAGCAGACAATTTAAAAAAAAAAGTAAAATACATGTAAGAGTTTTTATAGATATCCCTATTACCATGAAACCTACATAAGTCAAAACTGGAAGAGGGAAATGAAATCCTACGGGTTGGATTGCTCTTGTGGCTGCAAGACAAGTCCTATTTGAGATGGATGGTGTGAGTTTTTCAAATGCTCGACAAGCCGCTATATTAGCGGAACACAAATCATGTTTGTAACAACCCAATTTTTAGTATTTATTTCTTATATTATTATTATATTTTATTTTATTTATTTGGAGTGTTAATTAATTAATTGGTTGTTAGGTAGTATAATAATTGATTATATTAATTAACTTAGTGTGTATATTGTGTTGGTTTAATTTATTTGAACTAAATAGAGATATTATAATACTATATCTTATTGGGCCTAATAATTAAATTAGAGGTATCATTCCTTAAGCCCAAATATAATACTAGAATAGTAAGAGGTGAGGAGAGTGAGAAGTAGCACTCATTTGGTCATTTTCAAGGCAATAGAGAAAGAAAGAGGAAAAAGTGAGGAGAAGAGGGGAAGAACAAGGGAGAAGCTAGGGTTCCAGAAAAATTGAAGAGGTAAGGGGGAGAATCCTTATTATTATGGGTTAGTATAATTGGGTCAATGGGTAGAAATATGTTTAGGTTGAAATCCCTAATTTTTATGGTTTTGAAATTGTTAGGTTTTGATGAGTAATCTTTGATTTGTGATGATTATTTGCGTTTGGAATGGATATATGGATGAAATTGAGGGATAGATTGATAATTGTTGCCTACTTGTATGATGTATGAGGCATATATTCTTATTGTTTGTTTGCCATGAACAATCCTCATTCATAACAAATGTACCCATCTCCCATAAAGTGTATAATATTTATTTCTTTATTTCTTTAGTCACCTGTTAATACAAGAATTAAAACAAACATCCGATAACCATTTCAAGATAAGATCAAAAGCTCGATCCAACGTCGAGTAATCATTTTCAAAACTTAACAGAACCAGCACGCATTCATCCATCCTCTTGTAAGTCGATATCCTCAGGCATCGCCATCTACCTGCAAGTCGATTGCCTCCGGCATCGCCATCTACCCTTTATCCGTAACTCCTCTCCGCGCTCCATCCGTCGACTCTTGTTCCGTTTAGGTAGCACCCATTAAGTAGAACCCTTCGTATGATAACATAGGTAGAATTCCCCTATTCTTTGCATGCTAACATTAGGTAGACGTTCCCCTTTGTAAATCCTAACACATAGGTCCATATTGCATGACAACTCTAGGGCAGAGCTTCCCCACTTTTAGACCTTTCGTGCGTCTCCGATCTTGTGGCATGTCAGTCTGTTCTATTGCAAAGAGGTAACTGCCTAAGACTCGATTCAGCGAGCTGCGACACCTACTGCTAGGACGTTGAACACACCGCTCACCCTCCTTTGACACAGTTGGTGTCCTCTTTTGTAAGTCCATGTTCAGATGGCAATCCTTAACCCCTAGTTAGCCGAACTATGTTTTGCTCTGATTCTCATTCCAGATGAGATACGTAGGCATAAGACGCGACGTCTTACCGAGCACACTTCTCTTTAACCCATAGGTAGCCGAGCTACGAAGACTCTGATTCTCATACTCAGATGAGATACGTAGGCAGTGGATGCGACATCCTTGCGAGTCATTTTCTTTTAACCTTCCTTTTAGTAAATAGTACTTTAGATATACCCACACCATTTAGACTAGAACAACACTTATGAAAAGAGCTCCCTAGAAGTACCTAGGATGTTTTGCGTGCTTAAAACCTTCCCATTGCATAACCAACCCCCTTACCCAGATCTCTGATATTTTTACTAGTTTTTGATTCGATAAAACTTTTAGGTTTTTGTTCGCTTTCTAACCATTCCTTTGGATAAATAGAAGTGCGGTGGCGACTCGACTTGTATGGTTTACCTTGGATTTAGTCAATATCTCTAATGGTAACGAATACCCCGCTACAACGGGTTGCCCAAAATGCGTTAACCGGTTACCACTGTTGAAAAAGGGAAAATTGAGAACTTTTAAATGCTGTAACCATTTTGAAATAAAATCTAAGTGTGCGTATTTGATAATTAACCTATATTTGTGAATAGTATATTTGTTATGAATGTGTATACATACCATTGGTGGATAATTCATAGAGTTGAATTATGGTTATATGTGGAATATTGAGATGGTAGAGATGATCTTAATTGCATATATTGTTGGTATTCGTACATTCATTCATGGCATAGTCGGCTTTATGGTGGAAGCGGTGAAACTGTGGGTTCACATGGTAATAGACGTTGATCCTTGAATGGAAATAGGCGTAGCAGACGTTGATCCTTAATTGGAAATAGACGTAGTGGCTTTGATCTTATCCAGATCGGAAGCGTGGCTTGGATTCTAGATATTGAATCGGAAAGCGGTGAAACTGTGGGTTCACATGGTAATAGACGTTGATCCTTGAATGGAAATAGGCATAGCAGACGTTGATCCTTAATTGGAAATAGACGTAGTGGCTTTGATCTTGTCCGGATCGGAAGCGTGGCTTGGATTCTAGATATTGAATCGGAAAGTGGTGAAACATTGGGTTCACATTGCGGTACCACATGCATAGAGTCACATGTCTTGCATTGAGTCACATTAGAGTTATGTGATAATTGAATATATGCATTGATGTGATTGTTACGTGTGTATGAGATATGGCAATTGAATTTGGTGATGTTTGGATACATAACTTGGTAAAATATGTGATTATGTGATAATTATGGTTATGTGTATATTTGGGAATATAGCATTGGATTTTAATGTTATACTCCTTGAGTTTTGATGTATGTTTGAAACATGTAAAATAAATATTGGTTAGTATTATTTACATGGCTATACAAGGTGTGATGAATTCCTTTAATTGTTGATTTAATCATTATGCTTTATTATACTTCTTCATAATGATTCGAATTCTCACCCTTCTGTTTGAATGTTGCCTTTACATGGGCATCGTGCAGATACTCAAGAGTAGTATTGCTGAAGTAAGTGGACGGTAGCTCACTCGAGATTTAGCCGGAGAGTTTCCGTGTTTTAGCTTAGAGACTAGGTAGTGAGTCAATGCTCTGGTCATGTGTAACACTGGGTAGATTAGTAGTATTGAACTCATATCTTATTTGGACATGTATTATGGTATTACTTGTGAACATGTTTAATTGCAATTTGCTGTTTGAGAGGCCATAATGCCAAATATTCTGGATATGGTTTTATTTTATCTTGAGGAGATTATTGAGTGATGATCATGGTATGGGACATGAATCATTTTATGAAACACATGAGTATTCATTATTTTCCGCTGCAAACGCATATTCTTGTATACTCATGATAATTGAAATGTGTTATTTTAAATGACCAGGTGTATTGTGTACTGATGACGAATGATGTTTGTTTTTGAAAGCTTTCTTTTAGTTTTTGAAAACGTCGATGTGACGCCCTTTTGTTTATATGCGTGCTTATTCACTCTGATTATATGTTAAGTATTTTGGGGTATAAAAAGGGGTGTTACATTAATGGTATCAGAGCATGGTCGACCAGTTGGTCAATAGTCGTTAATGTTTTCCAATCCTGTGGTATTTGATTTGTGTATCTGACACGATCGATACTGTTTGCCTGAATTGTCCGTTGAGTATCTTTGGTAGGTGTTGCTCCTTAGGATTTCCCGAATCCAAGTACAAATGCGAAAAAGAGTGGCGAGGAAAAGAAGAGTAGAGTCGCCAGCTATGTACTTTTATCCCAAGAGGAGGGAAAGGTAGTACTGCATAACCAAGAGGGAACGGATAAAACAAAGTCTCGAACCAAAGAAAACTGAGTAAGGGGGCCGGTTACGTGAAGGGAAGGTTATCGCACCCCTTCACGTCTGTGGTACTCCACAGGATCCACGTTTTCTATTTATGTCTAAAGTGTGTGTAAAAAAGTCCTACATGCAATGCGAAAGAGAGAAAATCAAAGTAGGGAAAATAAAGAATTATTGCTCGCACAGGCCCTACCCTGCTGCATACGTATCTCAAGAAGGATTGAGAATCAGAGCACCGTAGCTCGGCTAACCTATTTCTGTTTGTTTTGTGTTTTTTAGATGAACGACGTTACTACGCAATCTACCGGATGCTCGACCTTTGGAGACTTACTCACCTGTAGTAGAAGGAGTTAACGTGTCCTTAAGAAAAGATAATCAAAGAGTTTGTTTGTGTTTTTAGGAATGCTCATGCAAGAAAGGAAGTCCTAGATGAAGGAACCGTGCTACCTTAATTGACATGCAAACGAGAGACTATACGAATTCTAGCAATCCTGTGGGGATACAATCACACCACACAAAAGCATATAGCATAGAATAAACACACCAACAAGGGGGGCTCAGACATACAAGGGTAAGGCTTTAGTCAAGAGGGGTCATATCAACCTCGACAAATAAGCCGAACTGTACAAAGGTGGTTTGTAGCTCTTAACCACTAACATTGAGAGTTAGGGTGAAGCTGATCAAAGTGGTGATGAGGATGAGACCTCATGCTCTTAACCATGGCCTGGGTGAGCTTCAAATCAATGAAAACGTGGGGATCCAGAATGAGGGACCCTACTCCACTTGACTGACTCTATACACAAATCTTGGGTTATGTTCAAGAGCATCAGCACGTAGTGCGAGCATAATGAACGACTCAACGAATAACAGGGGATTGATTGCTAATCCCTTCTATCTGTCAATCGCCTCTTCACTTAGGAGGACTTAACAAGTAACATGCCTCATTTAGAGGTCTTTAGCACAAATGTAAACAATCACAATCATTGCCTCTTAAGGAGGACTTCAGCCAAATGCCTGCCAAAAAGGTGGCAGGACTTCTAGACTACATGGAGTAAAAGAGTGGCTACCTAAGTGGTGTATCAACCACACTCTAAAGAAAAGCTCAAGCAAGAGCTAAAAGCGACTAATGTACCTGTACAAAAGCCAAACAGTTAATATTGTATTCAGAAAAAGCCAACAGTCAACACAGTGGAACTTTTCAATATCTACACAATGCAAGTCACAAATGCAAGCACTCAAGTGATTTCATCACATCAATGGACCTACAACACAACAAGAGTTAGTAATCAAAGGTATTGGCATCTCAAATAGTGACCAAACCAACCATTAGGGCCAAATGCTCAAACCTGAAACACAAAGCCCAATTGGTAAGTACAAACCACTAGTGCAAAGACTAGGGGCAAAGGCAATTCAAATAGTTAAAACAGAAGTCAATATTTCACATGAAGCACATTCAAACAAACAAGAAAGAGTCCTCAAAAGGACCAAAACCAATTCAAAAGGAAAAGCCATCAAATGATCAAGGTAAAAGCAAAGGCAAGCAATGTGATCAAAATTGGACATCAAACATAGAAAATCCAAAACAAAACAGAAATGTATCCAATGATCATGAAACTTTTTATGTGAATTCAACATGTTAAGAATGAACATCATGCAAAACATTAGGTCCATAAGACAACAAATGGTACATGAATGCAAATGCATAAAAGCAACATCAAATATGTGACATAAATTGTCACACCATATTGTTCATGTGTCCAAAACTGTGATGGTAAATGATAAAAATCTCAAACCAAATCTCAAAAATCATGTCACATGTTAGGATCAAGCATACCAAATTTCACAGCAATTGGATAAACCATGAGCATTTTACAATCAAAAGAATGCAACATATCAATATGGCATCATGTGCAATCAACAAAACACAATTAAAAATCCAGCAACACAAAAATCATGCAATAAACATCAAAAAATAATAGTCATCAACACAAGCATGTGGAAAAAAGTTTGGATCAATTTGGATATGTTTACTATTTTTTATGATTTTTTGAAGTTGATGAAATAAAATGAAATAATATGAAAATGATATGGAAAACAAAGTTTGAATTAATATCAGCATAATGCACCAGGCCAGTATCGAACCTACGCACGGCAAGTCAAATGAGAAATCAATTGAAATTTAAAGAAATACATGGCAAAGGATCGAACACGCACACATTAGGTCAAATGAGAATGCGAATTAAATCAGCGTATGCACGTAAGCCAGGATCGAACGCACGCTACACTGGTCCAAAGCGCTGGATGAAACACAGCGTTTCAGTAATGCGCTGGCATGCCAACTCAACGAGTCAAAGTACACTAGGCGAGGTCAAACGTTTCCTGGCCAATAGAAATGCCAAGCACGCGCACAGGTGGACGCTGACAGAGCAAAACCCTAGGTCAATTTACAGACGGCGGAGGACGGCGGTTTCAACCGTCTTCTCCGGTGGTACAGGCGGAGACTCATGAACAAAATTTCCAGAATCCAGTAAAATGCATATGGTTGGAAAGCTCTTTCTATGAGGAACTCGAATATCATAATCAAACAGCCTAAAACTTCATGAATCAAACGGATCGAGCGAAAACATTTTTGGAATCAAAACTTCAAATCAACATATCTAACTCAATATCCAGCCAAATCAATATCTAAAGCTATCAGAATCATCTGCACAACACGATCTACATAATCATGTACATGAAACAGCAAATGGTGAAGATCGAATTTCACCTACCTGAACTTGCAGTGATCAAAAACAGTGTCCTCAGCTGCTATGAAGCTCCAGATCTACTCCTCTATGCGTGCTTTGAAGCTTTGTGCAAGAATTGGCAATGGAAACGGCTTGAATCTTGCTTAATTTCAGAAAACCAACTTCATGTTCATGCACTTGTTCTGTTCAAGATCTTGATCAATTGCCACGAATGATGAATGCTTCTTGCTCAAAACTCTTCCATGATAATGAATGTGCAAAGAAAATGATGAATTGTATGAAGAAAATTGAAGTTTGAAGTGAGAGAAAAAATGGAGGGAATGTGAATTTCAGATCTGGAATGTGTTCTTCTGAGCAAAAACAGTTATGATTAGGCTTATATACTCCCTGTTAGTCACTTTGCTAATCACACTTTCCATGTATTAATCAAGATTAGGGAAATATGAGGTGTTTTGCAAAATGGCAAGTGTGAGGTAGCATTGTAGGTGTTTAATTGGCTGCATTGTATGGTAAAACACAAATGTCTTGACTGATGTCATGACATGTATATGTAACTACATTGTAGTTATTGCAGGACTAGCTAACACAGGATTATTGAATGCTGTGACATTCATACCTGTCAACAGATACTAAGGAACAGAAGCTCTGTTAGAACTTAGTATTCACTTGCAGTCTGGTTATCAAGGAAGAACCAGACCTGGCATAAGGCCTACTGATTGAATGTCAAACTGGATGTTGTGACATTCATCATTGACAGCAGCTACTGAAGATTGGGCAGAGTGGTGTTCTGCTATACTTCAGCACTTTACTTAGTTTGTTATTCAAGAGAATAGCAGAACTAACTTAAGGCCAATTGTGTAAATGTTAAGTTGGACACTTTGACATTTACTAATGTAAGCTGGTACTGTAGTATGGTCATATTGATCATGTACAGGTCAACAGATTTGTACAGTCTGTTTTCTGGGAAAACAGACTCAGCATATGGACCTTGATGTCAAGCTGAATGTCGTGACATTCATGCCTGACAGCATATGCTAAATTGTAGGTTGTTCAGTTTTCTGTTACAGCTTTCTCAGGCTATTCTTTAGGAAGTCAACAGCTTAGAGAAAATCCAGGAAATCAACAACCAAGCTACATTCAATGAACCTAACAAATAGCCTATTTGTTAGCAACCTAAATATTGAATTTGAGGGAACGTATGTGACCTAAAATTCAGGAAAATACAGGTGCAAAAGCCCAGGTGCTGCAATATAAAAAGGAAGGCATTCCTCCATTCAGTTTCAGGGATTTTGAGGCGTGAAGATTTAGTGTGTCCATCTTACTTCACTGCTGTATTTTTGTGAGTCTAGAATTAGACGAATCTTGTAAGCCAAGTCATTATCAAATAGATGATTGCTTTGGCATAGGGTGTTCATTGAGTTGTAAGTGTTGTGTCACTCAAAGCTTTTAAGCGTGAGTGCTGTGTATCTTGGTTTAAGCTGTGAAGCATAACCAAGAGTTGTTTTTGAAGTGTGACTTCAAAGTGTTTTTAATATCACTGAGGTGATTGAGGGGGAGTGAGTAGGAACTCTGATCTTAGATTAAGATTGAAATTGCATTGGGTAGGGATTAAGTGATAAGTTGTAAACGGGTGAGTTTAGCTTTGAATTGATACTACTAATAGTGGATTTCCTCCCTGGCTTGGTAGCCCCCAGATGTAGGTCATGTTGGACTGAACTGGGTGAACAATTACTTGTGTTATTTACTGCACTTATAATTAAGTTCTGCATAATCCCTGTCTGTGCAGAATTGGATGTCATAACAACCTGTGTGACATCCAAAGTCTGATAACTAGAATTTCAATTGGCATCAGAGCAGGCACCCTGCCTGTGAAGTTCTGGGTGAGATCTAGGGAAGTTACTTTCTAGTACCATGGACAAGGACTTAGGACACTCAAATAGACCACCCATGTTGGATGGCTCTAATTATGATGACTGGAAGCCTCGTATGATAGCCTTCTTAAGGTCTCTAGACAGCAAAGTCTGGAGAGCTGTCAACAAAGGATGGGAACATCCAATGAGGACAGGTGAAGATGGAGTCAGTGTGCAGATTCCTGAAGAAGACTGGGACAAGGAACAAGAGGCATTAGCTCTTGGAAATTCCAAAGCCTTGAATGCACTGTTCAATGGAATCACTAAGAACATCTTCAGGCTGGTGCACCATTGTGAACTAGCTAAGGAAGTTTGGGATACCCTCAAGGTAACTCATGAAGGTACTTCCAAGGTGAAGATGTCAAAACTTCAGATGCTGACAACCAAGTTTGAAAATCTGAGGATGAAAGAGGATGAGACTATTCATGACTTCCACATGAATATTCTTGAAATTGCAAACACCTCTGGTGGACTAGGTGAGAAAATGACCGAAGAGAAACTTGTAAGAAAGATTCTCAGGTCCTTGCCTAAGAGGTTTGCTATGAAGGTCACTGCTATAGAGGAGGCTCAGGACATCAGCAATATGAAGGTAGATGAGCTCATTGGTTCTCTCCAAACCTTTGAAATGGGCTTAGGTGAGTATGCTGAGAAGAAGAAAAGCATAGCCTTTGTATCTAATGCTGAAGAGGAGGCAGAAGAAGGATATACTGGAGGTGATGAAAGTATATCAGAAGCCTTAGCCATGCTTGGAAGGCAATTCAACAAGTTCATGAAGAAGATTGATCAAAGAGGTAGACCCAATGTCAAGAACATCCCGTCTGACATTAAGAAAAGATCAACTTCTGAAGAAAAGTTCAACCATGGGAAAGGAATCCAGTGTCATGGTTGTGAAGGGTATGGACACGTCAGAGCTGAATGTCCTACTTACCTCAAATTGCAAAATAAGGGGCTAGCTATCACATGGTCTGAAGGAGATTCTGAAAGTGAATCTGAAGGAGAATCTGCCAAACATGTCACTGCACTAACTAGTGTGTGTGTCTCTGAAGATGACACAAGTGCAGATGAGCTGACCTTTGATGAACTTGCTGCAGCATATAAGAAGCTGTGTACCACCAGTGCAGAAGTACGTGCACAAGGTGAAAAGCAGAAGAAACTCATCAAGGAACTGGAAGATGAGAGACAGAAACAACTGTCTGCCATAGAAGGGCTGAATGATGAGATAGCCCTGCTGACCTCCAAGCTGAACCAGATGACCAAATCCATCAGAATGATGAATAAGGGAACTGACACCTTGGAAGAAATCCTAAAGGTGGGACAGCAGTCTGGAACCAAATCTGGGCTAGGATTTAGAAAAAGAACTGAACACAAACGCCCAAAGGCTAAAGTTCAGAAGTTCAAGCAGATGTCACAACCGATGTCTCAACATCGAGGAGCTAGGATGAATGATCATCAGAAGAGAATATTCCAGAATTTGCGGTGTCACCACTGTGGCAGGCTTGGACATATAAAAGCCTTCTGCTACTGGATTCATGGCTTCCCTAACAGAGCCTCACCTGTCAGACCTAAGCATAACACACGCAAGCGATGTGTTCCCATTAAGAAGCAACAATGGTATGCTAGGATAGCACACACTGCCCTAAGGGCTTCTTCCAGAGAAGACTGGTACTTTGACAGTGGATGCTCAAGACATATGACTGGTATGGAAAATCTACTGGTAGACATTCAACCTCACACCACCAGCTATGTGACTTTTGGTGATGGTGCCAAAGGAAAAATCAGAGGTGTGGGCAAACTGGACTGTTCTGGAGTGCCAAAACTGAACAATGTGCTGTTAGTAAGAGGACTCACTGCAAACCTCATCAGTATAAGTCAGCTGTGTGATCAAGGTTTTCATGTTCAGTTTACGAAGGAGCAGTGCATTGTGACAAATGGTGACAATCAGGAAGTTATGAGAGGAACCAGGTCCAAAGACAACTGCTATCTGTGGGAACCTGACCTCTCTAACTTTTCCACAACGTGCTCCTCAGCCAAGGAAGAACAGGAGGTGAAGCTGTGGCATAGAAGACTTGGCCATCTCCACTTACGTGGAATGAAGAAGATCATATCCAAGGAAGCAGTCAGAGGAATGCCAAAGCTTCTGATTAATGAAGGTAGAGTCTGTGGAGAATGCCAAGTGGGCAAGCAAACCAAGATGTCACACCCAAAGCTGGGACATTCCACAACCTCCAGAGTTCTGGAACTGCTGCACATGGACCTAATGGGACCTATGCAGGTGGAAAGTCTTGGAGGGAAGAAGTATGCCTACGTGGTGGTTGATGACCATTCCAGATACACGTGGATAAACTTCATCAGAGAGAAGTCAGATACATTTGATGTCTTCAAGGATCTGTGCATAAGACTTCAAAGAGAAAAGGACAACTGTGTGGTCCGGATTAGAAGTGATCATGGCACTGAGTTCAAGAATTCCAAGTTTGATGAGTTCTGCTCATCTGAAGGAATAAGCCATGAGTTCTCCTCCCCTATAACTCCTCAGCAGAATGGAATAGTTGAAAGAAAAAATAGTACTATTCAAGAATCTGCCAGAGCAATGATTCATGCAAAGAAGCTCCCTATGCACTTTTGGGCTGAAGCAATGAATACGGCGTGCTATGTTCACAACAGAGTCACCTTGAGAAAAGGAACCTCCTCCACTCTGTATGAAATATGGAAGGGTAGAAAACCCACTGTGAAGTACTTTCATATTTTTGGAAGTAAATGCTACATTCTCACAGATCGTGAACAGAGAAGGAAGCTAGATCCCAAAAGTGATGAAGGCGTATTTCTGGGATACTCCACGAACAGCAGAGCCTATAGAGTGTTCAACTACAGGACCAATGTCCTGATGGAATCCATAAATGTCATTGTGGATGATAAAGAGGAAGGAACCGATGTCATGGAGGATGTTGAAACATTCCTTGATAGTCCAACTGACAGTCCAGTCAAGCCTGAAGAAGTACAGGAACCTCCTCCTGAATGTGAAGTAGAAGCACCTGCCAAAGTGCCATCTATCAGAATTCAGAAAGACCACCCTAAGGATCTTATCATAGGGGATCCCACCAGTGGTGTAACTACCAGGTCAAGGGGAATAAACTCAAATTCCTGCTTTGTTTCCAAGGTTGAACCAAAGAATGTGAAAGAAGCCCTGACTGATGAATACTGGATCATTGCCATGCAAGAGGAACTCGAGCAGTTCACAAGGCATGAAGTATGGGAGCTGGTTCCAAGACCTGAAGGGTCCAACATCATTGGTACCAAGTGGATCTACAAAAACAAATCTGATGAGAAAGGAGTAATTACTAGAAATAAAGCAAGACTAGTAGCTCAAGGATACACTCAAGTTGAAGGAGTAGACTTTGATGAGACATTTGCTCCTGTGGCTAGACTTGAGTCCATCAGATTGCTGTTGGGGGTAGCATGCATCCTGAAGTTTAAGCTATTTCAAATGGATGTGAAGAGTGCATTCTTGAATGGCTACCTGAATGAAGAAGTCTATGTGGAACAACCCAAAGGGTTTAGTGATCCTAACCAACCTGAGCATGTATACAAGCTGAAGAAAGCCTTGTATGGGTTGAAGCAAGCACCCAGAGCTTGGTATGAAAGGTTAACCGAATTTCTGACCACAAATGGATACAGAAAGGGTGGCATAGATAAAACCTTGTTTGTGAAGGATGAGGAAGGCAAAATCATGATAGCTCAAATCTATGTGGATGATATAGTCTTTGGTGGAATGTCAGAACAAATGGTTAAAAAATTTGTTCACCAGATGCAATCTGAGTTTGAAATGAGTCTAGTGGGAGAACTGACCTATTTCCTTGGAATGCAAGTAAACCAAATGGAGGACTCCATGTTTCTCTCCCAAAGCAAGTATGCCAAGAACATAGTTAAGAAGTTTGGTATGGATCATGCCAGGCACAAGAGGACTCCAGCTCCTACTCATCTGAAATTAACCAAAGATGATGGAGGACCCAGTGTTGATCAATGCCTGTACAGAAGCATGATAGGTAGTCTGCTGTATCTAACTGCAAGTAGACCTGACATTTCCTATGCAGTTGGAGTGTGTGCCAGATATCAAGCAGAGCCCAAGGTGAGTCACTTGAATCAAGTCAAAAGGATCCTCAAGTACATCAATGGGACATGTGACTATGGGATGCTGTACTCACATGGGTCTGAGCCTGTCCTATATGGGTACTGTGATGCTGATTGGGCTGGAAGTGCTGATGACAGAAAAAGCACATCAGGTGGATGTTTCTTCTTAGGAGAAAACCTCATATCGTGGTTCAGCAAGAAGCAGAACTGTGTCTCTCTGTCCACTGCATAGGCTGAATACATAGCGGCTGGAAGCAGTTGCTCCCAACTGGTTTGGATGAAACAAATGCTCACTGAGTACAATGTCAATCAAAATGTCATGACATTGTTCTGTGATAATCTCAGTGCCATCAACATCTCCAAGAATCCCATCCAACACAGCAGGACCAAACATATTGACATTAGGCACCACTTCATCAGAGATCTGGTGGAAGACAAGGTGATCACTTTGGAACATGTAGCCACGGATCTTCAACTGGCTGACATATTTACAAAGGCTCTGGATGCTACTCAGTTTGAAAACTTAAGGAGCAAACTGGGAATATGTCTCTCTGAGACATTATAGCAACCACTGATGTTTGGGATAAATTGTTTAATATCTCTGCCTATTAAACGATTTGTACAAGACTATGATTGGTCAACATATCATAGCTATGATGCGCGCATCAAGGGTGCATACAAGAGGGTAAGGAGACACCCTACAGAGAGAAGGCCTCTGTACCTGCAGGAGTTCAAGGATGCTGTTCATGCAGGAGTGGTTCTGGATGTCAGAAACAACATCATGGCATCTGATATGGTGGTACCTACTGTAAAGCAAAAGTGGGTGATCACTTGATCGAAGCTGTGAAGCAAGATCAAGTGGATGTGAACTTGGTTGAAACTGTGAAGTAAAACCAAGTCTGGAACTCTGTCATTGTGCTCTGACTATGTTGTTGGCTTTGGCAACATTTGTGACAAAAAGGGGGAGTAATAACCACCAATACCCCTGACAAACAGAGTGGGTCTCTACAACAGACTCTCATGACAGATCTGAAGATTCCCCCCCCTGCAGCTGACATTGAAGTTTAGGTGCAACTTCTAATATGTGTGTGCTGCTATGTGAAGTTTTTATTTAACTTCCATGTGTGTGAGTGTGCTGCCACTCTGAGTGTATTAGCTAGTTTTATTCCGCTGCCATGAACTCTGTTATGGGGATCAAAGTGTTTTAGCCAAAAATTTGCCAAAGGGGGAGTTTGTAGGTGTTTAATTGGCTGCATTGTATGGTAAAACACAAATGTCTTGACTGATGTCATGACATGTATATGTAACTACATTGTAGTTATTGCAGGACTAGCTAACACAGGATTATTGAATGCTGTGACATTCATACCTGTCAACAGATACTAAGGAACAGAAGCTCTGTTAGAACTTAGTATTCACTTGCAGTCTGGTTATCAAGGAAGAACCAGACCTGGCATAAGGCCTACTGATTGAATGTCAAACTGGATGTTGTGACATTCATCATTGACAGCAGCTACTGAAGATTGGGCAGAGTGGTGTTCTGCTATACTTCAGCACTTTACTTAGTTTGTTATTCAAGAGAATAGCAGAACTAACTTAAGGCCAATTGTGTAAATGTTAAGTTGGACACTTTGACATTTACTAATGTAAGCTGGTACTGTAGTATGGTCATATTGATCATGTACAGGTCAGCAGATTTGTACAGTCTGTTTTCTGGGAAAACAGACTCAGCATATGGACCTTGATGTCAAGCTGAATGTCGTGACATTCATGCCTGACAGCATATGCTAAATTGTAGGTTGTTCAGTTTTCTGTTACAGCTTTCTCAGGCTATTCTTTAGGAAGTCAACAGCTTAGAGAAAATCCAGGAAATCAACAACCAAGCTACATTCAATGAACCTAACAAATAGCCTATTTGTTAGCAACCTAAATATTGAATTTGAGGGAACGTATGTGACCTAAAATTCAGGAAAATACAGGTGCAAAAGCCCAGGTGCTGCAATATAAAAAGGAAGGCATTCCTCCATTCAGTTTCAGGGATTTTGAGGCGTGAAGATTTAGTGTGTCCATCTTACTTCACTGCTGTATTTTTGTGAGTCTAGAATTAGACGAATCTTGTAAGCCAAGTCATTATCAAATAGATGATTGCTTTGGCATAGGGTGTTCATTGAGTTGTAAGTGTTGTGTCACTCAAAGCTTTTAAGCGTGAGTGCTGTGTATCTTGGTTTAAGCTGTGAAGCATAACCAAGAGTTGTTTTTGAAGTGTGACTTCAAAGTGTTTTTAATATCACTGAGGTGATTGAGGGGGAGTGAGTAGGAACTCTGATCTTAGATTAAAATTGAAATTGCATTGGGTAGGGATTAAGTGATAAGTTGTAAACGGGTGAGTTTAGCTTTGAATTGATACTACTAATAGTGGATTTCCTCCCTGGCTTGGTAGCCCCCAGATGTAGGTCATGTTGGACTGAACTGGGTGAACAATTACTTGTGTTATTTACTGCACTTATAATTAAGTTCTGCATAATCCCTGTCTGTGCAGAATTGGATGTCATAACAACCTGTGTGACATCCAAAGTCTGATAACTAGAATTTCAAGCATGGCCAAAGTGCACGTGAACAGTGCCATGCTGAGCCTTGTATTCACCTAAAATCATTCAATAATCATCATGGAAGTGGTCTTTTGCTTGTATGATCATCCAATTTTTAATTATGAAGTTTCCTTCCATTTTGCACATGTGAACAATGATGATCATATGAGATTTTTCCATGCAAGGCAATGATTGATTTGGAAAGTCTTGGTCATGCCAAGCATTTTTCAAAAAGAGTGGACCAATTTGGAGTTTTGAACCAAAAGTTATGCCATGTTGAACTTCCATGCATAATTTATGATCATTTGGCCATAACTTCTCAGCCATTCATCAGATGGACATGATATAGGACTTTTTGAAAAGAGGAGAGAAAGATCTTCAACTTTCATGTTCACCAAAAATCCATTTTAAGCTTATTTGATGTTGAAAAGTAAAGTTGAATGTGTACCAAAAACTTTCCATTTTTGGAAACTTTTAATTACAGGTCACTTTCCATTTTTGGAAACTTTTGCCATGACTTCAAAATCTTCAAGATATATGTTTGAAATGATGAATGGACCTCTTTTGAACATGAATGAGGTGTTTAAATTCATCTCCCCAACTCATAGCCCTCAGCTCTTGCACAGTTGACTTTTGTGGTCCTCAGATGACCTTGACATGCCCTGATCAGCTTGAGCCTCAACCACTTGGGGAACTGGCTCAGAAATGAAACCCTAGCTCATATAAGCCCAACATAATGATCAAGTGATCCTCATCATCAGAAAATACCTCCTTTCCTTGAGAAGCCCTAGCTGGAAGAATGCCACTGATCAGGGTTTACCAAAGGTCAGAACCCTAATCGAAAGGAACCTGAGCATGAATCATGAAACCCTGGATGATGACATAACCATGATGATGATAATATATCCTTGCAAACAAGATAATGCTCAAGACCTTTGAAGGATCAGAAAACCCTAATTGAAGTACAAACCCCTCAGATGGTTGATGATCAATTCATAGAGCCCCTCAGGCTTGAATCATGTGACTTCTCCATCTTCTAAAAAGACTTTGGAGGATGACTTTCTTATTTTCCATATGATATGAAAAATGCAATTCCTAATGTCATAAAACATGAAATGCAATGTGTCAAACTAGTCCCAAGAAGAGGAGGGCAAATTTTGAGGTGTTACAGTAGGGATTTTGGAATTGATTTAGTTTGTCTTCCTTTAGAGCAGCTTGATGTGATTTTGGGTATGAATTGGTTAGAATTTAATCGGGTGTATAGCAACTGTTTTGAGAAGACGATTATTTTTCCTGAGGTTGGTGCTAAGGAAGATTGGTTTGTGTCTGCTAAGCAAGTTGATGAATCGCTGCAAGGTGGTGCCGAGTTGTTTATGTTGTTGGCAACTTTGGACATTCGTGAGAGGAGGACGATTGGAGAATTGCCAATAGTTTGTGAGTTTGCGGAGGTATTTCCTGAAGATATAAGTGATTTACCACCGGAACGTGAGGTTGAGTTTTCGATTGATTTAGTTCCTGGAACTAGTCCTGTATCGATGGCTCCCTATAGAATGTCTGCTTCTGAGTTGAAAGAGTTGAAGAGTCAACTTGAAGACTTGCTTGAGAAGAGGTTTATTCGTCCTAGTGTGTTGCCGTGGGGTGCACCTGTTCTGTTGGTCAAGAAGAAAGAAGGTTCTATGAGATTATGTGTTGATTATAGACAACTGAACAAAGTGACGATTAAGAACAAGTATCCACTTCTGAGGATTGACGATCTGATGGATCAGCTGGTTGGAGCTTGTGCGTTTAGCAAGATTGGTTTGAGGTCTGTGTATCATCAGATTCGTGTAAAGGCTGAGGATATTCAAAAGACTGCTTTTCGGACAAGGTATGGTCACTACGAGTACTCCGTGATGCCTTTTGGTGTGACTAATGCACCTGGTGTATTTATGGAGTATATGAATAGAATTTTTCATGATTATCTGGATAAGTTTGTTGTTGTGTTCATCGATGATATATTGATTTATGCTAAGAGCGAAGAGGATCATGCCGAGCATTTGAAGGTTGTGTTATCGGTGTTGAAAGAGAAGAAGTTGTTTGCCAAACTCTCTAAATGTGAGTTTTGGTTGAGTGAAGTAAGTTTTCTTGGACATGTGATTTTGAGTGGTGGTATTTCTATGGATCCTATGAAGATTGAAGCTGTATCTCAATGGGAAGCTCCTAAGTCTGTTGCTGAGATTAAAAGTTTCCTTGGTTTGGCTGGTTATTATAGGAAGTTCATCGGAGGATTTTCTAAGTTTTCGTTACCGTTGACGCAGTTGACAAGGAAAGGTCAAGCTTTCATTTGGACTTCGCAGTGTGAAGCGAATTTTCAAGAGCTTAAGAGAATATTGACTACGGCTCCCATTTTGATTTTGCCGGATCCGTTAGAACTTTTCGTTGTGTATTGTGATGCTTCTTTGTTGGGTTTGGGAGGTGTTTTGATGCAAAAAGGGCAAGTGGTAGCTTATGCTTCAAGGCAACTTAAAGTTCATGAGAGGAATTATCCGACGCATGATTTAGAGTTGGCCTCCGTTGTGTTTATGTTGAAGCTTTGGAGACATTATTTGTTTGGATTGAGATTTGATGTGTTTAGTGATCACAAGAGTTTGAAGTACTTGTTCGATCAGAAGGAATTGAATATGAGGCAAAGGAGATGGTTGGAATTCTTGAAAGATTATGATTTTGGTTCGAATTACCATCCTGGAAAGGCGAATGTTGTAGCCGATGCATTGAGTAGGAAGTCATTGCACATGTCTATGTTGATGATTCAAGAGTTTGAATTGTTGGAGCAATTTAGAGATTCGAGTTTGGTTTGTGAAGCGACACCTTCGTGTGTTAAGCTTGGTATGTTGAAGCTTACGTGTGGCATTCTTGACGATATTAGAGAAGGTCAGAAGTCAGATTTGAAATTAGTCGATGTTATGACATTGATTAATCAAGGCAAAGGTGGTGACTTTCAGATTGATGAGTGTCGCATTACGCGAAAAACCGGCGGGAAAAGAAGAACAACAGAGCCGCCACCGTGCGTTATTTATCCCAAAAGAGGGAAAGGAAACGCTCAGAGTAAACCTAGGAAAAGACATGGTCTCGCGACCAAAGAGAATGGGTTCGGGAGTCGGTTATGCGAAGGGAAGGTATTAGCACCCCTACGCATCCGTCGTACTCGACGGGATCCACGCACAAAAGGAAGGAAAAATGGTTGCTAAGAATACTGCTCTCACACACACACTGGCTGAAAGAGACACAAGAAAACAGACAAGACTGACTCGGCAGGATATCGTATCCTGGGCCTACTTAGTCTACCAAGCATAGACATCAGAGTCGAAGTAGTTCGGACTGGGAAACGACACATGCTCGCTAGGATATCGCATCCTATGCATACGTATCTCCTTTGGACGAAGGAGAATCAGAGCATTCGTAGCTCGGCTGACACGCACACAAACAAACAGACAAAGGCAAACGTGGAGCCTGAATGCCAATCACTGGACTTACATCAGCATCCGAACCAGAAAAACCACACTGGAACCCGAATGCCACTCGATGGACTTACATCAGCTTCCAAGCACACAACAACACAACAAGTTAATAGGGAGTCGGGGACTCGAGCCTATAACTGTCAAGCACACACTCAAACAAACAGACAACAAATTGCTAAGGAGTCAAGCACTCGAGCCTAGCAACTGTCAAACGACACACACAAGAAAAAAGGCGCCCGGAGAGATCAGCTCAATCTCCTGCCTACATACTTCATCTGGT
This sequence comes from Lathyrus oleraceus, assembly GCF_024323335.1. Classification (NCBI taxonomy): domain Eukaryota; kingdom Viridiplantae; phylum Streptophyta; class Magnoliopsida; order Fabales; family Fabaceae; genus Lathyrus; species Lathyrus oleraceus. The sequence goes on along the minus strand of NC_066585.1, from coordinate 171,547,272 downwards.
GTGAAGATCAGGGCGATGTAGTTCCCCTACGCAGGGAAAAAGGACTAGCCTAACCAGATAACAGAGGGAGACACAACACTAGGGAGACTACGACTCGAGCCTAGATGTTGTCATGCAAAATCGTCCCTAAGTTAAGGTTTCTAGCTAACTTGCACAGGAAGCAAGCCTATCCTAAACGTGACTTGCACAGGAAGCAAGCCACACCAAACCTAACTTGCACAGGAAGCAAGGGTCTCGATTGCAACTAGGGCAAGAGAAAAGGGAGGTCTCAATCGCAACGAGGGCGAGAGAAGAGAATTAGTGTTAGGGGTTAGTCAAACTCGACAAGACATCGCATCTCGTGCCTACGTATCTCATCTGAACATGAGAATCAGAGTTGCCGTAGTTCGGCTACGGAGGGACAAAGGTCTCGATTGCAACTAGGGCAAGAGAAAGGGAAAGTCTCGATCGCAACGAGGGCGAGAGAAAGGAAAAGGCTCGATCGCAACGAGGGCGAGAGAAAGGAAAAGGCTCGATCGCAACGAGGGCGAGAGAAAGGAAAAGGCTCGATCGCAACGAGGGCGAGAGAAAGGATCGCAACGAGGGCGAGAGAAAGGATCGCAACGAGGGCAAAAGCAAACAAGGATTAGTCTAAACTAAACCTAACTTGCACAGGAAGCAAGTCAAACAAACATACAAGCACAGGTAGCACACACTATATACACACAAGGGGCTCACACAAGGGTTAGGTTTTAGTCGAGGGGTCATATCAACCTCAACAAACAAACCTCTGGAAATGGGTGATGGTGCTCTTAACCTTGACATTGAGAGCCAAGGTGAAGCAGATGAAAGGAGATGAGGGGTGTACCTCATTGCTCTTATCCCTGGCCAGGGAGAGCATTTGAATATCAGAAGGTGTGGGAGTTCAGAATGGGGGAACTCTATCCACAAGTGACTCTATGGATCTTGGGCTTTTACCCACTATGCATCAACACAGGTAGTGTGAGCAATGTGAGTGACACACAGACTAGCAGGGGATAGGTTGCTTATCCCTTGGGTTCTGCCAATTGCCTCTTCACTTAGGAGGTCTTTGACTATGTACAAGGACAAGATTTAAACATACACAAACATTGCCTCTTAAGGAGGACTTCAGACAGTTGCCTGGCCAAGTAACAGGCCAGGTCTTCCAGACTACATGAAGAAAAAGGGATTACCTCAAAGCAAATTGCTAAATAGCAAAGCAAAGCAAGTTCTAAGCAACTAATGGTACCTGAAATAGTCAAACAGATCAGTACACAGTTCAAAAGTTTAAGCAAAAGGAAGTAGGAATGAACAGTTAAATCAACAGACAAATGTGCAAAAGCACAAGACCCAAATCATATGAGTCAAGCCACCTACAAAACAAGGGTTAGCTCATGATAAACAGATAAACCCAATCAACTTGCAAAAGTTTCTTTGAAGCACTTGTAGCTTAACCTGAAACATGAACTCAATTATAAGCCACAGGACCACTAGGACAAGCCTAGGGTCAAAAATAAATGAGAAAGTCAAAACAGCAAGCCATATCCAATCAAAATCAAATTCAATCATTTAAGAAGCAAACCCAATTGGTTTCAAGTTCATATCATGCATCATCATCAATTCCTAAGCAAAAGAAGTCAAAACATGGCAAATGAAAGCTCATAGAAGTCAACAGAATGACTTGCATCAAAAGTCAACTCAAACATTTCCAAAAATTACCAAATAAATCATGATCACTCCTAACACATAGCATGGCATGCATATAAAATTTCAGCTCAATTGGATCATGGGAAGATGGTCAATTAAAATCAGGAAGTCAAAACAATTTCAAGCATGCACAAAGAAGTCAAACAAACATGTATCAACTTCAAAAAATCATAACTCAATGACAACAGATGAGAAATGAATGGGATCAACACCATGGAAAAGCTTAAGATGTCTAGTATGCACATGTAAAATTTCATGATCATCCAATAAAGTATGAGAATTTCCTAAATGGATTGGCAAGATGTATCACACAAAGTCATCATTTGACTAGACAGGGGAGAAAAATCTCAAACAATAAGGAAATGGCACAATTAATTCCAAGAAAAATCATACATAAACTAGACATACACAAGTTGGTTCATGCAAAATTTCACATCAAATGGAGGTCAGGAAGCATGTCATCAAAAATCATGAAATTGCACATCCATGGTGTGACACAAGTTGTCACACCCTACTTCAAAAATTCACAACTCTCAAACCACATAAGATAAAATCATTATCTTTACATCAAAATAAACATGAATGAGTGTAGATTAAGCACAAAAAATTTCAGATCAAATGGATAGGGCATCACAATTTCACAAAAGATTTGGCAAGATGTATAATATTTGGTCACATTCTACAAACCCTAATGCCATTTAAAATTCACTGATCAAAAAAATCTGGAAATATAATGATAAAAAACTAGGGATCATGATGAAGATGATGCAAAAATTCCCATGAAATTTGGAATTGAAATGAATGATTTATGAATTTTGCAAGATTGATGATCAAATGAAATGAAAATAAGAAAAATAAATGAATTAATTTGAATTATTAATGAACCGGATGGCATTTCAGTAATATTGGAACTCACTTATCAAAACGGCGCCGTTTAGGCGCGGCCAGGGAAATGTTTTGATTGGCTCATGGGCCAACAGTAACCATACAACGTGAAACAAACAAGAATCTGGGCAAGGCTTATGCAATTAGGGTTTTTCTGGGTAAACAGCAAGAACATCATCACCTTCAAATCGAGCTTGGTTCGAAATTTTCCAGAAACTAAAATTGAATACACACAAATGTTCATCTAAGCATGGCAAGCACGAATCCAGCAATGATTTCCATTAAAACACAACAATAAACATGAATCGAGCAAGAATCACAAACAACATCAAACTACATTTCAGCATAACTCGAGCAATAGTCAACCATTTTCAAAAACAAACACATCATGAAGCTCAGCATGAAGAGATCTTTCTAAAACATATCTCTATTTGATGAAATAGTGAGATCGAAAACTAACCAATTCTGAAGAGCAGATGAGATTCGATGGTTGTTTGGATGTTATGAGCTCAAACAGATGCAGCCTTGTACTCCCAATGATGAATAGTGAAGATGCCTTGGCTCAATGAAGCTTGTTTTCGCTTGAAACCAAATCTGTTATGGATGGTATGTTGGAGCACAGTCCAGCAAAAGCTCCTTCCAGTTGTGAAATGGCAGTTGAAATGTGTCCACAATGATGCTTGGATGGTGAATCGAGCAAGGCAAGGCTCAGTACTTTGAGAGCTTTTGACAGATTTTTGAAAATGCAAGAAAATGAAATTTGAGAGAATGACAATGAATTCTGTGTTTGGAGGCAGCTAGGGTTCACAATGACAGAAAATATCTTCTTATACTTCTGTTTAATGTTCTCTAATCATGTGCTAATCAAGTTTTTGTTTAATGAAGCCAATTGCTAAGTTGCCAATTTGGTGCATATGGGAGGTATGTGGTAGAATGCTGCTCGATTTGGGCCTTTGGCAAGTCAGAAATGATGTTCTGAACTAATTCCAATTGGTCACTTGAATGGAAAATGAATAATTCAAAAAGTCAAAATTGCACCTCACTTGAAATTAAACATGCTAGGTCCAAAAGTGCCATTTTGATTGGCAATGTTTTAGCACATGAAATTTACATTTTTGGAAAGAGGAGGTAAAGTGTGGTTTGTAGGAAAAAAACCCCACCAAAATTGGCCAAATGGTTTGAGAGATATGGCCTTTTGAAGTTCAAGATTTTGTGAAAATGAATTGATCATATCTTGACAACCATACATGGGAATTGAGAGTTCTTGGACTTTTTGGAAATGGGAGAATAAGATATTCAACTTTCATGTTGGGCAAAAATTCATTTGAAGCTTGTATCATGATGTAAGTTTGGGATCAAGAAGTTTCCATTTTTGGCAGTTGAAATTACAGGTCCAGTTTCTATTTTTGGAAATTTTCTGTTTGGCTTCAAATTCTTCAATGATGTTGTTTGCCATGATACATGAGGCCTATTGGGACATGAATAAGCTCTCTCAAACCAAACCCATCCATCAAAACCACAAAATCAACCACAGTTGACCGAGTTTGACTTTCTAGGGTTTCTGACTGATTGTGCACTGACTGGTGACTTCTGAACATCCAATCTTTGACTTAAACACTTCAAATGGATCCCCAAGTCATGTGAACATGTTGGACCAACCCTAGGGCCTTGGCTCCTTGAGAAACACACTTACTTGCTTGGTTGACTGATCTCCTGATCAGTTTGACCTAATTTCTTGACTTGCTTGCACTTGAGGCAAATGGGACAATGCAATGCTATGCAGTGGACCATGATATGCTATGACCTAATATGAGAATGTATGTACAATGATAGGTGCAAATTTGAGGTGCTACAGCTGCCCCTATTCAATCAGCTGGGAACTCGAACGGATGATAGCAACGGCTGTCAGACTTTTAGGGTAAACAGGGATTGAATACAAAAGAACCGTAGAATTTGCACAATGCAGGGATCCAATAATGGAAACATCCACTGGGATCTGATACTTATTACTGGGTATTTTTGTTTTTTTGTTTTGTTTTCAAAGGACACGGCCACATCCAGACATCGCAACGACGATGAATGGGAAAAGAAATCACAACTAGATGCCAACGGACAACTAGGAAAAACTCAGCGTTCACCGGAACCAACGGAGAGGTAACCAGTCATTAATGAATGACTGGAAGGGATACAACCATACGTCAACAGACGAAATGGGAAAAACTCAACGTTTACCAAGACCAACGGAGAGGTAAATCCACATGGGGACAGGTACAACTAGACGTCATAGGACGAATAGGAAAAACTCGACGTTTATCGACACCAACGGAGAGGAGAATACTTCACTAGGGAAGAAGGACACAACCAAATCATCAACGGATGATCGGGAAAAACTCGACGTTTATCGAAACCAACGGAGAGGTAGCTCTGCATGGAGAGGGGTACAACTAGACATCATCGGATGACTAGGAAAAACTCGACGTTTATCGACACCAACGGAGAGGAGGAAACTCTACTGGGGAGAGTGAACACAACCAAATCATCAACGGATGATTGGGAAAAACTCGACGTTTATCGACACCAACGGAGAGGAGGAAAACTTCACCAGACATCATAGGACGAAAGGGAGACTCACGTTTATCGACACCAACGGAGAGGAGGAAAACTCAACCAGACATCATAGGACGAAAGGGAGACTCACGTTTATCGACACCAACGGAGAGGAGGAAAACTCAACCAGACATCATAGGACGAAAGGGAGACTCACGTTTATCGACACCAACGGAGAGGAGGAAAACTCAACCAGACATCATAGGACGAAAGAGAGACTCACGTTTATCGACACCAACGGAGAGGAGGAATACTTCTACGATTTGAAAATCGGAAATTGGCCTGAACGCCACTTCGGTCTGAATACCGGAAAATTGGCCTGAGTGCCATGAGTACATCGACCTGATCGTCGGAAACTCCTTCGGTCTGAATACCGGAAAAACATAAGTACATCGACCTGATCGTCGGAAACTTCTTCGGTCTGAATACCGGAAAAAACATAAGTACATCGACCTGATCGTCGGAAACTTCTTCGATTTGAATACCGGAAAAAACATAAGTACATCGACCTGATCGTCGGAAACTTCTTCGGTCTGAATACCGGAAAAACATGAGACATATTATCTATAGCCGTCAAAACGTAGATAATACACTCGCATGGAAGATTATCCATAACCGGGTTGTAGGTTGTTAAATGAATAATCGACCGAAAAGAAAGGCATTGGTACCAGGACTAGGTATGCAAGGATGACCAATCCAAAGAGGATAAAGTTGCTAACTCGGAGCAAATACCCAAAAGAAAGGGAAGACCCAATGGGGACAATACTGCTTGATCAAGGCAAGTATCCAGAGGGGAAAAGAATATCAACACCGCAAACCGGATACTGATAACTGCAAGGAGGGGATTACATCTACCGGTTTGTAGGCAGAAAACCACGGAAAAGTAACCAGTCATCGATAGGATGAGCACAAAGGGTTAACTCCACCAAGGGGAGAACGTGGGATTTTACAACTACCAGCTTGTAGGTAGAAAACCACAAAGATAGGACTTTCAACTACCGGTTTGTAGGTAGAAGCCAACAAATTCCGCTGAGGATAAGATGAATGAGTGTCGATTAGTGAGCGACTATTCATTTATGCCCCAGGGAAGCACGGGAGACAGCCAACAGGAAGCCAATTTAGGATCGATCCAAAAAGGCAGACTGAAACAGGACTCATCCTAATGAGGAAAGAACTCAATAGGGAAAACCCATCCCGTGTAGGGAGGGAACGGAAACAACCGTCATCCACGAGGATGTATCTCAGTGGGGAAATGGCAGGAAAGGATAGACACTTTCTGCTTAAGGGGTAGACTCTACATGGAGAGATCAGACACGCCCACTTCTGCTAAGGGAATGGACCCAAGCTTGCAAAATGATGCCAACTTCGGGGAGTAACACTGCTGGGGATACTCACTCAACCAAGGAGTCACTTGTTGGGAAAACACCAACCTCTCAATCATGCTGATGAACCCAATTCTGAAACCGATCCAATGGCGCGATGCTAAACTCTTTCCAACAACCCGAGCTTGGCTGGTCACCACGGCCTAGGGCTAATGGATATGTTTGCAATGTTGATGCATGAGTTTTTTTTTTTGTTTTACACAATGCCCCATGATCATGGAAATGCTATGCACTAATGATGCGATATGCTATGCTTATCTAAATGACGAATGCATAAACACACGTCTCCTCCAGAGACAACACCGGGGAACTCCAGGAACTGTGCTGGGGATCCTATAACCATGTCAACTTCCATCCTGCTGGGGAAAGACAAACTTTTGCTGGGGAAAAACCATCAACACAACCTCTGCTGGGAAGACAACTTCAGACTTGGAAAACAATTACAACTCCGCTGGGGATACGGCAACCTTCAGGCTTGCTGAGGAGACACTGATCTCGAATCTGTTATGGAGGTAACACTCTCACACCTACTGGGGAAATACAGCTTATTAGACACGGAACACCTGTCGAGTCGCCGAACAGCGGCATCCATCGTCCACCCATAGTGTCGGCTTTCCTCTTTTACGAACTTCCAGACGCTTCATGACTTTTCTGCTCCATCATCTTGTATTCCCAATCTCGTCCGTACTCCACGGAGATCGAACTCCTGGTATTCAGACAAACTTTCCAATCATCAGACTTTGAAGAGTCTTCTTGATTAACTTTCCAGAACCGTCGTCGTAATCCTTCACTGTCCTTTCACCGTTCAACTATCCCTTGCCCCTGATCAGGCTCTGCCGGGATTTTTGTCAACAAGGGTTCACAGTACCACCGGTAAGTGAATGAAGATATCTAACAGTACCTGCATCAGAAATCGTCAGATAAAAAACGTGCCCCAGGCGTGCCCCAGGCGTTTCAATATTTTAACACTTAGGTCACTCAAAACTTCCGAGCAAGATTTCCAGATTTCAATCTTATAAGCATGCATCGGAAGGGACCTCTATGTTTCAGAATGCAAATATTCTTTATCAAAATAAACGGATGTTTTCGTAATCAAAGCGGTAATGAAAACAAAAACAAAATTATTTGACTGAACACGCATTTTATTGACTGAAACAAAAGGTGGCTCAGAACTGAGCAAAACACAGGAAGCAAACCCTGAAAAGAGGTGATTGCGCATAAAAGTGAAAAAATCTACCCTAATGGCAATGTGAAACCATGATCTCATCGGGTTCCAACTCGGTTACGCCCCATATGTCCTCAAGACTTTCCGCACTTTCTGTCTTCTGAACAAGACGCTTTCAATCGATCTCTGTCGGAGACTATCCAAGTCATCATGAGCAAAAACGATCATGCTGGACGCAGTTGTTCGTTTCATTCCCTCTTTTGCCTGGACCGCCCTTTCGGGTTTCAGTCCACCGGGATACCCTTTTTTGCCCAAGTCGCCCTTGTGGGTTTTCAACTTGCCGGGTGTACAGTTCTTTTCTTTTATATCCCTAATTTTTGCCCGAACCTTTCTCTTTTTTCTTGGTTCGCCGGGATGCCCATTTTTGCCTGGACTCTTTATTCTTTTTGTCCAGCGGGTCTCCTTCACGAAGTATTTTCTAACTGCGTCCGCACTCATAGTGGATGGAAATCGTCGTCATCCGTGGTCATCAACAACATGGCCTGGTCTGAGAAAACCTTCTTGACCACGAATGAGACACTCATAACTGTTTATCCATTTGCCCCACGATCGTCTTGAGGAGGAAGGATCCTTTTCAACCAATTCTTCCACGTGGTACGCTCGAGGTCACACTTCTCAGTCAACAATACGCTTCATTCACTGGGTACAACGCCCCATGACAAGTAACTGTCAGCCCTCTTCCTCAGTTGGGTCAAACGTCATACCGAGTCCTTATCCATTTGGCCTTCTCTGATTTCTCATACATCTGTGAGGAAGACACTGCCCCTAGGTAGATGCACATCCCAAGGTTTGGTACCCAGGATACAGACTTTATGTTCAGCCACCATTGTTGGTGCAACCAACTGTGATTCGGGAAACACTACCTCATTCATTTTAACTTCCCCATCAGACATCGGAATCCGTTCGGATTCAGGGCCAGGCCCCTCCTCCGGGATCGGTCACTCTCAATCTTTCGATTTGAGTACCTCGAGATGTCCTCATCAGGGACCTCAAACTTCCTTGGTTGATAACCTTCCATGGGTTGCTACTAGCTTTTCAAACACACCTAGCCAAATCCATTTTGGATATCCACGAAGTGGTAGGAATCAGCATACACTGTCTCAGTCGGCGAGCAGCCTATGCCAAAGTACATCAAGTTTTTTCGAACAGTGAGTGTATTGTTTCACCGTCGATAAACTTTTTGCTTAGGTAAATTGCATACTCTTTTCGACAAGACTAGTCATGCTGACTCAGTATGCACGTCATAGACCCCTCGAGGGCTGCCGAGTACCAGATTAACAATCATCCCCCTGGGAAGCATCGGAATCAGAAGTTCCTACGATTTATCCTCTTTTTTTTTTTTTTTTTTTTTGTTTGCAGGATCAATCTTGATTCTTCTGATTTACTCACAACAAGCCTCGGTAGCTTGATGAACAGCACCCCCTAAGTGTACTGACTCGGGCTCAACAGTGTGAGTTATCTCAACCAATCAACCAACTTGCCCCAAGTCTACCGGATGCCCCTGTTCTGCTTGGGACTTTGCCATCATGTCATCAACGTGGCATTTGCTTTCACGATGAATCATATCATGAAACAAAGTCACCGTAGACCTCTGATACGCGGCACCGGCCTCATGTGACGGAACGATATCAACTTAGAAAAAGAAGGTGCCCCTTGTGTGATGGACCTGGTTTACTTCATATCATCTGGCAACAATTCAATCTGGTCTTGGCCAAGAAGCCATCCATGAAGATAAACACTGAGACCTGAGCCATATAATCAACCAATACCTAATTGTGAAGTACCGGGAATTCATCCTTCAGATTAGCTCTGTTCACATCTTGGTGGTCCATACTGAAGGAGAATTGCGACCCTAAGCGCAGCGGAAATTAAAATTTCTCCTTTAGAGATCCTTACGAATGGTCATGATCAGTGATAGAATATTTACCTCTTGTGACGATTGAAACCTTTGGTGCAGATCTCTTGTAACGATCAAAACCCTTTGATGCAGATCCACGAAACGATCACGAACGTTGAACGATGACAACGTCTCTACTCAGTCCACACGAACGGATTCCTTCAATCTCAGTGCTAGCTGGTATGAATGAAGGCTTTGAGTGAGAGAGAGAGAGAGTGAGAGAAAATGAAAATAATGCAACCGCAAATTTTTGCTTCTGCACAAGGGTTCTATTTATAGAACCACTTGTGTGGGCTTCAAGCTAAAAGCCCACTTAAGTGTATTTTGGCCCATATCTTATAATATGCCCAAAATCACTTAAGCTCATGGTACCTTACCATATTTCGTATTCTATTCAAGTACATCGTACCTTACGATGCTCTATAACTCACTTAAGGGCACCGTACCTTACGGTATTCCTTAGTTACTCTATCTCTCATCAATCCGTCCTTTGTGTGTGACCCTGTAGGTTTTCGTGACGTTGGCAATTATATTAAATCACGCATTTAACATAATAAACAGTGAGCGGTATCTAGCAACACATCACTGCTACCCAAGACACGAAAATGTCATGTGATCTGACAATTCCTTCTGTGATAATACTTATGTGTATAATTACCCTTTTGCCCTTATGTCTATATTGAACACAAGGCATAGACCGTGTCATCCTTGTCCAGTTCAATATTGGGCCCATAGACATTTATCCTGTTATGCAGGATGGGCAAATTCCATCTAGGTCACTCATGTCCCTCAGCATGCTTTGTGGAGTACCCATCAACTGTCTTTATGGTTATCCAGTTACGGACAACGTTGGATCAGCAATAAAGCACTCGACTCTACATCTAGGATCCATAGTGGTTTCAGGTCGGAGAGTGGAATACACTATTATCACCATGAGAATAACTTATGACACTTTGCATAACTTTCTATATAGTATTCTCATAGCGGGTCAATCCGGTATAAATATTACTCCTAATATTCATACCTATGTTTAAGACTTGATAACTCTTTATCCATGATCCATGAGATGTGATCATCAGTCTACAAACATAATAGTCTTAATGCTTTAATGTTATCCCACTTCACACTAAAGCTCGACTACGGATACTTTAGGAATAGTGTCCTTATGTTTAATGTGTTCTCATGATTAAGTCACACTTAATACATTAAACGGACTATCTATTCCAGGGACTTTATTAATCAACCATAATAAAGAGAATGCCTTTTATTATTCGATACAAGTACCAAAATGTATTGGCCTCTAGGGCTTACACCAACACATACACCTTCTCATCTTTCAGCACCAGTTTCCGCTTCACTGGAGGACAGTCTTCTCTTAAGGGTAGCTCGTGCCCCATGACATTGGTATTCCGCCCTGGTGTATCTAGATACAATCAGGCATACGTATCAACCTGCTCTTTTAACAGGGCTACCATTCTGTTCTCGACTTGCCTCTGAAGCGGCCTCAACTTTCCCTTCTGACCTCGGCGGTACCTGGGATGACAAACTTGACTCGCTTCTCGTGCGGTTGAATCACCTTCTCCTCTTGTTTCAACAACCTGGCTAATTCCAGCTGATCACCATCTTCTGCGCCTTCTTCTTCGGCATGATAGCTTGGATTGTCGAAGTCATATAGAGGTGTAACCAAATTGTTATCGATGAGCTCAGGAGAATCACTTTTAAGGTCGGAACCAAATGAATCAAAAGGAAAGAGAATAAAAACATTGCCATTTTTATTTTTATTTTTATTTTTAAAACTGCAAAATAAGTGAAAGACAGGGAACACTGCTTTTAATTACAAAAACATCCATTTATTAATGATGCAGAAATGTTGCAAAAGGAAACATGAGGTGGCCCTTACAATGGACCAGTACGCTTCGGGCAAAACGTATGGCTTTCATGCAAATAAGATTAAAACACAGAAATACTACACTCCTGGATGAGTGACAGTGATGCTTTTGGAGGCCTTCCAGTTGCCTGGTACGCACGACCTTATCCACGCCTCAAGCTCGCGGTTGCTGTCAACATCTTCACCCACTGAACGGGCATGACCAGGATCCAACATCCCTGCACTGACGAAGGTGTATGGTGGGCGACATCCTCTATTTGGTCTAGACGACTCTTGACCCGGCTGATAACCGACCCCAAACATGTCTGCTTTTATCACGATGTCAACGATCCTTCCCCAGCCTTGCGCCTCTTTGTTTTTCACCACTTCCAGAGCTTGTTTATAAGAAGAAATGGACAACTTCTTCTCTTTCTCAGCAACAAGGTCCTTCTCTACCTGGACGGCTTCAACTGCCAGACGGGGTGCTCCATACCTTATATCGTTCATTTCTACTTCCTTCATCTTCTGGGTCGTGTCTTTCATCAATACACTTCCCTCTATGGTGACGGTCGCACAAGAATTATCACTAACAGGGAAAACTTCATCCTGCTCCAGAGGTTTTGGGACCACAGCCATTGGAACCTTTAGCTGATCCTCCTCAGTCATCTCCAATCCATTCTTGGCCTTCTTCACCATCTTGACTTTTACAGGACCCTTTCTGGGCACAGGGTTGACATCCCCCTTCATAATCTGGGCCAAGTTAATGGTCTCGGAGTCCACCATGTCCTGGACGACATGCTTAAAAGCTCTACAGCCCTCAATGTTGTGTCCGGGTGCCCCAGAGTGAAACTCGCACTTGGCATTCTCATCATAGTTTGGTGGCCTTTTCTGCCGTTCTAGGGGAATCAATATCCTTGGCCGTACTAAAGCAAGATCCATCAACCTTTGGAACAGAAGGGCGTAAGTCACGGGTGGTTCCTCAAACTGACGATCCTCTTTCTTCTTCTTCACCTGGCTTTCAGCTCTCAGTGTCTTCTGTTGAGGTGGCAGTTGTTGCTGTTGAACAGGTGATTTGCTGACAGGAGTGGATACAGTGGTAGCATAAGGGTAATAACGATCTTTACCACGCTCTTTTCGGACAGGCATACCACCTGATTCGACCTTCTTAAGCTGACTACCGCCAGAGGATTTCTGTACCACAGATGACGGAACATCCCCCTGAACTTTCTCCTTTGTCATCCAGCTTTCAATCCTATCCAACCTCTCAGCAATCGCCTTCTGCCCCCAGGCGAGCCCCTGCACGGCTTTGAACAACTCCCCTATCATCTCTTTCAACTCGAAGATATCGGCGTTGGGAGGATCCATTAGTCTGAGCTACTTGAACGGAAGAGCTATGCGCACCAATTAGTCACTGACACCTACAAAACAGCAAAAATGTTAGTATGACTCACGCATGCAATGTCTATCCATACCAGGAAAATTCTGTCCTTTGATTCCGGTTTCATCGAGACAAATAAAATTTTATCAACAACATTCTGACATTTGGATGTCTCTCAACCTGAGTCTCAATAAAAAAAAATGGACCCTGAGTATGGACAGGCATGATTTGAATGCAGATGAATGCAAAATGACATGATGCAAATGCATGAATGCAGGTTACTGTGCCACCAAGTCATCTGAAGACCCAATCTCTGAACCAGTCACAGTCAACTGAGTCACCATAAATCCGACTTGGGAAGTTCCGAAATAAACGGAACTGGAGATTACATCATTATCATCACAGGAACATCACTGAACGGATGACAGCCAGCTCCTCTGAACCGGTACTCTCAATTCAACCCGGGGATCCGAAATAAACGGAACCCGCTGATAAACCACGGACAGAACTCCGGCGTCCCAGAAATAAATGTCCACAATTCAAAGTCACTGTCAGTACCGAGAGTCACCAACTGTACCTGTAATAATGATCAACCCTTCCCCACTCACAGGTGTAGTCTAGGCCAGGGTAAGGTCGAGAGAAACGCAGCATAAATAACCTTTCGCAGAATATCATCCTGTGCACACCCGATGTATGCACCGATAATATCCCACCAGGGTCTGAACTGCTCGTGATATCAATGTTCCGCTAAGTGGCGCAATACCACCCGCTTCCCATGAATCACTCTATTCCTAAGCATCCTAGATTTCACTCATGGTCTGGGTATTGGACCTTTTACCTCAAGTTACTCCCACCTCCAAACAGAGAAACACAGACAGCACAGCAGATGATAATGAATGAATGCAAACATTGATGCAAACAATAAATGCAAATAATAAATGCACATATATACAATGAATGCAATAAATAACAGCAAAAAAGCAACCAAAGCCCTAACCTAGAGAGCGCTAGGAGAGACTCGCTTAGGGAAGATGGACCAGCATAGGTCAACTTCTCTACTGTCCCCAGCAGAGTCGCCAGCTGTCGCATTACGCGAAAAACCAGCGGGAAAAGAAGAACAACAGAGCCGCCACCGTGCGTTATTTATCCCAAAAGAAGGAAAGGAAACGCTCAGAGTAAACCTAGGAAAAGACATGGTCTCGCGACCAAAGAGAATGGGTTCGGGAGTCGGTTATGCGAAGGGAAGGTATTAGCACCCCTATGCATCCGTCGTACTCGACGGGATCCACGCACAAAAGGAAGGAAAAATGGTTGCTAAGAATACTGCTCACACACACACACTGGCTGAAAGAGACACAAGAAAACAGACAAGACTGACTCGGCAGGATATCGTATCCTGGGCCTACTTAGTCTACCAAGCATAGACATCAGAGTCGAAGTAGTTCGGACTGGGAAACGACACATGCTCGCTAGGATATCGCATCCTATGCATACGTATCTCCTTTGGACGAAGGAGAATCAGAGCATTCGTAGCTCGGCTGACACGCACACAAACAAACAGACAAAGGCAAACGTGGAGCCTGAATGCCAATCACTGGACTTACATCAGCATCCGAACCAGAAAAACCACACTGGAACCCGAATGCCACTCGATGGACTTACATCAGCTTCCAAGCACACAACAACACAACAAGTTAATAGGGAGTCGGGGACTCGAGCCTATAACTGTCAAGCACACACTCAAACAAATAGACAACAAATTGCTAAGGAGTCAAGCACTCGAGCCTAGCAACTGTCAAACGACACACACAAGAAAAAAGGCGCCCGGAGAGATCAGCTCAATCTCCTGCCTACATACTTCATCTGGTGTGAAGATCAGGGCGATGTAGTTCCCCTACGCAGGGAAAAAGGACTAGCCTAACCAGATAACAGAGGGAGACACAACACTAGGGAGACTACGACTCGAGCCTAGATGTTGTCATGCAAAATCGTCCCTAAGTTAAGGTTTCTAGCTAACTTGCACAGGAAGCAAGCCTATCCTAAACGTGACTTGCACAGGAAGCAAGCCACACCAAACCTAACTTGCACAGGAAGCAAGGGTCTCGATTGCAACTAGGGCAAGAGAAAAGGGAGGTCTCAATCGCAACGAGGGCGAGAGAAGAGAATTAGTGTTAGGGGTTAGTCAAACTCGACAAGACATCGCATCTCGTGCCTACGTATCTCATCTGAACATGAGAATCAGAGTTGCCGTAGTTCGGCTACGGAGGGACAAAGGTCTCGATTGCAACTAGGGCAAGAGAAAGGGAAAGTCTCGATCGCAACGAGGGCGAGAGAAAGGAAAAGGCTCGATCGCAACGAGGGCGAGAGAAAGGAAAAGGCTCGATCGCAACGAGGGCGAGAGAAAGGAAAAGGCTCGATCGCAACGAGGGCGAGAGAAAGGATCGCAACGAGGGCGAGAGAAAGGATCGCAACGAGGGCAAAAGCAAACAAGGATTAGTCTAAACTAAACCTAACTTGCACAGGAAGCAAGTCAAACAAACATACAAGCACAGGTAGCACACACTATATACACACAAGGGGCTCACACAAGGGTTAGGTTTTAGTCGAGGGGTCATATCAACCTCAACAAACAAACCTCTGGAAATGGGTGATGGTGCTCTTAACCTTGACATTGAGAGCCAAGGTGAAGCAGATGAAAGGAGATGAGGGGTGTACCTCATTGCTCTTATCCCTGGCCAGGGAGAGCATTTGAATATCAGAAGGTGTGGGAGTTCAGAATGGGGGAACTCTATCCACAAGTGACTCTATGGATCTTGGGCTTTTACCCACTATGCATCAACACAGGTAGTGTGAGCAATGTGAGTGACACACAGACTAGCAGGGGATAGGTTGCTTATCCCTTGGGTTCTGCCAATTGCCTCTTCACTTAGGAGGTCTTTGACTATGTACAAGGACAAGATTTAAACATACACAAACATTGCCTCTTAAGGAGGACTTCAGACAGTTGCCTGGCCAAGTAACAGGCCAGGTCTTCCAGACTACATGAAGAAAAAGGGATTACCTCAAAGCAAATTGCTAAATAGCAAAGCAAAGCAAGTTCTAAGCAACTAATGGTACCTGAAATAGTCAAACAGATCAGTACACAGTTCAAAAGTTTAAGCAAAAGGAAGTAGGAATGAACAGTTAAATCAACAGACAAATGTGCAAAAGCACAAGACCCAAATCATATGAGTCAAGCCACCTACAAAACAAGGGTTAGCTCATGATAAACAGATAAACCCAATCAACTTGCAAAAGTTTCTTTGAAGCACTTGTAGCTTAACCTGAAACATGAACTCAATTATAAGCCACGGGACCACTAGGACAAGCCTAGGGTCAAAAATAAATGAGAAAGTCAAAACAGCAAGCCATATCCAATCAAAATCAAATTCAATCATTTAAGAAGCAAACCCAATTGGTTTCAAGTTCATATCATGCATCATCATCAATTCCTAAGCAAAAGAAGTCAAAACATGGCAAATGAAAGCTCATAGAAGTCAACAGAATGACTTGCATCAAAAGTCAACTCAAACATTTCCAAAAATTACCAAATAAATCATGATCACTCCTAACACATAGCATGGCATGCATATAAAATTTCAGCTCAATTGGATCATGGGAAGATGGTCAATTAAAATCAGGCAGTCAAAATAATTTCAAGCATGCACAAAGAAGTCAAACAAACATGTATCAACTTCAAAAAATCATAACTCAATGACAACAGATGAGAAATGAATGGGATCAACACCATGGCAAAGCTTAAGGTGTCTAGTATGCACATGTAAAATTTCATGATCATCCAATAAAGTATGAGAATTTCCTAAATGGATTGGCAAGATGTATCACACAAAGTCATCATTTGACTAGACAGGGGAGAAAAATCTCAAACAATAAGGAAATGGCACAATTAATTCCAATAAAAATCATACATAAACTAGACATACACAAGTTGGTTCATGCAAAATTTCACATCAAATGGAGGTCAGGAAGCATGTCATCAAAAATCATGAAATTGCACATCCATGGTGTGACACAAGTTGTCACACCCTACTTCAAAAATTCACAACTCTCAAACCACATAAGATAAAATCATTATCTTTACATCAAAATAAACATGAATGAGTGTAGATTAAGCATAAAAAATTTCAGATCAAATGGATAGGGCATCACAATTTCACAAAAGATTTGGCAAGATGTATAATATTTGGTCACATTCTACAAACCCTAATGCCATTTAAAATTCACTGATCAAAAAAATCTGGAAAAATAATGATAAAAAACTAGGGATCATGATGAAGATGATGCAAAAATTCCCATGAAATTTGGAATTGAAATGAATGATTTATGAATTTTGCAAGATTGATGATCAAATGAAATGAAAATAAGAAAAATAAATGAATTAATTTGAATTATTAATGAACCGGATGGCATTTCACTAATATTGGAACTCACTTATCAAAACGGCGCCGTTTAGGCGCGGCCAGGGAAATGTTTTGATTGGCTCATGGGCCAACAGTAACCATACAACGTGAAACAAACAAGAATCTGGGCAAGGCTTATGCAATTAGGGTTTTTCTGGGTAAACAGCAAGAACATCATCACCTTCAAATCGAGCTTGGTTCGAAATTTTCCAGAAACTAAAATTGAATACACACAAATGTTCATCTAAGCATGGCAAGCACGAATCCAGCAATGATTTCCATTAAAACACAACAATAAACATGAATCGAGCAAGAATCACAAACAACATCAAACTACATTTCAGCATAACTCGAGCAATAGTCAATCATTTTCAAAAACAAACACATCATGAAGCTCAGCATGAAGAGATCTTTCTAAAACATATCTCTATTTGATGAAATAGTGAGATCGAAAACTAACCAATTCTGAAGAGCAGATGAGATTCGATGGTTGTTTGGATGTTATGAGCTCAAACAGATGCAGCCTTGTACTCCCAATGATGAATAGTGAAGATGCCTTGGCTCAATGAAGCTTGTTTTCGCTTGAAACCAAATCTGCCATGGATGGTATGTTGGAGCACAGTCCAGCAAAAGCTCCTTCCAGTTGTGAAATGGCAGTTGAAATGTGTCCACAATGATGCTTGGATGGTGAATCGAGCAAGGCAAGGCTCAGTACTTTGAGAGCTTTTGACAGATTTTTGAAAATGCAAGAAAATGAAATTTGAGAGAATGACAATGAATTCTGTGTTTGGAGGCAGCTAGGGTTCACAATGACAGAAAATATCTTCTTATACTTCTGTTTAATGTTCTCTAATCATGTGCTAATCAAGTTTTTGTTTAATGAAGCCAATTGCTAAGTTGCCAATTTGGTGCATATGGGAGGTATGTGGTAGAATGCTGCTCGATTTGGGCCTTTGGCAAGTCAGAAATGATGTTCTGAACTAATTCCAATTGGTCACTTGAATGGAAAATGAATAATTCAAAAAGTCAAAATTGCACCTCACTTGAAATTAAACATGCTAGGTCCAAAAATGCCATTTTGATTGGCAATGTTTTAGCAC
Source organism: Lathyrus oleraceus (assembly GCF_024323335.1). Lineage (NCBI taxonomy): Eukaryota > Viridiplantae > Streptophyta > Magnoliopsida > Fabales > Fabaceae > Lathyrus > Lathyrus oleraceus. The sequence continues at coordinate 171,528,764 of NC_066585.1, read as the reverse complement.
ATGAAATTTACATTTTTGGAAAGAGGAGGTAAAATGTGGTTTGTAGGAAAAAAAACCCCACCAAAATTGGCCAAATGGTTTGAGAGATATGGCCTTTTGAAGTTCAAGATTTTGTGAAAATGAATTGATCATATCTTGACAACCATACATGGGAATTGAGAGTTCTTGGACTTTTTGGAAATGGGAGAACAAGATATTCAACTTTCATGTTGGGCAAAAATTCATTTGAAGCTTGTATCATGATGTAAGTTTGGGATCAAGAAGTTTCCATTTTTGGCAGTTGAAATTACAGGTCCAGTTTCTATTTTTGGAAATTTTCTGTTTGGCTTCAAATTCTTCAATGATGTTGTTTGCCATGATACATGAGGCCTATTGGGACATGAATAAGCTCTCTCAAACCAAATCCATCCATCAAAACCACAAAATCAACCACAGTTGACCGAGTTTGACTTTCTAGGGTTTCTGACTGATTGTGCACTGACTGGTGACTTCTGAACATCCAATCTTTGACTTAAACACTTCAAAGGGATCCCCAAGTCATGTGAACATGTTGGACCAACCCTAGGGCCTTGGCTCCTTGAGAAACACACTTGCTTGCTTGGTTGACTGATCTCCTGATCAGTTTGACCTAATTTCTTGACTTGCTTGCACTTGAGGCAAATGGGACAATGCAATGCTATGCAGTGGACCATGATATGCTATGACCTAATATGAGAATGTATGTACAATGATAGGTGCAAATTTGAGGTGCTACAATGAGAATGGTATCATGAGGTGTCGTGATCGAGTTTGTGTTCCGGATGTTGTGGATTTGAGAAAGAGGATTCTTGAGGAAGGGCATAGAAGTGGTCTGAGTATTCATCCCGGTGCTACTAAAATGTATCAAGACTTAAGGAAGATGTTTTGGTGGCAAGGTATGAAGAAGGATGTAGCGGAATTTGTGTATTCATGTTTGACTTGTCAAAAGTCAAAGATTGAACATCAAAAGTCGTCTGGTTTGATGCAACCGTTATCTATTCCCGAATGGAAGTGGGATAGTATCTCTATGGATTTTGTTTCGGGCTTGCCGAGAACATCGAGTAATTTTGAGGCGATTTGGGTCGTTGTGGACAAGTTGACGAAATGTGCTCATTTTATTTCGATAAGGATGGATTATTCGATGGAGAGCCATGCTAAGTTGTACATCAAGAGGATAGTGTGTTTGCATGGTATTCCGTCGAGCATTGTTTCGGATAGAGATCCGAGGTTCACTTCGAGATTTTGGGAAGGTTTGCAAAGTGCTTTGGGTACGAAGTTGTGTTTGAGTTCGACATATCATCCGCAAACTGATGGTCAAACGGAGAGGACTATTCAGTCACTTAAAGATCTTTTGAGGTCTTGTGTTTTGGAACAAGGAGGAAATTGGGATAGTTTCTTGCCTTTGATCAAGTTTACGTATAACAACAGTTTCCATTCGAGTATTGGAATGGCACCTTTTGAGGCTCTTTATGGTAGAAGGTGTAGAACTCCTTTGTGTTGGTACGAATCGGGAGAGAGTGTTGTGGTTGGACCCGAGTTGATTCAAGAGACTACAGATAAGATTAAGATGATTCAAGAGAAGATGAAGGCTTCTCAGAGTCGTCAAAAGAGTTGTCATGATAAGAGGAGGAAAGCTCTTGAGTTCGAGAAAGATGAGCATGTGTTTCTTCGAGTTACGCCAATAACGGGTATTGGTAGAGCTTTGAAGTCGCGTAAGTTAACGCCGCGTTTCATTGGTCCTTATCAGATTTTCGAGAGGGTAGGTGAAGTGGCATATCGGATTGCATCACCACCGTCACTTTCTAATCTTCATGATGTGTTCCATGTGTCTCAATTGAGGAAGTACATTGCGGATCCATCGCATGTTGTTCCATTAGATGATGTTCAAGTGAGGGATAATTTGACGGTTGATACATCACCTATGCAAATTGAAGATCGAGAAGTGAAGAAGCTTTGTGGTAAGGAGATTGCTTTGGTGAAAGTGATATGGGGAGGAGCCGCCAATGGAAATATCACTTAGGAACTCGAGGATAAGATGAAGGAATCGTATCCGAAGTTGTTCATTTGAGGTAAATTTTCGAGGCCGAAAATCTTTTTAAGTGGGAGAGAGTTGTAACAATCCAATTTTTAGTATTTATTTCTTATATTATTATTATATTTTATTTTATTTATTTGGAGTGTTAATTAATTAATTGGTTGTTAGGTAGTATAATAATTGATTATATTAATTAACTTAGTGTGTATATTGTGTTGGTTTAATTTATTTGAACTAAATAGAGATATTATAATACTATGTCTTATTGGGCCTAATAATTAAATTAGATGTATCATTCCTTAAGCCCAAATATAATACTAGAATAGTAAGAGGTGAGGAGAGTGAGAAGTAGCACTCATTTGGTCATTTTCAAGGCAACAGAGAAAGAAAGAGGAAAAAGTGAGGAGAAGAGGGGAAGAACAAGGGAGAATAGTGGTTGAATACCAAAGACAGACGAACAATTTGCGCTCCGCTGGGGATTATTATATTATTTTTTTTTGCTTTTCTTGAACCCCAAAACTTTCTGATTTTCATTCTTTTTTGTTTTTTTTTTGTTTTTTTTGGACTCCAAAACTTCTCTTGATTTTTATTTCCATCTCCGCCCGACGAAAATTCTTCCTCCAATATCGCACTACTGGGGAATACCGTTAATTCAACGTCACGATGCTAAGCTCCTCAGAGTAACATCTTCCAACTTCCATCTCGCACGATAGAAATTCTTCCTCCAATATCGCACTACTGGGGAATACCGTTGATCCAACGTCACAATGCTAAACTCCTCAGAGTAACATCTTCCAACTTCCATCTCGCACGACAGAAATTCTTCCTCCAATATCGCACTACTGGGGAATACCGTTGATCTAACGTCACGATGCTAAGCTCCTCAGAGTAACATCTTCCAACTTCCATCTCGCACGACAGAAATTCTTCCTCCAATATCGCACTACTGGGGAATACCATTGATTCAACGTCACGATGCTAAGCTCTTCAGAGTAACATCTTCCAACTTCCATCTCGCACGACATAAATTCTTCCTCCAATATCGCACTACTGGGGAATACCGTTGATCCAACGTCACGATGTTAAGCTCCTCAGAGTAACATCTTCCAACTTCTATCTCGCACGATATAAATTCTTCCTCCAATATCGCACTACTAGGGAATACCGTTGATTCAACGTCACGATGCCGAACTCCTCAGAGTAACATCTTCCAACTTCCATCTCGCACGACAGAAATTCTTCCTCCAATATCGCACTACTGGGGAATACCGTTGATTCAACGTCACGATGCTAAGCTCCTCAGAGTAACATCTTCCAACTAGCTAAACCAATTCTCAAACGGTAACCACGGCTTGAGACTAGCTTTATGCTTGCAATGCTGATGCATGAGTTTTTACAGCGTAATGCTCCATAACCATGGAAATGCTACGCAATGAGTTATGCAATATGTTATGCTCTTCTAAATGATGAATACATAAAAAGCATCCCCCTCAAGGGACGACACAAGCAACTCTGCTGAGGAACCCAATATCTCTTCAATATCCAACTCTGCTTGGGATAACACCGTTGCTGGGGAAAGGACAACCCTTACTAAGGATGACCTCCACTGAACCCGATCCGCTTGGGGACTTCGCTGGGGAAACAACTACCAACGCAACCTCCGCTGGGGAAATAGCAACCTTCAGACCTGCTGGGGAAATAACAATCTCACCCTGCTAGGGGAAACAACAACCTTTAGACCTGGTTGTCGAAGAAACACCGACCTCAAACCTGCTGGGGAGATAACAATCTCAAACCTGCTAGGGGAGATAACCATCTCAGGCCTGGCTACCGAGGAAACACCGATCTCGCATCCGCTGGGGAGGTACGGAATTTTTGACATGGAACACCTGTCGACTCGTCGAACACTGGAATTCACCATCCAACCACAGTGTCAACTTTCCACTTTTGAGAGCTCCCAGACTCATCTGGTCTCTTCTGATTCATCACCTTGTATTCTTGACTTCTCTCTACTTCGAGACAATCGATCTCCTCAGATCCGGGCCAACTCTCTAATCCTCAGACTTTGAAGAGTCTTCTTGATTAACCCTCTAGGATCGTCGCAATTCTCTCGCCGTCCTTTACCATTCCTCAACTTCTCGTCCCTGATTGGACTCGAAGGAATCTTTCGTCAAAAAGCTTCACATCACAACCTGCAAGTGAGTGAAAATATCTAACAGCACCTGTAAAAGAGATCGTTAGATAAAAACGTGCCCCAGGTGTGCCAAAATTTCAACACCCAGGTCACTCTACCTTCCAAATAAGATTTCAGGCTTTCAATCCTATAAACATGCATCGGAAGGGACCCCTACGTCTCAAAATGCAAAGATTCCTTATCAAAATAAATGGATGTTTTTGCAATCAAAGCGGTAATGAAAACAAAAACAAAATTATTTGACTGAATATGCATTTTATTAATTGAAAAAGGTGGCTCGTAACTGAGCAATACACAGGAAGCAATCCCTGAAAAGAGATAATTGCGCACAAAAGGAAAATCTATCCTAATGGCAATGTGAAACCGTGATCTCATCGAGTTTCAACCCGGTTACATCCCATATGTCCTCAAGACTCTCAGTGCTTTCTGCCTTCTGAACAAGACGCTTCCGACCGATCTCTGTCGGGGATTATCCAGGAGTCATATCCACAGTGTAAACGATCATGCTAGACGCAGTTGTTCGTTTCATTCCCTCTTTTGCCTGGACCGCCCTTTCGGGTTTTCAGTCCACCGGGATACCCTTTTTTGCCCAAGCCGCCCTTGTGGGGTTTTCGACTTGCCGGGTGTACAGTTTTTCCTTTTTATCCCTAATTTTTGCCCGAACCTTTTTCATTTTTTCTAGTTCGCCGGGATGCCCATTTTTGCCTGGACTATTTTATTCTTTTCGTTCAGCGGGTCTTTTATACGAAGTATTTTTTAACTGCGTTCGCATTCACATGGGATGGAAAATCCTCGCCATTCATGATCGTCAACAACAAGGCTCTGCTAGAGAAAACCTTCTTAACCACGAATGGACCTTCATAATTGGGTGTCCACTTGCCCCGACGATCGTTCTGAGGAGGAAGGATCCTTTTCAACACCATATCTCCCATATGGTACACACAAGGTCGCACCTTTCGGTCAAAAGCGCGCTTCATCCGCTGTTGGTATAGCTGCCCATGACAAATGGCCACCAGCCTCTTTTCTTCAATCAGGCTCAACTCTTCATACCGAGTCCTTACCCATTCCGCCTCTTCCAATTTCACATCCATCAGGACTCTCAATGACGGAATCTGGACCTCGACTGGTAATACCGCCTCCATCCCATACACAAGCGAGAAAGGCGTTGCCCCAGTAAACGTACGCACCGATGTTCGATACCCGTGCAATGCAAACGGCAACATCTCGTGCCAATCCTTATAAGTCACGACCATCTTCTGCACAATCTTCTTAATATTCTTATTAGCCGCCTCGACCGCCCCATTCATCTTTGGACGATAAGGAGAAGAATTGTGATGTTCGATCTTGAACTCTCGACACAGTTCTGCCATCATCTTGTTATTGAGGTTAGAACCATTATCAGTAATGATTCTTTCGGGAACCCCATATCTGCAAATGATGTCTCTCTTCAAGAACCTGGCAACAACCTGTTTCATCACATTTGCATAAGACGCTGCTTCCACCCACTTGGTGAAGTAATCAATGGCCACTAATATGAACCGGTGCCCATTCGAAGTCGTAGGCTCGATCTTTCCGATCATATCAATGCCCCACATAGCAAACGGCCATGGAGACGACATCAAACTCAACGGATTTGGGGGCACGTGCACCTTGTTAGCATAAATCTGGCATTTATGACACTTCCGCACGAAGTTGAAACACTGGGCCTCCATTGTCATCCAGTAATAACCAGCCCTTAACAACTTTTTCACCATTGCATTCCCACTGGCGTGGGTACCAAAGGACCCCTCGTGCACCTCTTTCATTAATTGGCTTGCTTCTCTGTCATCGACACATCTGAGCAAAACCCAATCGAAATTCCGCTTGTACAAAACCCCATCTTTGTTCAGATAGAACACCATGGCCAACCTCCTCAGAGTCTTTCGGTCTTTCTTAGACGCTCCCTCGAGATACCCTTGGGTTTCCAGATAGCGCTTGATATCATAATACCACGGCTTTTCATCATCAGGCGTGTGTCGACAACAAATACATAAGCCGGTCTATCCAACCTTCCTACCTCAACACTAGGGAACTGATTCCACCATTGCACTTTAATCAAAGCGGCCAATGTAGCCAAAGCATCTGCCAAAGGATTTTCTTCTCTCGGCACATGGCGTAATTCCACCTTGGTGAAGAACGCCAACAACCTCCTTGTATAATCCCGGTATAGAATTAAGTGAGATTGATGCGTATACCATTTCCTGTTAACCTGGTTCACAACCAAAGCTGAATCTCCATAGATAACAAGGTTCTTGATCCGCAAATCAATCGCCTCTTCGACACCCAAGATACAAGCTTCGTATTCAGCCACATTGTTGGTGCACTCAAATGTTAGTCGGGCAGCAAAAGGAATGTGGGATCCCTTCTGCGTAACCAAAACAGCACCAACTCCACTACCATTCACGTTAACGACCCCATCAAACATCAGAATCCATTCGGATTCAGGGTCAGGCCCCTCCTCCGGGATAGGTTCCTCACAATCTTTCGATTTGAGAAACATGATGTCCTCATCAGGGAATTCAAACTTCATCGGTTGATAATCCTCAATGGGTTGTTGGGCGAGGTAATTAGACAATACACTCCCTTTTATTGCCTTCTGAGAAGTGTACTGGATATCGTACTCAGTCAAAATCATTTGCCATCTCACAACCCGTCCGATCAATGCTGGCTTCTCAAATATATACTTGATCGGATCCATCTTGGAAATCAATAAAGTGGTATGAACCAGCATATACTGTCTCAGTCGGCGAGCAACCCATACCAAAGCACAGCAAGTTTTCTCGAGCAGTGAATATCTTGTTTCACAGTCGGTAAACTTTTTGCTAAGGTAGTAAATTGCATGCTCTTTTCGACCAGACTCGTCATGCTGCCCCAGTACACACCCCATAGACCCCTCGAGGACTGTCAAGTACAGAATTAACGGTCGTCCCTCCACAGGAGGCATCAGAATCAGAGGCTCCTGCAAATATTCTTTTATCTTTTCAAATGCCGCTCGGCAATCATTATTCCACCTGACCGTTTGATCTTTTCTTAATAACTTGAATATAGGTTCATACGTGGCTGTTAGATGAGATATGAACCGTGAAATGTAGTTCAATCTACCTAAGAAACCACGAACCTCCTTCTCTGTTCTCGGTTCAGGCATTTCTTGTATTGCTTTTACTTTAGCAGGATCAACCTTGATTCCTCTTTCGCTCACAATAAACCCCAGCAACTTACCGGACCGCACTCCGAAAGTGCACTTATTCAGATTCAACCCCAATCTGAATTGTCTCAACCGGTCAAACAACTTGGCCAAGTCTACCAAATGCCCTCTTCTGTTTGGGACTTTTCTATCATGTCATCAACATAGCATTCGATTTCATGATGAATCATATCATGAAACAAAGTCACCATAGCTCTTTGATACGTGGCACCGGCGTTCTTGAGACCGAATGGCATCACCTTATAACAAAAAGTGCCCCATGGTGTGATGAACGTTGTTTTCTCCATATCATCTGGCGACATTTTAATTTGATTATAGCCAGAAAAGCCATCCATGAAGGAAAACACCGAGAATTGAGTTGTATTATCTACCAACACATCGATGTGAGGTAATGGGAAATCATCCTTCGGGCTAGCTCTGTTCAAATCCCGGTAGTCCACACACGTCCTCACCTTTCCATCCTTCTTTGGGACTGGCACAATATTCGCGACCCAAGGTGGATAATTAGTGACAGCTAGGAAACCAGCATCCAACTGCTTTTGTACCTCTTCTTTAATTTTCATGGCCATCTCGGGTCGAGTTCTGCGCAACTTCTGCTTCACTGGAGGACAATCTGCTCTCAAAGGCAACTTGTGTACAACGATATCGGTATCCAACCCTGGCATATCCTGATAGGACCAGGCGAAGATATCAACATACTCTTTCAACAAGGCTACCATTCTGCTCTTGACATTCACCTCCAAAGCGGCCCTAACCTTTACTTCTTTTCTGACCTCCTCGTTACCCAAATTAACAAGCTCAACTTGCTCCTCGTGCGGTTGAATCACCTTCTCCTCTTGTCTCAACAACCTGGCTAATTCTTCCGGCAGTTCACAATATTCTTCGCCTTCTTCTTCGGCATGATAGATCGGATTGTCGAAGTCATATGAGGGTGTAACAGGATTGTTATCAATGAGATCCGGAGAACGATCGCATCTGCATGAATGTTGATTCATGCATTGCTTTTAGAACCGGAACGAAGCAAATTAAAAGGAAGAAAAAAAAATGAAAATAAACATTGCCATTTTTATTGTTTTGTTTTTAAACTGCAAAAATAAATGAAAAACAGGGAACACCGCTTTTAATGAAAAAACATCCTTTTATTGATGATGCAAATATTGCAAAATGAAACACATGAGGTGGCCCTTACAATGAACCATTACGTTTCGGGCAAAACGCATGGTTTTCATGCAGACAGAATTGAAAAACAGAAATATTACTCTTCATGTAGAGTGACAATGATGATCTTTTCGGCCTTCCAGTTCTTGATCTCCATCCCTGGTACGCACGATTTTATCCACGAGTCGAGCTCGCAGTCACTGTCGATCTCTTCACCCACCGCACAGACGTGATCTGGATCTAGCATTCCAGCACTGGTGAATGTGAATGGCTGACGACGGCCTCTATTCTGTCCAGACGAGCCTCGGCCCGACTGATAGCCAACCCCAAACCTGTCCTCCTTTGCCGCGATGTCTATCATTCTTCCCCACCCTGGGGCTTCTCCACTCTTCACCACTTCCGCGGCCTGCTTGTAAGAAGAAATGGACGGCTTCTTCTCATCCTTAGCAAAAATAGCATTCTCCACCTTGACGGTTTCGAACGCCTGACTTGGTGTTTCAAATATTTCACCGTCCATTTCTACGTACTTGAACGATGACAAGTGGCTGACGAAAATATCTTCCTCCCCACAAACTGTCACGACTTGCCCGTCCCAGATATACTTTAACTTCTGGTGCAAAGTCGAAGTTACTGCCCCAGCAGCGTGTATCCATGGTCGACCCAACAAGCAACTGTATGTCGGCTGAATATCCATGACATAAAACACAGACTTGAACACCTCGGGCCCGATCTTCACAGGGAGCTCCACTTCCCCAAACATAGCCCTCTTAGAGCCATCAAATGCTCTAACAACCAGATCAGTAGGCCTCAACACTACTCCTTCACAATCCAACTTTGCCAGGGCCTTCTTTGGCAACACATTGAGTGACGAGCCGGTATCCACCAAAACGTGCGAGAGCACTGCTCCTTTACACTCCATTGAGATGTGTAATGCCTTATTGTGATTACGCCCGTCCACCGTAAGATCCAAATCAGTGAAACCCAACCCATGGCTGACATTGACATTAGACACCACTGTCTCTAGCTGATTGATCGTTATCTCCTGCGGGACATAAGCTCTCTTCAATATTTTCAACAAAGCCTCTCTATGCCCTTCAGAGCTTAAAAGCAAAGATAAGATTGAAATCTTAGACGGAGTCTGCTGCAGATGGTCAACAAGCTTATACTCAGACTTCTTGATGATCCTCAAAAACTCCTCGGCTTCATCATCAAGTTCTTTTTCCGACCCAACAGGCGCCGGTGCCGCTATAGGAGTACCCTCACTCACCACATGCTTCCCTCTTGCCATGGCTAAAGCCTCGACCTTATCTTTCTTTTCTTTTTCTGCCTCCCCACTCCTTAATGTGTCAGGTGCAAATAACCTCCCGCTGCGAGTGAAACCACTAGGTCCAGCATTATCCACCTTAGAAACGGTGGTTTCACCTGCAGCCTGATCCTCTTGCTTCTCTCCATTTCAATATACCTCCCCACCATAATCCCACGGCACAACATCATCATTTTCATAAGGAATAGGCCCCGGTACCGTGATGGTAACGGGAGCCGCATCTGCTGGCGCTGACAAGTTGATAGGATCAAAATAAATGGTTATGGTGGAAACATCCTCCCTCTCCAAATCAACCTTCTCAAACCTAAGACTTCCGTCATTCATCATTCTCTGGACAGCCTCCCTCAACATTACACACCCATTCGTAGTGACAGTGCAAGCAGCACAACAATTATCACAACCAGGGAAAACTCCACTCTTCAACAACTGTCTCTTGACCTCAGCCAATGGAGTCCTTAACCGGTCCACGTCCATCACCCCAATTGTCTTCTCATCCTCCGAAATGGCATTCACCCCCATCTGACCATGCGTCGACATGGGATTAGCATTAACATTCGGTGATGGTGCAAAATTAATGGCCTTGGAGTCTACCAGATCCTGAACCACATGCTTGAAGGCTTTACAATTCTCGACATTGTGTCCAGGGGCACCAGAATGGAATTCGCACTTGGCGTTCTCATCATAATTTGCAGGCCTCTGATCCGGTCTCAACGGAGCCAATGTTCTCAACTGAACCAACCCCAGATCTTTCAACTTCTTTAACAGAAATGAATACATCACGGGCGGCCTATCAAACTGACGATCACTCATCGTCCCTCTCACTTGATACCCGGCCCGCTGTGTTCTCTGTTGAAACGGATGTCGTTGTTGTGGTTGTTGCTGTTGTTGTTGCTGTTGTGCAGGTTGAATATCAGCAGGAATTGTTACTGCAGCGGTGTGCTAGTAGTAACGATCCCTACCATGTCCCCTCTGGACATACACAGCGCTCAGTGCTCGTGTCACCCTCTGGACATACACAGCGCTCGTGTCACCCTCCTTCTTACGCTGACCGTTTCCGAATGGCTTCTTCGACCCAGGCGATGAAGCATTACCCTGTATCTTCCCCATTTTCAGCCAGCTTTCAATTCTTTCTCCAGCCACTACGATATCTGCAAAACCAGTGTCGGGACAACCCACCATTCTCTCAGCAAAAGTCCCCTGCAGGGTACCCATGAACAGATCAGACATTTCCCTATCCACCAACGGAGGTTGAACTTTAGAAGCCAACTCCCTCCACCTTTGCACATATTCTTTAAACCCTTCATTTGGCTTCTGAGACATACCCTGCAGCTGGGTACGGCTAGGTGCCATGTCAGCATTAAATTGGTACTGTTTAAAGAAAGCATCTCCCAAATCCTGCCAGCTTTTGATATCCGATGATCTCAACTTGGTATACCACTCCAAAGACCCACCAGACAAGCTGTCCTGGAAAAAGTACATCCAGAGCTTCTGATCCATAGTATAGGCAGATATTTTTCGGACAAAGGCCTGGAGATGAGTTTTCGGGCAAGAACTCCCATTGTACTTGTCAAACATGGGCACTTTAAACTTCTGTGGGATTACAATCCCCTCAACTAGCCCCATGTTCGTCATATTAATAGCCCCAGGAGAGGTATGGCTTTCCAGAGCCCTGATCTTCTCTGCCAGTACCTGAATTTCTTTATTCGGTGGTTGAACACCCCACTGACCAAACTGTTCGTTCAACACAGAGAACTGAACTTCCTCTTTATCCTCCATGGCCCCAAAGAAAGGAGGAAATTGATTATCCTTCACAGGACCTGGCCCACCGCCCGCAGCGAAACCAAAACCTTCACCATTGTTGATCACTACACCAGCAGTAGTCGCCTTCCTTTTGGGATCACCACCATCCCTAGAACCACCAAGACCATCGTTGGAAACACCCTCTTGATTATTGCCACTATTGGCAGCCGAAGCCCGCTCAAGCTTTTCCACCTTCTCAACAAGTGCCTTCTGCCCCAAGGCGAACCCTTGCATGACGTTGATCAACTCTCCCATCTTCTCTTTCAGCTCGAGAATATCAGCGTTGCGTAGATCCATCAGTTTGGATTTGTTGTGCCTGGTAGGGTATCTGTGCGGACGAGCTATGTGCAAAGGAATGATTCTACGTGCGCGAGCAATGATTCCTGTAACAATCAAACACGTTAGAAACCGACACCTGCAAAATAGAAGACAAGTTATTATGATTCATGCATGAATGCAATGTCTATCCATATGAGGAACACTCTGTCTTTCGATTCTGGTTTCATCGAGACAAATAATAATCTGACAACAACATTCTGATATCAATCATCTGGTTTTGCCATACAGAGTAGAGAATCATGATTTAGCAAAGACATCACCCGACCATGTGTGTGCTATATGAGTGTATACAGAAAAGCAAATAAAGCTTGAAGATCAATCACTGAATGATAATCAACCACTATATACCAAAAGTGCGCAATACGTGCGAGAGTCATACATCATGTTTGATACAAATCAAATTTACAAACCTCCAGAATCGGAAAGAAATACAAACAAGTGAATTCCGTCAACATGCCTGACGGTAATCCAATACATGATAACAACTGCAATAAAAGTCTAATTTGAAGAAGGTCCCACAGAAGGCTCTGCATTGTCAACCATCCTGGTAAACTTCATAGTGAACCTGAGCTCAGTATTCTCCTGCTGAAGTCTTCCCACCTCCTTCTGGTGAATCTTCATCTGTCGGAAATAATGGTCTCTCTCGGCAAGATAATGATCTCTCTCGCCCATAATCTTCGCTTTCTCTTCTTCCTTAATCCTTAGCTTTGCTTCCCACTCTGCGGCAAGGGCTTTGGCTCTAGCCTCTCTCTGAGCCTTCACAAGGACTTGTCTCCTCTTTTCATCTTCAATGACCTTCGAATCTCTAGCCAACTTCTCCTTGGTAATGTCGTGCTCCTTCGTAGATGACTCTAACGCTTGGCTGACCTTGCGGTAATAGGCGGTGTCTATATCAAAGCGCTTCACCTCCAGAGCATGTCTCTTAGCCTGGTCTTCTGCTTTCCCCTTGACTTCCTGATTAGCCATTTGAATTCTAGCAACACTCATTTCCAACTCAGTCTTCTCTGCTTGCAGTTGATCTCTTTCCCTCTTCATCTCAAGGAACTCTTCCATACTGACAGAAGAACGGGATTCCTCAATCAACAGATACCAAGGATCACCCACAGGAAATGGTAGATGCGTGAGCTCAACCCTCTTTCTGAGCCAATCATCAAATGGAGGAAAATACCTGTTATTAGCTCTACCAAAAGGAATCTTGCCTTTCCTCTGAATGTTACGCCACGCCTCAGACACTATCTCCAACGATGACTGGTTACCCTCAACTGGGAAGTAAAAAGACTCCTGAATCTCACACTCGAGAGGAGGAACCTCCATAGCAAACCCCATTTGTCTCTTAAGAAGCGTTGGGTTGTAATTAATACAACCTTGAACTCCCATAAGAGGTACATTAGGAAAATTCCCGCAACTGTAAATAAAGTTTCGTCCAGCCTCATCAATGTGAGTCCAAACTATGTCCTTGGCTCTCAAACCCATAAACTTGGTAGCCCAATTTACAATATGGTCAAGAAGAACAAAGGCACCCCTGGAAGGCAAATATCCCATGAACCATTTATATAACAGTTGAGCACAACATCTAACCAATCCCCCACGTCGCTTCTCGTTCCGATTATGGACCGAGTAATAAACATCCCCAATCAAAGTAGGAATGGGATTCCTTTGAACAAACACTCGGATGGCATTAATGTCCACAAAGCTCTTCTGATTAGGGAACAAGATGATTCCATAAATGCTTACAACAAGCAGATCACAGACAGTCTTCCAATCACCCAAAACAGCATGCTCCTTGGCTTTGGCCTCCAAGAAACTCAGATGAAAACCGGGCAACTTTCCTTTCTCCTTCAAACCTCTCTTAGTCACTTCCAGACTCAAATAAAGAGCGCGAGAAATCTCAGCAATATCAGGTTCCTCCTTAGTGACATAGAAAGGAATCTGGTTTCTGACTTGAATACCCAGGATACCAGCATAGTCCTCCATCAAAGGTCCCAACAAGTAATCTGGGAAGACAAAACATCTCAAACCCGGATCATAAAACTAGAGAAAAGTATGGATGGCGTCCCTACCCCCATCTGTGAGCCTGAAAACCATCTTCAGAATACCACCATAAGCCTCACGGAACATCCTCACATGGTCAGGCGTAATCAATGTTATCATGCCCTTTAGCACGCTGATCTCTGGATCAAAGAAACTGTATACAACATCAACCTTCAAGTCGGCCCTCATATCGGGAACAAGGATGTCTCTAAACCAGGATGTCAATCAAGAATGTACCCTGCATATGGATAAACATGAGTTAGATGCAGATAAATGCAAAATGGGAATGATGCTAATGCATGAATGCAATGCATAATGTCATCCTCCAAGTCATCTGAACATCAACTATACTGGATTCCGATCTCTGAACTGATCACAACCATCTGAGGGACTAAGTAACCACAAATCCGGCTTGGGAGGTTCCGAAATAAACTGAACCAGAGGATATATCACCATCATCACTGGAAGGTCACTAAACAGAGAAACAGTATCATCTGACCAAGTATCTCCGAATCCAACCCAGGGAATCCGAAATAAACGGACCCCCACTTGATAAATACCACGGACAGAACTCCGGCGTGTCAGAAATAAATATCCATAAATCCGACTTATAAAATCACCATCACTGAATCACCAATGGAACCGGTATCTGTAAGAATCAAACCCCTCCCCTCACAGGTAAATTCTAATAAGGTCATCCTAAGGCGGATAATCGGTCTCGACAATCGGATAAGATACTCAACGGATTTGCCCTTTCGGGTGTGCCGTTGTAGCTCTCATAAGATCATCTAAACCAAAGATCCGGGAAAGAACGGTCACCGAAGTCAACAGCTCAAAAGAGATAAACCCAACCATAGTGGAAACTCCACAAGGAAGAGCTTCTCTCAGATGAACCTCGTCCGGCTGTGGTATGTCACATCTCAACATCATGTTAATCCAACATGTGATGAAATATGAGACCATGCTAATCCTAGGTGTATACTCGGGCCTGGGTGTTAGCCCCACTCAGAACACCCACCCCAAATTAAAGGAACCACACCTGTCCAGAATCCAGCACAGTGATAATATGATGCATGCAAACATATATGCATAAATAGCACACAATAGACTATAAACAAACAAACGCTAGGAAAGGCCCGCTAGGGAAGATGGACCAGCAAGAGGTCAACTTCTGTAGTCCCCAGCAGAGTCGCCAGCTGTCGCTCCCCAGGATTTCCCGAATCCAGGTACAAACGCGAAAAAGAGTGGCGAGGAAAAGAAGAGTAGAGTCGCCAGCTATGTACTTTTATCCCAAGAGGAGGGAAAGGTAGTACTGCATAACCAAGAGGGAACAGATAAAACAAAGTCTCGAACCAAAGAAAACTGAGTAAGGGGGCCGGTCACGTGAAGGGAAGGTTATCGCACCCCTTCACGTCTGTGGTACTCCACAGGATCCACGTTTGCTATTTATGTCTAAAGTGTGTGTAAAAAAGTCCTACATGCAATGCGAAAGAGAGAAAATCAAAGTAGGGAAAATAAAGAATTATTGCTCGCACAGGCCCTACCCTGCTGCATACGTATCTCAAGAAGGATTGAGAATCAGAGCACCGTAGCTCGGCTAACCTATTTCTGTTTGTTTTGTGTTTTTTAGATGAACGACGTTACTACGCAATCTACCGGATGCTCGACCTTTGGAGACTTACTCACCTGTAGTAGAAGGAGTTAACGTGTCCTTAAGAAAAGATAATCAAAGAGTTTGTTTGTGTTTTTAGGAATGCTCATGCAAGAAAGGAAGTCCTAGACGAAGGAACCGTGCTACCTTAATTGACATGCAAACAAGAGACTATACGAAGTCTAGCAATCCTATGGGGATACAATCACACCACACAAAAGCATATAACATAGAATAAACACACAAACAAGGGGGGCTCAAACATACAAGGGTAAGGCTTTAGTCAAGAGGGGTCATATCAACCTCGACAAACAAGCTGAACTGTACAAAGGTGGTTTGTAGCTCTTAACCACTACCATTGAGAGTTAGGGTGAAGCTGATCAAAGTGGTCATTAGGATGAGACCTCATGCTCTTAACCCTGGCTTGGGTGAGCTTCAAATCAATGAAAACGTGGGGATCTAGAATGAGGGACCCTACTCCACTTGACTGACTCTATACACAGATCTTGGGTTATGTTCAAGAGCATCAGCACGTAGTGCAAGCATAATGAACGACTCAATGAATAACAGGGGATTGATTGCTAATCCCTTCTATCTGTCAATCGCCTCTTCACTTAGGAGGACTTAACAAGTAACATGCCTCATTTAGAGGTCTTTAGCACAAATGTAAACAATCATAATCATTGCCTCTTAAGGAGGACTTCAGCCAAATGCCTGCCAAAAAGGTGCCAGGACTTCCAGACTACATGGAGTAAAAGAGTGGCTACCTAAGTGGTGTATCAACCACACTCCAAAGCAAAGCTCAAGCAAGAGCTAAAAGCGACTAATGTACCTGTATAAAAGCCAAACAGTTAATATTGTATTCAGAAAAAGCCAACAGTCAACACAGTGGAACTTTTCAATATCTACACAATGCAAGTCACAAATGCAAGCACTCAAGTGATTTCATCACATCAATGGACCTACAACACAACAAGAGTTAGTAATCAAAGGTATTGGCATCTCAAATAGTGACCAAACCAACCATTAGGGCCAAATGCTCAAACCTGAAACACAAAGCCCAATTGGTAAGTACAAACCACTAGTGCAAAGACTAGGGTCAAAGGCAAGTCAAATAGTCAAACCAGAAGTCAATATTTCACATGAAGCACATTCAAACAAACAAGAAAGAGTCCTCAAAAGGACCAAAACCAATTCAAAAGGCAAAGCCATCAAATGATCAAGGTAAAAGCAAAGGCAAGCAATGTGATCAAAATTGGACATCAAACATAGAAAATCCAAAACAAAACAGAAATGTATCCAATGATCATGAAATTTTTTATGTGAATTCAACATGTTAAGAATGAACATCATGCAAAACATTAGGTCCAGAAGACAACAAATGGTACATGAATGCAAATGCATAAAAGCAACATCAAATATGTGACACAAATTGTCACACCATATTGTTCATGTGTCCAAAACAGTGATGGTAAATGATAAAAATCTCAAACCAAATCTCAAAAATCATGTCACATGTTAGGATCAAGCATACCAAATTTCACAGCAATTGGATAAACCATGAGCATTTTACAATCAAAAGAATGCAACATATCAATATGGCATCATGTGCAATCAACAAAACACAATTAAAAATCCAGCAACACAAAAATCATGCAATAAACATCAAAAAATAATAGACATCAACACAAGCATGTGGAAAAAAGTTTGGATCAATTTGGATATGTTTACTATTTTTTATGATTTTTTGAAGTTGATGAAATAAAATGAAATAATATGAAAATGATATGGAAAACAAAGTTTGAATTAATATCAGCATAATGCACCAGGCCAGTATCGAACCTACGCACGGCAAGTCAAATGAGAAATCAATTGAAATTTAAAGAAATACATGGCAAAGGATCGAACACGCACACATTAGGTCAAATGAGAATGCGAATTAAATCAGCGTATGCACGTAAGCCAGGATCGAACGCACGCTACACAAGTCCAAAGCGCTGGATGAAACACAGCGTTTCAGTAATGCGCTGGCATGCCAACTCAACGAGTCAAAGTACACTAGGCGAGGTCAAACGTTTCCTGGCCAATAGAAATGCCAAGCACGCGCACAGGTGGACGCTGACAGAGCAAAACCCTAGGTCAATTTACAGACGGCGGAGGACGGCGGTTTCAACCGTCTTCTCCGGTGGTACAGGCGGAGACTCATGAACAAAATTTCCAGAATCCAGTAAAATGCATATGGTTGGAAAGCTCTTTCTATGAGGAACTCGAATATCATAATCAAACAGCCTAAAACTTCATGAATCAAACGGATCGAGCGAAAACATTTTTGGAATCAAAACTTCAAATCAACATATCTAACTCAATATCCAGCCAAATCAATATCTAAAGCTATCAGAATCATTTGCACAACACGATCTACATAATCATGTACATGAAACAGCAAATGGTGAAGATCGAATTTCATCTACCTGAACTTGCAGTGATAAAAAACAGTGTCCTCAGCTGCTATGGAGCTCCAGATCTACTCCTTTATGCGTGCTTTGAAGCTTTGTACAAGAATTGGCAATGGAAACGGCTTGAATCTTGCTTAATTTCAAAAAACCAACTTCATGTTCATGCACTTGTTCTATTCAAGATCTTGATCAATTGCCACGAATGATGAATGCTTCTTGCTCAAAACTCTTCCATGATCATGAATGTGCAAAGAAAATGATGAATTGTATGAAGAAAATTGAAGTTTGAAGTGAGAGAAAAAATGGAGGGAATGTGAATTTCAGATCTGAAATGTGTTCTTCTGAGCAAAAACAGTTATGATTAGGCTTATATACTCCCTGTTAGTCACTTTGCTAATCACACTTTCCATGTATTAATCAAGATTAGGGAAATATGAGGTGTTTTGCAAAATGGCAAGTGTGAGGTAGCATGGCCAAAGTGCACGTGAACAGTGCCATGCTGAGCCTTGTATTCACCTAAAATCATTCAATAATCATCATGGAAGTGGTCTTTTGCTTGTATGATCATCCAATTTTGAATTATGAAGTTTCCTTCCATTTTGCACATGTGAACAATGATGATCATATGAGATTTTTCCATGCAAGGCAATGATTGATTTGGAAAGTCTTGGTCATGCCAAGCATTTTTCAAAAAGAGTGGACCAATTTGGAGTTTTGAACCAAAAGTTATGCCATGTTGAACTTCCATGCATAATTTGTGATCATTTGGCCATAACTTCTCAACCATTCATCAGATGGACATGATATAGGACTTTTTGAAAAGAGGAGAGAAAGATCTTCAACTTTCATGTTCACCAAAAATCCATTTTAAGCTTATTTGATGTTGAAAAGTAAAGTTGAATGTGTACCAAAAACTTGCCATTTTTGGAAACTTTTAATTACAGGTCACTTTCCATTTTTGGAAACTTTTGCCATGACTTCAAAATCTTCAATATATATGTTTGAAATGATGAATGGACCTCTTTTGAACATGAATTAGGTGTTTAAATTCATCTCCCCAACTCATAGCCCTCAGCTCTTGCATAGTTGACTTTTGTGGTCCTCAGATGACATTGACATGCCCTGATCAGCTTGAGCCTCAACCACTTGGGGAACTGGCTCAGAAATGAAACCCTAGCTCATATAAGCCCAACATAATGATCAAGTGATCCTCATCATCAGCAAATACCTCCTTTCCTTGAGAAGCCCTAGCTGGAAGAATGCCACTGATCAGGGTTGACCAGAGGTCAGAACCCTAATCGAAAGGAACCTGAGCATGAATCATGAAACCCTGGATGATGACATAAACATGATGATGATAATATATCCTTGAAAACAAGATAATGCTCAAGACCTTTGAAGGATCAGAAAACCTTAATTGAAGTACAAACCCCTCAGATGGTTGATGATCAATTCATAGAGCCCCTCAGGCTTGAATCATGTGAGTTCTCCATCTTCTGAAAAGAATTTGGAGGATGACTTTCTTATTTCCATATGATATGCAAAATGCAATGCCTAATGTCCTAAAACATGAAATGCAATGTGTCAAACTAGTCCCAAGAAGAGGAGGGCAAATTTTGAGGTGTTACAGTAGGGATTTTGGAATTGATTTAGTTTGTCTTCCTTTAGAGCAGCTTGATGTGATTTTGGGTATGAATTGGTTAGAATTTAATCGGGTGTATATCAACTGTTTTGAGAAGACGGTTATTTTTCCTGAGGTTGGTGCTAAGGAAGATTGGTTTGTGTCTGCTAAGCAAGTTGATGAATCGCTGCAAGGTGGTGCCGAGTTGTTTATGTTGTTGGCAACTTTGGACATTCGTGAGAGGAGGACGATTGGAGAATTGCCAATAGTTTGTGAGTTTGCGGAGGTATTTCCTAAAGATATAAGTGATTTACCGCCGGAACGTGAGGTTGAGTTTTCGATTGATTTAGTTCCTGGAACTAGTCCTGTATCGATGGCTCCCTATAGAATGTCTGCTTCTGAGTTGAAAGAGTTGAAGAGTCAACTTGAAGACTTGCTTGAGAAGAGGTTTATTCGTCCTAGTGTGTCTCCGTGGGGTGCACCTGTTCTGTTGGTCAAGAAGAAAGAAGGTTCTATGAGATTATGTGTTGATTATAGACAACTGAACAAAGTGACGATTAAGAACAAGTATCCACTTCTGAGGATTGACGATCTGATGGATCAGCTGGTTGGAGCTTGTGCGTTTAGCAAGATTGGTTTGAGGTCTGTGTATCATCAGATTCGTGTAAAGGCTGAGGATATTCAAAAGACTGCTTTTCGGACAAGGTATGGTCACTACGAGTACTCCGTGATGCCTTTTGGTGTGACTAATGCACCTGGTGTATTTATGGAGTATATGAATAGAATTTTTCATGATTATCTGGATAAGTTTGTTGTTGTGTTCATCGATGATATATTGATTTATGCTAAGAGCGAAGAGGATCATGCCGAGCATTTGAAGGTTGTGTTATCGGTGTTGAAAGAGAAGAAGTTGTTTGCCAAACTCTCTAAATGTGAGTTTTGGTTGAGTGAAGTAAGTTTTCTTGGACATGTGATTTTGAGTGGTGGTATTTCTATGGATCCTACGAAGATTGAAGCTGTATCTCAATGGGAAGCTCCTAAGTCTGTTGCTGAGATTAAAAGTTTCCTTGGTTTGGCTGGTTATTATAGGAAGTTCATTGGAGGATTTTCTAAGTTTTCGTTACCGTTGACGCAGTTGACAAGGAAAGGTCAAGCTTTCATTTGGACTTCGCAGTGTGAAGCGAATTTTCAAGAGCTTAAGAGAATATTGACTACGGCTCCCATTTTGATTTTGCCGGATCCGTTAGAACTTTTCGTTGTGTATTGTGATGCTTCTTTGTTGGGTTTGGGAGGTGTTTTGATGCAAAAAGGGCAAGTGGTAGCTTATGCTTCAAGGCAACTTAAAGTTCATGAGAGGAATTATCCGACGCATGATTTAGAGTTGGCCTCCGTTGTGTTTATGTTGAAGCTTTGGAGACATTATTTGTTTGGATTGAGATTTGATGTGTTTAGTGATCACAAGAGTTTGAAGTACTTGTTCGATCAGAAGTAATTGAATATGAGGCAAAGGAGATGGTTGGAATTCTTGAAAGATTATGATTTTGGTTTGAATTACCATCCTGGAAAGGCGAATGTTGTAGCCGATGCATTGAGTAGGAAGTCATTGCACATGTCTATGTTGATGATTCAAGAGTTTGAATTGTTGGAGCAATTTAGAGATTCGAGTTTGGTTTGTGAAGCGACACTTTCGTGTGTTAAGCTTGGTATGTTGAAGCTTACGTGTGGCATTCTTGACGAGATTAGAGAAGGTCAGAAGTCAGATTTGAAATTAGTCGATGTTATGACATTGATTAATCAAGGCAAAGGTGGTGACTTTCAGATTGATGAGAATGGTATCATGAGGTGTCGTGATCGAGTTTGTGTTCCGGATGTTGTGGATTTGAGAAAGAGGATTCTTGAGGAAGGGCATAGAAGTGGTCTGAGTATTCATCCCGGTGCTACTAAAATGTATCAAGACTTAAGGAAGATGTTTTGGTGGCAAGGTATGAAGAAGGATGTAGCGGAATTTGTGTATTCATGTTTGACTTGTCAAAAGTCAAAGATTGAACATCAAAAGTCGTCTGGTTTGATGCAACCGTTATCTATTCCCGAATGGAAGTGGGATAGTATCTCTATGGATTTTGTTTCGGGCTTGCCGAGAACATCGAGTAATTTTGAGGCGATTTGGGTCGTTTTGGACAAGTTGACGAAATGTGCTCATTTTATTTCGATAAGGATGGATTATTCGATGGAGAGCCATGCTAAGTTGTACATCAAGAGGATAGTGTGTTTGCATGGTATTCCGTCGAGCATTGTTTCGGATAGAGATCCGAGGTTCACTTCGAGATTTTGGGAAGGTTTGCAAAGTGCTTTGGGTACGAAGTTGCGTTTGAGTTTGACATATCATCCGCAAACTGATGGTCAAACGGAGAGGACTATTCAGTCACTTAAAGATCTTTTGAGGTCTTGTGTTTTGGAACAAGGAGGAAATTGGGATAGTTTCTTGCCTTTGATCAAGTTTACGTATAACAACAGTTTCCATTCGAGTATTGGAATGGCACCTTTTGAGGCTCTTTATGGTAGAAGGTGTAGAACTCCTTTGTGTTGGTACGAATCGGGAGAGAGTGTTGTGGTTGGACCCGAGTTGATTCAAGAGACTACGGATAAGATTAAGATGATTCAAGAGAAGATGAAGGCTTCTCAGAGTCGTCAAAAGAGTTATCATGATAAGAGGAGGAAAGCTCTTGAGTTCGAGAAAGATGAGCATGTGTTTCTTCGAGTTACGCCAATAACGGGTATTGGTAGAGCTTTGAAGTCGCGTAAGTTAACGCCGTGTTTCATTGGTCCTTATCAGATTTCCGAGAGGGTAGGTGAAGTGGCATATCGGATTGGATTACCACTGTCACTTTCTAATCTTCATGATGTGTTCCATGTGTCTCAATTGAGGAAGTACATTGTGGATCCATCGCATGTTGTTCCATTAGATGATGTTCAAGTGAGGGATAATTTGACGGTTGATACATCACCTATGTGAATTGAAGATCGAGAAGTGAAGAAGCTTCGTGGTAAGGAGATTGCTTTGGTGAAAGTGATATGGGGCGGAGCTGCCAATGGAAATATCACTTGGGAACTCGAGGATAAGATGAAGGAATTGTATCCGAAGTTGTTCATTTGAGGTAAATTTTTGAGGCCGAAAATCTTTTTAAGTGGGAGAGAGTTGTAACAATCCAATTTTTAGTATTTATTTCTTATATTATTATTATATTTTATTTTATTTATTTGGAGTGTTAATTAATTAATTGGTTGTTAGGTAGTATAATAATTGATTATATTAATTAACTTAGTGTGTATATTGTGTTGGTTTAATTTATTTGAACTAAATAGAGATATTATAATACTATGTCTTATTGGGCCTAATAATTAAATTAGACGTATCATTCCTTAAGCCCAAATATAATACTAGAATAGTAAGAGGTGAGGAGAGTGAGAAGTAGCACTCATTTGGTCATTTTCAAGGCAACAGAGAAAGAAAGAGGAAAAAGTGAGGAGAAAAGGGGAAGAACAAGGGAGAAGCTAGGGTTCCAGAAAAATTGAAGAGGTAAGGGGGAGAATCCTTATTATTATGGGTTAGTATAATTGGGTCAATGGATAGAAATATGTTTAGGTTGAAATCCCTAATTTTTATGGTTTTGGAATTGTTAGGTTTTGATGAGTAATCTTTGATTTGTGATGATTATTTGCGTTTGGAATGGATATATGGATGAAATTAAGGGATAGATTGAAAAACCACTTAGTTTATTAAATTTCATTGCAGTAATGGTAACGTTAAGAAAAATTCTGTTAAACTGAGTAACGGGTTACCCAAAATGCGTTAACGGGTTACTTGCCGAAAACCTGCCCAGGAATTGAATTCTGTAAACTGAGCAACGGGTTACCCAAAATGCGTTAACGGGTTACTTGCTGAAAATCTACCCAGGAATTGAATTCTGTAAACTGAGTAACGGGTTACCCAAAATGCGTTAACGGGTTACTTGCTGAAAATCTGCCCAGGAATTGAATTCTGTTAAACTGAGTAACGGGTTACCCAAAATGCGTTAACCGGTTACCACTGTTGAAAAAGGGAAAATTGAGAACTTTTAAATGCTGTAACCATTTTGAAATAAAATCTAAGTGTGCGTATTTGATAATCAGCCTATATTTGTGAATAGTATATTTGTTATGAATGTGTATACATACCATTGGTGGATAATTCATAGAGTTGAATTATGGTTATATATGGAATATTGAGATGGTAGAGATGATCTTAATTGCATATATTGTTGGTATCCGTACATTCATTCATGGCATAGTCAGCTTTATGGTGGAAGCGGTGAAACTGTGGGTTCACATGGTAATAATAGACGTTGATCCTTGAATGGAAATAGGCGTAGCAGACGTTGATCCTTAATTGGAAATAGACGTAGTGGCTTTGATCTTGTCCAGATCGGAAGCATGGCTTGGATTCTAGATATTGAATCGGAAAGCGGTGAAACCGTGGGTTCACATGGTAATAAATGTTGATCCTTGAATGGAAATAGGCATAGCAGACGTTGATCTTTAATTGGAAATAGACGTAGTGGCTTTGATCTTGTCCGGATCGGAAGCGTGGCTTGGATTCTAGATATTGAATCGGAAAGCGGTGAAACGTTGGGTTCACATTGTGGTACCACATGCATAGAGTCACATGTCTTGCATTGAGTCACATTAGAGTTATGTGATAATTGAATATATGCATTGATGTGATTGTTATGTGTGTATGAGATATGGCAATTGAATTTGGTGATGTTTGGATACATAACTTGGTAAAATATGTGATTATGTGATAATTATGGTTATGTGTATATTTGGGAATATAGCATTGGATTTTAATGTTATACTCCTTGAGTTTTGATGTATGCTTGAAACATGTAAAATAAATATTGGTTAGTATTATTTACACGCCTATACAAGGTGTGATGAATTCCTTTAATTGTTGATTTAATCATTGTGCTTTATTATACTTCTTCATAATGATTCGAATTCTCACCCTTCTGTTTGAATGTTGTCTTTACATGGGCATCGTGCAGATACTCAAGAGTAGTATTGCTGAAGTAAGTGGACGGTAGCTCACTCGAGATTTAGCCGGAGAGTTTCCGTGTTTTAGCTTAGAGACTAGGTAGTGAGTCAATGCTCTGGTCATGTAACACTGGGTAGATTAGTAGTATTGAACTCATATCTTATTTGGACATGTATTATGTTATTACTTGTGAACATGTTTAATTGCAATTTGCTGTTTGAGAGGCCATAGTGCCAAATATTCTGGATATGGTTTTATTTTATCTTGAGGAGATTATTGAGTGATGATCATGGTATGGGACATGAATCATTTTATGAAATACATGAGTATTCATTATTTTCCGCTGCAAACGCATATTCTTGTATACTCATGATAATTGAAATGTGTTATTTTAAATGACAAGGTATATTGTGTACTGATGACGAATGATGTTGGTTTTTGAAAGCTTTCTTTTAGTTTTTGAAAACGTCGATGTGACGCCCTTTTGTTTATATGCGTGCTTATCCACTCTGATTATATGTTAAGTATTTTGGGGTATAAAAAGGGGTGTTACAATGTTCGTCAACCAAGTTTATTTAGTGGTCGTAACGTAACTGGTTAGTAGGGAAAACTAGGTCAGGACTCAAAATAATTAGGCGAAGGGTTTGTTCATGAATGAGGGAAGTGGAAATACACTAAGGGATAAGGATATACTCCTTTTTGAATCTCTGAAATTGTATGAATGTTCCAGCCGTACAACCCTGATACATTATGGTTTTTTTCAGGCATTCTTTCCTGTGATTGTATTCGATATTCTTCTTTATGATCACAAGGTGGTTGGTGCTTGGGCATGTCTTCTTCGATTGCGTTCAAATGTGACATAGAAGCCACGAGGTCTAGGGACATAGCCGACCGATGAACTCCCCATCCAACAAAAAAAGGGAGGAATGTAGCCCCCACCACCACATGTGTCGGATACAATTATAGTTTTACTCTTGCGGGAAATTTAAGAAGTCTTTTTCGTTTTGGCGATAATACTTCTAGGAAGGTGAATCCTAAGTTCCACCACAAGAGAGAAGTGCAATAGGTAATGATATGAAGAAAGCAAAGAAGTCAGTGCCAAAGGAGGACAACCTTGAAGATCTTGCTTGGAGAAGCTTAGATCGTTGTAGGTTAGCTTAGGTTCTCTCATTGGCTTGGGAGAACAATTGCGCTAGGGGCCATAACTGTTTCATTATGTATGTATGTATGTTAATGCATGTGAATGTATGTTGATGCATGCGAGAGACGGTTTATATGATAAACAAGCCGGTGAGATCAGAAAAATTGCAATTCCCTCAAATTAAATATTAAGTTTATGCTTTCCAAGTTTTAACACTCATCAAGACTAGTAATGGATAATGTAGGTTTCGCCTACGCGAGGTGCATGATCTATATATTAGTAAGGTGCGATGGGATAATTGTAATATCCAACTGTTAAAACAATGGGTCAAACTTAACTAAACAAATTATAATAAGATTATATATATGTTTAGAAGCAAGAGTTGGGAATGATCCATATGATGGATTGGAATAAGGAGTTATTCACCCAACTGAAATTTTCGAGAGTTGTATGAGATACAATTGGAAGGAGTTCCTACCTAAATAACCTAGTTTTGTGTAATCCGCCTACGCGGACTTAGAACGAAGTGAAATATGGATCTCGACCCACTAGAAAATCTTCCAACGGGATTTTCCGAATCAAATGATGAGGGTCATTTGTTTTGAGTAAAATAGTGGGAGCATATTTAATTAAAGGCCTAATTGAATATGTCAATGATACTTATATTTTCATTAATCCTTATGTAGATTACCATGACAGCAAACACCTCTAACAACATCCTGCGATCAATCCTTGATAAGGAAAAATTATCTGGGACAAATTTCCTGGATTGGCACCGAAACCTGAGGATTGTCCTCAAACATGATAAAAAGATGTATGTCTTGGAGACACCTGTTCCTGAAGAGGAACCTCCTAGTTCTGCACCTAAGGCAGAAAGAGATGCTTATAAGAAGCATGTCGATGATGCCAATGAAACTGCTTGTCTCATGCTAGATACCATGAACTCAGAATTGCAAAAGCAACATGAGAACATGTCAGCGTTCGATATGATCGAACACCTGAAGTTGCTCTATCAAGAGCAAGCAAGGCATGAGAGGTTTGAAGTTTCAAAAGCCCTTTTTCAAAGCAAGTTAGCTGAGGGTGTAACACCCTTCTAAAATACCCCAAAAATAAATTATAACATCAAAACATAAATCAGAGTAATATGCAACTAAGGGTGTCACACTTGACACTTCACACCGTGTTCCAAAATATCTGGTCATACTCATTTATTTATCAAAATAAACATTTGCATAATTCGCAGCGGATAGAATTTAACAACAACATGCAAACCATGTGACACATTACAGGTAAGATCATTCAACAACCAATAATGAAAATAAGGAAAACATCCCGTCCTGATGTTACATCTACCAGAGCATGACCCACTAAGGAACTACACTAGACCCCAAGGACTAGCTTCTACTCAATCACTGCTCGTTACCTGAAAAATAGTTGTAAGGGTGAGTTCCTCAATCGATATAATAAGCATTATAAAATATCATGTAATGCTAAGTAATTTAACATATACCATCACCCTAATCAGATCACACATATTCAGCAACGGCAATATCAACTCATAATCATCATCATCACCATACTCAAACTCAACACAATCATAAAACACACGTATAATATTGGAATACATCCATTCATATTATACGCCATACATACATATATTATGCAATGAGACTCCATGCATGCGGTACCGACTATTCGTGAACATATAGTTCAACCTCACCGATCAAATCCAGATACGGCTACCAAGCTCACTAGTCCCACTCATTTGAGACCTAGTGACTCACTCACTAATTCCTCACCATGGGAATTAGCTACCACCCCAAGGGCTATGATATGCACGCTAATCACCTAGCATGCAAACATCAACAACAATCCACAATACTAACTCACTAATTCCTCACCATGGGAATTAGCTACCACCATAAAGGCCACAATATGCAAGCTAAATCACTTAGTCATGCAAACGTCAACAATCATCCACAATGGACATATGCTCACACTCTAAGCCATAAACAGTCCATTCATAATTTCATACATGATAGATACATTCACAACATTATGCATATCATCATACATCATCAACATATTCACCACATAATCATATCATGTCATACCACATAGTCAATCACAGCATTAGCACACTCTACTAATACCTATACTACTCAAAACAACGGGAAATGATCCCTACTCTATCATACATCAGCTAAATTACATTACTCAGCTGAACGACCAAAAACTGCACAACAACAGCACAGAAAAATCACAATCCTGCCCATACGCGTATTGCCTAGTCCCATACGCGTATGGCCCATTTCTCAGCCAATCCCATACGCGTACCACTTATCTCATACGCGTATGCTACGCGTACCACTTCCCCATACGCGTACCAACAGAGACCAAACCACGTTCAAAACATCATCTTCCTCATCCATACACGTATTGCCTAGTGCCATACGCGTACCAGACCATCTCATACGCGTATTGCCTAGTGCCATACGCGTATGACCAGAAACCAGATTTCCAGATCTGCTATGGTTTTCTCTGCTACGAGATCTCCCAATTCCAATCTCCCACAATCCAATTTTTCACATTAATCGTTCATATCATCTAACACGAACCATACTTTATTCGATTTCACAATTGCTAACATTATTACATCTAATTCCTACGAATTTCTCCAATTAAACCCATATTTCGTTCATCCAATATTTTCACAAATTTCAGCATACATCATTCTAATCAGAGTCAAAACAATGGTTTATCACTACCCACTACATGTTATCCCATAATACCCATTAATCGACGATAAACCCCCCTTACCTGAGTTAATCCGGCAAATCCTGCAGCTTCAAACTCTTCCTCTCTCCAACCCTTGTTCTCTGGTTCTCTTTGCCCTTTTCCACTTTTCTGTCTCCTTTTTCCTTTTCACGTGAAAAATAACCCTTTTTACCAAATGGGACCTTTTTTAATTCCAACTTTTATTCCAATAATAATAATAATAAAATAATCCAATAATAATAATAATTCCAATAAAATATTCCAATTATTTAATTAAATTAATAAATATATTATTAACTTAAATTAAATAATTATCTTATTTTATCGGGGTGTTACAGAGGGAGCCCCTGTAGGTCCCCATGTACTCAAGATGATTGGGTATGTGGAAAACCTTGAGAGATTGGGTTTTCCCCTCGAAAAGGAACTTGCAACTGATTTGATCTTGCAATCGTTGCCAGATAGTTTCAGTCAATTTGTCCTAAATTTCAATATGATTGATATGGACAAATCTCTTCCTGAACTGCTCGCCATGTTAAGAACTGCCGAGCAGAATCTGAAGTCAAAAGGGAAGTCCATTCTGATGATCGAAAATGGAAAGAGACAGAACAAAAGGCCCACTAAGCAGAGTGATAAGGGGAAGGGCAAGGAAGTTGCAAATCCCAGACCCACTGCTTCTTTGAAGCCTAGTTGAGGCATAGCAAAAGAAGGCACCTGCTTCCATTGCGGTAAGACCGGACACTGGAAGAGGAACTGCCCAAAGTACCTGGAAGATAAGAAGAATGGAGTAGAGACTTCAACTTCAGGTATTTTTGTTATTAATTTATCTACTTCTGCATCATGGGTATTAGATACTGGATGCAGTTCTCACATTTGTACAAATATGCAGGAACTAAAAAGGAGTAGAGATTTGGCAAAAGGTAAAGTCGACCTACGAGTTGGCTATGGAGCAAAGGTTGCTGCTTTAGCCGTAGGAACTTTTGTATTGACTTTACCTAGTGGTTTAATAATTCAGTTAGAGAACTGTTATTATGTACCTGCAATTAGCAGGAATATTATTTCCATTGCTTTTTTGGACAAGTTTGGTTTTTCATTTATAATAAAGAACAATTGTTGCTCAATTTATTTGAATGATATATTCTATGCTACTGCACAAATGAACAATGGACTATATGTCCTTGATCTTGAAATGCCTATTAATAACATTAATACAAAAGGGTGTATCTGAGAGAAGAAATCGAACCCTGTTGGACATGGTCCGATCCATGATGAGTCACACCAATCTTCCAAACTCCTTTTGAGGACATACACCATTGACATCAGCTTACACACTTAACCGTGTTTCATCCAAAAGGTTGAAAAGACACCATATGAGATATGGAGTGGTAAGAGACCACATATGTCTTACATGAAGATTTGGGGTTGCGAAGTTTATGTGAAACGACAAATTTCAACTAAGCTTGAGCCCAAATCTGACAAATGCTTATTTGTGGGGTATCCTAAAGAAACAAGAGGATATTATTTCTACAATCCTTCTGAGGGCAAAGTGTTTGTCGCTCGAACTTGAGTTTTCCTAGAAAGTGATTTTATTTCCAAAGGAATCAGTGGGAGGAAAGTAGAACTTGAAGAAATTCAAGAATCACAAAGTATCGATACACATATGGAGGAATTAGAGCAGGAAACACAAGTAGTTGTGTAAGAGCAACCTGCTCAAATAGAACAAGACCAGCGTAGGTCAGGCAGGATACGTCACCTACCTGAGATATATGGATATCTGATCAAGGTGATGTATTACTCATGGATCAAGATGAGCCTGTGACCTACTCATGGAATCTTCATTTTGATGAAACAGTAAAACTGTATGGATTCATCAAGAACGAAGATGAGACTTGTGTCTACAAGAAGGTTAGTGGGAGCATGATCGTATTCCTGGTATTATATGTAGATGACATATTACTCATTGGAATCGATATCCCTATCCTGCAACAAGTAAAGTCTTGGTTGGGGAAATGCTTTTCTATGAAGGACCTAGGTGAAGCAGCCTATATATTAGGAATCAGAATCTATAGAGATAGATCACAAAACTGCTTGGCCTAAGTCAGAGTACATACATAGACAAAGTGCTGAGACGCATTAATATGAATGATTCCAATCTGGTTATGTGTTTTGCTTAAATGGTGGCACTGTGAGCTTGAAAAGTTCAACGCAAGATGCAGTTGCTGATTCTACAACCGAGGCCGAGTATATTGCTGCCTTAAGTGCAGCAAAGGAAGCTGTTTGGATCAATAAACTTGGCATAGTCCCTAGCATTATGGATCCCATTGGTCTCTATTATGATAACAATGGTGTTATCGCACAAGCTAAGGAGCCTAGATCTCACCAACGATCCAAACACATACTTAGGCGTTGTGCGAAAATATGTAAAGTACCTACACTTGACAATGTTGCTAACCCACTGAGAAAGCCTCTTGCGCAGCAGAAGCATGATGGCCATACTAGATCAATGGGCATACGGGGTATGCCTGATTGGCTCTAGTGCTAGTGGGAGATTGTTGGTGTAAGCCCTAGAGGCCAATACTTTTGGTACTTGTATCGAATTATTTAAAGGCATTTTCTTTATTATGGTTGATTAACAAAGTCCCTGGAATAGATAGTCCGTTTAATGTATTAAGTGTGACTTAATCATGAGAACACATTAAACATAAGGACACTATTCTTAAAGTATCCGTAGTCGAGCTTTAGTGTGAAGTGGGATAACATTAAAGCATTAAGACCATTATGTTTATAGACTGATGATCACATCTCATGGATCATGGATAAAGAGTTATCAAGTCTTAAACATAGGTGTGAATATTAGGAGTAATATTTATACCGGATTGACCCGCTATGAGAATACTATATAGAAAGTTATGCAAAGTGTCATAAGTTATTCTCATGGTGATAATAGTGTATACCACTCTTCGACCTGAAACCACTATGGATCCTAGATGTAGAGTCGAGTGCTTTATTGTTGATCCAACATTGTCCGTAACTGGATAACCATAAAGACAGTTGATGGGTACTCCACAAAGCATGCTGAGGGACATGAGTGTCCTAGATGGAATTTTCCAATCCTGCGTAACAGGATAAATGTCTATGGGCCCAATATTGAACTGGACAAGGGTGACACGGTCTATACCTTGTGTTCAATATAGACATAAGGGCAAAGGGGTAATTATACACATAATTATTATCACATGAGGTTTTGTCAGATCACATGACATTTTCGTGACTTGGGTAGCAGTGATGTGTTGCTAGATACCGCTCACTATTTATTATGTTAAATGCGTGATTTAATATAATTGCCAACGCCGTGAAAACCTATAGGGTCACACACAAAGGAAGGATTGATGAGAGATAGAGTAACTAAGGAACACCGTAAGGTACGGTGCACTTAAGTGGGAGACGAAATATGGTAAGGTACCAAATACTTAAGTGATTTTGGGCATATTATAAGATATGGGCCAAAATACACTTAAGTGGGCTTTTTAGCTTGAAGCCCACACAAGTGGTTCTATAAATAGAACCCCTTGGATAGAAGCATTGTTACTCTCCAATCCACTCAGACAGAAATTCAAGTAGAGACTTGGAATTTTGTTTCCCTCTTTCTCTCACTCAAAGCCTTCATTCATAACAGCTAGCACTGCGATTGAAGGAATCCGTTCGTGTGGACTGAGTAGAGACGTTGTCATCGTTCAACGTTCGTGATCGCCCCGTGGATCTGTATCAAAGGTTTTGATCATTATCAGAGATCTGCACCAAAGGTTTGAATCGCCACAAGAGGTAACGATTCTATCACTGATCATGCCCATTCGTAAGAATCACTAAATGGAGAAATTTTTAAATTCCGCTGCGCCTTGGATGACAATTCTCCAACATTAACACCCCTCACATCCATGGTACTCCATGGGAACCACTTGCTCGTATCAAATGCGGATGGATGTTTATTTATCTGTAAGGTGCTTGCTATCGGGAATGGGAAGAAAGATGAGGTGGGAGAGAAAATAAGTTTTAAGTTAGTGTGCTCGCCAAGGATTTGGGCTCTCGTGCCTACGTATCCCCATACGTGCAATAGGGAAGTCAGAGCTTCGTAGTTCGGCTCAAAAATGGTGCATTTGTTTGGTTGTTTTTACTGAATAGTATTGACGTTCGCGTGCTACTGCTCACTTTCTTGTATACACTGTCATGGGAGCGGAAAGTATTTGCTCGTTTGCAGTAAAGTGGATACGCTTGGTTCACACTCTAGCAGTTAAACATTACTTGCTCGCACATGGAGGCTTAAGCTTCATTCACGGTAGAACAAAAGTAACACGTCCTTATTGAAAGGTTTTGAATAGAGTGCACTAAGGCAAAAGATGATTTGATTGATTGGGGTCTATTTTATGCATGGAGATAAGCATTAGAGCCTTGGCTAAATACAGTCAACGGTCTAATAACTCGGGAGTCGAGGGGACAATGTTGTCCTAACCACTCTTTTTCATCCAAAAAAGAGATTTGATTATGAAAGGAGTTTGGCAAGTTTAATCATTGGAACTTAGAGGGAGACAAATCTTTGACCCTTGACTAAGTACGGTCAACGATCAAAGTACTTGGGAATTGAGAGAACAATGAAGTCCTAACTATTCTTTTTCATCCTCATAGAACCTAGATCTAACTTGTTTGAATCATTAGATGTTTTAAGGGGGAAAGTCAAGTGTCGGATCCTCAGGCTAGGTACGGCCGACAACCCAATTACTTGAATGTTGTGCACAAACACGTACACCCCATTTGGCATTGCAATTTGTTATGAAAATGTTTTGAAAAATGAACTTGATGTTGGATCAAGCATTTGAATTTATTATGAAAAGTAGTGAGTGAAGAATGAAGGTGAGAGATAGGATGAAGATTGAGAGGAGAATGTAGAAGAGATGTGAATAATGGATCTTGGAGTGGATGGAGGGATACTTGATATTAGATCAAGTATTCACGTTGCAATGGTGTGAGTTTTATTCGGAAAACAACTTGATGTTGGATCAAGTACCTTTTATTTCTTTTGAAATGCTTTGTTTATCGTTTTGTATTTTATCTTGGTTATTAACATGTATGGTGAGCTAACTAGAAAGCAACAAAGCTAAGTTATTACATGACTAAGGGGTGGGGGAAAATTTAATCCACAATGGGGGGATGGATCCACACAATAAAATGGAAAGGGAATGAAAGGAAAACACAAGTTATAAACTATAAACTATGTACCATACCTAAGGCATACAAGTGACATGGTACTTCAAACAATACAAAGTTATTGAATGAAAATGGAATGGTTAGGAGCATGGCTAGCTAAGAGTGAACTTGCATCTCAAATCCAACATGCGGACACAAAACAACAAACGAGTTAGCATGAGATAAAGTTGAATGAATGAGAATGATGTAAATACATACAATGGTTAGAATCGATTCAAAAGGTAATAGATTAATCAATGAGAAAACAATCATAGATCTATCCTATGATCATGGCAAATGAAATTAGACATACAACGTATTCATCACCTAAATTGAAATGGGATTTTCAATTTAATCGAAATGATCATAAACCAAAGAAACGATTAAATGGACAATTAAAGTGAACATTAATTCTAAAAATTAAAATCTACCTAAACACGCATTAGGGAACAAATTAATCAAATGGGAAACTAACAATCTAAATTCAAGAATTGTATCTAATGACTATGACTATGATTATACAAATCAAATTGAGGGGGAATTTACCTAAGAATCGAATCATGGTAAAAATCTACAATTAACCATATAAAATCCACACGAAATCCACAAAAAGAGATAACGAGATTTAATGACTATAATTTAATCATGGCAAAGTTAATCATGTGAATATTAATTCTGGAAAATTAAGAGAAAATTAAATCTAACCTAAAAACTTTGATTAAACCTAATTAAAGCGACTTATCTAATCCTAATTAAGCATGAATTAAGTCGATTATTACTAAAATCATGTTAAATCCTAATTGTCTAAAATAAAAAAATGGAATTAATCACAACCTAGATTAACCAAACAGCACCAAAATTAGCAAGAATTCAGGATTAGCATAAAATTAATTAACAATTAATCTAGAGATTAATTGATTATGATGGACATGCATTGGATTAGTGGGCTGGGGGTGTTAACGATTGGAGCGAAGTGTGAATGGATAAACATGCTTGGGCCAAAGGCCCAAGTCTTCAAACAGTTAAAAACCGGTTTCCACCAACATGATCTCAGCGCAACAAATTCAAACAAAAATGCGAAAACTCAGGTCAAACATGAAACGAAGACTCACCCTCGGTGGCCACGTGAATCAACGCGAACCTTAATCTCACTTCTTCAATTCGTATTATCGTCGTTGCTTCGCTTCCGTTTCGTTGCGTCACAGTTGTTCGATTGCGTTCTTTTGATGTTTAATCAAGATGAAGAGCGTTGCGTTTGCGTCGTGATGGTAGATGACGAGTGAAGCGCTGGTGATTCATGATGGAGAGCGTGAATTGGATTTCTTCCGGTTCGTTGGCTTCTGCTGAAGATGAAGAGTAAAGCGTTAGAAGCGTGATGAGATTAATTACTCGTTGAAGGATTCATGATGATGAATGACGAAGAGTGAAGCCCTCTCCTCCGAAATGCCGTGAGTTTCCTTTACTCCCCTATGCTTCAAAATTTCTTCCTGTTAGAATCTTTTTCTCCTTCTGTGAAGTTCTTGTTATGAGGATCGTTTTTGTTGTGAATTCTTGGTTGTTGAGAATTTCTTATTCTTCATCTCTGTTATGCTATTCGAAGCTCCTCCCATGTTACATTTCTCTGTTGGTTTTTTGTTTGAAGATTGTTGTGAGTTATTTGGAGGAGGGTGTGAAGAGTTTCGAAGTTTGTTATGAAAAAAAGTGGACAAATTCTGTTGTGAATTGTTGGGTTGTTGAAGGTGATGATGCATGGAGGTTGAAGAAGAGAGTGGTTGAAAAGGTGATGGATGCAGGGGCGGTTTGATTGATAAAGTCAATATAAATATAAGACTAACGAATATATATTACTAATTCCATTTTAATATATGATTGTAGTGTAGGCTAGCGGTGACCATGCTATTTTGGTAGTAATACAACCTGTGTTTGATTCCTTGTTCTTACATTTTATGTATATTTTTACTTTTATAAAAAAATGTCACCACATTGATAAATCAAATTTCTACATGGTATTTTTTATCATCTTTGTTTCTATATATTTAAAGATTTGTCAGCAGGTTCTGTTATGGAGAATGGTTGCTCAGCTTTTGGAAGGTGGTTAAGGGAGCGTTTTTTTTTGAAGAAACAGTTATGAGTTTGTTAGTTGGTTAGCAATTCGGCTGGGTCGGTTAGGTTGAGAAGTTGGAATGGAGAGATTCGGTTAGAGGTTTTCGAAGGTTCGTTTCTTTGGAAGTGTTATAATGAGAAGCTCGTTTTCTGCAGGTTTTCTGTTTGGATGGATTGGCTTGTGAAGTTTTTGGAGGTTTTCCGTTAGAAGTTGTGGGTCTATTAGCAGGTTTTTGTTAGGTGTTTCTTCTTTTTGATTTTAGCAGTTGGTGTTTGGAAGTGACTTTGCCGGTTTTGTTTTCTTATGCAGGTTCTTTCAATCTGTTTTTTCATGTTCTCCCTGTTACCATGTGAAGGGGGATTTTATTCTGCTAGAGATTCGAAGAAGTGATTGGAAAGGGTCATATTTTGGTCATTATGTGGTGTATTTTTGTGATGATGTCCGATTTGTGCCGGTTGGGTATAATTCTATAGGGGCTTTTTATTGTAATTTTGTAGTTATTGTAATTTGAAGTTAGACTAGGATTTATGGTTCTTTGCATTGGAATTGGTTTGTCGAAAATGGACTCGGATTTTGAATTTGTTATAGCTTGAATTTGTTATGAATTGTCGTTGTAAATTTTGTAAACAAAATTCAAGTTGTGCTACAACAGGAAATGAATGTAAGTGTTATGTATATTATTGGATCATGATATATGAAGGAATAGAATGTATAATAAATGGAATGGATGATTGGATAAATGAATTTGGAAATGGATTAAAAGACGGTTATGATTATTGGAATTATTGGGTATCGATAGGACGTTGCCTTTTTTTTTTTTTGTGTAAATGGATATTGGGTTTGGGCTTGGCAAATGGGCTTTTGTTTATATTACAAATGGATGAACGAATTTGGTTTATGTTTGTAATGAAATAGTGGGAATTGGAATAGATTGAATGGTTAAGTGAGTTTGTAAATGGAGAATGGTCCATGGTAAAAATCGGTTAACATAAACATGGTTTAAAGGTGAAAGATGATGTTGGGCTTAAAGTGGTTTATGAAAATGATGTAAGAATGGTTTTAAGATATGAGGATGATTAAAACGGATTTGGGTTAGATGGTTGACTTTGGTCAACTGGTTGACCAAAACGTCAACAGTAGGCCAAAAGTCAACTTGGGTCGAAATGTTCATTTTCTTGTGGAATGAATGTGGATATGACTGAAAAACCCAACGTTCTTAAACCAAATAAAATATGCCAATCCCAAGGCTCAAAATCCAATCAATCAAAGCCAATCAAATGATATTTAATCATGCAACTGATTGTAACACCTTGAATGAATCTTAACCCATGAACCAGAACCATGAATCTTAAGCAAACAACTGAATCATTTATAATGAACCAAGTGAATCAGATGCAACCTCCCTGACTTAGGGTTTCCACTATGCTCCCTGGTGAACCCCATTGAACCCATGATTTTATGTTTTTTCAAATGCAAGTGGAATGTTATGGTACAATGAATATGTAGATGAGATGAATGACTATCAGGATATGCGAATGCTTAGGGTTAGTGACCTAGATGAATTTGTGAAAGGTAGGGTGAATTTTGGGGTATGACAGGAATGAGATTATTTTTTTGTAATGTAATGGAACTCAAAGCATGTTTTATAGGTTGTACTCATACTCACTGACTACACAGACTTTATGCCAAGTCATGAGCGATAGCGAAGTCAAGCCGCCAACCAAGCCAATGTGCCATCCATATGCCTTTTTGATATAACTTCCTTTGATTTGAAGGAATGAGGGAGGAAGGGAAGACACATGCAAGATAAAAAAGCCCTTATTTAGACATGGGCTCTAATACGTTGACCTCTCGTAAACAAGTCAAGTTTTTGGTTATTGATAAATCAAATAATAAAGATGAAGAAATCCCTGTAGATTCTCAACATAGGAGGAACTCGACCTCGGTCAGCCAGTCAGTCGTCCAGGAATGATGATCAATTACTTGAGCCTCGAATGAAAACATGAAAGAGGATGAGCTGGCCAAAGCTAAAGCTAGAGGACATATGATAAATAATAAGACTAAAACTTAAAAAGATGTTGGACGAAGGTAAATTCCCTTCAAACTAAGGATTCACAATGATAAACAATCATCTTATTATTCTTATTGAATAAATTGTTACAATGCCTTTTTTTTATATAGATGTTGTTAACCAATCCAATTAAAGCCTAAAATTAATTGAATAACTTGACCAAGGACTAAGTCAAGATAGAAAGTAAAGAAAAAATAGTTAACCTATAAAAGCTAAGATTATTTAATCATTATTGCCTCAACACATTATTATCCTGTGTATTTGGTCATTAGTCAGAAGCCAAACAAGCTAATTAATCTCACTGCTCCTAGTCACTTTAGTGAACCTAACTTTTTCTTGAGGACACTTAATTGCTGCAACAATAGGCTTCACCATCTCAAAGCTCTTGATAATAATAAAAAACATAATTCTATAAACCAAAGTCATTTCAACCAAAATAGAAAAATCCACCCATTTTGAGTAATTAATTTCCATTTGCCACAAGTTTCTCAATATCTAATCACCACTAATCATCCCTTGATTATTGCTAGTAGTGAATGTTAGACCTTGAAACTCATTCTTACACAATCATTGATATGCATATTTGTGAAAGGAAATATATTGCAAAGGATATTTCCAAAATGGCTTTGGTATATCAGTTGCTAGCCTATAAAATCCACCATCTAACATCATTATTCCCAAGATTCCAAACCCAAAGATTATTCCCATCAGAAAATTTGGAACCACACTTGCAACAATCATCATGAGACCTTCAACTAACAAAACACAAATGAAGAGCATACATATAAAGTACACAAATTGTTCATGTCATTGGTGAAGAGCATAGAAACAATTAAGGGATTAAATTAGAATTAAAATCTAATTAAAATTAATTATTTCTAATTAAAGTAATTAATCTTAATTAAAATTATAATCAAACTATAAATTCTATAAGATCATGAACATGTTAAACCTAATTAAGCTCCTAATTAATCTAATTATCAAGAATTAATAAGGCAAAAAGAAATCAATTTATCAAAGAAACAATTAATAAGAAAACAATTAAAACAAATAAATGGGTCTGGATAGAGGTGCAGAACCTGAAAATAGAGTGCAAAATTTAGCAATAGAGACTTTGGGCCTAACAGAATAAACCCAAATACAAAAAAATATTGATGGATTTAGCATGAATAGCATCTAGTAAAACAGGGGTGTGGAAAGTAAAATATTGGGCTTAATTGCTAAGCCCAACATAATTTGCAAATGAAAATGGAGAAATATTCAGCAACACAACTTTGTCTTCTCTACACATCATATTCCAATTTTCATGTCAAAAAATTCACCAACACAACTTTGTCTTCTCTACACATCATATCTAAACTTTCATAATAGAAACAACAATTTCCTCGATGATACTTCTTAAAAATGTATGGTATTTGTTATTTCTTTTTTAATTTCTTATTTCCGTCCTAATTTTGATTTGTAATTGTAATGAATATATTCATGATAATTTAATTATGCATTCTATAGGTAGGCGATTGTGAGATGTTGTATCTTCTCCATATTGAGTATTCATTAATTGGGTGAAAATTGTTTAAAAGATAGAATAAATGAAATTATGAGATGTTGTATCTCAAAAAAAACCTTTTAAAAGATATATATGCGTTAACACAATTAAAAAAATTGTATCCGTTAGTTACTTGTAAAAATGATCATTAATCGACTCTCTCCAATCTAATCTAATATCTAACTAATAAAAACAATCCCTAATTACTCTCTAATTTACCCTTTTGATCAAATCTATTTTTAACTAAAACAAAAGGGCATTACTGACTTTTTCAAAATTCCTGAACTATTAGAGATATGGCAATTAATTTTGTTGAGGTGTCATTTCTTAGTTTATTCTCACATATATGGTTTATACAAAATACAAAATGGGATACACGAGGAACGCTTTGGGATACGCAGACACCAATTCATTTTATGCCTCTTTGAATTCCAATTCAATTTGGAAAATTGAGTTTCATTTATAATTCAATTTGGAAAATTGAGTTTCATTTATAATTGTTTTGGGAATTAAAAAATCCTATCTACACCATGGCTTTACAAATTCATTCTTCTTCCCCTTTCAACTCATTCATGATATCTTTCTGTTTCCCTTTTCAATTCATTCACAAATTGAAAACCTATTTTCGTCACTCATTCACAAATTCTTTCTTCTTCCTCTTTCAACTTTTCCATTCGGTAAACTCCATAACCTTTCCACAATTTCATTGATAATCATGTTTCTTCTATTTTCTGAACGTATTGTAACCTACTAATTAGGTTTCAGATTTTTTCAGAATTTACATCAACGATGGCGCGACCGATTGAATCCGTGATGGACATTAACGATTCTAAAGATTTGTGGAAGATTGATGTTCGTTGTAGACATCTCTGGACTGTGAGAAGTTCGTCAAACAAAGAACACCTTGAACTAATTTTGGTTGACTCTAAGGTATTATTTTCACTGTTAGTTGTTTATGTTTTAATTTTCGTACTTATTTCTATATAGTTAATGATTATCTGAAACAAATTTGGCACATTTTTATTTTTTATGATTAAAAGCTGGATATGATACAAGCAATTGTACCATCCCATATGGTGTCGAAATATGTGGGCGATCTTGCCATAGGAGCTTCATATATCATGCAGAACTTTAAAGTCTCAAACAACGATTTCTCCTTTAAGTCTACTACTCATGGATACAAGTTGGTATTTTGTGGTTCAACTTATGTTAAGAAAACGGAGCTCCCGGAGATTCCTATAGATTATTTCAACATTCTTGGTTTGGCGTCCATTGCTGATGGAAAATTCCAGCCTAATGTATTGGTTGGTACGTTGATATTTATATATATTATTCACCTATTTTATTTGGATTATCTTGTATGTATGCTTACATTGTTAATCAAACTTTTGA
Source organism: Lathyrus oleraceus (assembly GCF_024323335.1). Classification (NCBI taxonomy): domain Eukaryota; kingdom Viridiplantae; phylum Streptophyta; class Magnoliopsida; order Fabales; family Fabaceae; genus Lathyrus; species Lathyrus oleraceus. The sequence continues at coordinate 171,487,552 of NC_066585.1, read as the reverse complement.
AGACGTAGTTGGAGGAGTTACTGAAATTCTGCAGACTCAGATAAACTCAGATAACAACAAAAGCAAGTTTGTGTTTATGATCACTGACATGAGGTATGAAAACATTTGAGTTCGTATACTCAAAAAACCATTTACATTGTATTCGTTTCCTTTTTGTTGGTTTCCATTCTGTTAAAAATCATAAAGTGTTTTGCTTTTGTTTGTTGTGGTGTAATTGAACCACAACATCTTTGCTTTTTTTATTGGTAGCAAAATTGTCGTGCAGTGTACACTATGGGGTAATTTTGCATTGCAATTTTATGAATACTACAAGAACCATGGGGAAGATGTGAACATTGTTGTTCTATTACAAAACGCAAGGATAAAGGCTGCGTAAGGTAAACGTTATCGTGTTTTGTTGATAATTTAAATACCCAATGTATTTGCTTCATTATGCTGATATTTAGTTGGTGTTGAAGGAGGTTTTCCTTTAAATGTATCAAATGCTTGGAGTGGCACAAAGCTGATCATTAATGATATTAGTAATGTTGAAATTAAGAAGCTGAAGGATAGGTATTTCACAAACATCTTGGCGTATCAGATTTCCCTTATGATTTTTTCGTACAATGTCGTACATGGTGATAGAATTTTACTCTATATTGATTCTTTTATATAATGACTCGCAGCCTAAATGCTGAACTGTCAAAGCTTTCTTCATCAAGTTTGCAAGTGAAACAACTCAAACCTCACAGTATTCCGATTTTGATAAATTTATATGGAAGGCCGAAGTCATTAGTTTGGCTGAGATCGCGATGCTTAAACAAGTATGCAGGATGCACATGAAACTTTAATTTGTTCTTAATCTTTATGTTATTTATATAATATAAGTGAAAATTCATTTTACAGGAAACAACATGTGTCACCATAGCGAAGTTGGAGAAGTTTGAAGTTGGTAATTCCGGTTGGTATTACGATGGTTGTGCCGAATGTACCAAGAGCGTCGCTGTAAAAGATGGCAAACTTAAGTGCTATGCAAATCACATAAGTTCTGAACCCGTGCCAAGGTATTCATTCATCGTTGTGTTATGAAACTGTTTCATTGGGAGTTATAAATTGGGTTCAATCTATTTAAATGAGATTTATATATAGGTACAAGCTTGAAGTGTTGGGAGTTGATGGTAAATTCAAGTCCCGTTTCGTCTTTTGGGATAGTGACTGTTTCAAGTTAATTGGAAAATCTGCTCTACAGATGAAAAATGAATTAGTGGAGGTAATATGAGTGTCTTCAAATGTTGTACAAGAAATTGCTAATAATATATTTTGTTAATATGTATATTTTTTGCTGAAATTTAGGCCGGTGAAGACAATCCGTTAGAATTCCCTTTTGGTCTTGATGCTATGTTGAAGAAGGAGTTGGCAATTAGAGCTGTTTTTCAACCGAAATTTAATCGTTTTTCGGTTATTAGCTTTAAAGACGATGAAGATTCACGTAAGAAAGTTAAGGACACCTTCAAGTCTCATGAGGTATGTATTAACATATTATTGGCAAATGTTTCAATCTCATTGATTTGTATCTTAATTCTGATTTGAGTTAACAAAAATACCCTAATAATTCCATTATCTCTCTGCAGGATGTATCGAAAATTCCAATTTCATTGTCTTCCTCACAAGATGATATGAAGAGTTTATCGGTAAGTTATATTTTATATTTTATATCTTATATCGAATTAGTTGTCATATATTCCTGCTTTCAATATCTAATTGAAGACACACATGATTTTCAGGAACCTTTATCTGTATCTGCTGATTTCGACCCCAATGCTGCGAATTCTGTGATGACCCCCTGTAAACGTATAAATCCTGAAGCGTCAGAAGATGTTGAAAGTGTTCAACTTTCCTCTACGAAGACGATGAAACCTGTAAAAAAGGAAGATGGTCGATAGATGATGATTGAGTTATTTGTAATATTTCATGGAATTTCATAGTTTTGATTTTGTTATATTTTAGTTTTAAATCGACAAATGTTTCAAGACAATCCAAACTATTTGGAAGTTGATTTTTTGTCTATCTTATGCGTTTCAATTATGATGTTTTTGGTTCTTCAAACAAATATATCAGAAATAATGTTATAGTTGTTTGGATTAAATCCTGATTCTCATCATGGAAATAATATATCTCTTATGTGAGACACATTTTAGGATCAAGTTTTATAATTGAAGCACTGTTGTAACAGTATTTTGTTGTAGCAACATTTAATAGTCTATAAAACTACAGAGTAATAAATTATTATTTTTTCTATGGCCAGGATATTAAAAAATGTCATTTTCATCCGTTTGAACTTTAGCAAATTTTTTAGTATAACTTTACATATTTTTAAATATTTTTTATACTTTAGCAAATTTTAAAATATTTTTTTTATAAGTAATTAAATTTTTTAGTATAACTTTACATATTTTTAAATATTCTTTATACTTTAGCAAATTTTAAAATATTTTTTTTTATAAGTAATTAAATTTTTTTTATAAGGTCAGAGGGAGTATATATTTTTTATCTTACTTGCTTAGTCTTTAAATCTTCTATTGGATATTTAAAGTAGATTAGCCCATTGTTTGTAGAAAGTGAAAGTTTGATGTGATATTACAATGTGTCTTATAGGTAGTGTAGCTATGTTGTAGTATTGAATGATGAGAATATAAAATAAGTGTCACTATAAGGTTTTGCATGTGTCAATATTACTTCTAATGCACACAAAAACTTTTCATGTTTTCCAATGCTTCTGCGTTTTACAATGCTAAGATTATAATGAGTTATGCATGCTTTTTTTACTTTTTAAGTGTGTCTTTTAGTCTACCTATGTACCATTAATCATAACTCTATATTATAATAATATCTTATATATATAATTAGAAAACCAATACCACATAATATATTGAATAGGCTTACCAATTATTAATGTAACAAAAACTAATTATTAAATCAATACCAAATGATATTTTAAACCATTTTCTTTTACTGCATGAATATACTACTATATGATTTAATTTATAAGACTAATTTTTTAAAAAAAGAACATTAAAACTTGCATGACTATTAGCTTTTAGGTTCATGACTTTTACTCTAATTGTTCTTGCGGCATGTTATAGGTAGAAGCTTTGTTCCTGTTAGAATGGCTACCACCCAAACATAAAGATTTCCAACTTTTGTTATATTCTAACATGGTTTCTATTCTTCTTAAGATAATCTGATATCATCATCTACATTCACTACAATTCTCCAACGAAATGGAACCACATGCTAACTCCAATAAAGAAATTGCAGCTTTGGCACGGCGTAAAAGGAAGCAAATTCTTAAAGATAGAAGATCGAAAAAACTCCGAAACATAGATAACTTTTATAACCACTATGAAGCTTCTCAGATGTACTACGCTCCATCGAGGCCAATCATCAGAACACTACTGTCTAATATAACTTCAACTGTTCTTAATGAAAGAAATATGTTTTCACATTCTCCTGGAATTGCAACAGGCAATGGTATTTCAATGAAGAATTTTGAAAGTGTCTCTACAAAACAGGTTGCGGCTTTTGCACGGGAAAGGAGAAAACAAATTCTGCAAAGAAGAATCTCACAATCTCATGATGAGAACTTTGACAAGAATTCTCCAAGTTGTTTCAGGATCAATACTCCATCATTTACTCATTTAGTAACACCACCTTCCAATATAACTTCTCCACATTCTAATGCAAGAAACTTGAACATGAGTGCGCAACCAAGTACTTCTGCTTACAAATCCAAAAAACAAATGAATGTGGGTGCTATTCAATCCATGAGTGTGAAACTTTTAAATTATTTTGCCAATGAGAATCATGATCCCTCTTCTTCATCCACACCCAATTCTCCTGTACATGATGCATCTACTTTCAATTCTGTTCCAAATTTTAACATTGCTATGCATAACTCTGTTGATGATACATCCACTGATGATTCTATCAGTGACAGCTCTTGCGAAGTTAATGTTGCAGATGGAAATTATGATTCCAGTTCCAGTCTTGATGATGACGAAGCCTTTCAATACAATTCCTCATCAATTGATTCTTGCAATATTGGTATGTTTAACTCTAACATTTGTTTTACTTATAACTTTTCATTTAACAGACTTAGTAAATTTAATAAATGCATTATAATATTCAAAAACGTTTCTTTTAAATAGATTATTCTGATATTGGTGATCCTACAGTTGAGTGCACACATTGTGGAGCACTTATGTGGTATCAAGAAAAAACGAAGAAAGGAAAGAATTGTTCAGTTCCTAAGTTCCAACTATGTTGCGAAAACGGAAAAGTTGTTTTGCCACTTTTGAAAACACCACCATTATTACTTTGGCGTTTATTGTTTGATAATAGCGAAAGCGAAAGTATAAATTATCAGCAATATTGTCGATTGTACAACATGATATTTGCTTTTACATCATCGGGTATGAAGGTCACAACAGATTTCAAGATGGAAGGGGACCACCTAATCTAAGAATACATGGACAAGTCTGCGATCGAATTGGGAGCATGCTTCCTTTACCTGGAGAATCTCCAAAGTTTGCTCAACTATACATTTTCGACACCGACAATGAGGTTCAGAATAGAATTGAAGCAATAGGGTGAGTTTATATTCTTCATACGATTTACTTCATGATTAAAAATTCCATAATTCTAAAAAATATGCCATCACAGTATACTATTAATAGATTTTGAATAGACTAACCTTTGGAAAATCAATATGCAGGAACAACCCCTATATTATTCCAGATACTGTTAAAAGATTGAAGCTTATGTTGGATAAGTTCAACACACAAGCTAAGTCTTTTAGGATGGCAACAGATAGATTGAAAAATTGCAGTTTACCTGATCTTAAGTTGTAATTAATCTCTGACAGATCAACAGACGGCAGGATCTACAACCATCCAACTGTTTCAGAGGTTGCCGCACTTATCGTTGGTGATGTTGATACAGGTCATAAAAGAGATATTCTTCTTGAGAGACAGAGTGGACAACTGAAAAGAATAAGTGAGTTTCATCCAAGTTATTTGTCATACCAGTATCCACTGTTGTTTCCTTACGGTGAAGATGGATTTAGAGTTGGCGTTCTTCTTAGGGAAACTAATTCAAAAAAAACCAATGAAGAGGAATAAGCTTACAATTAGAGAATGACTTGCTTTTAGGATTCAATCTAGGAATAATGAAGCACAAACACTATTACTGTCAAGACGGTTGTTTCAACAATCCTTGGTTGATGGATTTACGATGATGGAGTCCCAAAGATTAAATTATATAAGAAAACATTAAAAAAGGTTGCGTGTTTCTAAATATGGCAATTTGAATGATGGAGAACAGAATGCCAACACTCAAGGTTCCAACAAAGGTAAAAGAGTCGTTTTACCGTCGACTTATGTTGGAAGTCGAAGGTTCATGGAACAACTTTATTTTGATGGCATGGTTATTTGTAGTCACTTTGGTTTTCCGGATCTTTTTATCACATTTACTTGCAATCCTAACTGGCCTGAAATTCAGAGATTGGTTGCCAAAAATAACTTGAATTCTCAAGATCGTCCGAATATCATTTCTAGAGTCTTCAAGATTAAGTTTGATGAGTTGTTGTGTGATCTAACAAAAAAGCATGTGTTAGGGAGAGTTGTTGCATGTAAGTTTTAATTCTAATTATTTTATCTAATGATATACGTATTATCCGAATATTTAATGATAAACTCATTTTATTGCAGATATATACACAATTGAATTTCAAAAGCGGGGTTTACCACATTCCCATATCCTTTTATTCTTGCATCCCTCCAGCAAGTATCCAACTCCAGATGATATAGACAAGATCATTTCAGCAGAGATACCAACAGAACAAGATGATAAGCCACTATATGATTTGGTAAAGACACATATGATCCATGGTCCATGTGGTATAGTAAACAGGTCTTCACCCTGCATGAAAGATGGAAAGTGCTCAAAATACTTTCCCAAAAAGTTTCAGCCCCAGACCATTGTTGATCAAGATGGATATCCTATGTACCGAAGAAGAGAAACCGGTAATACGGTTATGAAAAAACAAGTTCAACTTGATAACAGGTATGTAGTTCCTTATAATCCATATTTGTTGAAAAAATATCAAGCACACGTCAATATGGAGTGGTGTAATCAGAGTACTTCTATTAAGTACTTATTCAAGTATATTAACAAAGGTTATGATAGAATTACTGCTGCGGTTGTCCAAACTGAATCTGATGGAACTTCGGTCATAAGAAATGTTGATGAAATCAAGCAATATCTTGATTGTAGATATGTTCACCAAGTGAAGCGTGTTGGAGGCTTTTTTCATTTCCTATTCATGGTAGGTCACCAACAGTTGAGAGGTTGTACTTCCATCTTGAGGGAGATAATTCTGTTTACTATACTGATTATGAATTGATTGATGAGGTGCTTGACAAACCAAGTGTGAAAGAATCAATGTTTACGGCGTGGATGGAAGCAAACAAAATATACTTTGAGGCACAAAATTTAACTTACTCTCAATTTCTGTCAAAGTTTGTATATGATAGAAGATATAGACGGTGGAGACCACGAAAAAGGGGTCATACTATTGGCCGCCTAATTTGGGTTCCTCCAAGTACCGGTGAGTTGTATTATTTGAGAATGATGCTGACAGTTGTCAAGGGCCCTACTTTCTATGAAGATATAAAATTCGTTGATGGAAAGGTTCAGGATAGCTTTAGGGATGCATGCTTCCATATGAGATTTCTTAACGATGACAGTGAATATGTTGCAGCGATAAATGAAGCAAAAGATTGGGGTTCTGAACATTTTTTGAGAAAGTTATTTGTTACGATGTTGCTATCCGGTACAGTGAATAGGCCACGTCATGTTTGGGAACAAACCTGGAGGACTTTATCTAACGGTATTTTATATCAACAGAGACAGAATACTAATACAAGAGGTAAATTTCCATTATTTGTTTTTCCTTTGAAGAAATAGTTTTGGTCTGCACTATATGCAATAGTTTGAATATTTATTTAACTTATTTTATTTTATAGAGAATGTCTTTACTAATTATCAAAATATTTTATATCTTTCATATATGAATTTGTGTTGACCCATATGTTTTATATTAATTAATTAGCTCTGCGCATCATAAAACTAAGTGTAAACAGAATTTGATTAATATTACATCATACATTATATGTTAACTATTAAGTAACTAATGGCAGACATGATTAAGATACATACAATACCTATTTGTTAAATATTACCTAACAATTCATATATATCCTATATTTTGTAAGTATGTTGTTCCTTACAGGAACATTATATGCATTCATATTCCTAACTAATTAAAATACAATTTTGTGTTGAATTTGATCTTCAAATTTTAGAATAATGTTTCTAAGTTGAATCTAACTACTTATCTAATGCTATCCGTTGAAATTTTTGTAATAATATTAGATATACACTTTCAGGTTGTATATGTATTTTATTATATATATTCAAATTGTTACTATATAACTGCTTATAAAATGTTGACAGAATTGCAACTATCAGACACTACTGAGTTAAAGAATTTGACACTCATTGAGATTGAAAATATGATGCAATCAAATAGAAGAAGTTTACATGAATTTACATGTATGCCATATCCGGATAACTATGTCACAAAGCATGTTGGCAACCGGCTGATTTACGACGAACTTGATTACAATGCTGAGAAAGAGCAAAAGAATTTCGAAGAGCTTTTTCATGCACTTACAGGTGACATATTTTATTTTTATTATGAATTTAAAAATCTCTTATATTTTTTCTACTTATAATTATAACTTGATAATTTAAAGATGAACAACTTGCAATATATCATACCATCATGGATGCTGTCAACAAAAAAAGAGGAGGTGTGTTTTTTTTACATGGTTACGGAGGAACCGGCAAAAATTTCATGTGGAGAACACTATCAAGTGCCCTTCGTTCACAGAAAAAAATTGTTCTTACTGTTGCTTCAAGTGGGATAGCATCATTATTATTGCCAGGTGGAAGAACCGCACATTCAAAGTTCAAAATACCCGTGCCGACACTTGACAACTCAACTTGCAATATCGACAAAGACACTGATCATTCACAACTACTTGAAGCCACCGATGTCATAATATGGGATGAAGCACCTATGTCTCATAGGCACTGCTTTGAGGCATTGGATAAAACCCTAAAAGATGTCATGAGCAAAAAGGGTTTCCAAAATGCAATTTTTGGTGGAAAGGTTGTTGTTTTCGAAGGAGATTTCCGACAGATTCTTCCAGTTGTTCCTAGAGCAAGTCGTTCTGATATTGTCCATGCATCTATTAGCTCATCCTATGTTTGGGAATATTGTCAGGTTCTAAAGCTCACAAAGAATATGAGACTTCGACATGGAAGGGATAATACAAGTTCTGATAAACTAGCAAAATTCTCAAAATGGATATTGCAAGTTGGTGATGGTAAGATTTCTGAACCAAATGATGGATTGGTTGATATAGAAATTCCAAAAGAATTATTAATTTCAAATTTTGAAGATCCAATAAGGGCTATCGTTGATTACACATATCCGAATTTGTTGGAAAAATTTCAAGATGTTACGTTCTTACAAGGAAAAGCCATTCTTGCCTCAACCATTGAAGTTGTGGATAGAATCAATGATTACATATTGGATCTGATACCAGGTAAATGTTAGTTAGCTTTTATCTTTTCTAAACATAAAACAATACACTATAGCAATTATTTTTAATAATGTTTTATGTTTTGTTTTATGAACGGATATTTCAGGGGAAGAGAAAGAGTATTTGAGTTTCGATTCAATTGATAGAACAGACACAACTTATAATGAATCTTATGAAGTTTTAACTCCGGAATTTCTTAGTAAATTAAGAACGTCAGGAATTCCAAATCATAAGATCAAATTGAAGGTCGGTACACCTATTATGCTAATGAGAAATTTGGACCAGGTTGATGGACTGTGCAATGGAACAAGATTAATTGTTACAAGGTTAGCAAATCATGTCATAGAGGCAAAGATCATGTCTGGAAAGAACATAGGTAACATTTTTTACATTCCAAGAATGTCTATGTCACCGTCTGATTCACCTTGGCCATTTAAGTTGATTCAGAGACAATTTCCAATAATTGTCTCCTATGCAATGACAATTAATAAATCCCAAGGTCAATCACTTGATAGTGTTGGATTGTACTTGCCTACTCCAGTATTTAGTCATGGTCAGTTGTATGTTGCTATTTCACGAGTTAAGAGCAAAAGTGGGCTAAAAATCCTAATCCATGACAAGGACAATTCACCGTGTTCGACTACTACAAATGTTGTGTACAAGGAGGTCTTCGAAGCACTTGGTTAACCGGTAAGCTTTTTATCTTATTATATTTTGACAACAATTTAATTACTTTCTACTTTATTCAATAACTTTTTTGCTTACCTCGACTATATGAAATTAAATAAATTATCATGCTTACTGTATATGAGTCAAATGGTTCTTTTGTATGAACATCCTTCTAATGCTTTATGCTACTAATGTTATTTTACTTTTCATCTTATGAGACATTCACTTAAACTCATGAATTGTATTTGTTTGTCATGCAGGCATGCTAGCCATCATGTGGTCACACACAATTCAATTGAATGAGACTACTTGATCCTCATTCGACCAAAGACACAGTTGTTTGTTAACTTTTGATAGCAATTTTTTTACTTTGAATAATTGGACTATGGTTGAAATTTCTATTGTTTTTTTTTTATTTAAGAATGTTTCAAATTTCAATTTATTTTAGTTTTAAATTCATTTTAGTTTTAAGATCCAGAATACTTTTCGAACTAAAGTTTACTATACTATTTGTCCAGAATAACTATATAAATCTGCCCTTTTATTTTATCCAACATTTTCACACAAATGTTTCTCACATATTAAATGATTCATTAATTTGACAAAAAAAAAATGTTCGCTCGCATATTTTATAAAAAAATTGTTTATGCAATATATTTTTAATTATATAAATATTAATGAACTTAATAAATATATATAAATTTGAAAAATAATAGTGACAATCATATAATATAAATCCCGACGGAACCCGTGCGATAGCACGGGTATCTCACTAGTTTTTACTCATAAAAATTTCTGTTTTTTAAAATATTGAGGCATATCAACTATTTTCTATCAACTAGTTTCGTCCTTTAAGAATTTTGATCTAGATTTCGCCAATAATAATACATATCTTTAAGTGCTCTTTCACCATTTGCGACTCAAGTTACCTAAATTTAAACTTCATATTTTTTATGTCAAAAGATGAAGGTTGTGTTGTGGCCAGCCTACAGATACATTTATAAGTATCACATTTTAGAAATAATTAATATAACAATTTGTATAATCTTCACATTCATCATTAACAGAAACATCTTTTGACATACACACAATCAATTATTTTTGTACAATATGGATGGATCATCCTGTAAAGGCCATGCAGATGCATGCAACTTAATCTTTTCTAGAAGTAGAACTTGAACCAGAACCAGAACCAGAAGCTGGACGAGGACCGAGAAAAGATTGGTAAACTGTACTATAAACATTTCTTAGCTTCCAGGTTTGGCGACGGGGAGTAGTTTCAACAACGAATGCAAGCGTTTTCGCGCTCACAGGTGTCTCGTAATCAATGCAATCATCTAGCCCTGCACTAAAAAATTCTTCCCATTGTGATTCTGTAAGCCGACGCGTCACCCCAACAATCGTTGCAGGGTACTCCATGTCCCGCAGCATCTTCGTCACCTGCATAAAACACATGAATGAATCTCATTATCAGTATATTATTCATATACCACATGAAATGAATAAAGAGAGACAAATGTAGGTACCTGAACCCCATCAATGACAGGAAAATGCCTAGCAAGGAGAATTAAGTCATAGATTTCATCGTAACGAATTATTTCTAGAGCTTCTTGGCCAGTTTTCACTGAACGAGTTTCCACACCAAGTCTTTTCAACATATCTGCATGAATCTCTCGAAGGTGGTCGTCAGTGTCCACAACAAGTGCTCTTATTCTTCTTTGAGGGGTTGCTGGAAGATCATCATCTTCACTATCAGATAACATTATTTGTTTACCGTTGTGATCAGTTATACCATCCATCTTTCTACACAATTGAATGAATTATATTAATTACCACTTCGATCTGGTACATATATAAAAAGAAAATCATTATTTCCTTTTCTATACAAGAAAGATATATAATATGAAATAGCACTAACCTTGCTCAATGTGAGATTGAGAATTTGGTTTCTTTCTTCTTCTTCTTCTCCCTGATAATTCTCAGACTAAAAGGTGGCTGTGTAAACAAATAAAAGAATGTGAGTTTTTCATGATAAAGATGCTTCAGTTGCTAAAGATGGTTATGATTCAGTAGCACTTGCCTTGTGGAGAACTCTTGATTATGTGGGAGTGAGTGAAGAAAGAAAGTAACTGTGTGTTGAATGAATATGAATGATGAGAATGTATTTGTGAGAATGTATATAAGCAAGCTGGGTAGTCTATGTTGATGAAAAGGAAGCAAAATGTTAGTTAGTTAGTTAGAAAATGTGTTTGGATTCTGTTAAACGAATTAACTGCCAAACTAACTCATGTTTTGTTTGTTACTTTTGAAACTGATTGTATCAGCTACTACTCTAGGGGGCTTTAAGTGTTTACAACAAAAAGAAGTCAGATAGAATTTATGATTATAAAATAAAAGTAAAGAAAAAGTCACTTGCCTGCCCAATAGTAGATGCCAGAGAAGAATACATTCCTGCAGAATTTTCCTTATAGAAGACTACTCTCTCTGTGCTCACCAATTTTTGCACAGAATTAGCATTCTTAATACCAATAAGTAGAACAGTAATCAACATTGAGGCAAGGGTGTTTCCCTGAAATGAATTTATAATTAAATCTTTTAAAGAATTTGTAATAGACATTTGATACAGTGAATAAAAGTTGATTTAAAACCACACATTTTGAGTAATATTTTGGTAAAGGTGCTATGAATGAGTAACAATAAAAATAAGAGGATTTTTTAATACATTTAATATGTTTTTTAGACCATGCAAACATTAAAAATTCTTTCAATTTTTAGAGATGTATTTTCGAACTCACTCCAACACACACAATAGAGATCATTCTGAGTGACGTCATATTATTTTATTTTTATTTTTATTTCGGAGATACATTTCCAAGATATTTTCGTTGTTATATTTCTGTAACACATACACATCAATGACAGAACAAAAAACATGTAATTTTCGAAAATGAAATTAAGATTTATAAAATAAAATAAAGATTACATATATTATTTCAACATAAAATGCAACATTACTTTAATATCTAGGTGGACGCTTCAACATCTTCGCAATATCTTCGACCGATCTTGAAATCGTCACTTCCAACTCGAGCGAAACTTTTGTTTCGAAAGAAATACGTATTTCACATAACCCTTACATCTGCTTGCGTCTTGAGCTTAAATTTTCGAAACTCAACCTTCCCCCGTTGTCAATCGACGGTGATCGGTACTCGAGCTTCACAATCTTTCGATTGTCTCCGTAAGGTAGGAGATGATGAATTTTGTATCTTCTATCCGAACCATTATCGGACCTTCTAATAACCACATCAAATCCAAGTTTCGAGGTCTTCATACGAATCTATTGAAACATTTGATCACGAGATTCAAACTATTACTCGTTTTTAAATTGGTTCCCAGCATCTACCATTTCACAACAACACCTTGGACATTCGGAGAAACAATTTGTTTTGTGATAACATCGTGGTGCACCATATCTAATCAAAACAATTACAACATAACAGTATATAAGCGTCACTTTTGAAAACTGAGTTGGAAAATGAATACAGACTAGTTCTAAAAATGCATCTCCGTACACAACGCTCGTTTTTTCAGACAAAATATAGGATTAATGTGAGCAATGTAGTGTGAAATAAAGGATCTTTACCTGAAATTTTAACTTCTTTTCCTCCCTTTAATATGATGAACCACAAGTTTTGAGATTTGGAGTGAAAAAATGGATTGAGAATGGAAGAATTTTTTGCGAGGGTTTGTAAATTAAAGAAAAACAACAATGACAACAATGGTTATGTGATCATGTAGCTATTTTTCTTATCAGATTATTTCGGAGATGCATCTTCGAAAATATCTGACATACAATTACCGGGATATCCGTGCATTTGCATAGATGCGGGTGTGATACGCGAAATTCTTACCATTTTTTAAAATTACAATAAAAAAAATAATTATTGTGCTAAATAATTTAGTATATAACTATAAAGAAAATAAATGTAAATTGGATGGAAAATTTCAAAGGCAAAACTTATTTAATGAGAAAATATTGTAAAAAAATTTAAATACTATGTTAAATTTATGTATTAGTAAATATATTTAAAGTAAAAATTGGTCATTAGAAAATAGAGTAAAACAATTTATATTTTAAATAAGTATTTATAAAATAATATGTTATATAAATAATAAATTGGAAAAAATTAATAACGAATTATGAAAGAAAAAGATATTAGATGTTTAATAAATATATGAATAAGTTATTAAAAAAGTTATAATAATAATTTTTGTTCATTTTGAACATTAAAAAAAAACTGAGTTACGTGAATGTAATCACTGAACTTGTGGTATTTTCCAAAGTGTGAAATGAATTTACAATTAAATATTTTAAAGAATTTGTAATAGATATTTGATAGAGTGAATAAAAGTTAATTTAAATACCACAAGGTTTGAGTAATATTTTGGTAAAGGTGTTATGAATGAGTAATAATCCTTAAAAATAAAGAGGATTTTTTAATACACCATATATGTTTTTTAAGTATCACGCAAAAATCCAAAAATCCTTCCAATTTTTGGAGATATATCTCCGAACGTACTCCATCACACACTAAACATATATCATTATGAGTGAGGCTTTATTATTTATTTTTATTTATTTCGGAGATACATCTCCGAAATATTTCCGTTGTTACATTTCTGTAAGACAGACACATCAATAGCAGAATCAAAAACATGTAATTCTCTAAAATGAAATTAAGATTTATAAAATAAAATTAAGATTACAAAGATCATTTCAACATAAAATGTAACATTACTTCAATATCTAGGTGAACGCTTAAATATCTTCCCAATATCTTCGACCGAACTTGAAATCGTCGCTTCCAAATTGAGCGAAACTTTTGTTTCGAAACGAAAATATGTATTCCACATAGCTCTTACTTTTGCTTACGTCTTGAGCTCAAATTTTCGGAACTCAATCTTCCTCCCATTGTCAATCGACGGTGATCGATACTCGAGCTTCACAATCTTTCGATTGTCTCCGTAAGGTAGGAGATGATGAATTTTGTATCTTCTATCCGAACCTTTATCACAAAACCTCATCTTCTATCCGAACCATTATCGGACCTTCTAATAACCACATCAAATTCAAGTTTAACGGTCTCCATATGAATCCACTGAAGCATTTGATCATGAGATTCAAAATATTGTTCGTTTTTAAATTGGTTCCCAATATCTACCACTTTCACAACAACACCTTGGACATTCGGAGAAACAACTTATTTTGGGAAAACATCGTGGTACAACATATCTAATGAAAACAATTACAACATAATAATATATAAGCACCACTGCTAAAAACAGAGTTGGAAAATGAACACAGACTAGTTCTGAAAATGCATCTCTGTAAATGTTCATACTCGTTCCGAAGATGTATTTTTGGACACAATGCTCGTTTTTTCAAACAAAATATAGGATTAATGTGAACAATGCAGTGTGAAATAAATGATCTTTATCTGAAATTCAAAATTAGTTTCCTCCCTTTGATATGATGAACCACAAGTTTTGAGATTTGGAGTGAAAAAAATGGATTGAGAATGGAAGAGTTTTTTTGCGAGGGTTTGTAAAGGAAAACAACAATGACAATAATGGTTGTGTGATCATGCAACTGTTTTTTTTATCAAATTATTTCGGTGATGCATCTTCGAAAATATCTAACATGCAAAAGTGATATAATATTTCAAAATCTTGTTCAAATTTCCGGAGATGTAGTTCCGTAAATTGTACTGAACTGATCAATTATGAATATATTTCTTGAAATATTCTGGAGATGCATCTCAGAATAGCCAGTGTTTTGTGTGTTGGATGCGCCCGGAGATGTATCTCCGAAAACTAGGAGGCATTTTAGAATTTTCGTGTGATGCGTAAGAAACATATAAGTTACATTAAAAAACCCTCGAAATAAATTGGGAAACATTCAATTTATTCCCAAAATAGGCTATTATATTTGGTGGGCCCAAAATGTTATTTATAAATACGGCTAGGGTTATCGATACACTGCATTTTCTCCTTCCCAAGCAAAACAAAGTTGTCGTGTCTTCTTTATCATTCCAACAATGGCTTCATCAAAATCCACATCCATCAATTCCATGTATGAATAATTGTAAATCATGTTGCATGTAGATTTTGAATGGCCTCATGATCTTTTTGTAATCTAACTCATCACGAAGATGCAATTGTCTTTCATGTTGCAATGTAGATTTTGAACGTTGAAATTAGTTTAGCTTGTTAGAAAATCGGGTATGATAATCCTGGATAACTTCGAAGAATCGTGTTCGTACACTTTCCGAACAAAGTATTTCGATCCTATTCTTGCCTGGGTTCACGAAATCTTTGTGGGGATAATTCTTGAAGAACAATTTGTTTCTGGCAAAGAGAAATGTTCAGGAATGTAGAGAGAAAGTTTGGTTTCGTTATGCTTTTTTAAACTGAGGCCAAATGACTCCTTATATAGGAGATCAATAACAGAAACCGAAAAGACGCAACTGTTCAGAAACGGTTACGTCGGTTGGGAAAGGGTTCAACTATTCAAAAGAAAATTTCAGAAACGGCTTCGCCCCTTGGAACCCCGTTTCAATTATTCGCATTCAATTATACGTTGGCTCGACGAGCGTGCACTCCGCACTACCCCTAACTCGTTTCCAAGCTTTAACACATAATTGCATCGGCCTATAGTAAATCACATTACTACTAAAATACATTGATGATACTAAAATCACCAATAAATCCCCCCCATTTTAGTGTAATCCTTGATTTACTCAGTATATACAATAATATATACAAGGGTATAACACACAGGTATAACGATCAAACAAATGCATAAATGAAATGTCTTGCGATTGAATTTTCATCTTAGTACAAATACACATTCCAAATACTCGAAAATCGGGGTGTCATCTCGATTGAACCCGTCAATCCATTTGAGTGTCTGAAGATATAGTACACATATGTTTCTTACAATACTCTACTATTCATACTTGACACTTTACAAGCCATGTGTCCTTATCATAAGCATATAGGAAGCCAAGTCCAAGCTTCTTGAAGCGGCAAAACTTCATGCTCACATAGGTGATTCTTTTAATCTTGCACCTGCATTTGCAATTTTCCAAAAGAACCATTAAGAAGATATAATTCAACCTAGCCATCACTTGCAGGTCTGAGCACATACCTTGGGAAGATAAACACAATTGCTCCAATCTCTAACTATGATCTTTCCACATTGAATTCTGCTTCTAATGTTGTATTAGAAGGGAATTGGGTATACCATAGCTAATAGATTTAAATGGACTTTAATCCCATCCCAATTACCGACTTCTTCACTAAGTCTCTAGCTAACCCCTTCGTCAAGTGGTCAGCTAAGTTTTGTTGCGACCGGACAAACTCAATAGATATCACCCCATTCATGATTAATTCCCTAATCATACTATGTCTAACACCCAAATGTCTAGACTTTCCATTGTATATTTGACTATAAGCTTTAGCCAATGTGGCAGTACTATCACAACGGATAGAAATTGGTGATATCGGTTTAGGCCATATCGGAATCTCATATACCAAATTCCTTAGCCATTCTGCTTCTTTACCAGCAGCAACTAATGCTACAAACTCAGATTCCATTGTGGAACCAGTTATACATGTTTGCTTCTTGGAAGCCCATGAGATGACACCTCCCCCAAGCAAGAACACCCATCCGCTTGTAGGGGATGAATCTTCAGCATTATTTATCCAACTAGCATCCGAATAACCCTCCAACACCGAAGGAAATCCCATATATGACAATCCATAATTCATTGTACCCTTCAAGTACTTGAATACCCTAGTTATCGCATGCCAATGATGTCTACTAGGATTACTAGTAAATCTACTCAACTTTCCAACCGCATAAGCAATATCCGGTCTAGTGCTAATCATAGCATACATCAAAGAGCCTATAGCTTTTGAATATTCGAGTTGATCCACAGGTTTACCTGTATTTGGCATAAGCTTTTCTCCCGGATCCATGGGAGTACTTACTGGAGAACAACTTTCATAATTGAACTTCTTGAGTATTTTCTCAATGTAATGAGATTGCATAATTACAATCCCCTTATTCTCCCGTTTAATCTTAATACCAAGAATAGCGTCCGCTTCTCCCATATCCTTCATGGAGAACTTTGATGACAAGAAATTCTTCGTTTTATCAACTTGATTTTGGTCGGTGCCAAAGATCAACATGTCATCAACATATAAACAAATGAAAACTCCTTTACCGGAAGTATCAAATTTGCTATATACACATTTGTCAGCTTGGTTTAGAATGAAACCATTAGACAAAACAACCTCATCAAACTTTTGATGCCACTGCTTCGGAGCTTGTTTCAGCCCATACAACGACTTAACTAGCTTACACACTTTATGCTCATTACCAGGCATTACAAATCCTTCAGGTTGCTTCATATACACTTCTTCCTCCAAATCACCATTCAGAAATGCTGTTTTGACATCCATTTAATGAATCACTAGATTATGAATAGCCGCCAAGGCAATCAACAATCTAATAGTAGTGATACGGGCAACAAGAGCATAGGTATCGAAATAATCAATCCCTTCCTTTTGTCTGAAGCCTTGGATAACTAATCTAGCTTTAAACTTATCAATTGTACCATCGACTTTCATCTTCTTTTTGAAGATCCATTTGCAACCCAATGGTTTGCAACCTGGTGATAAATCAGATAACACCCAAGTATTATTTTCCATGATAGAACCAATCTCTTCGTCAATTGCTTCTTTCCAAAAAGCAGAATCTCGAGATTTCACAGCTTCATCATACGTTCTTGGATCCTCCTCTATACTATAGCAATAATAGTATTGAGTGTCAATCTGATCCTTTGATCCTTCAACTAAATATAGTTGAAAATCAGATCCATAAGATCTAGATTTTCTAGCTCTTTTGCTCCTACGGGGTTCAAGTGTCTCACTTGGCACATCATTTGAATGATCATCCCTTAGAGATTCATCTGAATTAGGTATAGAGTCCTTTGGTCTAGGTATAGAAGAGAAACAATTCTCATCAAATATGGCATCTCTCGATTCTATAATCGTGTTAATAGAAATCGAGTCATTAGGTTCTATAACATAAAACCTATAGGCCTTGGAGTGCTCAGCATATCCAACAAAGATGCAAGCTACACCCTTTTCACCCAAGGTTTTCCTTTTTGGGTCCGGGAGTCTAACCACGGCCCTACAACCCCAAACACGTAGAAATGTTAAGTTGGGTCATTTCTTATACTAAAGTTCATATGGGGTAGTCTTGTTCCTTTTATTAGGAACCCTATTTAACAAATAGCAAGCCGTTAACATAGCTTCTCCCCAAAACCCTTCACTCAAACCAGTGTAAGATAACATGGCATTCACCATTTCCTTAAGCACTCTATTTTTCCTTTCAGCCACACCATTTTGTTGAGGTGTATAAGGTGCCATAGTCTCATGAATGATTCCTACGGATTGGAAAAATACAGGATCATAATATTCACCACCTCTATCTGTACGTAATGTTTTAATCAACACATTCTGTTGCACTTCAACTTCAGTTTTATAAATTTTGAATTTATCTAAGGATTCGTCCTTAGCGTGCAGCAAATAAACATAGCAGAATCTAGATGCATCATCTATGAAAGTGACAAAATATTTTTTATGTCCTAATGATGGAGTAGCATGCAAATCACATAAATCACTATGTATCAACTCAAGAATGACAGATTTCCTTGTTATACTTTTAAAAGGTTGCCTAATGATCTTTGTTAACATGCAAGTTTTACAATTTTCTATATTTTTATCAAAAACAGGAATTAAATCATCTTTAGACATTTCATGCATTCTTTTATGATGTACGTGTCCTAGACGAGCATGCCATAACGATGAATTGATAACATTCGAAGAGGACATAAATACAGAACCAGAATCATTAGGAACTCCATTCAAATTCATCATAAACATACCATTATTATAATATCCAAATCCTACAAACACACCAGACTTCGATAAAACATATTTATCGGATTCACACACTTGCTTGTATCCAAGCTTATTTAATACAGGACCAGAAATTAAATTCTTACGTAGTTTAGGAACATACAAAACATTAAACAAAGTAATAGTCTTTCCAGAACTGAATTCTAGCACCACGTTTCCTTTGCCTTCAATGGGAGCGAAGTGATCATCTCCCATGTAGAGGACAGAACCATCTTCCACTGGAACAAGAGTCTTGAACCAGAAACGATCCTTGCAAACATGTGTTGTAGCGCTAGAGTCAATCCACCACGCGATAACATCATCCTGCACATAAAATGCTTCAGAATTTAGTGAAACCGAATGTTTAATCAAACTATTCAAATCACGAATTGATTTCTGACCTTGGTTTTCGGATTGGTCCTTAGACCCCTTTCCTGAACCACTTGCATTCGTGTTATCATGCTTTTTTCCGGAACGGCAATCCTTCTTTAAGTGGCCTGTTTTGCCACACTTCCAGCATTCTAGTTTCGGTTTCTTGTTAGCACCGAAACTACCCTTATTGTTCTTGAAAGCACGCTTCTTTCCTTTGTTTTTGTTGTTACCGTTCTTACCACCCTCTTCGACCATATTAACCGAGGGTCCAGCAATTTCCTTGCCTTTTCCTTTGTCATCCTCCTGCGCTCTTAGAGATTCTTCTATGCGCAAGTGACTTCCAAGTTGGATCAAAGAAAGTTCGTCTTTTCCATGCTTCAGATTGTGTTTGAAATCCTTCCACGAAGGAGGCAACTTGTCTATGATGCTTGAGACAGATATTGTTTCATCCATCTTCAATCCGTGTTGTGTGAACTGTCCAAGGATTCAGAGGAGTTCATTGAATTGTTCCATGACAGACCTCGATTCAACCATTTTGTAATTGTTGAAATCGATTACCAGGAACTTTTTACTGGATGAGTCCTCTGCCATGTACTTGGATTCGAGACAATCCCACAATTCCTTTGCAGATTCTATGTTTTGATAAATATCAAATAAGGGATCAGACATACCGTTAAGAATGTGCCCTATGCATATGTAGTCGTCGTTCTCCCATTTTGATCTGCGTCTCAGATTTTCAACCGTGTCTTCCTCCAGAAGTTCTGAAATCGGTGTAGACAGGACGTGCACCACCTTCAACGTTGTCAACATGAAATGCATCTTCTTCTGCCAACGCCTGAAGTCTTGTCCTTGAAACTTGTCCAATTTTCCGAAGTTTGTAGTCATCTCCTTGACGGTGCTTCCTCCAGCCATGATTATCAGAAAATACTTTGTTCGTTTGTTAGAAAATCGGGTATGATGATCCTGGATAACTTCGAAGAATCGTGTTCGTACATTTTCCGAACAAAGTATTTCGACCCTATTCTTGCCTGGGTTCACGAAATCTTTGTGGGGATAATTCTTGAAGAACAATTTATTTCTGGCAAAGAGAAATGTTCAGGAATGTAGAGAGAAAGTTTGGTTTCATTATGCTTTTTTAAATTGAGGCCAAATGACTCCTTATATAGGAGATCAATAACAGAAACCGAAAAGACGGAACTGTTCAGAAACGGTTACGTCGGTTGGGAAAGGGTTCAACTGTTCAAAAGAAAATTTCGAACGGGACGCTGCCCCGCATCCCGCCAGGGGCTTCGCCCCTTGGAACCCCGTTTCAATTATTCGCATTTAATTATACGTTGGCTCTACGAGCGTGCACTCCGCACTACCCCTAACTCGTTTCCAAGCTTTAACGCATAATTGCATCGGTCTATAGTAAATCACATTACTACTAAAATACATTGATGATACTAAAATCACCAACATAGCTTAAGTTCGATGCATGTTTATTGTTGTTGTAGAGCATCTTCAGACACTGCATGAAATCAAGAATGAGTTCAGAAAAAGTTGGATTCACTCTATTCCGAAGCCAAAGAAGTTACATTTTTACCAACAATCAGTGAGCAAAAGAAGGTTCTGTTGGTATCATGATAAAGGAACACTACTCAGAAATCAGAAGTCGTGGATATTTCCATATCAAGTGGGAGTAGTAGGTGTAACACCTCAAAATTTGCCCTCCTCTCTTGGGACTAGCTTAGCATATTGCATTTCATTTCTTAGGTCATTAGGCATTGCATTTTTGCATATCATATGGCTACATTGAGCAAGTCATCCTCCTAGGTCTTGGTCAGAAGATAAAGGGGTTTGAGATGCAAGCCTGACGGTTTCATGAATTGATCACTAGCCATCTGAGGGTGTGTGCTTCAAATTAGGGTTTCTTGGTTCTCAAGGAGATGGATTATCATCTTGGTTGAAATGGTACATCATCATCATCATGGTCTTGTCATCACCAAGAGATTCATTATGCTTGATCATGTTCCTTGGGATTAGGGTTTTGACCACTGGTCAACCCTAATCATCTGCATTGTGTAAATCAGGGCTTGTTGAGGAGATGAGGGTCTTCATTGAGATTGGGAGATCATCATGTGGTTTTAATGAGCTTGTGGAAGCTAGGGTTTCATCATTGAGCCATTTCATCAGGAGATTGAAGCTCAAGATCATCAGTGCTTAGCCAATTCATCTTTCAGTCAGAAAAAGTCAACCAAAGGTCAACTGATGGATTTGGAGGTGGGAGAGGGTTAGAGACACTTCATTCATGTATAATCAAGTTTCATTTGACATTTTAAACATCAAGAATGAAGAAAATAAAGTCAGATGAAAACTTTCCCAAAATAGAAAGTGACTTGTAATTCAAAATTGCCAAAAATGGAAAGGTTTTCTCCTTGGAATTACATGTCCAAAAATGCTTCAAATGAAATTTTGTTCAACATGAAAGTTGTAGATCTTGCTCTCACCTTTCCAAAAAGTCCAAGAACATGAATTTCTCATTTGTGGTTGGCAAGTTATGGATGGATCATTGTCAAGGAAAGTTGAATTTCAAAGGTGCATAACTTTTGATTCAAAAGGCCAAATGGAGTGGGATTTTTTGGAGCAAATTTCTTTTGATCTCCTCTATCCAAAACAAGCATTACATTTCATGAATTTTGCTCACACAAAAAGTGCATTTTTCAAGTGAACTTATTTTGAATTTTGGAGGGAAAAAGGTCATTTTGCAAAATAAGCATGGCATTCACATAATTCCACTTGCATTAGCTTACAAACCACATTTCTGAATTGCTCCAAACCAGAAATTACACTGTTACATTGGTTTTGTGTATGTAAGGGTGAAATGCTAAATTTAGCACAAAACTTGATTTCACTTAAACACTCACATTAGCCTAATCATGATTAGTGAACATCATTAACATCACATATAAAACCATAATCATAACTGTTTTCTGATTAACCATAACAGAATTGAGATCTAGATCTGAAAATCACAAAACTCTTCATCTTTCTCTCTCACTTTTTCTGCAATTTTCTTCACAAACCTTGCCAAGATCTTCATCAATCCATGATCCATGTGCATTATTGAAGCTGTTGGAAGCAAGATCTCATCATTTCCAAGCCAATTCAAGGACTGTTAAAGCAAGCTTCAACAATGGCAAATGAATATTTGAGCTAGATCCAAGGCAATTGAGCAACAAACTTTGTTCCATTCATCAACTCAAGCATCAAAGAACTTCTGTTTTGCACTTTTATGGTCTAGAACGCGCGAACCCACATCTGTTATCTAATTAAGGTCAGATTTCGACTTTAACCATTCATGAAATTGATATATGCTTTAGATAGATCTTGGAACATAGGTTAATCTGCGAGTTGTTTCATTGATTTTCATGCTGAAATGAGAAAGTTATGTGGATTAGAACTTTGATGCATGATTATGTTTTTCATCGAATCTCTTTAATTAGGAAGAATTAGGTTAAAATGATTTGAGATTATTGATGTGCATTAGAAGACCTTTCCAATGATGTGTGGTTTTTGGATTTTGGTGAACAATTGTTCTTGAGTGATGAATGTGTGAAGAACGCGTATGAATGTTTGAAATTTTTTCCAGAAATCTTCATTTGATCCGTGCCTGGCCTGTTTCCGCATGGTTTTTGTGTTTGCTTCCCATGTGACCAACCACAGCGTGACACTTCATTAAGTGAAACGCAGCGCTTAAGCCAAGTGCGTGCTGGTTTTCAAAATGAGCTTCCCTTCGATTCCTGGCGAAGGATTTTCACATGTTTGCCTTTGCATTTTTTCTCATATGCTATACATGTTTCACATACTTCCATGTGCATTTTTTTATTTTTTTTCTCCATTAGAAAATTCATAACTTCATAACCATTAATCCAATTGAGCTGTGGTTTTTTTTGTTGTTCTCATCATGATCTTTACAATTTAATGAATATTTTTGCAAAAATTGTGCACGTGTGGTTTTTTGAATGGCCTAGGGTTTGTTCATATGTGTTCTTTCATGCACCTTGCTTGATGTTTTGATCATGAAATGATGATGCTTAATCCAAAATTCTTGAAATTTTGCATGTGTAAAATAGACATCTCAATGAACATTTTGGTATATAGTTTGTGATTTTTGCTTTTCTGGTTTGTGAGATATGTTCTGTTCATTGGAGGTGTGACAATTTGTGTCACACCATTTCTTGCTTGAATTCCTGATCTTATTTGCCATGCCATATGAACTCGAAATGAGCTGAATTTTTGCATGTTGATACTTCTGGATGTCAAGATCACTTGTGAATTTTTGTGGAATTTTTGGATGCTTTTCCAATTTGTTTGAGAATTTCCTTTCTGTTTGACCAAATGTGGACCTTTTGTGAGTCATGATCTTAAATGATTTATGAAATTCTTGATATGTATTGGATGGACTTGAAATTTTGTGGAGTGATTCTAGACACCTTAAAGTTTATCTTGGTTTTGGTTTGGTGCATTTATCTTATGCCAATTCTGTTTTGTGCTTGCTTGAAGTTGATGCATGATTTTGTGCCTTATATGAGCTTGTTTTGCCTTGCCTTGACTTAGGGATTTTAATTGACTTGCTTCCAATTGTCCAAATGGCTTGAAATTTGGTGTGATGATCATGTTAGGAATGCTGTTTAGCCATGAATTTTCCTGGGATTTATTGAATTATTTTTGATTGAGTTTGGATTGATTCATTCTGTTTGGTCCAATGAGCTTTGAAATTGCACACTTTGCCTTAAATGCTTCATGAAATGAAATTAGTGTGTGATATGAATATGGGACCAATTGGATGTTGTTCTAATTTGTTTGAACTTGATTTTTTCCAATTTTCATGTTCTGTTTTGAATTTTTGCTTCCTTTTTGACCCTAGGCTTTGTCCTAGGGGTTTGCTTCTCATGATTGAGTTGTGTTTTCAGGACAAAGGGCATATGGCATGGAGGAATTAATTCACATGGCTTGAGTTGCTTGTTTTGATTGATGTTGATTAACATTAAGTTTGTTTTGTAGGTGGCTTCTATGTCATTTGTGTTGAGCATTGGCTTATGCTTTGCTTGATGCATTGCTTGTGTACAGTTAACTGTTGACTTTTAGTTTGTCTGCTTGACTGTTTGAGCTGAGTACTGATTATGTTAGATTGATTTCAGGTACATTAGTTGCTATAGTTCATTGTGAACTTGCTTGTGCTGTTGCTTGGTTGCTTAACCAATTGAGGTAGAATTTATTTTCTCCATGTAGTCTGGAAGACCTGGCCTGTTACTTGGCCAGACACCTGTCTGAAGTCCTCCTTAAGAGGCAATGCTTGTGATTGTTTATCTTTGTCCCCAAGCAGGAAAAGACCTTGAATAAGGCAATTGGCAGACACAAGAGATGTGCAATATATCTCCTGCTATTCTGTTGAGTCATCCCTTTGCTCACACAACTGGTGTTGATGCATTGAGGATAGTAACCCAAGACCCTTGTACAATTGTACAGTTGAGTCAGTGTCATAAGTGTAGAAGGGTTCCCACTTTCTGAACCCACACTTCTTTTGTCTGAAGCTCTCCCTGGCCAGGGATAAGAGCTGTGAGGCACACCCCTCACTTCCTATTTCATTTGCTTCACCCTAACTCTCAATGTTAGGGTTAAGAGCTAACATCACCCTGATACAGTTGGCTTGCTTTTGCAGCCTAACCCTTGTTTGAGCCACCTTTGTCTGTATATAGTGTGTGCTAATTGTGAATGTTTGCTTTGTTTTGATTATGCTTGCATGCTTTGCTTTGCCTGTTTGGGATTAGCTTGCAGCCTATGCAAGTAGATAGAAAACTCAACCTAGGACCAATGTGGAATACATGATAACTATTAGGCTCGAGTCAGTCTCCCTTCTAGTTTGTCATTTCCCAGTCTCTAGTTAGGAGAAAGTTTCTCCCCTGTTAAGGGGAACTACGTTGCCCTGATCCTCATACCAGATGAGGTACGTAGGCAGGAGGTCGTGTGAGATCTCTCTGGGCACCCTTTTTCTTTTTGAGTGTGTTTGCTTGACAGTTGCTAGGCTCGAGTTCCCGACTCCTTAGTAACTTGTTGTTTGTTTTTTCTTGTGTGTGTAGGAGATGGATGTAAGCCCAGCAATTGGCATTCCATATCCTCTTGTTGTGTGCTTGGAGTCCGGTATAAGTCCATCAAGTGGCATCTGGTTTCCAGTGTGGGTTTGTTTGGTTCGGAAGCTGATGTAAGTCCAGCGATTGGCGTTCGGGTTCCATGTTTGCCTTTTTGTGTTTTGTTTTGTTTGGCGTGCGTAAGCCGAACTACGGTAGCTCTGATTCTCGTTCCAGACGAGATACGTAGGCATAGGATGCGATATCCTAGCGAGCCCTCTCCCCTCTTCCTCCACCTTTGTTGTGTCAGTGTGTGTGTGTGATGTTTGTTTTAGCAACCTTTTCTTTCTTTTAGAGCGTGGATCCCGTCGAGTACGACGGATGCGTAGGGGTGCTAATACCTTCCCTTCGCATAACCGACTCCCGATCCCATTCTCTTTGGTCGCGAGACCATGGCTTTTCCAGGTTTACTTCGAGCGTTTCCTTTCCCTCTTTTGGGATAAATAACGCACGGTGGCGGCTCTGTGTTGTTTTGTTTTAGCCCGCCGCTTGTTTTTCGCGGATGCGACAGTTGGTGACTCTGCTGGGGATGACAGAAGTTGACCTATTGCTGGTCCATCTTCCCTAAGCGAGTCTCTCCTAGCGTTCTAGGATAGTGTAGGTTGCTTGTGTTGTTCTATTTATTGCATTTATCATTATTCTGTTGTGTATATATTTGCATAAATATTTGCATGCATCATACTATCATGTTGCTGTCCTCTGTACAGGTGGTTCCTCTGTTTTGGGGTGGGTGTTCTGAGTGGGGCTAAAACCCAGGCCCGAGTATACACCTAGGATTAGTGTGGTCTCAGGTTGCCTCTCATGTTAGGTCAACATGATCTTGGCGACTTGACATACCACAAGCCGGACGACGTTCATTTGATAGTGTCCTTCCTTTGTGGAGTATCCACTTTGGTTGTGTCACTTCATCTGAACTATTGACTCTGGTGACTGATCATTTCCCGGATCTTTGGTTTAGACGATCTTAAGGGAGCTACAACGGCATACCTGAAAGGGCAAACCCGTTGAGTATCTTTGCCCGATTGTCGAGACTATTATCCGCCTTAGGATGACCTGATTAGAATGTACCTGTGAGGGGAGGGTGATTCTTACGGATGCATGTTCAGGTGGTGACTTTGATGGTGACTTTTGGTTCCGTTGATCAGAGTCATATTTATAAGTCGGATTTATGGTCATTTATTGCCGAGACGCCGGAGCGCTGTCCGTGATATTTATCAGTGGGGATCCGTTTATTTCAGGATTCCCCGGGCCGATTCAGAGGATTGTGATTATCTGCTCAGAGATTGTTTGGTGATGATGGTGATGTATCTTGCAGTTCCGTTTATTTCGGAACCCTTGAGTCAGATTTGTGGTTACATATTCCTTCAGATGGTTGTGATCAGTTCAGAGGCCGTAACTCAGCGCAGTAAATGTTCAGATGGCTTGGAGGATGGCAATGCATTGCATTCATTCATCAGCATCATTAACATTCTGCATTCATCGGCATCTAACTCATGTCTATCCATACTCAGGGTACATTCTCGATTAAGATTCTGGTTGAGAGACATCCTGATGTCAGAATGTTATTGTCGAAATATTATCTGTCTCGATGAAACCAGGATCAAAAGACAGAAGCTTCCTCGTATGGATAGACGTTGCATTCATGCATATTAACCTGTTTGCTGTTTTGCAGGTGTCGGGTTTTAACGTGCTTGATTGTTTCAGGAATCATTGCTCGAGCGCGCAGAGTTATACCCTTGCACACAACACGTCCGCACAGATACTTCACCCGACACAATACTCCCAGACTGATGGATCTCCCTAATTCAGATGTTCTCGAGCTGAAAGATAAGATGAACGAACTGATCAACATCATGCAGGGTTTTGCAGTTGGTCAGAAAGCTTTGGCTGATAAAGTTGAGAAGCTCGAGCGGGCTTCTGCTGCTAACAGTGGTGTCAATCTGGATGGTGTCTCCAACCAGGGGCTGGGTGGCTCAAGAGATGGCGGAAAGAGAACAACTGCGGGTGTGGTAAACAATGCTGGTGGTTTCGGCGTCGCCACAGGTGGTCAACCTGGTCCGATGGGTCACAATATGAAAGACAATCTATTTCCTCCATTCTTCGGGGTTGATGATGATAGGGAGGAAGACCGAGAAGCTGATCAATTCTCTATGCATCATGAGCCGTTTGGGCAATACGGTGCCCAACCAAAGAACAAGGAGATCCAACTGCTGGCAGAAAAGATCAGAGCTCTCGAAAGCTATGCCACTCCCGGGGTTGTGAATATGTCAAACATGGGGCTGGTTGAGGGGATTGTGATCCCACAGAAGTTCAAAGCGCCCGCTTTTGATAAATACAAAGGGAGTTCTTGCCCGGAGACTCACCTTCAAGCCTTTGTCCGCAAGATCTCTGCGTACACAATGGATCAGAAGCTGTGGATGTACTTCTTCCAAGATAGTCTGTCTGGAGGATCCCTGGAGTGGTACACCAAGCTGAAGTCTTCCGATATCAAGAGCTGGCAGGATCTTGGCGATGCCTTCTTTAAACAGTATCAATTCAATGCTGACATGGCTCCTAGTCGTACCCAGCTGCAGGGTATGTCTCAGAAGCTAAGTGAAGGGTTTAAAGAGTATGCTCAGAGATGGAGGGAGTTGGCTGCCAGAGTGCAACCTCCACTGGTGGACAGAGAGATGTCTGATCTGTTCATGGGTACCCTGCAGGGGGCATTTGCTGAGAGGATGGTGGGTTGTCCCGTCACTGGCTTTGCAGACATAGTAGTGACTGGTGAGAGAATTGAAAGTTGGCTGAGAATGGGGAAAATCCAGGGTGGTAATGCTTCGTCATCAGGATCGAAGAAGCCCTTCGGGGAACGGTCAGCGTAAAAATGAGGGTGAATCAAGTGTTGTGTATGCCCAGAGAGGACACGGTAGGGATCGTTACTACCAACACACTGCTGCGTTAACCACCCCTGCTGGTAATCAGTTGGTCCGACAGCAACATCAGCCACCTCAACAGAGAGTCGGGTACCAAGTGAGGGGGAAAGGGATTGATCGTCAGTTCGATAAGCCGCCCGTGACATATGCTGTTTTGTTCAAGAAGTTGATGGATTTTGGGTTGGTTCAGCCAAGGACAATGGTTCCGTTAAGATTAGATCAGAGGCCTCCTAACTATGATGAGAACGCCCAGTGTGAATTCCATTCTGGTACACCAGGGCATAACATTGAGGGCTGTAGAGCTTTTAAGCATGTTGTCCAGGATCTGGTAGACTCCAAGGCCATCAATTTTGCACCATCACCGAATGTTAATGCTAATCCCATGCCAGCACATGGTCAGGCGATGGTGGGTGAAATTGTTGAAAATTCGGATCACGCCTTTGCGGTAGGTGAAGAGACTGACAGTGACTGCGAGTTTGATGGTTGGATAAAACCGTGCGTACCAGGGATGGAGATCCAGAACTGGAAGGCCTAAAAGATCATCACTGTCACTCGTTCTGAAGAGTAATATTTCTGTTTTTCAATTCTGTTTGCATGAAAGCCATGCGTGTTGCCCGACACGTAATGGTTCATTGTAAGGGCCACCTCATATGTTTCATTTTGCAGCATTTTGCATCATAAATAAATGGATGTTTTTCAATTAAAAACGGTGTTCCCTGTTTTTCATTTATTTTTGCAGTTTAAAAACAAATAAAAATGGCGATGTTTGTTTTCATTTTTCCCCTTTTTGATTTGTCTCGTTCCGACTTCGAAAAGTAATTCTCCGGATCTCAGTGATAACAATTTGGTTACACCTCATATGACTTCGACAATTCGATCTATCATGCCGAAGAAGAAGGCGAAGAAGATTGTGATCTGCTGGAATTAGCCAGGTTGTTGAAACAAGAGGAGAAGGTGATTCAGCCGCATGAAGAGCAAGTTGAGCTTGTTAACCTGTATACTGCCGAGGTCAGAACGGAAGGGAAAATTGGGGGCCGCTTCAGAGGCGAGTCGAAAGCAGAATGGTAGCCCTGTGGAAAGAGCATGTGGATACCTTCGCCTGGTCGTGTCAGGATATGCCAGGGTTGGATACCAATGTCGTTGTGCATAAGCTATCATGGAAAAGAGGTTGTCCTCTAGAGAAGCGGAACGCCGGTGCTACTTATCAGAGAGCCATGGTGACTTTGTTTCATGATATGATTCATCATGAAACTGAATGCTATGTTGATGACATAATAGCAAAGTCCCAAACAGAAGAGGGGCATCTGGTAGATCTGGCCAAGCTGTTGGACCAGTTGAGACAGTTCAAACTAAGGTTGAATTCAAATAGGTGCACTTTCAGAGTGCGGTCCGGTAAGCTGCTGGGGTTCGTTGTAAGAGAGGAATCGAGGTTGATCCTGCTAAAAAAAAAAAAACAAGAAGTGCCTGAACCGAGAACAGAAAAAGAGGTTCGTGGTCTATTAGGTAGATTGAACTACATGTCATGGTTCACATCTCATCTAAAAGCCATGTGTGAACCGATACTCAAGCTGTTGAAAAAAAAGAGAGATCAAACGGTCAGGTGAAATAATGATTGCCAAGGGGCATTGAAAAATAAAAGAATAAGTTACAGGAACCTCTGATTCTGATGCCTCCCATGGAAGGAACAACTGTTAATCTGGTACTTGACAGCCCTCGAGGGGTCTATGAGGTGTGTATTGGGTCAGCATGACGAGTCTGGTCGAAAAGAGCATGCAATTTACCTTAGCAAAAAGTTTACTGACAGTGAAACAATACATTCACTGCTCGAGAAAACTTGCTGTACTTTGGCATAGGCTGCTCGCCGACTGAGACTGTATATGCTGGTTCATACCACTTTGTGGATTTCCAAGATGGATCTGATCAAGTACATATCTGAGAAGCCAGCATTGACCGGACGGGTTGCGAGAGGGCAAATGATTTTGATTGAATACGATATTCAGTATACCTCCCAGGAAGCAATCGAGGGGAGTGTATTGTCTGATTACCTCGCCCAGCAACCTATTGAGGATTATCAACCGAGGAAGTTTGAATTCCCTGATGAGGACATCTCGAGGTGCTCTGATCAAAAGATTGAGAATAATCGATCCCGGAGGAGGGGCCTGACCCTGAATCCGAACGGATTCTGATGTCTGATGGGGAGGTTAAGGTGAATAAGCTTGTGTTGCCTAACTAGCATTTGAATGCACCGACGATGTGATTGAGTATGAAGCTGGTATCCTGGGTATCGAACCTCAGTGCATCTACTGGGGCAAAACCTTTCTCACTCGTATATGGAATGGAAGCGGTGCTACCGGTTGAGGCTCAAATTCCCTCTTTGAGAGTCCTGATGGACGTGAAATTGGAAAAGGGTGAAGGGATAAAGACCCGGTATGAAGAGTTGAGCCTGATTGAAGAAAAGAGGCTGGCAGCCATCTGTCATGGGCAGTTGTACCAGCAACGGATGAAGCGTGCTTTTGACAGAAAGGTACGACCTCGGGTATATCACGTAGGTGATATGGTACTGAAACGGATCCTTCCTCCTCAAAACGATCGTAGGGGAAAGTGGACACCCAATTATGAAGGTCCATTCGTGGTCAAGAAGGTTTTCTCTGGCGGAGCCTTGTTGTTAACGACCATGGATGGCGAGGATTTTCCATCCCCTGTGAATGCAGACGCAGTTAAAAAATACTTCGTATAAAGAGACCCGCTGGACGAAAAGAATAAAATAGTCCAGGCAAAAATGGGCATCCCGTCGAACCAAAAAACAGAAATAAAGGTTCGGGCAAAAATTAGGGATAAAAAGAAAAAATGTACACCCGGCAAGTCGAAAACCTGAAAAGGCGACTTGGGCAAAAAAGGGTATCCCGGTGGACTGAAAACCCGAAAGGGCGGTCTAGGCAAAAGAGGGATTGAAACGAACAACTGCGTCTGGCATGATCGTTCGCTTTGGTTAAAGCATCATGGATAATACCCGGTAGGGATCAATCAGAAGCGTCTTGTTCAGAAGGCAGAAAGCACGGAGAGTCTGAGGACATAGGGGGTGTAACCGAGTTGGAACTCGATGAGATCGCGGGTTTCGCATTGCCATTAGGATAGATTTTTCCTTTTGTGCGCAATTACCTCTTTTCAGGAATTGCTTCCTTTGTATTGCTCAATTTGAGCCACACCTTTTTCAGTCAATAAAATGCATATTCATGTCAAATAATTTTTGTTTTTGTTTTTCATTACCGCTTTGATTGCAAAACATCTAGTTGTTTGTGATAAAGAATTTTGCATTTTAAGACATACAGGTCCCTTCCAATGCATGTTTATAAGATTGAAGCTTGAAATCTTATTCGGAAGATTGAGTGACCCAAGTGTTGAAATCCTGACACGCCTGGGGCACGGTTTTATCTAACGATCTCTTTTGCAGGTGATGTTAGATATTGTTCACTCACTTGCAGGTTGTGATGTGGAAGCTGTTGACAAAACAATCCCCGTGGAGTCTGATCAGGGACAAGAGACGAACGAATGGTGAAAAAGACGACGACGAGTCGTACGACGACCCTTGAGATTAATCAAGAAGACTCTTCAAAGTCTGAAGATTGAAAAGTCTGTATAAATCCCAGGAGTTCGCTCTCCGTCGAGTACGGAGCGGTCGGGAATACAAGGTGATGAATCAGAAAAGTCCAGGCGAGTCTAGGAGTTCTCAAAATTGGAAAGCCGACATGGGAGTTGGATATGAATACCATGGTTCGACGAGTCGTCGGGTGTTCAGTACCAGACTGTCCTCCTCCCCAAGCAGAGTCGGAATGACTAAATCCCCCGGCAGATTCAAGGTCTGTGGATTCCTTAGCAGGGTCAGGATGGTTATCCCCGGCAGGTTTTAGATTGATGCTTCCCCAGTCGCCAGGCCTGAAGGTTGTTATTTCCCAGCGGAGGTATCTGTGGGAGGTGGTTCCCCTAGCAGAGTCTGGAGTGTTGCATGCCCAACAAGTCAAAGACTGTTGTATCCCCACAGAGTGCGTTGGTGGTTCTTATCCCCAGCGATTTCCCCAAGCGGATCAAGTGCAAAGGCGGTTATCCCCAGCAAGGGTTGCCTTTTTCCCAGCAGCAGTGTTATTCCCCACCAGGGTGGAGATCGGAGTGTTGTCGAGTTCCTCAGCAGAGTGCCTCGAGCTCCTCAAAAGAGTCCCCTGAGGGGGATACTTTTTATGCATGCATCATTTAAGAGATCATAGCATATTGCATAATAAATTGCGTAGCATTTCCATAATTATGGGGCATTGCGCTAAAAATCATCATGCATCATCATTGCAAGCATCAGCTAGTCTCAAGCCGAGGTCGGCGTTTGAGATTTATGTTTCGCCAGTGGGTGAAGGTGTTACTCAAGCTGTGATTACCGTTTGAGAGGTGGTTTCGCTGGTTGGAAGATCAACATCAGCATTGCAAGCATAAGTTAACCCCAAGCCGTGGTTACCATCCGAGAATGGGTTTTGCCGGTCAGTGAAGTTGATACTCTGAGGAGTTTGGCATCGTGACGTTGGGTCATCGGTATTCCCCAATAGCGCGATACTGGAGGAGATTTCTGTTGTGCGAGATAGAAATTTGGAGGTGTTACTCTGAGGAGTTTAACATCATGATGTCAGGTCAGCAATGTTCCCCAGTAGTGCGATACTGGAGGAAACTTTTCCGTCGGACAGAGATGGAAATGAAGATCGCGATCAGCGCGACTCGAGTCGTGGTTACCGCTTGAGATTTGGTTTCGCTGGATGGTGAAGGTGTCACTCCGAGGAGTTCAGCCTCGTGATTTTGGAGCAACAATATTTCCCAGTCATCAGTATATGTCTGGTCGAGTATTCTTTGGTGTCAAGTAAACATCATTGTTCGATGTCCAGTAAACGTCGAGGTCCCTTCTAGTCATTGGTTAATGTCTGGTCGAGTTTTCTTTGGTGTCAAGTAAACATCATTGTTCGATGTCCAGTAAACGTCGAGTTCCCTCCTAGTCATTGGTTAATGTCTGGTCGAGTTTTCTTTGGTGTCAAGTAAACATCATTGTTCGATGTCCAGTAAACGTCGAGTTCCCTCCTAGTCATTGGTTAATGTCTGGTCGAGTTTTCTTTGGTGTCAGTAAACATCATTGTTCGATGTCCAGTAAACGTCGAGTTTCCTCCTAGTCATTGGTTAATGTCTGGTCGACTATTCTTTGGTGTCAGTAAACATCATTGTTCGATGTCCAATAAACGTCGAGTTCCCTCCCAGTCATCAGTATATGTCTGGTCGAGTATTTTTTGGTGTCAGGTAAACATCATTGTTCGATGTCAGGTAAACATCGAGTTTCTTCCCAATCATCAGTATATGTCTGGTCGAGTGTCCTTTGATATGTCGCCATCGGAGTGGCGTTTTGGTGTTACTTCCGGCGTTGCCAGTGGAATTATAACAAGAAAGCGGAGAACGGGGTTCGAACGGAGAAAGGGAAATGTTGAGGCATTTTCTGGAGAGCGGGGTTCAAATGGAGAAAAGGAGACACGAGATGTTTTCTGGAGAACGGGGTTCACAATGGCGATCACAAGTTATCGTCAGGCGACTGAGGTTCAAATGGAGAATGGGGTTCATTATTTTGGCAAACAAGATGTCGGGGTTCAAATGCAGTGATCCGGGATCATTTGTGCGAAAGAAAATTTCGGGGTTCAAGAAAAGGAAAAAATTATCAGTCAGAAAATTTCGGGGTTCAAGAGAAGCATTAAAAAGAGGTAATAATCCCCAGCGGATAGGTGGTGTTCAGGCCATGGTTATCCCTGCGCTACCATTTATTTTGGTATACAGGTCTATATTTCTGTTTCGGTATTCAGGCCGACTTTTTCCGTACCAGACGAATTCTTCTTTCAAGGTTGTTTCTTTGCCGATTCTGACAGGCATTGTTAATTATTTTCCCATCAGAGTGCAAATTGTTCGTCTGTTCTTGGTATTCAATCACTCTTCACCCTGATCATCTGAAAGCCGAGGCTATTCATATCGACAGGTTCACAGTGGATTGAATAGGGGCAGCTGTAACACCTCAAAATTTGCCCTCCTCTCTTGGGACTAGCTTAGCATATTGCATTTCATTTCTTAGGTCATTAGGCATTGCATTTTTGCATATCATATGGCTACATTGAGCAAGTCATCCTCCTAGGTCTTGGTCAGAAGATAAAGGGGTTTGAGATGCAAGCCTGAGGGTTTCATGAATTGATCACTAGCCATCTGAGGGTGTGTGCTTCAAATTAGGGTTTCTTGGTTCTCAAGGAGATGGATCATCATCTTGGTTGAAATGGTACATCATCATCATCATGGTCTTGTCATCACCAAGAGATTCATTATGCTTGATCATGTTCCTTGGGATTAGGGTTTTGACCACTGGTCAACCCTAATCATCTGCATTGTGCCTATCAGGGCTTGTTGAGGAGATGGGGGTCTTCATTGAGATTGGGAGATCATCATGTGGTTTTAATGAGCTTGTGGAAGCTAGGGTTTCATCATTGAGCCATTTCATCAGGAGATTGAAGCTCAAGATCATAAGTGCTTAGCCAATTCATCTGTCAGTCAGAAAAAGTCAACCAAAGGTCAACTGATGGATTTGGAGGTGGGAGAGGGTTAGAGACACTTCATTCATGTATAAACAAGTTTCATTTGACATTTCAAACATCAAGAATGAAGAAAATAAAGTCAGATGAAAACTTTCCCAAAATAGAAAGTGACTTGTAATTCAAAATTGCCAAAAATGGAAAGGTTTTCTCCTTGGAATTACATGTCCAAAAATGCTTCAAATGAAATTTTGTTCAACATGAAAGTTGTAGATCTTGCTCTCACCTTTCCAAAAATTCCAAGAACATGAATTTCTCATTTGTGGTTGGCAAGTTATGGATGGATCATTGTCAAGGAAAGTTGAATTTCAAAGGTGCATAACTTTTGATTCAAAAGGCCAAATGGAGTGGGATTTTTTGGAGCAAATTTCTTTTGATCTCCTCTATCCAAAACAAGCATTACATTTCATGAATTTTGCTCACACAAAAAGTGCATTTTTCAAGTGAACTTATTTTGAATTTTGGAGGGAAAAAGGTCATTTTGCAAAATAAGCATGGCATTCACATAATTCCACTTGCATTAGCTTACAAACCACATTTCTGAATTGCTCCAAATCAGAAATTACACTGTTACATTGGTTTTGTGTATGTAAGGGTGAAATGCTAAATTTAGCACAAAACTTGATTTCACTTAAACACTCACATTAGCCTAATCATGATTAGTGAACATCATTAACATCACATATAAAACCATAATCATAACTGTTTTCTGATTAACCATAACAGAATTGAGGTCTAGATCTGAAAATCACAAAACTCTTCATCTTTCTCTCTCACTTTTTCTGCAATTTTCTTCACAAACCTTGCCAAGATCTTCATCAATCCATGATCCATGTGCATTATTGAAGCTGTTGGAAGCAAGATCTCATCATTTCCAAGCCAATTCAAGGACTGTTAAAGAAAGCTTCAACAATGGCAAATGAAGATTTGAGCTAGATCCAAGGCAATTGAGCAACAAACTTTGTTCCATTCATCAACTCAAGCATCAAAGAACTTCTGTTTTGCACTTCTATGGCCTAGAACACGCGAATCCACATCTGTCATCTAATTAAGGTCAGATTTCGACTTTAACCATTCATGAAATTGATATATGCTTTAGATAGATCTTGGAACATAGGTTAATCTGCGAGTTGTTTCATTGATTTTCATGCTGAAATGAGAAAGTTATGTGGATTAGAACTTTGATGCATGATTATGTTTTTCATCGAATCTCTTTAATTAGGAAGAATTAGGTTAAAATGATTTGAGATTATTAATGTGCATTAGAAGACCTTTCCAATGATGTGTGGTTTGTGGATTTTGGTGAACAATTGTTCTTGAGTGATGAATGTGTGAAGAACGCGTATGAATGTTTGAAATTTTTTCCAGAAATCTTCATTTGATCCGTGCCTGGCCTGTTTCCGCATGGTTTTTGTGTTTGCTTCCCATGTGACCAACCACAGCGTGACACTTCATTAAGTGAAACGCAGCGCTTAAGCCAAGCGCGCGCTGGTTTTCAAAATGAGCTTCCCTTCGATTCCTGGCGAAGGATTTTCACATGTTTGCCTTTGCATTTTTTCTCATATGTTATACATGTTTCACATACTTCCATGTGCATTTTTTATTTTTTTTCTCCATTAGAAAATTCATAACTTCATAACCATTAATCCAATTGAGCTGTGGTTTTTTTTTGTTATTCTCATCATGATCTTTACAATTTAATGAATATTTTTCCAAAAATTGTGCACGTGTGGTTTTTTGAATGGCCTAGGGTTTGTTCATATGTGTTCTTTCATGCACCTTGCTTGATGTTTTGATCATGAAATGATGATGCTTAATCCAAAATTCTTGAAATTTTGCATGTGTAAAATAGACATCTCAATGAACATTTTGGTATATAGTTTGTGATTTTTGCTTTTCTGGTTTGTGAGATATGTTCTGTTCATTGGAGGTGTGACAATTTGTGTCACACCATTTCTTGCTTGACTTCCTGATCTTATTTGCCATGCCATATGAACTTGAAATGAGCTGAATTTTTGCATGTTGATACTTCTGGATGTTAAGATCACTTGTGAATTTTTGTGGAATTTTTGGATGCTTTTCCAATTTGTTTGAGAATTTCCTTTCTGTTTGACCAAATGTGGACCTTTTGTGAGTCATGATCTTAAATGATTTGTGAAATTCTTGATATGTATTGGATGGACTTGAAATTTTGTGGAGTGATTCTAGACACCTTGAAGTTTATCTTGGTTTTGTTTTGGTGCATTTATCTTATGCCAATTCTGTTTTGTGCTTGTTTGAAGTTGATGCATGATTTTGTGCCTTGTATGAGCTTGTTTTGCCTTGCCTTGACTTAGGGATTTTAATTGACTTGCTTCCAATTGTCCAAATGGCTTGAAATTTGGTGTGATGATCATGTTAGGAATGCGGTTTAGCCATGAATTTTCCTGGGATTTATTGAATTATTTTTGATTGAGTTTGGAGTGATTCATTCTGTTTGGTCCAATGAGCTTTGAAATTGCACACTTTGCCTTAAATGCTTCATGAAATGAAATTAGTGTGTGATATGATTATGGGACCAATTGGATGTTGTTCTAATTTGTTTGAAATTGATTTTTGCCAATTTTCATGTTCTGTTTTGAATTTTTGCTTCCTTTTTGACCCTAGGCTTTGTCCTAGGGGTTTGCTTCTCATGATTGAGTTGTGTTTTCAGGACAAAGGGCATATGGCATGGAGGAATTAATTCACTTGGCTTGAGTTGCTTGTTTTGATTGATGTTGATTAACATTGAGTTTGTTTTGTAGGTGGCTTCTATGTCATTTGTGTTGAGCATTGGCTTATGCTTTGCTTGATGCATTGCTTGTGTACAGTTAACTGTTGACTTTTAGTTTGTCTGCTTGACTGTTTGAGCTGAGTACTGATTATGTTAGATTGATTTCAGGTACATTAGTTGCTATAGTTCATTGTGAACTTGCTTGTGCTGTTGCTTGGTTGCTTAACCAATTGAGGTAGAATTTATTTTCTCCATGTAGTCTGGAAGACCTGGCCTGTTACTTGGCCAGGCACCTGTCTGAAGTCCTCCTTAAGAGGCAATGCTTGTGATTGTTTATCTTTGTCCCCAAGCAGGAAAAGACCTTGAATAAGGCAATTGGCAGACACAAGAGATGTGCAATCCATCTCCTTCTATTCTGTTGAGTCATCCCTTTGCTCACACAACTGGTGTTGATGCATTGAGGATAGTAACCCAAGACCCTTGTACAGTTGTACAGTTGAGTCAGTGTCATAAGTGTAGAAGGGTTCCCACTTTCTGAACCCACACTTCTTTTGTCTGAAGCTCTCCCTGGCCAGGGATAAGAGTTGTGAGGCACACCCCTCACTTCCTATTTCATCTGCTTCACCCTAACTCTCAATGTTAGGGTTAAGAGCTAACATCACCCTGATACAGTTGGCTTGCTTTTGCAGCCTAACCCTTATTTGAGCCACCTTTGTCTGTATATAGTGTGTGCTAATTGTGAATGTTTGCTTTGTTTTGATTATGCTTGCATGCTTTGCTTTGCCTGTTTGGGATTAGCTTGCAGCCTGTGCAAGTAGATAGAAAACTCAACCTAGGACCAATGTGGAATACATGATAACTATTAGGCTCGAGTCAGTCTCCCTTCTAGTTTTTCATTTCCCAGTCTCTGGTTAGGAGAAAGTTTCTCCCCTGTTAAGGGGAACTACGTTTCCCTGATCCTCATACCAGATGAGGTACGTAGGCAGGAGGTCGTGCGAGATCTCTCCGGACACCCTTTTTCTTTTTGAGTGTGTTTGCTTGACAGTTGCTAGGCTCGAGTTCCCGACTCCTTAGTAACTTGTTGTTTGTTTTTTCTTGTGTGTGTAGGAGATGGATGTAAGCCCAGCAATTGGCATTCCATATCCTCTTGTTGTGTGCTTGGAGTCCGGTATAAGTCCATCAAGTGGCATCTGGTTTCCAGTGTGGGTTTGTTTGGTTCGGAAGCTGATGTAAGTCCAGCGATTGGCGTTCGGGTTCCATGTTTGCCTTTTTGTGTTTTGTTTTGTTTGGCGTGCGTGAGCCGAACTACGGTAGCTCTGATTCTCGTTCCAGACGAGATACGTAGGCATAGGATGCGATATCCTAGCGAGCCCTCTCCCCTCTTCCTCCACCTTTGTTGTGTCAGTGTGTGTGTGTGATGTTTGTTTTAGCAACCTTTTCTTTCTTTTAGAGCGTGGATCCCGTCGAGTACGACGGATGCGTAGGGGTGCTAATACCTTCCCTTTGCATAACCGACTCCCGATCCCATTCTCTTTGGTCGCCAGACCATGACTTTTCCAGGTTTACTTCGAGCGTTTCCTTTCCCTCTTTTGGGATAAATAACGCACGGTGGCGGCTCTGTGTTGTTTTGTTTTAGCCCGCCGGTTGTTTTTCGCGGATGCGACAGTAGGTAATATGTTATTGTCCGTAGAGTTAAAGTAAGGAACATTTTAGTAGGTGAAAACTAAGTTTATGTTATTATTTTTATAGTTGTACATAGATTAAGTAAAATGGGTTAATTCGAGTAGTTTGATAATGTTAATGCAGTTCTGAAGATTTATCGAAATGAGAGGTCGAAGAAATAAAGAAGATTCAAGCAAAAGTGAGTGAGTCATTCGATGATCCTAACTTGGACGTGCACAACAGCGATTCCAAAGCGGATGACGACGATGAGGAAGAAAAAACAAGAAAAGTATAATTGGGAAAGAGAAGTCAATTATGGATATAAAGCAAAGAAAAATGTTCTGGTATGTTTATGCTTGAAAAAAATTGAAACATTTATAGAGTTGTAATTTGCAGCTAAGTTTTTGTGACAATAGAAATGCTGCACAAATGAAAGCAAACATCATGAGCTAAATACCAAGGGTGCAATTCTAGCTCAAAACAAGCCGTTCACACAAATTATGGATGAATTGTAACGCATCTCAAAGAGATGCACATAATGCCAAAGCATAAAAAAAATTACTTACTATGAGTTGTGTAATAAGGATCATCCAATATGATTTTGCCTACCATCAGACAAAGAAGTCAACTTTGTAGGAAATCAACAAACAGTACTAGAATAATAACTTCTAGAAGAGAAATAACTATAACCAAGGGTGGAAACCAGAGGCCGGGCCACCAAATATACAACAACCATATCAAAGTTATAATTAGGTTCCTTGTCAACAAGACGTTAAAGTTGGAGGATATGTTGAACCAATTCATGAAGTTTTCTCTGGAAAATCAGAAGAATACAAATGCCTCGTTCAAAAACCTTGAAACAAAAATTGGTCAGATTGTCAACTGTTGAACAAGTGAATTCAAGTGCAGGAGGGGGTTGAACTGTGGTATTCAAAATTTGTGATTAGGTTAAAAAGTTTGTTACTTAAAACAACAATTGTGTTTGTATAGTTAAAAACAGAGATAAAAGCAACCGAAAATAGAAATACGAAAATGTAAAGGAAAGTAAAGATAAATAATTTAGAGAGATTACACTAGGATTTATAGAGGTTCGGTCAATCTCTTGACCTACTCCTCTCCCTAATAATTTCTTCTTGAGAGTTCCACTAAAAATAATATCTCACTACGCCAAAAACTGGAATAGACAGCGCCCCTTAGAGGGCGCTTTATTACAAAAGCGCACTCTAAAGTGAAGAGAAAAATAAGGAGCGAACAACTTGAATAGACAGCGCACTTTAGAGGGCGCTTTTGTAACAAAGCGCCCTCTAAAGTGAAGCGAAAAAATAATGAGGAAATGAAGGGACACCAATAGAGGACGCTTTATTGAAAGCGCCCTCTAAGGGTAACCTTAGAGGGCGCTTCTAAAAAAGCGCTCTCTATGTCCATGTACATTTCCAGTTTATAAGGCGCTTTTGGAAAGCCTTAGAGAGCGCTTTTAGAAGCGCCCTCTTAGGCCCCCTTTAGAGGGCGCTTTTGTAACAAAGCGCCCTCTAAAGTGAAGCCAAAAAAAAAATGGAGGGACAACAATAGAGGGCGCTTTTGTGAAAGCGCCCTCTAAGGTTACCCTTAGAGGGCGCTTTTGAAAAAGCGCTCTCTAAGTCCATGTACATTTCCAGTTTAGAAGGCGCTTTTGGAAAGCCTTAGAGAGCGCTTTCAGAAGCGCCCTCTTAGGCCCCCTTTAGAGGGCGCTTTTTTTAAAAAAGCGCCCTCTAAGGTCCCCTTTAGTAAACATTAAAATTATAACATATACTGCATGTCTCTTTATTTTCCCTCTCTACAAGCTATTTCGTTTACGTAACTGGGTTTTCTCTCAACTGCGTCCACCGTCTACTGCGATTACTCTCGTCCTCCGTTCGTTCTCCCTCCCTCACCATCGTCGTCGCCGTCGCCTTTTTCTGCTGCTGCGTTCACGTCCACCGTCACTGTTCACTTTCTTCTCCATCGTTACCGTCACCTTGAAGGTATTTCTCTTCTCCATCTTTACCGTTCACTTTCTTCATGTGTTTGATTAGGGCATTTTCTAAACTTAGTTTTACATTTTGTGCATTATGTTGATTAATGTTGTTTAGGGCAAACTGAGTTTTTTATTTCTGATTGAAAACTGATATCATTTGAAGTGTGTTTGAGCTTGTGCTTGGAAGTTTGATGATTATGGATGCAAGTTTGTTCATGTTCCAAACACCATAAATTTGCATTGGTCTTTTGCATGCAGTAGGTGTGTGTGAGTTTGCATTAGTCTTTTGCATGCAGTAGGTCTTTTGCATGAGAAATGGAAGGTATATGAATGTGTTGACGTATTGAATCATTGTCTTACTTGGGTCTTATTGAATCATTTCTATATTACAGATAAAATGGCTAACCAAGACGATACCCATGCCGCGACTGAATCACGTAATAATGTTGAAAAAGAAATCAAACGAGGATTGACTGTTATGAAGTCAATCATTCGTGCAAGAGACAAGGGTGTAAAATTTGAAGTGCATTGGAGTGCTGAAGACCAACTAATTGAGCCTAACGGTTCAATGTTGGCAAGTTACATTGGTTTCCTTGTTCGACAACATATTCCGATTACATGTGATAATTGGAGAAGTCCGGACTTGAAGGTTGGCAAGGAAAAAATATGGTCGGAGATACAGGTACTTACCATATATTTATATGTTTTTTTTGTTGACTATTTGTTAACCATATATTGTTATAATATGACTTTATAATAACACACTCCATTTGTATGTTTTTTAGAGATCCTTTCACATCGATGAAAGCCGACAAAAAT
Organism: Lathyrus oleraceus; assembly: GCF_024323335.1. Taxonomy (NCBI): domain Eukaryota; kingdom Viridiplantae; phylum Streptophyta; class Magnoliopsida; order Fabales; family Fabaceae; genus Lathyrus; species Lathyrus oleraceus. The sequence goes on along the minus strand of NC_066585.1, from coordinate 171,444,819 downwards.
ATTGTATTCAATTGGCCGGAAAAAGACTCTGAGGATTTCGATCCTTTTTGTGCAACAAATTTCTCAAGGATGAGGAAGGAAAATTTGTTGAAGGAGAACGGCCAATGAAGTATGCCGAGATTATTTCAACCGATGAATGGGATAACTTTGTCGCCAAACGAAGAAACGAAAAATTCCATGTAATGTCTATTAATTATGGTATTATACAATTGTTAAGTTACTTGGTTCTAATATGCCTTAAACTTTTTTATCCAGGAAATAAGCGACATAAATAGGAAAAGGGCATCAAAACCCGCGTATCCGTACAAAAAAAGGCGTACGGGTTATGCACGGTTACAACAAAGAATTGTGAGTATATTCAAATGCTATGAGCTTATACATTGTCACAATATGTTATAATTGATGATCTTATAATCTAATTCAATGTGTAGCTAGCCGAGGAGAAAAGTGACGCAACATCTCTTCCGGACCACGTATTATGGAAGGCTGCTCGGGTTGGGAAGGATGGGGCTGTCGTTGAAGCGGTCCAAAATGTTTATGACGAATGTGTAAGTATATGTAACATTATTTCTTTAATTATATCGAAAATTTTGTTAGACATATAATTCATTTTTAATCTACTCTAATAATATTTCAGGAGACTTTATCCCAAACCGTACCTTCAACCGAGGTCCAGGATTGCAGGAGCGTACTTAGTCGAGTACTAAATGTTCCTGAGTATTCCGGTCGTGTGAGGGGTAAGGGTTTTGGTGTGACTCCGTCGTCATTTTATAAAAAAACAAAAACAAAAAATCCTACCAACAAAGAGGTGATGGAGACCTTGGCGGAGTTAAGGGCACAAGTACTCCAATTGCAAAACGAGAATGCAAGGTATAGAGAGGAAAGGTGCGCTTCCGAGGCAAAAGATACTAGTGACCGAGCTAGTATCAATCATCAACCGAAATTTCCCGAGGTAATTATATATGTTATTATGAAATTAAAATAGCACTTTTTTACTTGACACATATACAAGTTAACAATAACATTTATTATTGGTTTAGGGCATTTCACCTTGTCAGCTGTATCTATCGTCACCAACTTATCGCATGGTTGGCAAGGGAAAAGTGCACAATACTTCGGGTGAATTACTTCACCATAATCCCCTCCCGGTGGGATTTATGAAAGTTTTGGTTGACCTCGTATTAGATACGGACGCCCGTCTACCATTACCCGACGTTGTTTCAGAGACAACGTTGATGCGAGATGCAGTCGGATCCTTTGTTGGTTGGCCGTCAGATCTAATTTTCCCTGATGCCGAGGTATATATGTTCTAAATGATTATGAATATTTAGTATTCACATTTCAATTCAGCTACAATTATGATATTTAATCAACCCTTATTACATGGTAATGTTAGACTCCTACAAGACCCACCCCTAAAGCTGGTAAAGGGATTTCAAGACGCATCGAGTCGGTTGCATCTCAAAAAGAGGTATAAATATATATACCCATTGAATTATATACACAACGGTTCTTTTGCATCACAAAAAGTAATGATTTATTTTATATGAATTTTTAGGTTCCCGGTCGAAAGTTGAAAAGCGATGGTAAGGATATTCCAACGAAGGATATTCCAACGAAGGATATTCCAACGAAGGATATTCCAACGACGGCCAGGACAAAATCTCAAATTATGATGCGTCTTGAGAAAATGGTGGAAGAGTCCGATATTATGGACGGGTCCATTCGTAGTGTAGATTTTGATGAAGGTGTTTTCGGATTTGCTCATTCCGAAATAATTGCAAAGGAGGACATGCAACAACTTTTTGAGCACGACGAATTGGGCATCGCTATCATTCATACATACATATGGTACTCCGATCAATCTATAATTTACTTAGTTGAACAATTTATTTACACATTTCAATGAGTAGTCTAATATTTATTATGTTTCTATTTAAGGTATATGTATGACAAATTGATGCGGGGAACTGAATTGTGTAACCGTTTCAATTTTATTGCTGCTTCCCGTGTCAACGCAACGTTAATATCGAAAAATCCAACATCCGTAAAGAATGATCTAGTCGATAGATTCATGGCGGCCGGCGATAATACTACACCCAGTTTGTATTTTTTACCGTTTAATTCTGGCAACGGGTTAGATTTTCTTTCTAATAATTTCATTCTAATCTATGTATATCTTTTACGTAGAAAATTTTCATTCATCTAAATTTTTGTTTTATTTTACAGTGGCCACTGGGTGTTGGTTGCTATGGATCTTTCGAGACTAATAGTGTATTATCTCGATTCGTTATCGGGTGATTGGAGTAAATATCCGGGTTTGAAGAAGACGGTTGACACGTAAGTGAAATTCCCCTAAATATTCGTGTGTATTTCTATATTTAATTATGTCTGTCAGATTGATCTCAATATACGTTTTTATTTTGTTAGGGCAATACTAAAATTTAGATTGAAAAGGAATTACCGCATTAGGAAGGACATTACCTGGGTCAGAGTTCAGGTATATATTAAGTATCTTATTTTTGCTTATAATAGTGTTTGTTTTTTTGCTTATAATAGTGTTTGTAAGAAATTAACTATATATATATTGTTTGTTTTTCTGTGTAGTGTCCTCAGCAAAATAATTCGGTCGATTGCGGATTTTTTGTATTGAGATTTATGAGAGATATCATTGCATTGAATCGTATAGACATCCCAAAAATGGTATGGAATAATAACTTAGGGTTTATTTTAATATTATCGGATAACTAATCTAATTTGTTACTAAATCATGAATATGTTTTATTCTCTTAATTGTAGTACTTTGAGGAATACAAATCTTACTCAAGAGCTCATTTGGATGAAATGAAGGATGAATTGTGTCAATTCATTGTTGATCAAAGAATCATATAGCTAGGTTGTATATTGTTGTACATATATGTATGGAATGTTGTTGTTGTATGTTGTTGTTGTATATATGTTGTATATTGTTGTTGTACTTTTACTAAATCATGAATATGTTGTTGTATATTGTTGATCAAAGAATCATATATTAATGTTGTATATATGGAGGATTCATGTTGTATATATCAATGGATTAATGGTGTATAACATTGGATTAAAGGATGAAATCAATATGAATTTTACACTTTTGCAGCATGCGAACAGGTTACCAATTAAATATCCACTGTTTTTCAAACAAATTTTTTTAAAATAACTAACACTTTAGAGGGCGCTTTCTGTAGGAAGCGCCCTCTAAACACTTTACATTGAGAACTTTAGAGGGCGCTTTGTCCAGAAAGCGCCCTCTAAACACTTTACATTGACAACTTTAGAGGGCGCTTTCTGCAGAAAGCGCCCTCTAAAGTGTTAGTTATTTTAAAAAAATAAGCGCCCTCTGAACACTTTACATTGACAACTTTAGAGGGCGCTTTCTCCAGAAAGCGCCCTCTAAACACTTTACATTGACAACTTTAGAGGGCGCTTTTCCCAGAAAGCGCCCTCTAAGGTGTCCCTTTATGGACCACTCCAGAGGGCGCTTTTTTCATAAAGCGCACTATAATGTGGCCCTTTAGACAGCGCTTTCTCCAGGAAAACAAAGCGCTGTCTTTACCTATGCCAGCGCCAGATTAGAGGGCGCTTAAAAGCGCTGTTATAGGCCAAAATAAGCGCCCTCTTTTCCCTTATTTGGCGTAGTGTCTACGAGCTTTTAATAGATTTTATCCAAGAACCTTCTTACAATCGGCTGAAACGGGATGATCCTTTAAACCAAAAGGGAGATTTTAATAAGATAAACTCATGAACCAAGAAAGAGATTTTAACTGATTGATCTCGGAAAGCAAACATAGGTTTTACCAAAATAACCTCAACAACCAAACAAGATAAATACTTCAAAAGAAACACACTCTTGATAAAAAAAAGATGAACACTAGTACAACCAGAATCTCACAAGTATTTTTCTCTTATATGACACTAAGGAAATGAGCATAAACCTCTTTATATATTAGAGGAGAAGAGAAGAAAATAAGAAAATGATAGTGAAATGAGCATAAACCTTCTTTATATAGGAAATGATTTGGTTCAAAAAGGAAATGATTTGACTCAAAAAGGAAATGATCCATATGCCAAATTAAATGTCATAATCGATTATGACATAGGGATAATCGATTATGCTCCAAAATGCAGCAACCCTAATTCCCAAAAAGGAAAACCTAAAACGGCCAGTGTCCTGATCAATTATGGGTGTTTCCAATTGATTATGAAGTTATTTTCCTTGCTCTAATCAACTACAACAAGTCCTTAATCGATTAGATAATATAAAAATTTCCCCAATTGATTAGAAATACTTCTTAGTCAATCCAACACAAGCCTTAATAGTTTTTCAAGAGATTTAAGGTGTTTTAGAAAAAGAGAGTGGTTTAAAATTATTTTCAAATGTTTGTGTGAGTTGCCTTAGTATCTTAGAAGTTACTCTTATACATTTACAATACACTGATCACTTAGACCGAAGACCGGACGAGGTTTCACAATTCCTCTCTTTCACCATATTAAAGCTTCAAGATCCCTCTCTAGATTCACCAAGGATTCAACACTTTAACTGAGACTTAACTTCTTCTTTTTAATGAACCTTAATATAAATTCTTGATAAACGTCATCACCAGAGGTTGCTTAATGAGAGATGTATCGTCAACTTTGTATTTTCTTCTTTGGCACATTTCCTCGAACCTTGATAAACTTATATTTATATAGGATCCAATATAATTATAACGGTAAAAACTAAAGTTGAAACTAGGCCAAATGTTATCAATTTCATTAAAATGGTAGAAGTACAACATAATTCAACTCTTAAAATCATAAGAAGTGACAATGGCCCTGATTTTATCATGTCAAATTTTTATTCATCTAAATGTATTTTACATCAAACCGGATGAGTTAAGTCTTCTCAACAAAGTACGAAGGTGGAAAAAATACACCAACACATTTTAAACATAGCAAAAGCATTCATTTTTCAAGCTAACACTCCAAAAACGTTATGGTCATATGATGTCAATCATGTTGTATTCATCATGAATAGAGTTTCTAGTCCCATTTTGGAAAATAAATTACCCCATTATCTTTTGTTTAATGAAGACCTGGTTTCCATTCTATAAATGTTTTTGGAACTTCAGCATATGCACCTAACATTTCATTCTCATAGGACCAAACTTGATAATAGAGGCGGGAAATATGTTTTATTGGGCTATAATCAAGGTGTCAAAGGGAAAATTTTACCCTATACCCCTACAATTGTACCCATACCCCTACATTTAAATTTTTTTGACCAAAATACCCTCATATAAATAGGGTATATTTTCCGTTTCAAATTTTTTTTACCATTTTCGTTGAAGACTTCCGGAGAAGAAATTTTTTTGGCGTTTTTGCATTGTATACCGGAACACTTAAGAGTAAGTCTTCCGGTTTGAAAAGTGTATACCGGAACACTTCTCTAAAGTGTTCCGGTTTGTTGTTTTTATGGACACTGAACCGAAAGTCTTCTAGAAAGTCTTCCGGTTTGTATACTTGTATACCGGAACACTTTCTTCAAGACTTCCGGTTTGGATGATGTGTACCGGAACTCTTCTTTGAAGTGTTCCGGTACGTAATTTTTTTTTTTTTTTTTTTTAATTATTTTTTTTAACATTATTTTTGCAGTGGTTCGAAGAAGAGGTGCAGATGGCCGGATTCCAGTCCGCACGTTAGACCGGGGTGCATCTTCATCTGCAACTGCAGCTGAGCCGACTGGATATCCAGGAGGGCCGTACGATACATCTCTTTTGGTGAAGTACGAGCATCATGTTGCTCGACATATATGGTTCGGTGAGGTAAGTAAACGGACTATATTTAAAAATGAATAATAGTTGAATATTTTATAATTTGTTTTCTAATATGTGTTTTAATTGTTTTTAGGAAAGAGGACCAAAGAAAGAGTTGAAGGTTGCCGGACATGGACTGAAGTTGAATTCTAGGGTTCCATTGGCTCTTCCACCACAGATGGAGAGTTGGGTATCTAGATCCGGTTTAGCTTCACTGTAGAGAACGAGTCTGAACAAGATAGACACAAATCTTGTCTCTGCATTTGTGGAAAGATGGCATCTAGAGACATCTTCATTTCACATGCCGTTTGGTGAAATGAGCATTACTTTAGATGATGTCGCATGTCTACTTCACTTGCCCATTAGGGGTATCTTTTGGATTCCTCAGGATGTGACTGAAGAGCTAGCTGTTGAACTTGTTGTTGACTACCTAGGAGTGTCACAGAGTCAGGCACAGTCACATGTTCGGAGCTGCAGGGGGTCGTATTACAAGTTGGAGTGGTTATATGATATATTCGTACATCATAGGGCTGCTTCCAGCTGGGCATATGCGACTAGAGCATATCTATTGATGTTGGTGGGTTCCACCATATTTGCTGATAAGACCTTTACACTTGTAGAGGCACGATACCTCCTCCTGTTTAGGGACTTGGATGGATGTTCAGGATATAGTTGGGGAGCAGCTGCACTAGTTACCCTCTACCGATATCTTGGAGATGCGTCCATGTACAGTTGCAAACAGCTAGGTGGATATCCTACTCTCCTACAGGTATATAATTTAATTTTGTTAATTAAGTGTTGGATTCATTTTATAAAATATTGTAACTTAATTTGTTTTATTTATTATGTTTTTATTTTGTAACAGTGTTGGATTCACGAGTATTTTCCAACTGTTGGAAAAAGAGGGGAGAATTGGAATCCTGCTGGAAACTGTGGTCTTCCCCGAGCGATGAGATGGTCGTATAGACAGGGAGTCCTGAAGGTCGATGATTTACGACCTATTTTGGACGAGCTGACACCTACCGACGTCATCTGGCGACCATTTGAGGATCATAGAGCATGGCGTGTATTTGATGAGATATGTCTTTACAGGGGCTGTTTGAAGTGGGGTGAAACAGTTGTTCCATACTTGCCTGATAGATGTTTACGTCAGTTCGGGTATAGGCAGTATGTTCCATCCCCACCTCTGGATTGTATGATGGTGACGGATATTGATGTTGATTGGATCAGTTACCATCAGAGTGTTGTCGATGTGATCAGTTCATCTTCCGTGGCCACCACTCCATCTGAGGTAGTAGACGGTTATCTGGAGTGGTATTATCGTGTTTCCCATCCACGGTTGGTCCCTCTCCATCGTGACGCTCCTAGAGAGGTAGCCGTTCCTGTATATGACGCCGGGCCATCTAATCCTGATTGGGCTCATGTATCTACATTGATTCGTCGCTATCTGAGACAGGTTAATGCTGAAGAGGAAGATCCACAGTTTTCTGATTTATTTGAAGCTTTGCATATTTCTCGTTCACATTGATTATATGTATTAATCTTTGAATATAATAGACATAATAATATAGATTTCATGTTTTGATTACATATTTATGTTTTGATTACATAATCATGCTAATACAGGTGTAAGTAATTGCCAATGTTGCATACGTCCTGCAAATCCTAGCATCCAAGTAGTTGCTATATGAGAACGAAATTTCTTCCAATCTAATGTGACCGGTGGCAATGGAAACCCCTCTTTCATGTTAACCTGATAAAGTAAAATAATTAAAAGATTAAGTCATATAACATAAAATATTAACTGGAATAATTAAAATATTTAGACATATAAATACATACCTGAACCCAATGATTCTGGTTAACAAAACCAATGCAATAAATAGAGACATTTGGTGAATGTGAACTTGTCATCGGAAAGAAAGTGATGCACGGATTGCCTAAACAGACAAGTACAACATTATAACGATTCGCTATCAAGTAACCCATATCTGGTAGACTCATCCATTTTTCAGGTGGCTGTGAACCAAACGATTCTATCATCAAAGATTCTCTCACAGCTGACAACCGATTAGAAAATAACTTGTCATACAAAGTTGACCTATCCTTGTCTATTAATTCCAACCCCAACTCTCTGCGAACCATTGACCAACCATCCTCACCATATCCATGCAATGATGCAATGACTCTAAATCCACAATTACCATCTGATTCAACATTAACTACATCTTCAATGTATGACCTAATATGATTAGGAAATTGAACAATGAATTGTGGTTGCTTCTTTGATAATTTGATCTTCTTCGAAGTCTGTGATGGTTGAGATTGCCTTTGTGAAGATTGAGATGCCTTATCAACATACTCATGATACGAAGGGTCCCTATAAACATCATAATCTGCTGGTTTTTTCCCTTTCTTCTTCACTCCTCCTTTGGTTTTTATTTTCTCAGGTGGTGGACACAATGTTGTCATTGTTGGGTATGCTAGTTCACATACCCTACTCCTTAATGCCCTTTTCCCAACAACATCTAATGACCTAAATCGTCTCCACAACTCATCCATTGCAGCTGTCATATCCACCTCTGATCCATCATCTTCACCTATCTCTAACTCAACTTCCATAGTTAGTTTCCTCCAATGAACATGAACAGCATCAATGGGTATCGGTATACCACCTACTCTATATCTTCCTAACTCACAAGCACAAGGTAACCCATAAGATGTTCTAAGAGTACAACCACATATTTGCCTGTTAGTTCCAACATAATCAACTCTCAATAACTCTTCAGCAATACGTCTCAAAGCAGCTCGAGATACGGAACCACGCAAATAAAAGGGACTTACGTGCGCGTTCTCAACTTCGTAAAAACTCTTTTGAAATGAAGCTCTAATGTTTCCCAGTTGTAACCTCAAGTTGTTATTCATGGCTTCCCAACATTTGACCATGTCACCTATACTGTTTCCTAACATCTGCTTTAACTTCCAATGAGCAGATTCAACCCTAAAAATATCAGATATAAAAAATACCATTAGATATTGAAAATATCAAGTATTAAAAATATCAGATATTGAAAATAACACATAAAAAAACATAAAAAAAATATCAAATATAAAATTATAAGACGTACCGATTAGTCGTTGTGTTACCCAAATGTAGGACTCGATTAATCCATGCTCCAACAAATCTATGCCTATGTGGAGTCAACCATGTGTCTTTCACATAATTAATAAATCCACTATAATCAACACATGCTTGCTCAAGTTGATGCAACTGCTGACCATACTCAACCTCATCACTAGCCCAGACAACTTCCATCCATAATGTGTCTATCGTCTTTTGCAGGTCATTCACCACATGTTGTTTGCATTTGGCACCAACGTTTTTGTTAATGTGAAATCTACATAGCAAATTAATCGAGTTGGGAAACACAACTTCAATTGCTTTCATCAAAGCAAGATCTCTATCTGTCAAAATCACTTGTGGACACATGTCTTTCTTCACAAACAACTCTTTTAATTTCTCCAATACCCAGCAAAAATTCTCTGTTTGCTCAGACTCCATATATGCAAATCCAACAGCAAAAGTCAACTCAGTCGATGTCATGCCAACAATTTCAAACAAAGGTTGTCTATATTTGTTTGTCTTGTAGGTGCTATCCATAACTAACACAATCGGAAATATATTCAACAACTTCACTGAATCAGGATGTGCCCAAAATATCTCTCTCACCACTTCCGAGTCATCCTTTTTTCTACTCCAATACACATATCCTGCATCCTCAATAAGCTTAAACAGATGTTGTATCTCACTCCTTGGACCTCTTATCTCTTTTTCTATCACACTCTTATGCTTGTATACTTGCGTAATACGAGTGACATTCTCAGGAAACTTGTCTTGCAAGGAAAGCAAAATGTTTCTAGGTGCTACATGTCTCTTTGCCAAATCAGCGACATGTTGCTTCTCATCTGTGGTCAACCTACCAATAAACGAATGACCTTCTAATCTATCAGGTAAACCATGATTATGTAACCCACATTTTACATCAATCTTCCAACCAGATCCATCTTTCGCCGGAGTCGACCTGATTTTAAATGGACATCCACATTTCTTGGACGCACTTTGGGTACCACTATCACTAATCTTGTGTTTCCCACCTTTATCACAGCCAAATATTATTTTGTTACTTCTCCCTCTCTTCCCCGTTTCAGTATCTGAACGACTGATAATAACAGTTACTTTATTGTCGATTCCAACCTCTTTAATCCATCTGATAACCTCTTCTCGTGTACCAAATCTTTCCGTCGTCATAAACGCATCAGTAGTATCTACACATATTTTGGGAAGATTTTCCATTTCTGTAAAAAAAAAAAAAAAAAATTAAAAAAAAAAAAAAAAAAACGTACCGGAAGACTTAAAGAAAGACTTCCGGTACACAAAAAAAGCAAACCGGAACACTTCTCCAAAGAGTTCCGGTATGCAAATTTTTTTTGAATTTTTTTTTATGTGAACCGGAACTCTTTCCTTAAGTGTTCCGGTTTGCTTTTTTTGTGTTCCGGAAGTCTTCCCAAAAGTCTTCCGGTTTGGAAAAATACATACCGGAAGTCTTTTTGCAGGTGTTCCGGTGCGAGGTGTGTGAAAGTGTAATTTTTGTAATTTTCAACTGAATGGTAAAAATGAAATGGTAAATTGGTTAAAACCAATTAAGGGTAAAATGGGAATTTTTAAATTTTTGTAGGGGTATGGGATTAATTGTAGGGGTACAAGGTAAAATTTTCTGTCAAAGGAGTGTCCCTTTTGGACATCAACAACAAATAGTTTTCCTATCAAGTAACATTGTACATCATGAACATATTTTTTGCTTACAAACCAAATTGGAATTACCATGCATCTTCAAATTTAGACATTTCACCATCTCAACTTGAATCCTCTAATATATTATTTAGAGAAAACACGGATAAATCCACACATATAAATCCTTCATTTCTTGAGAACACCCTCTTAATATTGTCCAAGAAACCACCCCTGAACAAGACACTACTTTACAAAGACCAATTAGGAACAAACACTCTCCAACTCAACTCAATGATTATATGCGCAACACTTCAAACTGCTCAAGGAAATCATCATTTAAAAATACTTTCTATCCAATTTCTTTTTTTCACTCTTTCAAATATTTGTCTTCTTTTCACAAATCATTTAGTACTTCAATTACATAAGATTCAGAATAAGCTTGTAGGGATGAAAATTAAAAAGAGCTATGAATTCTGAATTGGAGGCAATAACTATCAATGGTACTTGGAAAATGGTTAATTTACCACCAAATATCAAGATGGGTTTAAAAAGTAAAACACAACGTTGATGGTTATATAGAAAAACACAAAGCAAGATTGTTTCTCAAAGAATATATAGTCAAATTGAGGAGTTGGATTTTTTTTTATATTTTCACAAGTGTCAGAGTCTTACTTGTAGTGACATCCATAAAAAATTGGCATTTGCATCGGCTAGATGTAAATTAATGCTTTTTTGCATGGAGATTTAGAGGAGGATATGTGCATAACTGTTCCTTAAGGAATCAAATGCACTAAGCCAACCCATGTATGCAAGCTAGTTAAAAGTATTTATGGATTAAAACAAGCAGGTAACAAGTGGTATGAAAAGCTCATTTCTTTTTATCCTAAATCTTGGTTACGGTCAATCAAATTCAGATTATTCAATGTTCACCCTCATGAAGGATAACCATATTACAATCTTGATGTTGATGACATTATACTGACAGAAACATATTTATATGAATTTAACAACATCAAAATCATTCTTGATAGCAACTTCCTGAAATATTTTCTTGGCCTAGGTGTAACATTGAAAGGAAAGAATTGTTATCTCACAAAGAAAATGTTGTCTAGATTTTGTTAAATGATACAACTTTCCTAGCATAAAAACTTACTGCTACAACTTTCCTAGCATAAAAACTTATTGCTACATCAAGATGGAACCAAACCTTTTAAAGATGTCACCTCATACAAAAGACTCATTAATATATTTTTATACTTGAATAATACAAGGTCAGGGATAACCCTTGTAACACAACAATTGAGTCAATTCCTCCAAAATCCTATTCAATTGCACTATCAAACAACTTATAGAGTCATCAAGTATATGAAGCATAATTCTGGCAGAGGTTTTGTTAGACAATAGGTCTAGATCTAGGGGGGTGAATAGATCTCAAATTAAAAATTTATTTGAAAATTTATTTAGAAAATTTTATGGCACCAAAGCAAGTTTCAAATATTTCCCAGATCAAAAATCGTCAAACTAAACCTACTATTGAATACCTCGGATATGCGTAAAGGTGTCAATGTTATGATAATAATCCACAAGGAAATCAACAATAATTAATCACAACTAATTGAATACTCTACAATCATAAAAGTCTATCTCCAATGATGACAACACAAAAAAAACTAGTTGAAACCATTTTCGAACACTTTGTGCGCGATTAACAAAGTTTGGATGTTTGTATAGTTTTCGTAGTTCTTAGAAATCCAATCACTACCAAATGGTATATGATTACTACAACAACACAAATTTCACAACGATTCAAAAATTATTATCCAAACAATGTAGATCAAGATATCAAAGTAATCGATAATTTGTGAATTGAAAAATAAAATATATATATATATATATATATATATATATATATATATATATATATATATATATATATATATATATATATATATATATATATATATATAATATATATATATATATATATATATATATATATATATATATATATATATATATATATATATATATATATATATATATATATATATATATATTGTTTAGGCAGTTCCTCAATCGATCTTGCTATAGGTATGTCTACCCTCAATTTGAATTCGAATTGAGATATTATTATAATAAATCTTACTTTGCAAATGTATGTATACAAGATATGAGAAATCAAATCCCATAAACCCTAAGTTTGTTTTTGACTCTATCACCTCCAAAAACCTTGATCAAAGCTTGATCAAGACACCAACAATGCCGCTTCAATTCACCTATTGTTGCTACTTCCTTGCACGACCTCCTTGTCTTAAGGCTTTCACTCGTTTGAATTAATCCCAAGCGCACACTTGTTGAACCCAAGATTCGTTAACACGATCCACCGTTTCACGTTGCTCCCTTGCATGACACACATAGTCCCAATACTTTCACTCAATCGGATCCGAATTGCACAATCTTGTCCCAAACCTTCAAAACCTAAAGATCTTGAAGGAAAACCACACCTCAGTTTTCTTATTTGAATCCCTCAAAGATCTCAACTCAAATTTCTCGATACAACAAACCTAATTGGACGTTATCAATCCTAATCTAGATGATACCCAATAAAAAATGATTATGTGTAGTTTGATTGCGTGTATGGATATATTGAATTGAAGATGGTGAGATGTTTTGAAATCCTGGATACATGTAAGTTTTACTCACTCTAGAAACCTCACTAGAGAATGATGCATATTTCAAGTATCAATAGGTCGACCTATATGAGTCATGTGTCGACCTATTGTTGAATGTGTTTTTAAGTGTCGGGTTTTTGTTATCGTCTCCACAGAGATTGTGAGATATCACCGCCTTTCGACAGTTGTTTTAACTCTTAGCTTAAGGTAACAATGGTTTTTGGTTTTAGTCACGGTATCTTGCATAAAAGTGTAAGAAAATGCAGTAAAAGATTTGGTTTTAATATTTGAGAAAAATTGCCAAAGTTAGGGTTCGACGATCACTTTGCATGTATATGTTCGATCAACAAAACTTATAAACTCCTTTAGATGATAAACTATTTCACAAAGTCCTCCCAATGTGTTTATCTCTAACACACATTGTGAGTTTTCCCATTTTGATCCATTGTTTATCTCTAACACAATCTATCAAAATGACAACTTTTTGGTTCAACCTTATGGTGAACAAAATCATTCATTACTATCTCTAGCTAACAAACAAGATTGGATGAAAACCTAGGTAAATAGTTGGTAAACATCTCTCGATCATAAACCAACACAAAGAGTTTTCAATAAAATAAAGTTTTCACCATATATTCATCATTAAAGAATTTACAAATGAAGATCATCTCATATACACACAAAGCTTATGACCATCTACATCTAACCTTGACAAAATGAAGAACTTAGCTACTCATTTTCATGGTAGCTTGGTCAACAAGTTTCGGAAGAAGGTTGATCAACATCCGAGTCGAATAATCGAGATTGGATGGGAATCCACCTTCTTTTTGTGAAAGATTGTTAATGATCGCTCGACTTTATGAGTCGAATTGGGGTACAAACTGCAAGTGCACAGTTCTATCGCGTAGTTTTAAAAGATATCGATCCCACAGGGACTTATGAATCGATATACCGTTATCTAAGGTTACTTCGTAAAGCTAAGGCAGATGATATTTTGATTGTTTGGGGGAAACGTTAAAACTAAAATAAGATCTAAAATAAATATCTAATAAGCGGATATCGGTATGTAATTCGTCGTAATTAGGGAATCAATTCTTTATTGGTTTCTTGGTTTTAAAGTAAATCTTTTCAGTTGACTCTATTGGTTAAAAGTTTTATCTCAAACTCTCGCTCTGTTGAATAAACTATGATTTTATATTAACGTAGCTGTCACTTATAGTTAAGTCAAAAACCACTTTTTGAAAACAGTAGAATCCGTAGAAACTCTTTTTAAGAAAACACTAATCGTTTAAACACCCTTATCTCAAACTCTCGCTCTGTTGACTTAGGTTATATGATTAAACTCAAATGCTTAACTCTCGCCCTCACATTCAATCTTTAAAAATACTTTTTGAAAAAGGTTAGAATTTAATTAACTCTAAAAATTGCTCTCGCCCTGATCTAGAATTAATGTCCAATTTACACTGTCCAGTCAAAACCTCAAACTCTCACTCTATTGATTTTAACTTCTTTATGTCTTTTACTTTCGTACAAAAACTTTGTTATTAAACCTGTAAATTGAGACCGTAAAAAGAGTGATTTTAATTTTAAACTTAATTAAACCAACTTAGTTTTGATTCCTTCATTCCGCTTACTTTACATACCGATACCTAAATAAATCAGCCAGACATGCTAAACAGACTTAAATAAATAACATGCATAAACAGATTCATCACAGGCAAGCAGCAAAAATTAATAATAAAAACAAGCATATATAAATTCAACAAATAAATAAAGAACCTGAATAATTAAATAGCAGTCTTGAACACTCCACCACAGACCGGTTGGATTTGTTCTTGAGTTCTTCAATCGGGCAGAAAAATAAAACGAAGGAATAAAAAAAACTAGATTCTAACGTAAGGTTAGATCCGGTAAAAGGTACACAATAGTTTCCGGTGTAGAAACTATTGTGCGAAAAATTAATTAAGAGCTGGAAAAGAAAATAGAATTGCAAAAGGAAAACAATATATAAATTTGTCAAAGTAATACTGTAAAAATATGCCTAAGCTGCTGGAAAAAGAAAGAATGCGAAAACGGCAAAAATCTGGAAAAAGCGTGGAACCCTGAGCTTTCCAAAAAGCTACTATTTATATGCCACCTCCTGCAGCTGCTTCCGCGTCAAAAGTCTTCAACGTGCAGAATAGTTGGGCGTGGAAATAGGGCTCAACTCTCTCTCAACGTCTCTGAAGCGTTCCTTGTGCCTCAAATATAGGGGAATGGTGTGACGTCCGTCATACCATGTGTGACGCTCGTCACACCATGTGTGACGCTCGTCACACAAGTGCATATAGCGTGACGCTCGTCACAACCTCTGTGACGCTCGTCACAGGCACAACGCCTGTGCCTTCTTTGGGCTGGGCTTGGCTTTTGCTATTTGTTTCCAGAAACTTCTTTTTGCACCTCCTTTTCTTCCTTTTTTTACTTTTGCTTCAAATAGATACCTGAGATAAATAGAAAGGAAATACCGCGTAATATCTGATAAAATGAAATAAATTAAAGTAAATAATAATATAATTTAATTGAATTAAGTCCTAAAATGTGATATAATTTCATGTTATCAAACTCCCCCATACTTAGATCTTTGCTTGTCCTCAAGCAAAATACGGTATAGAACTTAAAATTTTAGCCAGATGAAATTTCAAAACACGCATCAATTCGTATTAGGTTGCATGTAAACTTTGTTTAGAAGTGACTTGAGTTTAATCTTGACATTGACAACCACCGCCACAACCTCAGATAACCTCACCTCATGCAAACCAGTTCAAGTAATGCCCTTATAGCTGTCCTAGTTCCTTTACTTTATTTCACCCGTTTTCATTCTAGCGAAATCACATTAAGCCCTTTATCTTTTCGCGCACATAGTGGAGTAACCGGTTAGTGATTCTGATCCCCTTTTAGCTAGAAGTTCTGGTACATAAGTCGGATAACTTCGTTATTCAGTCCATTGCAAATTGCGGGGGATCGGACCGTAGTCCGCCCTACCAAGTTCAGTACCAGATACCTACTGAACCAACTCATAATGGATCTCTCGTATTATGCTTTTGTATGATCTGTAACCTTTAGATTAAATGATCTGGTAAGGATCACCTAACTTAATTAGTGCATTTCCTGATATATATTTTTTTATGTTACTTTGGGAATCATTCACTTATATTCATCGGGGTTACTATAAAACTAAAAGTTCAAGGGATTGGTATAATAGGTACTTATCCTGATCTAACATGTTGAGATTCTTAGAGCGTTGTTATGGTAATAATTTTTGTCTTGATTTCACTCAAGTTTTATAAAATAAGCAACCTTTATACTTATTGGGTGTGTTAAATTTTTGTTATGGCTCAAGAAAATTGAGGGGAATAGATAATAAGAATTTTTCACACTAGGGACTTAACTTAAAATAAATCTATATTATTATTATTTTTTTATTTTTATTTTTTTTTATATATAAGAAAGGGAAATAACAAGAAATAACAATGAAAGGAAAAGTACATACTTGAAAAGGAAAGTGGAGGATAGAAAGAACATGGTTTTCCCCCCATACTTAAATTAAACATTGTCCCCAATGTTTTAAGGAAACGAAATGAAATATGAAAGAGAAAGGAAAAAGGAAAGTTAAGGTTGCCTTCCGCCTCTTGTTCTTGGGCCTGGTGATCGCTGACGTAAGTCTAAGTTGTCGAACCTGCTAAACAACTCAGTGAACCGCTGATTGGTTATGGTATTCCTCTCTTCCTGCTGTTGTTGCATTTGACGCATCATTTGCATCATCTCGACATTCTGTGCTTGCATACCATCAATAGCATCCATGATGTCGTCGTTGGTTGCAGGCCTTCTTCGTCGACGACGTCGGGAGGATGGGCCAGCTGCAGTATCGGAAGGGTTGAGCGGAACTGATTGTTGTGCAGGAGCGTTATCACCTTGCTCCATTTCTTCGAACTCGTCTGCAGACGGGTTTGTATGCGAAGGCTCGGTAGCTTCGGGAGCATTCAGATCATAGAGGTGGCGGTTGGGATTGGTGACATCGGTTAGGGAAATGTTGGGGAGAACAACGCTTGGGACGGCCTGGTTATTCACCATAAGGTAATATTTTCCGCCTATTCGGTTCTTTATTAGGCGGCTGGACCGACAGTAGCCTATATCCATAAATAGGGGAGGTAAAGATTCTAAAGTTTGGAGGCGGTCCCCTAGGTTTAAGCCAAGTGCTATGGTGGTGATTAATCCACCAATTATAAAAGGTTTCCGGCCTCTAGCACATAAGGTGCGGATATGATGAAATAGAAAGGAGGCGGCGTTTACCTTAGTATCCGGTTCGAAGACGCAATGGAGGAAGAATAACTCCTTTGAGTTGACCTTGCTGTTGTTCGGTCTTCCAAAAACGGTGTTTTGCAAGGTGCGGATAAAGTACCGGATAGTTGGGTTATGTATGTGGGAAAGAAGGAGCTCTTCCCAGTTGTTGGCATCAATACCGGAAATTCGCTTGAAAAGATTGAAAACGGCAACTGTGTTCCAGTTTGAGTTTGGAGGTATTCTGGGGTGTACCTGACCTTCTATGGGAAATTGTAGCATGGTACTCAATTGGTTTTGGGTTAAGGAGTACTCGGTGTTGAACATACGGAAGGTTGCGGTACCGGTTAAAAATTCGTCTTCACCGGCGGGAGTGGTGTATTCGTATGAACTTAAGAATTCTAAGGTTAGGGAGGGGTAGGTGGGTTGATTATGAGTGCAAAGGAAGGTTAAGTCGGCAAGGCGGAGCATCCACTCGATACCTTGGAGTAATCCTAATTGTTGTAAACAAGTTAAATCGGGATACCTGGTGGAGACGACGCCTCGCTGTTGGAAACGCTCGAATTACTCCCTTTGGTAATTTTCATCTTCGGATCGGAAGATGATATTTTCGAAATTCTGGTTTTCCGCCATAGTGATGAATGAATTTGAAGGAGTAATTTGGAAAGAAAAGAAATGTATTTGATATTAGAGAATGGTTTGTGGTGAATGAAGGGAGGTTTGGTGGGTATTTATAGGAAAGAAATTTGGAAATTGGAAAGGAGGTGGTTGAAAAGTAAATAAATGTGGGTAAATGTGAATAAATGGGGAAGATAAAAAGTTGAAGGGTGTAACGTTCGTCTCCAACGGCACTGTAACGTTCACCTAGTCTGGAGGTTGTTACGCTCGTTACAGATGCATGACGGGCGTCACAAGTACTTGGCGTGCCGTTCGTCATAGAATGTGTGACGCTCGTCACACAGTCTTTTTGGCAAGGCTTCAGCTAGCGTTCTTCATAGTTACTTTGGTAATATATTTATTTTGATTATTTTGTTTTTCTATTTAATTTTCCTGCACGTCATTCTACTTTGCACAATGATGCATATATATATTGTTCTTTAATAAGTCATGTAGGCAGCAACAGTAGAGAGCATAATAGATATTACATAATAAAATGAATAAATAGCTTCAATAAAATAATCGTAATGTAACAAGGAGAAAAACAAAAAGTGCGAAAGAGAAACAAATACGAATATAATTTGAAATAACATTAACGAATTAATCTAGCTTAAGACTAAATAACTAAGAAAAACAAATAAATTATATCCATCTGCACGATCTCTGGCCGGAGAAGCAAAGGAGTTAACACGGTATAGCAACTCGTGAAACTGGTTTGTCATACTGTTCATGTATCCCAGAAATTCGTGCCTCAAGCTAGTGAACTCTTCTCTGAGGGCATCTTGTTCTGACATCAAAACTTCCATGGCAGTGTTATAATCAGTTCCGGGCATATGATGTCTAAGGTCGGGTATTGCCGATTCTTCGGTCTGAGCAGGTTGAGGAGGAGGATCAATATCATGATATCCAGATGGTGTCTGAGGATTTGATTCAGCATAAGGAATCTGGTCATCATAAGTCTCATAGTCATCACAAATCTCATAGTCCTTGATGGATTCAGTGGATCTAGCAGGAGAGGGGGTTTCTTTCAGATTGTAGAGCCAGTTGTTGCGGTTGTGAACACTAGTCCTAGGATCGGGCATGGTGAATAGGCAAAGAACTTGGTTATCAATAATAAGCTCAAACTCATCAGACCCTAGGTTTGCTATAAACAAAGTGTTGAAGAGGAAGGGTATACTCATAGTAGTAATGCCACAAAAAGGGCTTAAGTCAAGTATAGGCTGACGTAATCCAATAGCATTACCTATCATAGTTATCAAACCGCCTATTCGGATTGGTGCTCGCTCATCTTGGATAAGGTGGTCCAAATTTGCTAACATAAAAGTGGCACCGTTTACTGGACGGTTCTGGGAAGCACAAAATATGATGAAGAGTTCATCACGTGAAACTGTGGTACTGTTTGGCTTCTTCCCAAATAAGGTGTGGGTCAGGATCTTATGGAAATAGCGAAAGGCCGGGTTATGTATGTTTCCAGAGAGAAACTCATGTTCCTCGGGATCGTCATTTCCAGTCAAGTTACCCCAAAAGTGTTCAAGTTCTCTATATTCGAAAAGTTCCTCTTGGCTCACTGTGAATGTGTCAAAGGATGTAGGGAAGCCTAAAAGGTTGGTAAAATCTTGAATATTAAATTGGTACTCCATGTTAAACATTCTGAACTGTATAAAACCTCTGCTTATTCCTTTTCCATGGCTGGGTAGATAGATCAGAGAACTAAGGAATTCTAGAGTCAGTCTCCGGTAAGTGACAAACTGTCTACGGATAGGAGCGGTTTCCCACCCTATCTGATTCAGCAAATACAGGACACTTTGTCTTAGTCCAAGGACAGTCATTGCCCAGTCATCAGCATACAGGCTAGGTAGCATCTCTCTCGTGGCTAGTTCCTCAAACTTTTGTTTTTGAGCTGTTCCTCTGAATTACCCATACGATCAATATGTCCCATCAGGTTAGTGTTAGCTAGAGAAAAGAAAAACAATAGTTTTAGTCAGGATTTGGCCAAATGCCGAAAGAAGAGAAAAGTTTTTAATAAATTAAAATAAATTAAGAATGAATACTAAACAGAAATTAAAAGAATAATTAAGGAAGAAATAAATTAAAAAAATAATAATAATAGAATAATAAAATAATTTGTGGGTTGTCTCCCACTAAGCGCTTTGTTTAATGTCGCAAGCTCGACATAAAAACAATCAATTATAATCTATGATTTCTGGAGGCATTTCGTCTAAGTGCAAGACTTGCGAATCTTCATTGTTTTCTGCATAGTGATAATGTTTTAGACGTTGCCCGTTTACGGTAAATGGTTCCATAGATTTACCTTTAATTTCTACTGCTCCACTGGGAGAAACATTAGTGATTTGAAAAGGACCTGACCATCTAGATCGTAGTTTTCCCGAAAATAACTTTAGTCTGGAGTTAAATAAAAGGACTGTATCGCCTTGTTTGAAGATTTTCCTTGATATGCGCTTGTCATGCCATTGTTTTGTTCTTTCTTTGTAGATTCTGGCATTTTCGTAAGCGTCTCTTCTGAGTTCCTCTAATTCGCTTATATCAAGGATTCTCTTTTCACCGGCGGCTTTATAGTTTAAATTTAGATTTTTAATAGCCCAATAGGCTTTATGTTCTAATTCTACCGGGAGGTGAGAGGATTTTCCATAAATTAGCTTAAATGGGGTTGTCCCTATGGGTGTTTTGTAAGCAGTTCGGTATGCCCATAAAGCTTCTGGTAATTTCAATGACCAGTCTTTCCTTGAAGTGGCGACTGTTTTTTCTAGTATCTGTTTGATCTCTCTGTTAGATACTTCCACTTGCCCACTGGTTTGAGGGTGGTAAGGTGTCGCTACTCTATGTCTTACACCATACTTAAGCAGTAGTTTTTCGAGTACTTTGGATATGAAATGCGATCCACCATCACTGACAACTATTCTTGGGACACCAAACCTTGGAAATATTATATTCTTAAAGAGTCTAGTTACTACTCGTGTATCGTTTGTTGGAGAAGCTATAGCTTCAATCCATTTTGATACGTAGTCAACTGCCACGAGTATGTATTTGTTGCCGAAAGAGGATGGAAAAGGTCCCATGAAGTCTATTCCCCACACGTCGAAAATCTCGACTTCCAAAACGCCCTTTTGTGGCATCTCGTCACGTCTAGATATGTTTCCTGTGCGTTGACATCTGTCACATTTCTTAATAGTTGCATGTACATCCTTCCATATACTTGGCCAATAAAAATCGGCTTGTAGGATTTTAGAGCAGGTCTTGGATGTACTTGCGTGTCCACCATAAGGAGCGGAGTGACAATGGTGGATTGTACTTTCTACCTCTTCTTCGGGTATACACCGACGGAAAATACCATCGGGACCTCTTTTAAAAAGTAAGGGGTCATCCCAGTAATATTGTTTTATATCATAGAAGAATCGTTTCTTCTGTTGGTACGATAAGGTAGATGGAACTATTCCGGCAGCTAAATAATTGACGAGGTCAGCGTACCACGGTGTAACAGATATTGCTAAGGTAGTTTCTACTTGTTTATCAGCGTTATTTTCTTCTAAAGTAGCTATAAGCTTATCGTACGAGAAATCATCGTTAATTGCTGTTCTTTCCGGTTCAAGGTTCTCAAGTCTAGAGAGGTGATCTGCTACTACGTTTTCAGTTCCTTTCTTGTCCTTGATTTCCAAATTGAACTCTTGTAGTAACAGGATCCACCTTAGGAGTCTAGGTTTTGCATCCTTTTTAGTTAAGAGGTATTTGATAGCAGCGTGGTCAGTGTAGATGATTATTTTGGCTCCGACTAAGTAAGAACGAAATTTATCTAGCGCAAACACTATTGCTAGAAGTTCTTTCTCGGTTGTGGCGTAATTCATTTGTGCTTCATCTAGAGTTCTACTTGCGTAATATATAACATGAAGCTTTTTATCTTTTCGTTGTCCTAAAACAGCACCTACAGCGTAATCGCTGGCATCACACATTATTTCGAATGGTTCATTCCAATCTGGTGTCTGTATTATGGGTGCGGAGATCAGTGCTTGTTTAAGCGTTTGAAATGCTTCTAAACATTTATTGTCGAATATGAATTCAGCATCTTTCATCAATAATCCGGTCAACGGTTTAGTTATTTTAGAGAAGTCTTTAATGAATCGTCGATAAAAACCGGCATGTCCTAAGAAGCTTCGTACTTCTCTCACAGCCTTCAGAGGTTGAAGGTTTTCGATTACCTCTATTTTGGCCTTGTCTACTTCAATTCCTCTATTTGAGATGATGTGTCCTAAAACAATTCCTTCTTGTACCATAAAGTGACATTTTTCCCAATTAAGTACTAGGTTTACTTTTACACATCGCTCTAGAACTTTCTCTAGGTTTTCAAGACATTCTTCAAAGCTTTGTCCGCATACGGAAAAGTCATCCATAAATACTTCCATGATGTTTTCTAGAAAATCGGCGAATATTGCCATCATGCATCTTTGGAAAGTTGCAGGAGCATTACACAAGCCAAACGGCATTCGTCTATAAACGAAGGTACCAAAAGGGCACGTGAATGTTGTCTTTTCTTGGTCATCAGGGTGAATTGGTATTTGAAAGAAACCTGAGTAACCGTCTAGATAGCAGAAATGTGAATGTTTTGCTAATCGTTCTAACATCTGGTCAATGAATGGTAAAGGGAAATGATCTTTTCGGGTTGCTTTGTTTAGTTTCCTATAGTCAATGCACATTCTCCATCCCGATTCGATTCGTTTGGTTATAGTCTCTCCTTTTTCATTTTCAATGACTGTTATGCCTCATTTCTTTGGTACTATGTGTACAGGACTAACCCATTTGCTATCAGATATAGGATATATGATACCTGCCTCTAATAACTTGGTTATTTCCTTCTTCACTACCTCACTTAGGATCGGGTTTAGTCTTCTCTGGTGTTCCCTAGAAGTTTTACAGTCTTCTTCTAACATGATGCGGTGCATACAAATAGAAGGACTTATTCCTTTAAGATCGGTGATGTTGTAACCTAGTGCGGTTGGATATTTTCTTAAGATATGCAGGAGTTTTTCTGTTTCGAGTGTTCCTAGGTCAGCATTAACTATCACTGGTCGTTCAAGCTCTAAGTCTAGGAATTCATATCTCAGATTCTTGGGAAGTGTTTTCAGGTCTAAGGTTGGTTTCTTGAGGCATTGCGTAGGGTCCGGTGTTATTGCTAAACATTGGTTAAGTTTGTCTTCTACAAGGTAGTCAGATGATTTGTCTTTTTCTAACTCCGTTTCTTTTATGCATTCATCGATGATATCCATGAAGTAACATGTATCTTCTATTGCAAGTGCTTTCAAAAATTGGGAAAGGATGAACTCAATTTTCTCTTCTCCTACTTCGAAAGTGAGTCGTCCTCGTTTTACGTCTATGATTGCACCGGCGGTTGCTAAGAACGGTCTTCCCAGTATAATGGGTGTAACTTCATCTTCTCTAATATCCATAATTATAAAATCAGTTGGAATGTAGAATTGACCTATGCGCACTGGAACGTTTTCAAGAATTCCTACAGGATATTTTACGGAACGATATGCTAGTTGCACAGACATTTTAGTTGGTCTTAATTCTCCCATTTCAAGTCTCTTACATATGGATAAAGGCATAACACTAATACCGGCTCCTAAATCTCATAAGGCTTTGTCAATGACAAATTTTCCTATGTGACAGGGTATAGAGAAACTACCCGGGTCTTTAAGTTTAGGAGGCATATTCTGTATTATAGCGCTACATTCAGCAGTAAGTGTAACGGTTTCGCTATCTTCAAGTTTCCTTTTATTAGAAAGAATTTCTTTTAAAAACTTGGCATATGAGGGCATCTGCGTAATAGCTTCTGTAAACGGAATAGTGACGTTTAATTGTTTTAGTAGGTCGACAAATTTTTTAAATTGGCCCGCATCTTTGGTTTTAACAAGCCTTTGAGGGTAAGGGATAGGTGGTTTATAAGGTGGTGGAGGTACATAAGGTTCCTTCTTTTCTACGGTTTCCTTATTACTCTCTGCCTTTTCCTTAGGTTCACTTTCCTCAGTTGACCTTTCAGAGTTTTGGTTTTCTATCCTTGGGTCAGACGGTCCTTCCACTTCCGTTCCACTTCTCAGTATAATTGCATGAGCGTGGCTTCTTGGGTTAGGTTGGGGTTGGCCAGGAAATGTACCAGTTGGGGCAGCAGTAGGCGCTTGTTGTTGAGCTACTTGTGATATTTGCGTTTCCAGCATTTTGTTATGAGTAGCCAGGGCATCTACTTTACTTGCTAGTTATTTAATTTGTTCGCCAGTGTGTACATTCTGGTTTAAGAAATCTTTATTGGTTTGCTGTTGAGAAGCTATAAAGTTCTCCATCATGATTTCCAAGTTGGATTTCCTAGGGGCGTTATTGTTAGATGTAGATGGGGTCGGCTTCTGATATCCCGGAGGTATAGCTGGGGCTTGATTTGGAGATTGTCCAGGTGCGTATAGAGCATTATTACTCTTATATGAAAAATTTGGATGGTTCTTCCAATTTGAGTTATAGGTATGCGAATAGGGGCTTCCTTGAGCATAGTTTACTTGCTCCGCTTGGATTCCTGTTAGGAGTTGACAATCTGCAGGAGTGTGACCTTGGATTCCACAGACTTCGCAATTCTGAGTTATGGCAACTACTGTGGCTGGAGGTGATACATTTAAACTTTCAATTTTCTGGACCAGAGCATCCACTTTTGCATTAACATGATCAAGGTTACTTATCTCGTACATGTCAGTTTTCGTTTGAGGTTTTTCCACCATTGTTCGTTCGGTTCCCCACTGATAGTGGTTTTGAGTCATGCTTTCGATAAGTTGGTAAGCGTCTGCATAAGGTTTGTTCATTAGCGCACCACCTGCGGCGACATCTATTGTCAACCTCGTGTTGTACAGGAGACCATTATAGAATGTATGAATTACTAACCAGTCTTCTAAACCATGGTGTGGACAAAGTCTCATCATGTCTTTGTATCTTTCCCATGCTTCGAAAAGAGACTCGTTATCTTTCTGTTTAAATCCATTTATTTGGGCTCTTAACATAGCTGTTTTGCTTGGCGGAATATATCGAGCAAGAAAAACTTTCTTCAACTCGTTCCATGTGGTGACTGAGTTGGAAGGAAGAGATTGAAGCCATCTTCTAGCGCTATCTCTTAGTGAGAAAGGAAAAAGACGAAGTCGAATTGCCTCTGAAGTGACACCATTAGCTTTAACAGTATCAGCGTATTGGACAAATACGGATAAATGAAGGTTAGGATCCTCGGTAGGATTCCCAGAGAATTGGTTCTGTTGCACTGCCTGCAACAGTGAAGGTTTGAGTTCAAAGTTGTTTGCTTCGATTGCGGGTGGAGCAATACTTGAATGCGGTTCATCTTGCGATGGAGCGGTGTAATCTCTAAGAGCACGAGCTGGTTCTGCCATCTCGGGTATCGAAGGGAAAATATTTTTGAAATCAGGAAGTTCTATAGGAGGGAGATTGTTTGCAGCACGATATTCCCGAATTCGTCGTAAGACTCGGAGATATAGTTCGATATCGTTGATTCGTAAGTATAGCGGTTCGCCTTGAGAGCGAGTGCGTGGCATACAAATCAACGAAAGAAAAAAAAGAACAAGAAAAGCCTTAGTCTCTACAGCGTAACAGGAGAGTTACGATATCGACTAAATAAAAGTCCCCGGCAACGGTGCCAAAAACTTGATCGCTCGACTTTATGAGTCGAATTGGGGTACAAACTGCAAGTGCACAGTTCTATCGCGTAGTTTTAAAAGATATCGATCCCACATGGACTTATGAATCGATATACCGTTATCTAAGGTTACTTCGTAAAGCTAAGGCAAATGATATTTTGATTGTTTGGGGGAAACGTTAAAACTAAAATAAGATCTAAAATAAATATCTAATAAGCGGATATCGGTATGTAATTCGTCGTAATTAGGGAATCAATTCTTTATTGGTTTCTTGGTTTTAAAGTAAATCTTTTCAGTTGACTCTATTGGTTAAAAGTTTTATCTCAAACTCTCGCTCTGTTGAATAAACTATGATTTTATATTAACGTAGCTGTCATTTATAGTTAAGTCAAAAACCACTTTTTGAAAACAGTAGAATCCGTAGAAACTCTTTTTAAGAAAACACTAATCGTTTAAACACTCTTATCTCAAACTCTCGCTCTGTTGACTTAGGTTATATGATTAAACTCAAATGCTTAACTCTCGCCCTCACATTCAATCTTTAAAAATACTTTTTGAAAAAGGTTAGAATTTAATTAACTCTAAAAATTACTCTCGCCCTGATCTAGAATTAATGTCCAATTTACACTGTCCAGTCAAAACCTCAAACTCTCGCTCTATTGATTTTAACTTCTTTATGTCTTTTACTTTCGTACAAAAACTTTGTTATTAAACCTGTAAATTGAGACCGTAAAAAGAGTCATTTTAATTTTAAACTTAATTAAACCAACTTAGTTTTGATTCCTTCATTCCGCTTAGTTTACATACCGATACCTAAATAAATCAGCCAGACATGCTAAACAGACTTAAATAAATAACATGCATAAACAGATTCATCACAGGCAAGCAGCAAAAATTAATAATAAAAACAAGCATATATAAATTCAACAAATAAATAAAGAACCTGAATAATTAAATAGCAGTCTTGGACACTCCACCACAGACCGGTTGGATTTGTTCTTGAGTTCTTCAATCGGGCAGAAAAATAAAACGAAGGAATAAAAAAAACTAGATTCTAACGTAAGGTTAGATCCGGTAAAAGGTACACAATAGTTTCCGGTGTAGAAACTATTGTGCGAAAAATTAATTAAGAGCTGGAAAAGAAAATAGAATTGCAAAAGGAAAACAATATATAAATTTGTCAAAGTAATACTGTAAAAATATGCCTAAGCCGCTGGAAAAAGAAAGAATGCGAAAACGGAAAAAATCTGGAAAAAGCGTGGAACCCTGAGCTTTCCAAAAAGCTACTATTTATATGCCACCTCCATCAGCTGCTTCCGCGTCAAAAGTCTTCAACGTGCAGAATAGTTGGGCGTGGAAATAGGGCTCAACTCTCTCTCAACGTCTCTGAAGCGTTCCTTGTGCCTCAAATATAGGGGAATGGTGTGACGTCCGTCACACCATGTGTGACGCTCGTCACACAAGTGCATATAGCGTGACGCTCGTCACAACCTCTGTGACGCTCGTCACAGGCACAACGCCTGTGCCTTCTTTGGGTTGGGCTTGGCTTTTGCTATTTGTTTCCAGAAACTTCTTTTTGCACCTCCTTTTCTTCCTTTTTTTACTTTTACTTCAAATAGATACCTGAGATAAATAGAAAGGAAATACCGCGTAATATCTCATAAAATGAAATAAATTAAAGTAAATAATAATATAATTTAATTGAATTAAGTCCTAAAATGTGATATAATTTCATGTTATCAGTTAAGAGATGAAGAGAAATGATTTCTAGGTCACAAAGTATCTCTAGAGCAATGCTGGAAAAATATCTATAAAGTACAAAAGTATGGAGGTGTAAAAGTATGGCTCCAAAATGTAGCCCTTGCTACTTATAGTGCTGCTACTGAGCTGTCATGCTAGCTAGGCGAGCATAATGGCTCGCCTAGCGAGCCCCAAAATGAGGCACCTGAGGCACCTGTGCCCAAAGAAATAACCTTTGCCAGATTGGCATGTTCGCTAGGCGAACAAAACCTTCGCTAGGCGAAGCCCACGCTTCACCCTTCGCTCCAGCGAGCTTAGGAGGTTTTGCTACTGGAATTTCTCGCTGGGAGCTCGCTAATGGCTCGCCTAGCGAGTGAGTGCTGGTTGCGCTTTTGACCAAGTCTGGACGTGTTCGCTACACCCTTCGCTGGCTGCTCGCCTAGCGAGTGTGTTGATGTTTGCTACTGTAAAATACTGGAGCTCTTCGCTGGGTTCTCGCTGGGTGCTCGCCTAGCGAGCTCTTCGCCACAGCCCTCGCCTAGCGAGCAAGCTGATGAATGCATCCCTTTTTTGGTCCCTTTGCCAACTTTCTTGTGGCTTCATTTTCTATTATTTCATGCCTAATTCCTGCACAATAACACACAAATCAAAGGTACCAAGATCGTTTATCATTGTATTGCAATTCATCTAAAACAAAGGTGGTTTCGAACACTTTAGCAAGGAAATGGAGTGAAAGATGCCCATATTTGATAGCTCAAATAAGCACTTTTGGGTATCTAACAACTCTCCCCAACTAGATTCTTGCTTGTCCTCAAGCAAAGTATGCCTCTTGAAGGACAAGAGGATTTGCATTAAGAAAAAGGTTTCTCCGAAATCGGATAAAACGGCTCAAACACAAGCGAATCAGCAGATACAAATTTCCAACGGTTAGAATAAAATAATACAAAAGAACTAAAACTTAGTAGCAATGCGAAATATGTATCTATCCACAACAATATTATCTTGAATGAATCACCCTATCTCTCCTCTTCGAATAAGGATTGAAGAAATTACGCGTTTGCAACCGCGGGAATAATCTCACTCTCCAACAAACAATGAAGAAATCAATTCAATTCATACAATGTCTAACAATTATAAATGGTAATGTGGAAGCATGAAGATCACTAAGGACTTTTCGGTTGAAGTTTGGTTAGGTTAACAAACAAGGGTCATTTCTAAGGCCATTGAAAACGAAATTGCCGATGCAAAAGAGACATTCACTGTACATTATTCACACATCTCAACTTCGTTCCATTTGTTTCTCATTTGAAACCTTCACAACTCTTATTTCACAACTCAATTTTTGTATTTCACTATTTTTCTTCCAAGCAAGCATTCATTTTCATTTTCTCTACTTATTTCTTACTCACCCTAAGTGAATGCTCTTGACTTTTTACGGCAAAAGAACAATTATCAAAAATTTTCGGGTTTCAAGAAAAAAGATTTTTGAAATCTCGCTTTATTTCAAGCTGAGATTCAACTGTTTAAGCTCAAAGGGGTTGACGAATACTCTCTCTGCTCACAGGTAAGTTGTATTTGGAACTGGTTGTGCTCGATAGAAAACAAGTGCCTTGATCATTTCTAATTGCTTCCACATATTCACAATAATAAAAGACAAAACATGAATCAAATGAATCAACAAAGCTTATTATAATCCAGCATTTAAGTGTACAATGGAGGTTTCCTCACAATTTGTGGTTTTAAGTCCTAGATGAAACATTCATTCAATTATGTTGCAAAAAGACAATATTCAATTACAAAAAAGAGTAAAGTTCTTAATGCATTCTAAAATTCTAGCCGGAGGTAACCATGTACCTTAACATTATTCACTTGTTTATTTTTATCATTGCCATCCAAGCTCGGATGCACCTTCATTGGATACTTCTTTGAGGAGCAACCAATCTAGAAGGTTTGACACTCAACCAACCAAAAATTTATTAAAACAAAAGAAATTTAAAACATAAATAATAACATTACTTCAAAATTTAAAATTGTTCCTGGGGGACAAAACACCCCAAAAGTACATAACCAAAATCAAAATACACAAATCTGAAAATATAATAGAAATAAAACATAATGTGAAAAATAAAATAAACTTAGCCCTCCAAGGACTCATAACCCTCATCACTACCGGATTCAGAACCGGTAGCCTCATCATCATCATCATCATCATCTTCAGCAGCACCAGAAGACGCACCAGCACCAGCTGCACCAGCACTCGCCCCCTCTCCAAACACAGGCCTGTCCACAGGCCAGCTAGCGTGCTGCAGAAACTGCTCACGTGACATCATAGAATGCTCACCGGAGGGGTCGCGCATCTGCAACTGTAACAGCTGCATAGAATCATGCATATCGAGCATGGCGCGCTGAGTTGCCGCCATCCAATCCCAGTTGGAGTTGCAGACAGCCTGCTGGAAAGGATCGGATCCTAGATTAAAAGCACCAGGACCATCAGAAGCCCCGGTAACCTCAACAGCTGAACTACTTCTTACATTCTTCGGTTTGCAATACTTGGCCACGTATCGGTCATCAATTGCCGGCGGGATCCTTACTTGACCCTTAGAGGGTAGCCTCACCCTCGCTTGCTGGCACAAAGCCATGATTAGACAAGGGAAAGCCAGGGGACAATTCACTCGTGCCCCCGACTTTAGCCCACTTTCAATCACGGACTTCAACTCCAAAGCAATAATCCTCGTCACATCAATCTGGATGTTCGTGAGGATGCTGTGTACCAAGTGTGCCACTAGGATCGGCACGGTAGAAGTGTGAGACTTGGGTTTGATGTTTGTAAGAACCAACAAAAGGATCAGTTGAGCCAAGGGAATCATGTCCTCCCTATGGTATCTCATGGGAACCCCAGATGGGTTCAACTCAACTGATTTCCCTTCCAAAAGCAGGGCAGCAGAAATCGAATCAGTATCCCGGTGAAGCCTTAAATCTTGGTGGTAGGTGTCTCTCTCATTGGCTCCCAGATGGAGAGGTTCACCAAGGACACGGTTAATTGCATCTCGACCGAACGCAACAGGACGGCCGGACACTCTAGACGTCCATGTGAATGGCTCGTCGTCGTTTGGCAGTGCGTTCGCGTAGAACTCACGCACTGTTGCGATGTCGTAATGCTCCAGGGGGGATATTAACCGGTCCCACTTTTTGCTGTTAATCAACCCGGCGAATGTACGGTTCGTGCCTTCAGGGTTGATTATAAATCTCTTTTCCGGCAAAATCTTCCGCTTTTCCAAAGCAACATATCTTGCTGCTTGCTTTGGCCCGACAAATTTGTCGGTGTCGAATTGTATTGGTACGGGACGGGAAGTGTTCCCGCCCTTTCTCTTTTTCGAAGCTCCGGACCTGGATTCCATCTGCACAGACATAGAGAGGAAACAACACAACACAAAAGAGATTAGAAAGCAACACAGAATTCCAACTACTGTCATGGTCGCTGCTGCTTCGCCTAGCGAGGCTTCGCTACAGGTTCGCCTAGCGAAGTGGCAGCGAATGCTCGCCACTGATTCGCCTAGCGAGTTGCTAGCGAATCTTACGGGTTTTTGGGTTCTGCAATGTTTACACTGAAATTTTGGCAAAACCCAAGGTCTCATGGTATCTATTTCAGAACAAAATGATTTATCAAGAAAGACATCGTTCTAATGTAAATGCAAATCTACACCCACATGCAAAACCTAATGTACTTATTCCCCCAAATTCACCCTAAATGACATATACATCAGAAATTTACAAAGTTAAAACATAAAGAAATGGAATTAGGGCAAACCTTAGTGAAAGAGATTGATTGAATTTGAAGTGCACAGTGAGGTTTGCAATGCAATGTAACCGTTTAGGGTTTGAGTGAGATGAAAAGTGAGAGAGTGTTTGTGAGAGTTTCAGTTCAGAGTTATAAAAAGAAAAATTGCACTTGGACCCAAAAGAGTGGCCTGCTGAGAATTAAATGAGTGTTGCCACGCAGCGCTCGCTGCTGCTTCGCCTAGCGAGCAGCTAGCGAATCCGCTCGCTACTGCTTCGCCTAGCGAGCATCTAGCGAGCATGACAACATTTGCTTTTTCAAAAATAGAATTCCTGGTACATTAAGCATTGTTTAACAATTGGAATCCCAATACGACACCACAGAAAAACTGTAAATACTTACAATGTTGGGGTGCCTCCCAACAAGCGCTTGTTTAACGTCGGATAAGCTTGACGGTGCGATGCTCACAGAGGAGCATCCAAAGATATAGCACAGCTCTCGCGATCCACATGACCGCCGAGATAAACCTTCAAACGTTGGCCATTAACGGTCCAACTCTCCTTCTTTTCCATGTCCTCAATGACAATAGCTCCGTACTCCTTAACTTCTTTGACCCGAAATGGCCCGGACCATTTTGATTTCAACTTTCCGGGGAATAACTTCAACCTGGAATTGAACAATAGGACCAACTGTCCGGGCATAAATTCTTTCTTTCGAAGCTTTTTGTCATGATATTTTTTTACCTTTTCTTTGTACAACCAACTTGAGTGATATGCGGCATTGCGCATCTCTTCCAACTCGAGCAGTTGCACCTTCCTTTTCTCACCGGCCAAATCCTTTTCAAAATTTAAAAATTTCAGAGCCCACAAGGCTTTGTGCTCCAATTCGACCGGCAAATGGAAAGTTTTACCAAACACCAATTGAAAAGGAGTGAGCCCAATTGGAGCTTTAAAGGCGGTACGGTATGCCCATAACGCTTCATCCAATTTTTGTGACCACTCTTTTTTCGAATTTGACACAGTTTTTTCGAGAATTCTCTTAATCTCACGATTAGAGACCTCGGCTTGCCCATTAGCCTGTGGGTGATACGGAGTTGCCACTCTGTGTGATACACCGTAATGTTTTAAAATGCTTTCCAACGGTGCATTACAAAAGTGTGACCCTCCGTCACTTATCAACACTCGGGGGGTTCCGAAACGGGAAAATATGTTTTTCTTCAAAAAATTTATTACCGTTTTCGCATCCGCCCGAGGTGAGGCAATCTCCTCAACCCACTTAGAAACGTAATCAACTGCGACAAGCATATACTCGTTACCATAAGAGGGTGGGAATGGTCCTACAAAATCGATGCCCCAACAATCAAATACTTCGACTTCTTGGATGTTTTGGAGAGGTATCTCGTCTCTCTTACCAATCCCACCGCTTCTCTGGCAACTATCACAACTTTGCGCATGGGTATGTGCGTCTTTGAAAATAGTGGGCCAATAAAATCCTGACTGAAGGATTTTAGTGGCCGTTCTCACCCCATTATAGTGTCCGCCGTAAGGCGAGTTGTGACAATGCCAAAGGATGCTCTGCGCTTCATCGCCAGTAACGCATCTCCTTAAAAGGTTATCACTATCCAACTTAAACAAGTACGGGTCATCCCATACGTAATACTTGGCATTCGAAAGAAACTTCCTTTTTTGGTTCGAAGTTAGGTCGGGAGGCACAAAACCACTAGCCTTGTGGTTCGCAAAGTCTGCAAACCACGGCCTAACTTGAATTTTGAAAAGTTTTTCATCAGGAAACTCTTCCCGGATTTCCTTCTCTGAATCGGTAACCTCCACATTAACTAAGCGAGATAAATGATCTGCCACCAAATTTTCCGATCCTTTCTTGTCTTTGATTTCAACATCAAATTCTTGCAACAAGAGGATCCAACGGATGAGCCTTTGCTTCGAATCCGGTTTGGTGAGCAAATATTTAATCGCCGAGTGGTCGGTATACACTACGACTTTAGACCCTATGAGATAAGACCTAAACTTTTCAAGCGCATACACTATCACAAGTAATTCTTTTTCAGTGGTGGCATAGTTAATTTAAGCCTCATTAAGAACTTTACTTGCGTAATGTATCGCATGAAATTTTTTCTCTTTTCTTTGGCCTAATACCGCTCCGATTGCATAGTCGCTCGCATCACACATTAGCTCAAAATTTAAATTCCAATTTGGAGCGACTATAATTGGAGCGGTAACCAATTTTTCTTTCAAAGTCTCAAAAGCTTGCAAACATTCATCGGTTAAGAGAAATACCTGGTCCTTAGCTAGCAAATTACTCAAAGGCTTAGCTACCTTTGAGAAGTCTTTGATAAAGCGCCGATAGAACCCAGCGTGCCCCAAAAAGCTTTGGATTCCCTTCACATTCACCGGAGGAGGTAACTTTTTAATCACTTCAACCTTAGCACGATCAACTTCAAGCCCTCTTGAAGAGACTTTATGGCCAAACACTATCCCCTCGATCACCATGAAGTGGCACTTCTCCCAATTAAGCACAAGATTGGTCTTCACACATCTTTCAAGCACCGTTTTCAAGTTTGCCAAGCATAAACTAAAGGAACCACCAAATACCGAGAAGTCATCCATGAAGACTTCCATTGTTTTCTCAATAAGGTCAGCAAAAATGGCTTGCACACATCTTTGGAAAGTCGCCGGTGCATTGCACAACCCAAAGGGAATTTTTCGGTATGCGGAAATTCCAAAAGGACATGTGAAAGCCGTTTTTTCATGATCGGCCGGGTCAACCGCAATTTGGTTATACCCGGAATAGCCATCCAAGAAACAATAGTATTGTTGCCCCGAGAGTCTTTCGAGCAATTGATCCATGAACGGGAGTGGAAAATGATCTTTTCGAGTTGCGGTATTCAACCGCCTATAATCAATACACATTCGCCACCCCGTTGCAACTTTAGTAGGGATCAACTCATCCTTGTCATTTCGGATCACGGTAATTCCATCTTTCTTCGGAACCACATGCACAGGACTAACCCATGGACTATCCGAAATCGGGTAAATCATTCCCGCATCCAACAACTTGACAACTTCCTTTCTACCAACCTCCTTCATAGTAGGATTTAAGCGGCGTTGTGGTTGAGCTACCGACTTAAAATCCTCTTCCATTAAGATCTTGTGCATGCAATATGAAGGACTAATTCCTTTGAGATCGGAAAGAGTCCAACCCATGGCTTCTTGATTTTTTTTAGCACATTGATCAAACGGGCTTCTTCATCATTTGACAAAAGGTTGCTTATGATGACCGACTTTGCTTCGGTCTCATCTAGGAATACATACTTCAAAGTAGAAGGTAACATTTTCAATTCAATAGGCGCTTTTTCGTCATTAACCTCCTTCTTCAAGTCTTCCTCCTTAACTTCCCACGGTTGTAGTTCGTTTAAACCATCAAGTTCCCTTAAGCATTCATCAAGAGCTTGCTCTTCTTCAACTGTGAAAACTTCAAATGAGTCATCAAGAGCTAACTCCATAGGAGATATCTCATGAATATGCTTAGAAACCTCCAAAATTGCCTCTTCGATCACATCGATGCGAAAGCTATCACTTCTATCTTTTGAATGCTTCATTGCTTCGAATAGATCGAAAGTAACTTCTTCATTTTGGACTCTCACCTTCATCAAATCGTCATCAACGTCTATCATCATACGCGCGGTTTTCATGAACGGTCGGCCCAGAATGAGCGGAGCATCATCATCCTCTTCCATATCAATAACAATAAAATCGACCGGGAAAAAGAATTTATCGACTTTAACCAAAACATCTTGGGCTACGCCATGAGGATGGGTAGTCGATTTATCGGCCAATTGCAACGTCATTCGGATGGACTTAATTTCAATGTTGCCAAGCCTCTTTACAATAGACAATGGTATAAGATTAATCCTTAACCCCAAATCAATTAGTCCTTTTCCGACATAGATATCACCAATTTTAACCGGCAAAGTAACTCGTCCCGGATCAACCTCTTTTTTCGGAAGCGTCCTTTGAATGATTGCACTACAGCTCGCATCTAGGACAATGGTCTCCGGTTCCGTATACCTCCGCTTTTTTGTAAGTATGTCCTTCATGAATTTGGCATACTTGGGCATTTGCTCCAATGCTTCGGCAAACGGAATGTTGATTTGCAGTTGTTTAAAAATATCCATGAACCGGGCGTAATGCCGTTCATTCTCCCTTTTTGATGGAGCATGTGGATAAGGAAGGTTTTGGATTGGAGTAGCGCTCACTACCTCCTTTCCTTTAGCAACTCTAGAACTTCTCGCTCTTTTCTTTTTCACTTCCTCCACCCTTACTTCATCACTCTTATTTTTCTCAATTTCCACACTTTCTTTCTTTTCAACTTCACCATTCTTTTCATTCTTTTCAACTTCCTCCTCACTCCACTCTCCCACTTCACCATCAATATTATCCTCCAATATTTCCTCCTCATTTTTTTTCTTTTCCTCTCTTTGTTCACTCTCATCTCTTTTTTTATTCTCACTAATCAACTCCCTCCCACTTCTCGTCGTGATCGCTTTACAATGCTCCTTAGGATTTGTTTGCGTGTTCGCCGAAAAAGAAGGACCGGGTTGTTGTTCCGCTAGTTGCTTAGCAAGTTGTCCAACTTGAGTCTCGAGAGTTTTTATTGCCGCATCGTTGCTCTTTTGATTAGCCATTGACATTTGCATAAATTGTGTCAATGTCTCTTCTAACTTTGAAGTTACGACCGATGGTTGTTGAGGTTGATAAGGATTTTGGGGAGGGTTTTGACGGCTAGAAGAACCACCCCCATAACCTTGGTTATGGTAATAGTTACTCCTAGATTGGAACCCTTGATTCCCTTGGAAGTGTTGTTGTTGATTTTGAGGATGTGGTTGATAAGGTTGTTGTTGTTGTTGTTGTTGTTGGTGTAAGCCCTAGAGGCCAATACTTTTGGTACTTGTATCGAATTATTTATTAATAATAAAAGGATTTTTCTTTATTACGTTTGTTTAATAAAGTTCCTAGAATAGCTAGTCTGTTTAATGTATCAAGTATGACTTAATCATGAGATCACATTAAACATAGACATTATTCTTAAAGTATCCGTAGTCGAGCTTTAGTGTGAAGTGGGATAACATTAAAGCATTAAGACTATTATGTTTGTAGACTGATGATCACATCTCATGGATCATGGATAAAGAGTTATCAAGTCTTAAACATAGGTATGAATATTAGGAGTAATATTTATACCAAATTGACCCGCTATGAGAATACTATATAGAAAGTTATGCAAAGTGTCATAAGTTATTCTCATGGTGATAATGGTGTATACCACTCTTCGACCTGAAACCACTATGGACCCTAGATGTAGAGTCGAGTGCTTTATTGCTGATCAAACATTGTCCATAACTGGATAACCATAAAGACAGTTGATGGGTACTCCACGAAGCATGCTGAGGGACATGAGTGACCTAGATGGAATTTGCCCATCCTGCATAACAGGATAAATGTCTATGGGCCCAATATTGAACTGGACAAGGATGACATGGTCTATGCCTTGTGTTCAATATAGACATAAGGGTAAAAGGGTAATTATACACATAAGTATTATCACATAAGGAATTGTCAGATCACTTGACATTTTCGTGTCTTGGGTAGCAGTGATGTGTTGCTAGATACCGCTCACTGTTTATTATGTTAAATACATGATTTAATATAATTGCCAACACCGCGAAAATCTACAGGGTCACACACAAAGGACGGATTGATGAGAGATAGAGTAACTAAGGAACACTGTAAGGTACGGTGCACTTAAGTGAGTTGTAGAACATCGTAAGGTACGGTGTACTTGAGTAGAATACGAAATATGGTAAGGTACCATGGGCTTAAGTGATTTTGGGCATATTATAAGATATGGGCCAAAATACACTTAAGCGGGCTTTTAGCTTGAAGCCCACACAAGTGGTTCTATAAATAGAACCCTTGTGCAGAAGCATTCAGTGCGGTTGCATTATTTTCGTTTTCTCTCTCTCTCTCTCTCTCTCTCTCTCTCTCTCTCTCTCACTCAAAGCCTTCATTCGTACCAGCTAGCACTGAGATTGAAGGAATCCGTTCGTGTGGACTGAGTAGAGACGTTGTTATCGTTCAACGTTCGTGATCGCTTCGTGGATCTGCATCAAAGGTTTCAATCGTCACAAGAGGTAAATATTCTATCACTGATCATGACCATTCGTAAGGATCTCTAAAGGAGAAAATTTTAATTTCCGCTGCGTTTTGGACTGCAATTCTCCTCCAGTTGTTGTCTCGATTGGTAGTCTCGTTGGTTCGCCATGTAGTTTACCTCTTCGAACCCGGGAGGTGGACAAAATCCGGTGTTGTCGCAACCTGAAAAATACAGTGCGCGAAAAAAACAACCGGCGAAAGAAAAAGACAGGAGAGTCGCCACCGTGCGTTATTCATCCCAAAGGAGGGAAAGGAAACGCTCGAAGTAAACCTAAAAAAGAAAAGGACAAGACGGGGTCTCGCAACCAAATCTTGGGTTCGGGAGTCGGTTATGCGAAGGGAAGGTATTAGCACCCCTACGCATCCATAGTACTCTACGGGATCCACTTTTGTAGTTTTTGTCTAAAGGGTGTGGGTTTACCTAATGTGTTTATTTACTAAAAAGGTTAAGAGAAATGACTCGCGCGGATGCCGCATCCACTGCATACGTATCTCATCTGAATATGAGAATCAGAGTCTTCGTAGCTCGGCTGACCTATGGGTTAAGGGGATGTGTGCTCGCTAAGACATCGCGTCTTATGCCTACGTATCTCATCTGGAATGAGAATTAGAGCAAGCCGTAGTTCGGCTAACTACGGGGTTATGGATTGGGTTTTGGACGAACGACGTCACTACGCAATCTACCGGATGCTCGACCTTCGGAGACTTACTCGCCTGTAGTAGAAGGAGTAAACGTGTTGCTTTGGGTTTTAGGGTTTGGGATGCTCGAGGGCAAACAGGCAGTCCTTGACGAAGGAACCGCGCTACATGTGGGGGATATGAATACAAAACATAAAACATGTATCTCAAAGTAAAATGCCACCCAGGGGCTCAAACATTGCCTCCTATCGAGGTCTTCCAGCTAAGAAAGCGATAAAGTATGAGAAAGGGAAAAAATTACCACACGGATAAAGATCCGAAGCTATAGCAGTTAAAGGGGCAAGAAACCCTGAAATGTCTCCAGCTGGACCGTCAAAGGAAATCAGTCAACACGAATAATCAGAATAAAACTCCAGGGGGTATCCCACAAATAAAGTGGGAAACCACGCGAGTGTCTCTGCGAAAGCCATGTGAGCCCTCACAAAACTCGACAAAGGGTTAGAGCAGCAGGATGAAATCAAGAGAAAACAATGCCATGGAAACACAAGACAGGTTAGAATAAACAAAATAGGGTAACCCAGAGTTGCCCCTAAATCAAAATATAACCACATGAATAATTCCATCAAAATTCACAAAAGGCTCACAAAAAAGGTATCAAATTCAACCATAATACCTCATACATTTAGAGCATTCAAACTAAAGGCATAAAGATGATGGATATAGGGCAAACCTGATTGGAGAGCTTGATTGAAATTGAGTTGCACCCGTGAGGTTTACAAGTTGATTTCCCTTCAGGGTTTGGAGGCTGCTCTGAACTCTGTTAGTTCTTCTCTCACTATCTTTTTCCTCGGGGTTTTGTTCCAAGGAAACCTCAGAGTATTTTGCTTCTCTCCCTTTTTCTCAAGTGAATCTCCCAGTGTAACTCCAAGTGTGTTTTCCTCTACTGAAACTTCAGTATTTATAGACTGATTTTCGTGGGTAGTGGGCTCAAATGAGGGAGACCCAAGTCCAAAATAATTTGTTATATTTTATTTATTTATTTATTTATTTTATTTTTTTCAGGAAAAATGAAGGATAAATTTTGGGGTATTACAGCTGCCCCTATTCAATCAACTGGAGACCCGGAAAGAAGATGGCAGCTGCTTTCGTGCTTTCGAGGTATCAAGGGATTGAATACAATAAAAGCCCAAAAATTTGCACTGAAGTGAAGTGAAGTAACAATGTCTGTCAGAATCGGAAAAGAGGTGGTCTTGAAAGAAGAATCCGTCTGGTACGGTGAGAGTCAGTCTGAATATCGAAAAAGAATGTTAAACTGGATACCAAAATAAATGGTAACACAGAAATAACCATGGCCTGAATGCCGCTCATCAGTCTGAATACTGGAAAGGATTTCGATCTGAACATCGGAAAATTGGCCTGAATGCCACAAGTCGCATCGACCTGAACGCCGGAAACTTCTTCGATCTAAACATCGGAAAGACTTGGCCTGAATGCCACTTCGATCTGAATATCGGGAAAACTGGCCTAAACGCCACGAGTCGCATCGACCTGACCGTCGGAAACTTCTTCGATCTGAACATCGAAACACTGGCCTGAATGCCACTTCGGTCTGGATACCGGAAAACTGACCTGAATGCCACTTCGATCTGAATATCGGAAAATTGGCCTGAATGCCACTTCGGTCTGGATACCGGAAAACTGGCCTGAATGCCACAAGTTGCATCGACCTGAACGTCGGAAACTTCTTCGATCTGAACATCGGAACACTGGCCTGAATGCCACTTCGGTCTGGATACCGGAAAACTGGCCTGGATGCCACTTCGGTCTGGATACCGGAAAACTGGCCTGAATGCCACTTCGGTCTGGATACCGGAAAACTGGCCTGAATGCCACTTCGGTCTGGATACCGGAAAACTGGCCTGAATGCCACTTCGGTCTAGATACCGGAAAACTGGCCTGAATGCCACAAGTTGCATCGACCTGAACGTCGGAAACTTCTTCGATCTGAACATCGGAAAACTTCATGCCTGTCAGCATTGGCAGAAATAGGGAATGATAATAGAGGCGGCGCATGGGCCAATGACACTTGCTGGGGATAACAAAGGTAAGTCATGAACAATCTTCAGTCTGAGTACTGGAAACAACTTCTAGCTTATCACTTGGGATACCGAGAATGTTTTATGCTTACATGCGTATGTTTGAATTTTTCAATGGCGTAATGCTCCATGAAAATGGAAATGCTACGCGATTTGGAAGGATGCAATGCAATATGATTCTACATGCAGGGATGCGAAATGCTGGGTAGAATGCCAAGCTGAGGCAAGGGGATCTGCTGGGGAAATGATTACCATCCTCTGGGCTCTGGCCAGGCTGCTGGAGATACACACCACAATGAACTCTGTGGGGAGATGACTAGCCATGCGGTGTTCTGGCCATACCGAGACTCTGATCGGGGAAAGAATGGCATTGGAAGCCTGCTGCTGAGGAAAGCTACAATGATTCTGGCAACCACGGTTTGCGAGAGATGACTCAGCAGGGGGAGCAAACACTGATACGGTACCGAGGTTCTGCTTCAAGGAAAGAAACCATGGATCTGGCATTGGGATTATCGATCTGGCATCGAACTCTAAGGAGCAGCCACTTCTGCTGGGAAGATACAGTCTGGCACTGTCAACTCCGCTGGGGATATATAGTCTGGCACTGTCAACTCTACTGGGGAGTGTATGTCCTGAAACAAACGCTTGGGGAAGTACAGTGGTGAGAACCTGCTGGGGATTGAAGAATCCAACACTCTGATCAGCTCTGCAGGGATAAGACACCAGATTCGTCTGTTGGCGACTTCACTGGGGAAGATATTCACGATCGTCCGCAGGGGATTTTAATGGAATGCCCCGAGGGCACCTGTTCTGAATAGACGATCCAAAGCACTTAAAATTTACAGCAATTTTAAATGTTTATTAAGCATGTACCTGTAAAGCCCTTATGTGTCATGATGCAATGTTTATCAAAAATTCGGACGTCATTTTTGCAAACAAAACAGTAAAATGAAAATGAAAACAGAGATATACTGAATAACATGATTTTTGAAATTCTGGCGTAGTCAGTATTCAGATGTTCTACTTCAAGTCACGACATCTGATCTAACATTGTACCTATAACAGCAAGACAATTATTACACTTTGTACTAATGTGCTCCTTTTCACAGTGTCACGACCTCTCCTTCTATGTCATCCTAGAAAGGAGGAACCCTTTAGTTATGTGCACCATAACATTCACTTCTGTTGTTTTCCTACACAGATATCAGCACGATGTCTCAATCCTGTTTTGAACATCATCTGTTACATTGTTCCAGTTTGTTGGTCATGTACTTGTATTTCCTAAATTAAAGGTTGTAACAAGTTAAACTAATCTTCACTTATTAAGGAGCTAGCAAATAGATTATTTGCCAGGTTCATTAATTGTAGCTTAGTTGTTAGTTTCCTAGATTTTAGATCAGCTGGTGGATTCCTGAAGAATAGCCTGAGAAAAATCCTGAAACAGAAAACTAACCATCCAACAATTTAGCATATGCAGTGAGGAGTGAATGTCACAACATTCCGTTTGACATCCAAGTCCAGAACCATATGCTAAGTCTGTTTGGTTCCTGAAAACAGACTGAGCTAAATTTGCTGTACTGTAAAAGACCAACCAGTCTCTACATCAGCATTAGCTTTCTGGAAGAACTGTCAAGACACCCAGTTTGACAGGTTCACAATGATCTTTTGGCCAGGTCTGTGATGATTTTGAAATCCAGACTTCACTACATACTGAA
Organism: Lathyrus oleraceus; assembly: GCF_024323335.1. Lineage (NCBI taxonomy): Eukaryota > Viridiplantae > Streptophyta > Magnoliopsida > Fabales > Fabaceae > Lathyrus > Lathyrus oleraceus. Next base: position 171,402,664 of record NC_066585.1, on the reverse strand, counting down.
CTGAGATCATCAGCTTATTATACAGTATGTGCTGTTGTTGATGAATGTCAAAACATTCTGCTTGACATTCCAACAGAAGGCTATGTATCAGGTCTGCTATTATCTTGCTGAACAGACTGAATTACATGCTCAGTTTGGCAGACATGATTATATCATACAAAAGGAAAACAAACACAGGAAATTGTTAACCCAGTTCAGTCCAACATGACCTACATCTGGGGGCTACCAAGCCAGGAAGAAGATCCACTATTAGTAGTATCAATTCAGAGTTAAACTCCCCCGTTTACAACTCATCACTTAATCTCTACCCAATGCAATCTATACCTAGGAACTCCTAGATAGAAACCTCCAGTTTCCATTCCTATCACTACAAATACAATGTAATGTGCAAACACCTTGAACTTGCTTCACAGCTTCATTCAAGAACATAATTACTCTTGCCTACAGGCTTTGAGTAACAACCACTCTCAGGTTTACCACTGAGAAACACATGGTACCCTTCCCACAGATTGGGAGGTTTACCTTACACACACCCCTAAAAATTCATTCTAAGAGGCTTACAAAGACTAGATTACAATCAGCTATTTATAACCTAATCACCCAACTGGATTTGGGCCTTCAGAAAATTGCAGCAGACTTGTTCTTTGCTGTTACAACTTCAGCAGAAAAATTCTGCTACAAACAAGGTCTTCAAGTTCCTAAACTCTCTCCATATATATCTCCATATTTAGAGCCTATATATATTCTGATTTAGTCTTCAAGACCTCCACAAGGGAGTTAGGATATTCACCAGATATCCTTGCTGATCCCATGAAATATACTGAATTAATTAATTCAGTTTCCTACACATGTGCGATGTCACAGACCTGATGTCGTGACATCGTACATGACATGTTGGTCCAGATGTTGAATTTCTTCAACCCAACATATTAAAACAACAGAGATGATTACATTATTTGTTTTCTAAAATTACTGCCAATCCTAAGGAATCAACAATTTTATTGATTGGATGGCCTCTGAATAGGCATTTACATTAAGAAGCAATCCCTAGAAAGAGGTAATCGCATAATAGATAAAAACAGAAATTAATCTAATGGTAATGTGAAATGGATTTCTATTGGGTTCCAATTCTGCTATGACTTGCCCGTCTTCAAGATCCTCCAGATGATCAGCTTTCTGAAAGAGTGATTGGACTGTTTCCTATCCTTCAAAAATTTCCAATCATTGGCACGAGATGAGATTCAGAACTACTCAGAACGCAGTCATTCGCTTAATCCCTAACTTGTGCTTGGATCGCCCTTTTCGGGTTTTCAATCCACCGGGATACCCATTTTTGCCTAAGTTGCCTTTTCAGGTTTTCAACTTACCGGGTGTACAATCTTTTTTTATTTTTGTCCCTAATTTTTGCCCGAACCTTTTCATTTTCTTGGTTCGCCGGGATGCCCATTTTTTGCCTGGACTATTCTTTTTACTGTCCAGCGGGTCTATTTTATGCGAAGTATTTTTTAACTGCGTCTGAGTTCACAGGGGAAGTGAAGTTTTCACCATCCATAGTTGTAAGCATTAAAGCCCCACCATCAAAAACCTTGGTGACAATATACGGTCCATCATAGTTAGGAGTCCACTTGCCCCTGTGATCTGTCTGAGGAGGAAGGATCCTTTTCAACACTAAATCTCCGACTTGGAAACAACGAGGATGCACTTTCTGATCAAAGGCTCTCTTCATCCGACTCTGATACAACTGCCCATGACAAATGGCTGCCATTCGCTTCTCTTCGATAAGACTCAACTCATTGAACCTTATCCGAATCCATTCAGCTTCGTCTAGCTTGACATCCAACAAGACTCTTAGGGAAGGAATCTCCACTTCAACAGGTAGGACTGCTTCCATACCATACACAAGGGAGTAAGGGGTTGCCCCGGTCGATGTATGTACTGAAGTGCGGTACCCATGCAAGGCGAAAGGTAGCATCTCATGCCAATCTTTGTACGTAACGACCATCTTCTGCACAATCTTCTTTATGTTCTTATTTGCCACCTCAACAACGTCGTTCATCTTAGGGCGGTAAGGGGAAGAATTGTGATGCCGAATGTTGAAGTTCTGACACAACTCCTTCATCATTTTGTTGTTGAGATTAGAACCATTATCAGTAATGATTCTTTCGGGAATCCCATAGCGACAAATGATTTCTTTCTTGATGAAACGGGCAACCACATGTCTGGTGACATTCGCGAACGACGCTGCCTCGACCCACTTGGTGAAATAGTCGATGGCAACAAGGATGAAGCGATGCCCATTGGAAGCAGTCGGCTCAATCTTTCCAATCATGTCAATGCCCCACATGGAAAACGGCCACGGCGAAGACATCACATTTAGAGGATTCGGCGGTACATGCACCTTATCAGCATAAATCTGGCATTTATGACACTTCCGAGCATACTTGAAATAATCTGATTCCATGGTCATCCAATAATAACCCGCTCTCAACAATTTCTTAGCCATTGCATGTCCGCCGGCATGAGTACCGAAGGAACCTTCATGAACTTCCTGCATTAACATGTCCGCCTCGTGTCTGTCCACACATCTGAGCAAAACCATGTCGAAGTTCCTCTTATACAGCACATCGTCTTTGTTCAAGAAGAAACTGCCTGCCAATCTTCTCAAAGTCTTTCTGTCATTGTTGGATGCCCCTGCAGGGTACTCTTGATTCTTCAGAAAGCACTTGATATCGTGATACCAGGGCTTGTCATCGACTACCAGTTCAGCAGCAAACACATACGTGGCCCTGTCAAGGCGCATCACATCGATCCTGGGAGCATGGTTCCAACGAATTACCTTGATCATGGAGGATAGAGTAGCAAGTGCGTCTGCCATCTGGTTCTCATCACGAGGTATATGATACAATTTTACCGTTGTGAAGAAAGTCAAAAGTCTTCTCGTGTAATCTCTGTAAGGGACCAGAGTGGGCTGGAGAGTATTCCAATCACCATTCACTTGATTGATCACCAGAGCTGAATCTCCGAAGATGTCCAGAGTCTTGATTCTCAGATCAATGGCTTGCTCAATACCCAAGATACAGGCCTCGTACTCGGCTTCATTATTTATGCACTCAAAAGTCAAACGAGCGGTGAAAGGCATGTGGGCACCCTTCGGAGTAGTAATGACAGCGCCAATTCCATTACCTCTAGCATTGACAGCCCCATCAAACAACAAAGTCCACTTTTCGTTTGGATCAGGTCCCTCCTCAACAACTGGCTCTTCACAGTCTTTCATCTTGAGGAACATGATGTCTTCATCAGGGAATTCAAACTTCATTGGCTCATAATCATCAATCGGTTGCTCGGCAAGGTAGTCTGACAGAATACTCCCTTTGATGGCCTTCTGTGACGTATACTGGATATCATACTCTGTTAAAATCATCTGCCAACGGGCAACACGTCCGGTGAGAGCCGGCTTCTCGAATATGTATTTCACTAGATCCATCTTAGAAATCAACAAGGTAGTATGGTTCAACATATACTGTCTCAGTCGGCGAGCAGCCCAGGCCAAAGCACAACAAGTTTTCTCAAGCTGCGAATATTTGATTTCACAGTCGGTAAACTTTTTGCTAAGGTAGTATATGGCATGCTCTTTTCGACCAGACTCGTCATGCTGTCCCAATACACACCCCCATCGAGTTCTCGGTCACTGACAGGTACATTATCAGAGGTCTCCCAGGAACTGGAGGTATAAGGATTGGAGGTTTCTGTAGATACTCTTTTATCTTCTCGAAAGCCCTTTGACAATCTTCATTCCACCTGATAGCCTGATCTTTCCTCAGCAATTTAAAAATTGGCTCACACGTGGTTGTTAGGTGAGAGATGAACCTTGCAATGTAGTTCAACCTCCCTAAGAAACTACGGACTTGCTTCTCTGTTCTTGGCTCTGGCATTTCCTGTATCGCTTTTACTTTGTCGGGATCCACCTCAATCCCTTTTCCGCTAACGATAAAACCCAGCAATTTTCCCGATCTCACCCCGAAAGTGCACTTGTTCGGGTTAAGTCTCAGTTTGAATTTCCTCAAACGCTCAAACAGTTTCTGCAAATTCAACAAATATTCTTCTTCTGTCTGAGATTTGGCAATCATATCGTCCACATAAACCTCGATTTCATGATGAATCATATCATGGAACAGAGTCACCATTGCTCGCTGATATGTTGCTCCGGCATTTTTCAGACCAAACGGCATCACCTTGTAGCAGAAGGTGCCCCATGGGGTTATGAAAGTTGTCTTTTCCAAGTCTTCTGGTGCCATCTTGATTTGGTTATAGCCAGAAAAGCCATCCATGAAGGAGAATACCGAGAACTGAGCTGTATTATCCACCAAAACGTCGATGTGAGGTAATGGGAAATCATCTTTAGGGCTAGCTCTGTTCAGATCCCGATAGTCGACACACATCCGTACCTTTCCGTCCTTCTTAGGTACTGGGACGATGTTCGCAACCCATGGCGGATAATTGGTGACTGCTAGAAACCCTGCATCCAACTGCTTTTGCACTTCTTCCTTTATCTTGACAGCCATCTCTGGTCTTGTTCTTCTGAGCTTCTGCTTGACCGGAGGACAACCTTCTTTGAGAGGCAAGCGGTGTACCACGATGTCTGTGTCCAGCCCAGGCATGTCCTGATAAGACCAGGCGAAGATGTCAACGTATTCTTGCAGCAATTCAATCAGCCCTTTCTTCACATTATCTTCCAAAGCAGCCCCTATCTTGATTTCTCTCTTGGCGTCCTCGGTGCCGAGATTAATCACTTCAACAGACTCTTGATGCGGTTGAATAACCCTTTCCTCTTGTTTTAATAACCTGGTAAGCTCTTCAGGGAGTTCACAGTCTTCATCACCCTCTTCTCCAGCTTGAAAGATTGGATTTTCAAAGTCGAAGCGAGCCATAGCAGAACCGTTATCAATAGGATCCGGTGATGTGCATCTGCATGAGTGATGGTATGTGCTTATGAGTGTGAACAAGAAGTGAAAACTAAACAAAACATGGCCATTTTTTTTATTTTGAAAAACTGCAAAAATAGAAAGACAGGGAACGAAATATTTGAATGCAAAAATACGTCCTTTATTTATGATAAAAATGCAAGTGTCACATAGACGGGCCCTACAATGAGTCATTACGCCCTGGGCGGAACGTAAGACTTGGATATGCATGAATAAACAAAGAAAATTACTCTTCAAGAAGAGTGACTTGGATAATCTCTTCAGAAGACCAATTGTTGATGACTTCACCCGGGATCCTCGGACGCACCCAGTTGTCGATGTCACAATCACTATCCCCATCTTCATTGTTGACCGCAAAGACCTCACTGGGAATCACAAAATTAACAGGAACAACATCTGCGAATTCATCAGTAGCATCTTCAAACACTTCTTCCTCAACCCCTTCCACAGACTCTTGGACAGACAAATCTTCAACCTGGAGGATACCTTTGTCGAGCAAGGCCTGGATACCCTGCTGTAGCTTCAAACAACCTCCACTCTGAGTGGCACAATCCAAACAACCCTTCCCACAACCGGGGAAAACATCGGCCTTCAGCAAGCATCCTTTGATATCCAACAATGGAGTCTTCAACTTCAACACATCCTTAATGGACTTGGCTTTTCCCTCTATCATGTTAACGTTTGCACCACCATGCTGAGGCATGGGATTGTTAACGACATTCGGAGCCGGTGCAAGGTCGATGGCCTTTGAATCTATGAGGTCTTGAACTACGTGCTTAAAAGCTTTGCAGTTCTCAATATTGTGGCCAGGTGCCCCAGAGTGGAAGCTACACCTAGCGTTGGCGTTGTAACCCACCGGAAGTCTACCAATAGGAGGAGCCAGAGTGCGCAGTTGCACAAGTTGTAGTTGTTGAAGACTAGAAAGCAACTGAGCGTACGACATAGGAAGGGTGTCGAAACGCCGGTCCATCATCCTTTGCCTCTGTTGATAAGCGGGTCTGTTATCCGGTTGTTGCTGCTGTTGATACTGAGCTGGTTGACGTTGTGATTGTTGTTGTTGTAGTGGTGCTGCAGCTGGAATGGTCACCCCTGCGGCAGTACCTGTTATGCAAGACATGCTAATGAATATGCAAATGCAATGACATGTTTATCAATTCCAAAGGTATTCTACCCCCTTGATTCCAGTCTCACATTTGATAAACAGTGTAAAAAAAGACTAAGCCGTTGATGAGAACCAAGAAAATTCCAACTAGAATCAAGTGGAAGATATAAACCCCACAGAAATGGATAAACATGTGTGAATGATTATGAATGCAAAATGATGTGATGCAAAATGATGTGAATGCAGTGCAGTGGTATGTCAATCAGGATTGCTGTATCTGCTTGAACATCTGTCAGGTTGCACTGTCTGGAGAGAAATTAAGAGTACACCAAACAAAGGTCATGGGATGGATCATGTTATCCTTAATATCAACCACCCATTTTGGCGGATTATGGTTTACACCTTATCAATACCCGAGTTTCATTGATATTAAGGATACCTGATCGGATCAACCATGAATCAAGGGTTTGTCGCAAGTCACGAGCATGGAGTTTAGGTTAAGAACCACCCAAAAGGAGTGTACTAAGGTTTAAACCTGCCAAACATGTTCTACAAAAGGTTCCCATAGTCATAATCCCATCTTTCGGATATTATCAGAGGAACGACTACTCGTATTCCAACAATATTCTCAAGAGAGACTCTTATGAGTGTAGTATCGCGTAACAATCGTATCAAATCTTACATTTGAATGACTTTCACACTACGTCCTACGAATAGGCCAAGATGGGTTTGGTAAACTAAGGTCCTTGGCTTCTTAGGTCTATATTGGAACAAGTAATGTCTAACCACAACTTACTTATGTGACATTATTGATCTCAACATGACCTCCACCAAGTGAATGGGCTTGCAAGTCAACTCGCTAAGGAATACTCCACACAAGTTGACAGGACTATGCCATTCTCCTATCTTAAGTGCACTCGAGTTCGGGTATAGAACTCATCTCACAAAGATCACCAAGCAGCCATAGCCAACCAACAGATACAACAATGATATGTACACAATGTAATAAGGTAAAGCAGGTAAATAAATAATTGTACAAAAGCATGAACACCCAATAAACAAACAAACTACAAAAGCTAGGAGGGACTCGCTTAGGGAAGATGGACCAGCAAGAGGTCAACTTCTTAAAGGTCCCCAGCAGAGTCGCCAGCTGTCGCAACCTGAAAAATACAGTGCGCGAAAAAAACAACCGGCAAAAGAAAAAGACAGGAGAGTCGCCACCGTGCGTTATTCATCCCAAAGGAGGGAAAGGAAACGCTCGAAGTAAACCTGAAAAAGAAAAGGACAAGACGGGGTCTCGCAACCAAATCTTGGGTTCGGGAGTCGGTTATGCGAAGGGAAGGTATTAGCACCCCTACGCATCCATAGTACTCTACGGGATCCACTTTTGTAGTTTTTGTCTAAAGGGTGTGGGTTTACCTAATGTGTTTATTTACTAAAAAGGTTAAGAGAAATGACTCGCGCGGATGTCGCATCCACTGCATACGTATCTCATCTGAATATGAGAATCAGAGTCTTCGTAGCTCGGCTGACCTATGGGTTAAGGGGATGTGTGCTCGCTAAGACATCGCATCTTATGCCTACGTATCTCATCTGGAATGAGAATCAGAGCAAGCCGTAGTTCGGCTAACTACGGGGTTATGGATTGGGTTTTGGACGAACGACGTCACTACGCAATCTACCGGATGCTCGACCTTCGGAGACTTACTCGCCTGTAGTAGAAGGAGTAAACGTGTTGCTTTGGGTTTTAGGGTTTGGGATGCTCGAGGGAAAACAGGCAGTCCTTGACGAAGGAACCGCGCTACATGTGGGGGATATGAATACAAAACATAAAACATGTATCTCAAAGTAAAATGCCACCCAGGGGCTCAAACATTGCCTCCTATCGAGGTCTTCCAGCTAAGAAAACGATAAAGTATGAGAAAGGGAAAAAATTACCACACGGATAAAGATCCGAAGCTATAGCAGTTAAAGGGGCAAGAAACCCTGAAATGTCTCCAGCTGGACCGTCAAAGGAAATCAGTCAACATGAATAATCAGAATAAAACTCCAGGGGGTATCCCACAAATAAAGTGGGAAACCACGCGAGTGTCTCTGCGAAAGCCATGTGAGCCCTCACAAAACTCGACAAAGGGTTAGAGCAGCAGGATGAAATCAAGAGAAAACAATGCCATGGAAACACAAGACAGGTTAGAATAAACAAAATAGGGTAACCCAGAGTTGCCCCTAAATCAAAATATAACCACATGAATAATTCCATCAAAATTCACAAAAGGCTCACAAAAAAGGTATCAAATTCAACCATAATACCTCATACATTTAGAGCATTCAAACTAAAGGCATAAAGATGATGGATATAGGGCAAACCTGATTGGAGAGCTTGATTGAAATTGAGTTGCACCCGTGAGGTTTACAAGTTGATTTCCCTTCAGGGTTTGGAGGCTGCTCTGAACTCTGTTAGTTCTTCTCTCACTATCTTTTTCCTCGGGGTTTTGTTCCAAGGAAACCTCAGAGTATTTTGCTTCTCTCCCTTTTTCTCAAGTGAATCTCCCAGTGTAACTCCAAATGTGTTTTCCTCTACTGAAACTTCAGTATTTATAGACTGATTTTCGTGGGTAGTGGGCTCAAATGAGGGAGACCCAAGTCCAAAATAATTTGTTATATTTTATTTATTTATTTTATTATTATTTTTTTTTTTCGTTTTTTTTTTCTTCAGGAAAAATGAAGGGTAAATTTTGGGGTATTACAGGTGTCATGCTCACCTTTGCAAAGCTCACAACAAGCTATTTGTTTAGCTTTTGAAGGTTCTCTCAACTCTTTTATTTGCTGCGTTAAGAGTTCCACTTGTTGTGAAATGAGTTTGTTTTGGGCAAGAATGGCATCGTTCGTCCCAAGTTCAAGCACTCCCGGCTTCTTCAAAGAGTTGTCTCTACTTTGACTTTGGAGATCATTTAGAGCCATTCGATTTATGATATCTGTAGCTTCTTCGGCGTTTTTAGACAATAAAGAACCACCCGAGGTAGCATCCAACAAAGTCTTGCAGTTTGGTTGAAGTCCATTTTTGAAAATATGGATTTGAGTCAATTCATCAAAACCATGCCCTTTACATTTCCGAAGCATGGATTTGAATCTTTCCCACGCCTCATTTAATGATTCGTTGGTTCCTTGTGAAAACACTGAGATGGCCGTCTTGGATTCCATGAACCGGTTGTGGGAGAAAAATCTTTCGATGAACTTCTCTTCCAACACGTTCCAATCTGTCATGACGGCAGGTGTTTGATCTAAGTACCAATCTTTTGCTTTGCCGAGCAAAGCGTGGGGAAATAATCTTTTGAACAATGGTAGCTCTTGAGCTTGGTCAACTCCGGCCGCCAATGCTATCTCGTAAAATTTGGTGAGAAAAGCAAAGGGATCTTCATGGTCCATTCCGGTGAATGGACTTCCATATAGTAAATTAAGAGTTCCCGTTTTCATCTCGGCTTGCCTTCCCGTGTGGTTGGAAAACTGACCAGTATTCCTTGGACTGTTTACACATGGAGTGGAAATGGGCGGTGGTGGTGGTTCCATGATAGGTATGAACGGTGGTGGATGTGTGGTAGAAGAACTTTCTCCTTGTTCTTGTCGTTGTCTAGCTTGTTGCCTCCTTCGTCTCGTCCTGCTATTCAGCCTCCTTGCGGTTCTTTCGATCTCGGGATCAAAAAGAAGTTCGTCCACAGGAATCTGCCCTCGCATAAAACGAAAGCTGCACACTAAACCAAACAAATTACAAGCACAAGTCAAAAATTCGAAAGCTAAAAATTAAGCAACTATTGCGATGCTCGCAATATCAATTCACAATCCCCGGCAACGGCCCCATTTTGTTGAATGTGTTTTTAAGTGTCGGGTTTTTGTTATCGTCTCCACAGGGATTGTGAGATATCACCGTCTTTCGACAATTGTTTTAACTCTTAGCTTAAGGTAACAATGGTTTTTGGTTTTAGTCACGACATCTTGCATAAAAGTGTAAGAAAATGCAGTAAAAGATTTGGTTTTAATATTTGAGAAAAATTGCCAAAGTTATGGTTCGACGATCACTTTGCATGTATATGTTCGATCAACAAAACTTATAAACTCCTTTAGATGATAAACTATTTCACAAAGTCCTCCCAATGTGTTTATCTCTAACACACATTGTGAGTTTTCCCATTTTGATCCATTGTTTATCTCTAACACAATCTATCAAAATGACAACTTTTTGGTTCAACCTTATGGTGAACAAAATCATTCATTACTATCTCTAGCTAACAAACAAGATTGGATGAAAACCTAGGTAAAGAGTTGGTAAACATCTCTCGATCATAAACCAACACAAAGAGTTTTCAATAAAACAAAGTTTTCACCATATATTCATCATTAAAGAATTTACAAATGAAGATCATCTCATATACACACAAAGCTTATGACCATCTACATCTAACCTTGACAAAATGAAGAACTTAGCTACTCATTTTCATGGTAGCTTGGTCAACAAGTTTCGGAAGAAGGTTGATCAACATCCGAGTCGAATAATCGAGATTGGATGGGAATCCACCTTCTTTTTATGAAAGATTGTTAAGAGATGAAGAGAAATGATTTCTAGGTCACAAAGTATCTCTAGAGCAATGCTGAAAAAATATCTAAAAAGTACAAAAGTATGGAGGTGTAAAAGTATGGCTCCAAAAAGTAGCCCTTGCTACTTATAGTGCTGCTACTGAGCTGTCATGCTCGCTAGGCGAGCAGAATGGCTCGCCTAGCGAGCCCCAAAATGAGGCACCTGAGGCACCTGTGTCCAAAGAAATAATCTTTGCCAGATTGGCATGTTCGCTAGGCGAACAAAACCTTCGTTAGGCGAAGCCCACGCTTCACCCTTCGCTCCAGCGAGCTTAGGAGGTTTTGCTACTGGAATTGCTCGCTGGGAGCTCGCTAATGGCTCGCCTAGCGAGTGAGTGCTGGCTGCGCTTTTGACCAAGTCTGGACGTGTTCGCTACACCCTTCGCTGGCTGCTCGCCTAGCGAGTGTGTTGATGTTTGCTACTGTAAAATACTGGAGCTCTTCGCTGGGTTCTCGCTGGGTGCTCGCCTAGCGAGCTCTTCGCCACAGCCCTCGCCTAGCGAGCAAGCTGATGAATGCATCCCTTTTTTGGTCCCTTTGCCAACTTTCTTGTGGCTTCATTTTCTATTATTTCATGCCTAATTCCTGCACAATAACACACAAATCAAAGGTACCAAGATCGTTTATCATTGTATTGCAATTCATCTAAAACAAAGGTGGTTTCGAACACTTTAGCAAGGAAATGGAGTGAAAGATGCCCATATAAGCACTTTTGGGTATCTAACACCTATTCAAGTCATGTGTCGACCTATTGGAATCATGTGTCAACCTGTAAGATTATGTGTTGCCTATAGGTCGACCTGAAGACTCGACACATGAGACAGAAGCTACAAACTTTAATATTATAGTGTATGTATCGACCTGTATCATCTATGTGTCGACCTGAAGTTTTAAAAAGTCATCTATAGGTCGACCTATAGTCGTATGTGTCGACCTATAATGAGGATTTTTCCACTTAAAACCAAAATTTTCATGCTCAACACAATATTTTGATACATAAATATTTTCCATACAATTTAAACAATGTTGACATGTGTCCTAATGCAAGAATGCTAAAATGCACAACTAGACTCAGATGACACCGTCCAATGTACATAAACACTATTTCCTAGTTTTGACATCATTCAAAATATATCTAAACGGAAGGATGCACTCACAGGGTTATCATTCCTTATATCTTCTAATATGTAAATTCTAGGGTATTCTGATACAGACTGGGTTTGATGCATTAGTTATCCACATCATGATTTGTTTTTGCATTGGTTCAACTCTTGTTTCTTAGAAAGCAAAGAAACAACAAACAATATTCATGTATTCTTCTAAAGCGAAATATAGAACTCTTGAATCAGTCACATGTGAATTAGTTTGCCTCCTCTAAATTATAAGAGATCTACACGTCACATGCTTCAAGCCACGTGTTTTATATTGTGACAACCACAGTGCATTACACAAAGCACCTCAAATCTTATTTTTCATGAAAGAACAAAACACTTTGAGATTGATTGTCATCTTCCCAAGAGCAATTGACATATTTCCTTGCAAAACCTTAGGCTACAAGCAAATTCAATAGCTTTGCTTCCAGTTTGGTATGTTAGACATTTAGCATGCTTAAACTTGAGGGAGGATGTTAAAAGAATAAAATATGAAAGCACTAAAGTGATGATGTGTTGAAGGCCATTTTGAGTTTATAACAAACTTTCCTTTTTTTAGTAACTAGTTTTCAAAAAGTAGTTGAAAAGTTACTATTAGTTAGTTATAGTTTGTTAAGTCAATTTTGTAGCCTCTTGAATAAGCTTTATATGATTGATGTATGTGTTATTTCTGATCTAAACTCAATAACACAACTGTTAGCTTCAATCTCAATTCTCTCCTTTTCACTTTTGATCTTTCTTTCATAATGAATTCAATGTTCTAACATACACCTCCCAAAATCTTTTTCTTCTGTCCAAACTCACAAACTGATTTAATTATTTGATCAGAAAATTAATAAATAAGTCCACATTTTGATGTTATGTGATCAATATTCACATCCAACATGCCAATAAACTACTATATATTTTCCCTAGAATGTTAGGGATACTGATTTATATTTGCACGAGGGTTGGGTGTCAATAACATATAGAGCACGATTTTGGATATTATTTTTTTTCTTTCAAAGTATTACAATCATTATCATCCATAAGATATGTTTAATTGACGTGTACACATTCCTTTTATTTTTTAAACAAATATATTACCCGCTCTTATTTGTCACATAAATTAGACTCACCCAATTTCAAACCGATAAAATGACTCACACGCCCTTCAATATATCTGTATATTTCACTAAATTGAGGAGGTTTATTGGTCATTTAGAACAGAAAAGAATGTAGTTTTTCATATGTATAAGGAAGCACCCTAATATATAGTAATGCCAATTACTCACTTCAACTTGCAAGAACCAATTCTGTTCTAGCGTGAACAACTTGAAAAGCTTCCTTCACAATAAAATAATTTGTTGTTTTTCATCTGAACATATCCATATATAAGCATTTATAATTGATGCAAGATGTGCACAGATTAGTGGAGTTGACATGGGTGGTCGTGAAGGAGAAAAGGGAGGAATTACTGTGACATGGGAGAATTTGGAGGCCATTGTTAGAAAAGGAAAGAATAGAAAACTAATTCTGCAGGGACTTACAGGTTATGCCCAGCCAGGGAAGCTTTTGGCTGTAATGGGTCCTTCCGGCAGCGGCAAATCAACACTCCTTGATGCATTAGCAGGTAACTAGATCAGTACTAGAGATGTCTACTGCAATTTACATGCATGTGTGACCAATGTGTATGAGTCACATATCAAGTTATTCTTCTTAGTCATATACTGCTGTCTTTTATGTATTATAACCACTAAATCACTGTCTCTTAACTATAATATGATTTGAGCAATGTTGCAGGAAGATTGAGCTCAAACATACAGCAATCGGGGAAGATTCTAATCAATGGCAAAAAACAAGCACTGGCTTATGGAACATCAGTAAGACAAAATTTCTAAAAACTACACAAGTCCTTAGGAAGGAGAAAGATTAGTTTCATTTACTAACCTTTTTCACACCATGTAAATCCAGGGCTATGTAACACAAGATGATGCAATGCTGTCGGCTTTAACAGCTGGTGAAACTTTATACTACTCAGCTCAACTTCAATTTCCGAAGTCAATGTCCATAGCAGAGAAGAAGAGACAAGCAGATATCACACTTAAAGAAATGGGCCTGCAAGATGCTATTAACACAAGGGTCGGAGGGTATGGTTCTAAGGGCCTAAGCGGAGGGCAAAAGAGGAGACTTAGCATTTGTATTGAGATGCTAACACGCCCAAGACTTCTTTTCCTTGATGAACCAACAAGTGGACTTGATAGTACAGCTTCCTACTATGTTATGAGTAGAATTGCAAGTTTACGTGTAAGGGATGGTATTCAAAGGACAATTGTTGCATCCATCCATCAGCCTAGTAGCCAAGTTTTTGAACTATTTGATGACCTCTGTCTTCTTTCTTCTGGAGAGACAGTCTACTTTGGTCCAGCTTCTGAAGCAAATCAGGTTAGGAACTAAAACCCTTGTACCACATATTGATTTCAACTTTGACAAAATACATATATAGTAACACTTGATTCAGTGCAGTTTTTTTCTTCAAATGGCTTCCCTTGCCCAACTCTCTACAATCCTTCTGATCATTACTTAAGGATCATAAACAAAGATTTTGAACAGGTATTTATTCAAACCCTCAGTCTAAACAGTGTATATTTGAAAGCATTGGGATATTTAGAGGAATTATAAAATACAATATAATAAAATAGAATCAGCAAAGAAATTTTTTACTGAAAAAATGAAATCCATCTCTAATTTTTAGACAGAAATTAGAGATGGATGGATTTAATTTTTTCCTTCTCTATATTCGTCATGTACATATAACACCTTTAGATTAGAAGGCAGGCACAAAACAGTTGAAAAATTGAAACATAATGGACTAATCAATTTTGTTTTCAGAACACTGAAGAAGGCTTTGAATCTGAAAAAGCAATTGGTATCCTTGTAAATTCTTATAAAGCATCTGAAATGAAAAGTCAAGTTCAGAGTGAAGTGACAAATATAAGTGAACTTGTAAGTATCATACTACATTCCTAAATTTGACTTAGACACTGAATCACTTTGGTAGATGGCTCATTGTGGACAGGAGGCACCTGAAAACCATTCAAAACTCCAACGACGACAAACACGTCCTTCCAGAAATAGAAGTTCTCGTCTCCTCCTCCTCATGACTAAGACACTGACTTGGTCAGTGTTGTTTTGATAAATACAAGGGGAAATAAATATAACATAGAGAACCATGAACTTCTACGTTCAACTGGCGTTGTCGATAGTCGTTGGAGTTTCGATGTGATTTTTAAGTATTGGTTCGCCTTAACCACATATCAAGGTGGCAACTGTAGAACCCACATAAACTACACGTTTAACATTTTGTTTCATGAAATTGTACGTGCTAGGATTTGGGTATAATAAAGAATAGGAGGATCCACGCTCCATTTCTGACTCAGTGTATGGTTCTTATAAAAAGATCTTCCCTTCAATTGTACCGTGATATCAGCAACTACTGGTTACGTCTTGTCGTCTTTGTTGCAATATCTATAAGTCTAGGCTCTGTCTTCTATCACATCGGCTCAAGTAATGAATCTATTCAGGTAACATACGGAATCATAATCAAAGCGTGCTTTGCAAGAGAAATAACTATTAATTATGCAATAGTAGAGAATATATCACCACCACTCCCTGTTATTTATATAAATTTGAACTGTAACGGTATTCTTGTACATGGTATGTTTCAGGTCAGAGGATCGCTGATTGCATTTTTGATGCCAGTCGTGACTTTCATGACACTTGTTAGTGGATTCTCTCCCTTGATTGAGGAAATAAAGGTAAAATTGTTATCTTTCGTAATTGAAGCTTCACTACATTAAACTCTAACAGTAGACTATTGTATCCAAATTCTAAAACAATTTGATTCATCATCTACTTAGCCAAAACAATTTTGGATACAAATGTCTCTTGACAAAACTGTTTCAACTTCTGAAAGGAAAAAAGTAAAAAAATCTTCCCTCTTCAAATATTATTTTATCTCTAACCAAAAAGGTTTCCTTCCACCATATTAGGTGTTTGAACGAGAGAGAATGAATGGGCACTATGGCATTACTGCTTTTCTCATTGGCAATATATTATCTCCTATTCCTTACATGCTAATGATCTCTCTCATTTCTGGAGTAATAGTGTGTTACCTTTCTGGACTACACAAAGGACTAGAGCAATATCTATACTTTGCTTCTATCCTATTTTTCACTATGATGTGGGTTGAGAGCCTTATGATGGTTGTGGGGAGTATCTTCACAAATTTTGTGATAGGTGTGATCGTTGCTGGTGGAGTTCAAGGACTTACAATTTTAACAGCCGGATTCTTCCGACTTCCTGATGATCTTCCAAATCCATTATGGAAGTACCCTGGCTACTACATTTCCTTCCTGACATATGCTTTCCAAGGATCATTCAAGAATGAATTTGAAGGCTTAACATTTGTTTGGTATCAAGATGGAGGTACCATAACCGTTAGTGGTAGAGATTTCCTAACCAATACATGGCATGTGCAAATAGGTCACTCTAAGTGGGTTGATCTTGCCATCATGTTTGGAATGATTGTTGTTTATCGAGTTCTATTCTTGGTCATCATTAAGGTCAAGGAGCAGTCAAAACCTACCATAAATTAATGGACACCGAGCAAAAACATTATGTAAAACCAATATGTTTGAACTTTAAATAATGTTCTAGATAAATCATACGGGATATGACAATCCCATGAAAAAGAAACATCAAGTCAAATGTACCTTAAAATATTATACTTGTACTTTGTTTGCTATATTAAATTTGTAAGGACACAGAGCAACAATTTCTCAAGTTCTACAATAGTGAAGGCATATTCATATCTATTTTTGTTGGAAGCATCTAAATAAAAAGATAATGTGTATTTAGAAAGTATCATGTTTCATTATGTTATTATTGTTATCACCGCAGTGACATCTATGAGACATGGGCAAAGTTTGACCCACCTGACAATAAAATATGCACAACTTCCCAAGCTTTTATCGCCAACTCATCAAAGGCCTTCCCCGCCCCAACCTCCGGTTCCCTTTTCCTTGCCATGAACCTATATACAATTGATGCACAAAATATTGAGTTGAACAATATCTCATAACTTAGTAATGAGAATCTCGGACAAGACAAAGAAAATTTCTGAGGGATAGAGTTAGGATTTATAAGAACCTTTTTTAGGATGCATGGGAACCACTCCTTGTTCAATTAAGGATCAAATGTTGGAACCTCATCGATAAGGATAATAAGGTAATTGAATTGATAGATAAATTCATAGACCATGGTAGGATAGGAGAGTGCATAAAAGGAATAGAGATGGTGGTAGAGATCATATTGATAAACAAAAAATTTTCTTACGGGGTAGAACTCTTATTTGAAAGAAATGAAAAATGTGATCTTTGTTGTTTAATAGAACAAACACTAATGCCTTAATTGAGTTGGTCAGAATCAAATTTATTTATCAAAGTGCTTCTCTGTTTGCTCAAAACATCCCTTTTCAACCGAGAAAGAAAAAAAAGCATTTCGTTTCATTTCTAATATAATAGTTAAGGATATTCCATCAATAATGAAAAAAAGGATTGAGGGTTCCGTATATGTTGTTCAGGAGATGCATAAATCGCTAGAATTGAATGCATAAAGTATGGTAAAACATCATGTAATGTATTTAACCAGAAAATCGAGTAGGCTTCTGCTGGAGTATCTACTCGTAATGGAATATAAGGTGTCAAAGTGTGAATTTCATATAGTAAAAAACAAAGGGATGTGCTCTATGCGAAACATGCAAAATTTAGTAAATATCGGAATGACAAATGCAGTAGGGATTGCAATCATCATCTGCCGTTGCTGCTCAGTCGGGTAATCCTGTAGCTTTTGTCTCTACACCTTCACTTGGTCCTTGGGTCCTTGACACTGGTGCATCTGATCATATGACTGGTAATAAATCTCTTTTATCTAATTTGTCTTATTCTGATTCTTTGCCTTCTGTCACTGTGGCGGATGGTTCTAAAGCCAAAGTTCAAGGCCTTGGTCAGGCACATCCACTTCCAAACTTGTCTTTAGAGTCTGTCCTTTACATTCCTGGTTGTCCCTTTAATCTAATATCTGTTCACAAGCTTATTCGTACTCTTGATTGTTCAGTTCTTTTTAATGCTAATTCTGTTCATATCCAGGATCGACGTACAGGACGGACGATTGGAGCAGGGAGTGAAGCTGGAGGATTATATCATCTTTCTCCACCGGTGGCCTGTGCTTCTATTGCTTCTCAAGAACTCACACATCAACGTTTGGGTCACCCTAGTCACAATAAAATGCGTCTTTTAGTTCCTAGTCTTTCTAAGCTTTCTTCTTTTGAGTGTCAGTTCTGTCAATTAGGCAAACATACTCGTAGTACTTATTGTCAACGAGTAAATAAAAGTGTTGCATCACCTTTTGCTTTAGTTCACTCTGATATTTGGGGTCCTAGTCGTGTGAAGTCTACTTTAGGATACTATTACTTTGTCACGTTCATCGACGATTACTCACGATGCACTTGGTTATTTCTAATGAAAAATCGTTCAGATGTTTTCCGTATATTCCAAGAGTTTTATGCTGAAATTAAAAACCAGTTTAATACTACCATTAAAATTTTACGCACAGATAATGCTCGTGAATATATGTCATCCCAGTTTCAATCTTTTTTAACATTACAGGGAATTATTCACCAATCATCATGTGCTCATACACCACAACAGAACGGTGTTGCTGAACGGAAGAATCGTCATTTAGTTGAAACTGCACGGACTCTTCTTCTTCACCACAATGTACCCTCTCGTTTTTGGGGTGATGCTCTCCTCACCGCATGTCACCTTATCAACCGAATGCCTTCCTCGGTCCTTCAAGATCAGATTCCATACTCTATCTTGAATCCGGAACACGATCTCTACCCCATTCCCCTTCGTGTGTTTGGTTGCACATGCTTTGTTCATGATCTTAATCCAGGTAAAGACAAACTTTCCGCTAAATCTCTCAAATGCATTTTTCTAGGCTACTCACGTATACAAAAGGGATATCGTTGTTTTTGTCCTCAACTTCAACGGTACATTGTCTCTTCCGATGTAACATTTTTTGAAGGTTCTCCTTTTTTCTCTGCCTCTTCGTCCTCCCAGGAGATTTGTAATTTAGATGATCAAGATATCCCTTCTGTCATCCCCACACCCATTAAACCTCCTTTGCAGGTATATCAGCGACGCACAACGTGTCCATCGGCAGTTAGAGATGATATTGATCCACCAACACCATCTCCTACTCCAATTGTTCCTCCAGCTACGTCACCTGAACTTGACCTTCCAATAGCATTACGAAAAGGTATTCGATCTCATAATCCAAATCCTAAATATGTCTGCGCTTTAAATTATGACCGTCTATCTACTTCCTATGTTTCTTTTGTGTCTGCTTTGGATTCTGTGTCTATTCCTAAGTCTACAGGTGAAGCTATGACTGACCCCAATTGGCGTCAGGCGATGGTGGAAGAAATGACTGCATTGCATTCAAATAACACTTGGGACATTGTTCCTTTACCTCCAAACAAAACTACAGTGGGCTGTCGATGGGTTTATACAGTGAAAATTGGACCAGATGGTCAGATTGATCGTTTTAAAGCTCGTTTGGTAGCCAAGGGATACACACAAATATTTGGCCTTGATTATGGTGACACCTTTTCTCCAGTGGCCAAGATTAGTTCAGTCCGTCTCTTCCTTGCATTGGTTGCTATTAATCATTGGTCGCTTCATCAGTTGGATATTAAAAATGCATTCTTACACGGAGAATTGGAGGAGGAAGTGTATATGGATCAACCTCCAGGTTTTACTATTCCTGGTAATTCGAGATTTGTTTGTCGGCTCAATAGATCTCTTTATGGGCTAAAACAATCTCCACGTGCTTGGTTTGGTCGCTTCAGCTCTGCCTTGATACAGTTTGGTATGACTAGATGTGAAGCAGATCATTCTGTTTTCTTCCTTTACTCTTCCAACGGACAACACATCTTTCTTGTGGTTTATGTTGATGACATTGTTATCACTGGAGACGATACAGACGGTATTCAGCGACTCAAAACTCATATTTTCAAAAACTTTCAGACAAAAGATTTGGGTCCACTCAGATACTTCTTAGGTATTGAGGTTGCACAGTCCTCATCAGGCATTGCAATTAACCAACGTAAGTATGCATTAGACATCCTAACTGAAACTGGTATGCTTGACTGTCGTCCAATTGATACTCCTATGGATCCCAATGTCAAGCTTCTTCCGGGTCAGGGGGAGTTGTTGAAAGACTCGGGAAGATATCGACGTCTAGTGGGTAGACTCAATTATCTTACCGTCACCAGACCGGATATTACTTTTGCAGTGAGTATTGTGAGTCAATTCCTTAATGCTCCTTGTGATACTCATTGGAATGCCGTTATTCGGATTCTCAGATATATAAAGAATGCACCAGGAAAAGGCCTATTATATGAAGATAAGGGTGATGCTAAAATCACTTGTTACTCAGATGCAGATTGGGCAGGATCACCGTCGGATAGGAGATCCACTTCTGGATATTGTGTTCTTATTAGAGGAAATATGATCTCATGGAGAAGCAAGAAACAAAACACAGTTGCATTATCTAGTGCTGAAGCTGAATATCGGGCTATGGCAGCAGCCTCAAAAGAACTTGCTTGGCTTAAGAATTTGCTCTCAGAACTTAGGTTCGGTGACCTTCAAAACACAAAACTCATATGCGACAATCAAGCGGCACTCCACATTGCGTCCAATCCGGTTTTCCATGAACGGACCAAGCACATAGAAATAGATTGTCACTATGTAAGAGACAAGGTACTGTCGGGAGAAATAACCACGGAATTCGTAAAATCTGAAGATCAATTGGCTGATATGTTTACCAAGTCTCTCAAGGGTTCTCGAGTGAATTATATTTGTAACAAGCTCGGATCATACAATATATACGATCCGGTTTGAGGGGGAGTGTTAAGAATATGTTATCAATCAATTAGTATTGATTGATATTCAATTAGTCATAACTGTAACTGATATTATTTCCTATTGTATATTCCCTATTTGCATATAAATATACATCATGTGTGATCATATTAGACACACAGAGATACAATTACAATAGTAACAAAACTAGATTTTAGAAGATATGGCACTAAAAGTTGTAGAGTCAGTCGTCTTTCATATCAAGCCATTGAAGCAGCACATCAGGCTATAATTGGTTGGGCACTTCTATCGTGCAATGAGCAGACAATTTCAAAAAAGATAGTAAAATATGGGTAAGAGTTTTTATAAATATTTCTATTACCGAGAAACCTACATACGTCAAAACGGGAAGAGGAAAATAAAATCCTATGGGTTGGATTGGTGCAATTGCCACAAGACAAGTCCTATTTGAGATGGATGGTGTGAGTTTTTCAAATGCTCTACAAGCCGCTATATTAGCGGAACACAAACCATGTTCGTCAACCAAGTCTCTTTAGTGGATGTAAAGTAACTGGTTAGTAGGAAAAACTAGATCGGGACTCAAAAGAATTAGGCGAAGGGTTTGTTCATGAATGAGGGAAGTGGAAATACACTAAGGGATAAGGATATACTCCTTTTTTAATCTTTGAAATTGTACGAATGTTCCAGGCGTGCGACCCTGATACATTATGGTTTTTTTCTGACACTCTTTCCTGTGATTGTATTGGATATTCTTCTTTATGATCACAAGGTGGTGGGTGCTGGGGCATGTCTTCTCCGATTGCGTTCAGATGTGACATAAAATCTAGGAGGTCCAGGGACATAGCCGACCGATGCACTCCCCATCCAAAAAAAGGGGGGGAAGGTAACCCCCACCACCACATGGGTTAGATACTATTATAGTTTTACTCTTGCGGAAAATTTAAGAAGACTTTTTCGTTTTGGAGATAATACTTCTAGGAAGGTGAATCTCAGGTTCCACCACAAGAGATAAGTGCAATAGGTAGTTCCCTACAAGGAAATGTTGTCCAAAAGGGGATACTCTATATTGGGAGGTATTAAACATTATCCCTTCAAATCTTCAAGATCGGCGATGGATTATTCACATTCAACTTGAACGATTCTTGTGACAATGGACGAAATTCCTTTGTTCCCTTTCTCAAAGGCAAAGATATTGATTTCAAAGGGAAACTCGAGTACAAGATAAGGAAAAAGAATGTACTCTCAGGCATACCATCGACAGAGTCAAGAAAGGATAAGCATAAGGCGTTCTAAAAATATGATATTTCAACTCTATCCCTTGTCCAGCTAACCAGGTTGATTCCCAGCTCCCTATGAGTTCATATTCGCTAACGCAAAGAGGAAGAAGAGCTACTTCCATCATTCTAATAGTAACAAGGTAAACTGAACCCAAGTTAAGTTAAGCCGAGTCTTTTTTTCCTCTCAGCTTTGAAGCCGGAGGTAGACACGTGGATGGTGTTCACTCGAAGGGAGAATGGAGGGAATGGGATTATTTTTTTGCAATGTAATGGAACTCAAAGCATGTTTTATAGGTTGTACTCGTACTCACTGACTACATGGACTTTATGCCAAGTCATGAGCGATAGCGAAGTCAAGCCGCCAACCAAGCCAATGTACCACCCCTATCCATTTTTGATGAAACTTTCTTTGATTTGAATGAATGAGGGAGGAAGGGAAGACGCATGCAAGAAAAAAGAAAGCCCATATTTAGGCATGAGCTCTAATACATTGACCTCTTGCAAACAAGTCAAGTTTTTGGTTATTGATAAATCAAATAATAGAGACAAAGAAATCCCTATAGATTCTCAATAAATGAGGAACTCGACCTTGGTCAGTCGACCAGGAATGATGACCAATTACTTGAACCTCAGACGAAAACATGAAAGAGGATGGGTTGGCCAAGCCAAAGCTAGAGGGCAGATGATAAATAATAAGACTAAAACTTAAAAAGATATTGGCCGAAGGTAAATCCCCTTCAAACTAAGGATTCACAATGATAAACAATCATTTTATTATTCTTATTGAATAAATCGGTACAATGCCTTTTTTTTATATAGATGTAACCAATCCAATTAAAGACTAAAATTAATTGAGTAACTTGATCAAGGACTAAGTCAAGATAGAAAGTAAAGAAAAAAATAGTTAAACTATAAAAACTAAGATTATTTAATCATTATTGCCTCAACACATTGTTATGCTGTGTATTTGGTCATTAGTCACAAGCCAAACAAGCTAATCAATCTCACTGCTCCTACTCCTAGTCACTTTAGTGAACCTAACCTTTTCTTGAGGACACTTAATTGCTGCAACAATAGGCTTCACCATCTCAAAGCTCTTGATAATAATCAAAAACATAATTCTATAAACCAAAGCCATTCCAACCAAAATAGCAAAGTCCACCCACTTTGAGTAACTAATTTCCATTTGCCACAAGTTTCTCAATATCTCATCACCACTAATCATCCCTTGATTATTGCTAGTAGTGAATGTTAGACCTTGAAACTCATTCTTAAATAATCCTTGATATGCATATTTGTGAAAGGAAATATAGTGCAAAGGATATTTCCAAAATGGCTTTGGTATATCACTTGGTAGCCTATAGAATCCACCATCTAACATCATTACTCCCAAGATTCCAGAACCAAAGATTATTCCCATCAGAAAATTTGGAACCACACTTGCAACAATCATCATGAGACCTTCCACTAACAAGACACAAATGAAGAGCATAGATATAAAGTACACAAATTGTTCATGTCCTTGGTGAAGTCCAACTAGATAATAAACCAATGCTCCTGGTATCAATGACATCAATAGCAAGAATGGAACAGCAGATAATGTGTTTCCAACGGTAAATGCTGTCGCACCATAATGTCCATTAAGTCTTTCTCGTTCAAATACCTAACCACAAGAACTTTTCTTGTTGTCACTTTCATCTTCAAAACATTTATGTGACAAGAAAACTTTATGAAAAATTACTTTACCTTCATATCTTCTACAAAAGAAGGGAATCCAGCAACAGTTATGAATGTCAAGAATGTAACCATAAACACAAGCAGTGAACCTCTTGCCTGAATGGATTGATTGCTTGAACCAATGTCGAAGAACATGGTGCCAAGACTTAAAGCCAATGCGCCATAGATTAGTAGACGCAACCAATAATAGCCTGCTTCGCGATACATATTCACGAAAGATCTTCTTGTAAGAATCAGACACTGAGTTAGAAAATCAGCATGGCTTTTCTTCTCCATTGAGTATGACACCTGCATCCATAATTTATATAGTTTTACTAATAATTGTCTTCTGTTTTTCTTAGCTATGCTACTTATGAGCTGTTTAACAAAACTCACTCTTTGATTAATTTGAGATAGTTCTTTCTGAACTTGGTGACTAATTTCAGATGAATCATACGATTTAACAAGCATGTGAATAGCTTCATCTGTGCTTAGCCCTCCACCTAATCCTTTCTCAGGGTCCTGCAAATAATCGGTAAACCAGTTAAATTTATTATTCGTATTTAGGTTACTGAAAACAATGAAAACTCTACTTACATGTTCAAAATCATTGTTAATTGTTTTTACATAGTGATCAGAAGGACTCTGGAGACTTGGGCATGGAAAACCATTTGATGAAAAAAACTGCACAAAAAAAAGTAGCAGTAAATCAAAATCAAAGTAAAAATGTTGAATCTCAGTGGATAGAAGCAGCAAGGTCACTCTGTCACTTACAATACTCGTTTGTTTAATTTAAAAATATTGATATACATCTATATACAATATACAGATAGTGGTTGAATTGAAGTATCTATTTCGAACCTTATCTGCAGCAGATACAGGTCCAAAGTAAACAGTTTTCCCGGAAGACAGAAGACAAACGTTGTGAAAAAGCTGAAAAATTTCATTACTTGGTTGATGAATAGATGCAATAATAGTCATTTGAATACCATCCTTTTTGTTCAAACCAGAAATTCTAGTCATAACATGGAAAGAAGCAGCACTATCAAGTCCACTAGTTGGTTCATCAAGGAAAAGAAGTCTAGGATGTGTAAAGATCTCAATGCAAATGCTAACTCTTCTTTTTTGTCCACCACTCACTCCTTTAGATCTCCGCCCTCCAATTCTCGTGTCGACTGCATCTTGCAGACCCATTTCTCGTATTGTCAAATCTGCTTTCTCTTGTTTCTCTTCCTTAGACATGGTGTCAGGTAATTGAAGATGAGCTGAATAGTGCACAGCTTCTCTAACTGTTAGAGTATTCAAAATTGTATCGTCTTCTGTTACATATGCCTGATGATTTCAGTTAAGAGAGAAGAAACAAAAGTGATTATGAAAAATGTATACTATTTTGAGAAAAGTTGTTGAAAAGATAAGATAAAAAATCTTACAGATGTTCCATAAGCTAGTCGTCGTTTGCATCCATTGATTAGAATTTTCCCCGTTTGTTTCGTCTTAAAGCCTAATCTTCCTGAAAATTCATATCAAGTTAAGAAAAATCTATATTGAAATCTAGACTAGTCGATCTTAATCAGACAGTTCAGATGTGCCATACTTCACAATATCCAAATCCATCATCAGAGAGAAGAATATTAAACAAGATGTTTATAGCATTAGTACCTGCTAAAGTATCAAGAAGAGTGGACTTGCCACAACCAGAAGGACCCATTATGGCCAAAAGCTGTCCTGGTTTTGCGTAGCCTTTTAGACCTTGGAGTATTGGTTTTCTTCCATTGTTTCCATTTGAAACAGTCACCCAAAGGTCCTCCCATGTCAAGAAAACACCCTCCTCTTTACCGGTTTCTACTTCAAATGTGGAATCAAATTCCACAGTTGTTGGCAACATTGTAGAGCTATTATTGTCTTGCTCACAGTCACTAGCATGAGATTGAAGGAGAGAACTCATGGTATGGTCTATTGTATCATTATTTTGTGTGTGATATATAGTAACTGTTAAAAGAATTTAGAAGAAAAAGCTAGAAATACCAAACTTTCGAATTCACAACATGAAAATAAATATTCCAAAGCACCCCACCATTGTACCTACTTCCAAGTTAAGTTTTAAGTAAAAAGAACGTTATTTATTTCATTTGGACTCAGTGTTTTTGTTGTATTTTTGTTTTAGGACCTCTCACCCTTTTTTACACACTCTCTTGTGTTTATATATTTGTGTTATTTAATCAATATTGTTAGGATCTCGCAATTGCAATCACATAAATACATCTTTAGATGGAATATGATGTTTTGTCAAATCCACAAATGCATCATCTCAGTCTATTAGATAAATCTTAATTGTGAAATTCATATTTTACATCAACTTTTTATTCATAATCATTTATGAATAGTATTGATTTGATTTTAAATGGACAATCACATTTTTATTAAAAATGTGTTTGATATTTTATGTCTAATTCAAACCTTCATAACACACATTACTATAACTTCTTGTATATCAAACTTTTGTATAATTAATAATGCATCAGGTTGGTAATATTTAGTATAGTAAAGTGGTCTACCTATCTATAAAAAAAATAGAACTTTTTTCAAATAAAATAACAGAAAAGTTCATTTTAAGTTTTCCGATGAACATTTCGAAAAAGTTAAAATTGAGTTTACATAGCACAAATGATTCAAAGCAGTTTTTGGATAAACTTTAATCGCCTAAAAATTTGTCTGGATGAACATTAATTAAATCCATAAAGGTTAAAAATGATGGTAAAAAGTAATAATAAATACTTAAATCGTAAAAAGGTAAAAGAAATATTATTTGAGTTTTGTAAAAAGGTAAAAGAAATATTATTTGAGTTTTTGTAAAAATCAAGGTAAAATATAAGGGTTGGATAAATTTTGGGGATTTTTTATCCCAGGAAGGGAATATATTTTATGAAAAACTTAAAATGGTTATAAATTATTTTAGGACCTCTCACCCTTTGAAGACACATTTGTTTTAAGTTTGAAAACACGAGTTTATACTCCGAAATATTTTAAAATACATTTTATGCATTAAATTGAAAGACTGTTTTAAATATTTATTAATCCATTAATATATTTTCATAATTTTTTATATTCAATCAAATTTTTATTAATTTATGATACGGGATGCATCTTTAAATTTTAAAGATATTTTTACATAGTGTTCATATCTATTAAGAAATTTCCAAAACTTTTCTAGAAGTAATTACTTGTAAATCTGTGTATGGGTCTGGATACAAATACTTTAATACCCAAAATCACATATATCCTCAAATTTCTAGAAGTTATTTGTTCTTTTTTCATTGTTTCTTTTAATGGTTTTTATTACTTGTGTTATGAATAAGGTATATTAAAAATATGTTTTTGATCCGTTTTGAGACATAAATTTATCAATATAAAAAGAAAATTATTTGAAATTCAGATTGATTATAGATCATTAATTAAAAGTTTGATCCAATCTAATTTTGTATTGTTTAATTTGGATCGATTTTTGTGTAAATGAATTACAAATTATAAAAAATTATATTAATATTAATTTTAAAAATTAAAATAAATTATTAATATTAATGTAATATATATATTATACAATATATTCAAAATTAATATTAAACAAAATTACAATGATCAATTATGTATGAAACAAATGAAATAAAAATAAAATAATAAATAGTATTAGATTAGATTAAACATTAAAGAAAAGTAAACTAATACATTATGTCATACTAATAAAAAATAAATATATATATATATATATATATATATATATATATATATATATATATATATATATATATATATATATATATATATATATATATATATATATATATATATATATATATAATTTTATTTTTTAAAAAAATCAATCCAAAATCTAAATCGATACGATCGGTTTTCACAAAGTGGTAATAAAAATAGTTAACAATATTCGATTTTGAGTGGTTGAAGATTTTAAGAATACCATGTTATAAACATCCAATTCTTAATTTTCTTTTTGGGTTTTAAGAATGAAAATGCAACATAACAAAATTTATGAAACTTATGCTTTCTCTTCTGAGTAAATTTACACTATGTATCCTATCAAATCCTATCAAGACAGATTAAAAAATTTAAATTATTTATATAACATGATATATTTCTATTAAATGATAATATAAAATATTTTTTATATTATGAGTAAATCTCCATTAAATATTTTTATAGATATCACCCAATACTCTCTTGATAATAAAAATCATATATACACTTAAAATTTATATAATAATTTAAAATTGAGTATCAACTATATTAATAATATTTTGTTATTTATCTATTTCGTTTAATTAAAATATAAGTATTGAGTATTTAAATACCTAATAAATATGAATACGAGTATTGAAGTTGTTAACTACTAATGCGAATATTGTTTTTTTTCTTCCATTTGTTAGTGTAATGATCGTTATAGATTTGAACGATCAATATTCTTTATGTTTCAGAATCCAAAATTTATATGGTAAAGCAATGACATTTAGATCATTCATATTGAATAATCGATCATTATATTTTTTATGGTATGGACGTGTTACATTAGAATTTATAATGGTGCAAAAGTTGTGTTGTCATGAGTTATACAATTAGGGTTTGTGTTGGTGCAAAAGTTGTTCCTTTAGGATTTCCTAAAAGAATCAAGTGTAGATAAAAAAAAATATCGTTGATTCAAAGTGAATTATTCATTAAAAAAATTCATCATAGTGTCACCCTTAACAATCTTGCAGTGGGTGTTACCCCCTTGACCCCCGTCCACTAACAGGGAATCAAAACCCTCTACAAACTATGCGTAGTGTGATCAATCGCCAAAATTTATCTTAGGTTTACTCATTGACTTGAGAGAACAATTGCTTCAGGGGCCATAATCATTTCATTTTATTTTGTATGTATTATTCCGTTCTAGAAACCAGAAATAGAGGTATATGTAGAAGTTGCGGCGGAGTAGGGCTTCTGATGCGGCATAGCGGGGGTGTAACTGTAAGGTTAGAATGCGACGCTCAATTCAGTATATGAAAGATTAGAGAGTATTCAAATTGTGTTTGAAACCTTTTACCTAAAATGGCACCATTCCCTATATATAGGGGAGAAAAATAACAACATCACTATCTTTCAACCATAGAATGCGAAACACTATTGGATGCGCCTGAGATTGAAATCTCTTGCAGCTGGGTGCATGATAGTCTTATGATAGGGCAAAGATTCTAGAAGTATGACTATGTGGTCGGTTGATAAGTCTCAGTCCATAGCAACCTATCTTACGGCGGCCAGTCCGAGAGAGATATCGTTGGCCCAGAACAATTGCCCTTCTAAGCCCTCGTGCTTAAATATTAATGTGAGGGTTTAAAGAATTTATTTCTCGACTTTCGATCACCACTCTTCATGCTTATGCTATTTGGAATGTCAAAAATGTATTCAGATGCGTCATTATGATCATTATTGGAAATTTAAAGACTTGAGTGCTACGTGTGAGAAATGTAATTATTGATAGGAGGTTTTTCTTTCCATATTTCTAGTACATAAGTATAGGAAGAACTAGAGTCACTTCCTTTTTAGACCTTTCTTTTATCTTCATTCTTGAGTAGTTGTCGCTTTTCCTCTTTGAAAGTCAGTCATCTTGTAATTGAGATCATTAGTGTGACATGGCTAAAAAATCTTGGAAGAACGTGAGAGGGAACCTGAAGAATCCAACATCTCCATAGGAAGCTTTTGTATATTCTTTGATTGTGTCTAATTTTACAAAAGAGGGGGGCCTGGTTAAGGCTTTCCTTGAAGTAGGGGAATTGTCGCTTTAGGGTCTTACTATCTCAGGTGAAGATGATAGAATATGCAGTAAGTCGATAACTGTATCATCCCTCTGTATGGATATCTCTTCTTGACCTTGGGTGTTTGCTTTCCCTTTTCCTCTTTTGAGGTTGGTGTTTTAAACTACCTGATGGTGGCTCCATCGTAACTCCACATGTCGGATTAGGCGTAAATGAAGGCCTGTCAGTACTGGTGTGTATATCTGAAGGGAAAATACTTTGTCATCTTGTTTTTTCTTCTCTTTCGTTGCCACTGGGGTACCCTGTCCCGACCAATAGAACGGGAGTGTGTCCTCTTGGTGTCGATGATACGTATTTTTGAAGACTTGCCTCACTTGTAGGTCGATTCTTCATAGTTAATCACTGGGTCATGCAACCATCTATAGGTCCGAGTCGGGAGTAAAAGGTAAGTGTAAACCTCTATTTACTCATTGTTGGCCGACAAAGCATTTCCTCATAATGAACGACGCCTATGTTTATAGGGAAGAGGATTTTTTTTGATGAGGATTCTTATCAAAATAAGAAACTGCTAGACTTTGTTAATCTCCTGGGTTATCTCGGAGGTGTGGTTCCCTCAGCTGAAGTTGATGAAAAATGTTTGAAGTGTATGATAGACATCTCCTAGTTGATAGGGGCTCGCTCTTGTGAGGATCCTCGAGTTGCCTTCGGTAAGTCTGAAATTTATTATATCCATTTATTGTAGGTTTGCTCCCCTTTTGGGTGCATATCTGGATAACAATCGTGTTTTTGTGCATATTTGATAGAGAATGAAATTAGGGTCTGGGTCCTGAAGAGGGGAATACAACCACCTGGTATTATGGTAGGCTATTCTCTCTCTTCAGAACCTCCTCGGAATGTTGTTATTCTTCATGCCCCTCCAGGTTTAGGAATGGATATGAGGACTCGTCATGGTCCTTCTCCTGACCTCCAGGATTTAGTTTTTGATGATGATTAAGTGTTTTTTTGCTAATCCCTCTAGGCATGCTCAAACTCTAGGCAAATATGGTCGTTCGGAAGTACTTTGGATGGACCGGGCATGTGACTAGAAGTGTCGGTTGGAAAGGAGTGACAACAATCTATCTTTCCAACAAGACATGTATTTAAGATAGTTGCAAAAGGTTTTCTCTTCCTTGCAAGAGGTAAACAAAGCTCTGACTCAATTTAATCTCCCTGGTACTGCAGGTAGCCGAGTGATGCACCTGGCGAGAATGAGGGAGAAGAAGAATGAGCTTTTGTTTCTGACCTGAAGAAGTTGGAGTTTCTATGCAATCAAAATGCTACTATGACCCGAGAATTGAAAGAATGTGCTTCTGTGAGCCTTGGGGCGGTTATAGAGTCTTTCGAGAATGTGCTACAACAAGTGGAGTATTTTCATCGTCCACTGGTTATCTTAAGGGAGCATATCTGGTTGGGTCAGATACTTCAAAATGGGAGGATCATCTATATTCTTGAGTTGGCTTCTGGTTTACCTCCCCCCTCTTTTTTTTGTACGATTTTTATTGGGTTCTAGGCCTTGACTTGTAAACGATATTCAATTATATTATTACTTTTCGCATGCTTGTGCTTTTAATTTTGTATTGTGCTCTTTTTAGTCGTAATCTTCAACCGATTGAGATTCGAGGATTGGTAGCGTTCGATTTTGATTCTTGAAATTCATAAAATTTGTTTGCTACAAAGAGTGGTAAATAAAGTTGCTTAAAGTGTAAATAACCTTAAGTTCTTTGTGAGGCCATGTTTAGTTATTTTATTCGTGAGCATGTCGCATTAATATGTACATGTTGTCTTGGAGAGATGTCGGGTCAGCTAGATGTAGATATAATTGGAATGTGCTTTCATAGGTGAAGCATTAGCTCGACTCGATATGTCTATAAGTTAGATTTGTAACACTGAGATGTGGGTTCAGCTCCAGGCATTTATGATTTGAACCGCATAGGTGAGGGGCATGAAACCATCTATATGCGACCATGCTTTTGAATTGCGTTTCACATCACGGAGGATCATTCACTGGCCAAAGGTAGAGAATCCTCGTCTCTCTCCCCGAGGTAAATATAAAATTAAGGTGGACGTCTCCAGGCTCCACCACTCACGTGCCTTGAATTGGCTAGATTCGAAGGGGGTGCCAACTATGCAGAGATGTGTGTAGTTCTCTAACAATAGGGTATTTGATTGGTGTAGTCTGACATGCAAAAAATCTCCGATAGAACCCCTGGGGGAATTGGTTATTGTAGTCGGATGTGCAAAGTGTCTATGATAGCTCCCTTAGACTCTTTAGGCGTGCTCAACACTATGGGGAATTGGTTATTGTAGTTGCACAAGATGACCAGGATCTGAATGTTGATGGATCAAACGTCTTTGTCTTCTCCTACTGATCCCATTGAATCTACATATATCTAGGGACAAATGGTCGTCCCATTGAATGCTTGTAGATCTGAGCCATCTTATGGTATTAGGCTTCCTATGTCTAGGCACATTTTTCAAACAGAGACGAGTAAAGGATATCACACAAACTTCCCCCGTCAATCAAAATTTGTGATACATTGAATTGTCCTATGGTTGTCGTGATTACCAGGGGGAACAATTCATTAGAAATTCCCCCAAACCTTCTCAGAGTCTTGAAACCCTAACATAGGTCGGTTAAGGACTTTGGATGATGAAATACCTTCATTTCTCTAGACAACCATCATTTCAACAATTTTCCTTTTGAATGTCACCTTGGAGGGGAGGTTTATTCGGGGTGCGACACGGGTGATTGCAGCCATACACAAGTGTTTTCCTTTGCCGGTTTCTCTTCTTTTGTCGTCGGGACCAGCTTCAGAAGCCTTCGTGGGGGATTTGGTCTTTGGAGATTCTTCTCAGTAGCATTTTCTGCCCTTAACATATTCAGACAACATGTCTTTTTTTATCAGCGCTTCAATCACATACTTAAGTTGGATGTTATCATCCATGTTATGGCCATGTTATCCCATAACTCAATTAGAGGCTATAAGGATGTTATTAGCTTTTTCCTGCATCATGATAACTCTTTCAAATGGATGTAAAGAGTGTGTTCTTTAACGCTTATATCCAGGAGGAAGTTTTTGTTGATCAGCCTACAATTTTTATCAACTCAACTTTCCCTGGTCATGTTTTCAAACTTAAGAAAGCTTTATACGATCTAAAGTAAGCTCATATAGAATGGTACGATCGTCTAAGAAAGTTATTGCTTGAAAAAAAGTTTCAAAGAGGAAAGTTGATAAAACTCTTTTTATCAAGAAAAACGAGTATGATATTTTAGTGGTTCAAATTTATGCTGATAATATTATCTTCGGTGCTACTAAAAAAATACTTGTGCAATGATTTTTCTAAAATGATGTAGAACAAGTTTGAAATGTCAATGATGGGGGAGCTTTAATACTTCTTAGGGCTTCAAATTCATCAAGCTAAGGAAGGAACCTTCATCAATCAAACCAAGTATTGCAATGATCTTATAAAAAGGTTTGACATGGAAAAATCCAAAGTTATAGAAACTCCAGTGGCAACCTCTTGCAACCTAGACAAGGATGAGAAGGGAAAACCAGTAGAGGAAAGCAAATATCAATGTATGATTGGCTCCGTACTTTATCTCACTGCATTTCATCTTGACATCATGTTTGTTGTGTGTATTTGTGCTTGTTTTCAAATATTCCCAAAAGAATCACATCTCAGTTCCTTCAAACGTATCTTGGTATATCCCATTGACAGACAACATATGGTTTTAAGGTACCCAAGAGAGCGGATTGTGACTTAGTTAGGTATACCGATTCTGATTTTTCTGGGTGGAAATTGGATAGAAAAAGTACCAGTGGAATGTGTCACTTACTTGGGAACTCATTTGTCTCCTAGAATTACAAGAAACAAGTAAGTTTTATGTTATCCATAGGTGAGGCATAATATGTTGTTATGGGTAGTTTTTACCCACATATTATCTAGATGAAACAACAAATCAGTGATTACGATGTTAATCTTTGATTTGTCCTGATAAGATGTGACGACACTAGTGTCATAAACCTTACCAAAAATATGATACTTCACTCCCTGTTTAAAAAAATTGAGGTTCAAAACCACTTCATTATGGATTTTTGAAAAATGGGAATGCATACTTAAGTTTGTGCCTTCATCTAATAATCTCACATAGATTTTTACTGAGCCTCTTTCTAAGGAAAACTTTTTTTTATAAGAACTAAATTAGGAATCTTAAACGACTCATGCATGGATTAATATACTAATTGTCTACATTCTCTAAATTATTTTATGTGATCTATGTGCTTTGATTATTTCTCGCCTTTTTTATTATTACAAAGGGGGAGAATTATACTCTCAGGGAGAGTAGAATATATTCTCTACTTATGTGAGGGGGAGTTTAACCACACCAAAGTTTATCAGTTTTT
Source organism: Lathyrus oleraceus (assembly GCF_024323335.1). Lineage (NCBI taxonomy): Eukaryota > Viridiplantae > Streptophyta > Magnoliopsida > Fabales > Fabaceae > Lathyrus > Lathyrus oleraceus. The sequence continues at coordinate 171,368,571 of NC_066585.1, read as the reverse complement.
TTCTCTTTTACCACCTCCCTTAAAGATGTGTTGTAATCATAAAAAAAGGGAGAATGTGGATCTATGTTCTTTAAGGTATTGAACTAGTGATCCTGATGTTGTTGACTATCTTGGTGTTTTGATGATGACAACACGAATGCTTGCTGAAGTTATTGGTGATATCTTTCCAAATCTTGGATGATGCTTATTAACTTGAAGATATATCAATAATCATCAAGTAGAATATTCAAGGTTCTGGTAAAGTTATTATATGATCGATGTATATGGCAAAGAAACTTGAAAGCTTTAGAGTTGTGAAAGAGAGGAAGTGTGAGAGCTGATAACATGAAATAATATCACACTTTTGGACTCGATTTAATTAAATTATATTATTATTTGTTTCGATTTATTTTATATTATTCGATATTACTTGGTATTTTCCTTCTATTTATTCCAGGCAACATTATTTGAAGCATACGTGAAAAAGAAGAAAAGGAGGTGCAAAAAGATGATAAGAAGCAATTTCCACTAAAGCCCAGCCCACAACTATCAACTAGAAGCGCTGAAGCTGTGACGACCGCCACACAAGGTGTGACGAGCGTCACGCCCCCCTGCTTTGTGTTACGAACGTAACACATGGTGTGACGAACGTCACACCCCCATTCCTATATTTTTGGGTTTGACGCGTAACAGAAGCATGCTCTTCCTCTTTCTTCGCTTGACCAGTTGACGTGAGGAAACCTACTAAATGGAAGAAACGGTCACTTGATGGATTGATATAAATAGGACCAATTGTGGAACCCTACTGCTCTCACTCAATTTTCCAGTTTTTGGCACCGCATTATTTTTATTGTTTTTCTTATTTTCCAGCACTCTACTTTCCTAGCAATTTTTATTTCCTTTTATTTTCCAGTCAATTTTGAAGCATTCAATTAATTTTCTCACAATAGTTTCTACACCGGAAACTATTGTGTAATTTTTACTGGATCTAACCTTACGTTAGATCATAGTATTTTATTCCTTCGTTTTTATTTTCTTGTCCGATCGAAGATTGTAAGAACAAATCCAACCGGTTTGTGGTGGAGAGTTCAAGCATCGAAGCTAGGAATAATCAAGACTTCTATTAATTTTACAGGTTCTTTAATTTTATTGTTTAAATTTATATATGCTCTGCACTACTATTTATTTATACTGTCTGTCCGATATGGCTGTATGTAAGCATAATTATTGTTTAGGCTTGTTTAGCATGTCTGGCTAAATAAACTTAGATATCGGTATGTAAAGTAAGCGGAATGAAGGAATCAAAACTAAGTTGATTTAATTTTGTTTAAAAACATAATCACTCTTTTTATGGTCTCAATTTACAGAGTTAATACCAAGGTTTTTGTACGAGAGTAAAAGACATAAAGAAGTTAAAATCAATAGAACGACGGTTTGAGCTTTTAACTGGACAGTGTAAATTGGACATTAATTTTAAATCAGGGCGAAAGCAATTTTTAGAGTTAATTAAATTCTAATCATTTTCAAAAAGTATTTTTAAAGGTTAAATGTGAGGACGAGAGTTAAGCATTTAAGTTTAATTATATAATCTAAGTCAACAGAGCGAGAGTTTGAGACAAGGGTGTTTAAATGGTTAACATTTTCTTAAAAAGAGTTTCTATAGATTCTATTGTTTTCAAAAAGTTATTTTTGACTTAACTAATTAGTGACAGCGCACGTTAATATAAAGTCATAGTCTATTCAACAGAGCGAGAGTTTCAGAAAAGGCTTTTAACTCAATAGTGTCTACTGAAAAGATTTACTTTAAAACTACGAAACCAACGAAGATTTGATTCCCTAATTACGACGAACTGCATACCGATATCCGCTTATTTGATATTTAATCTAGATCTTATTTTAGTTTTATTTTTTTTCCTAATCAACAAAGTATCATCCGCCTTAGCTTTACGAAGTAACCTTAGAAAACGGTATATCGATTCATAAGTCCCTGTGGGATCGATATCTTTTATTACTACGCGATTAGACTGTGCACTTGCAGTTAATACCCCAATAGACTCATAAAGTCGCGATCAAGAGCCCGCTTGGGCGTGTCTGTCTAAGTGACCAGAGTCTTGTGAAAGTAGGAGAGTAATTCCTGAGATAATAAGTCAACTCACACACATCTAAACTATTTTTAAGGCCTCTATTTACTTGACAAAATCACCTAACACTACAGCGTAAAAGCCATTTCACAACGGTTGGAAAATGGATACCACCATGCCTGACCAACCGTTGTAAGGTAATGGGTGGTTGTATGTATGATAATTTCCACCACGGTCATGTGACCATGATTATAAGTTATTTAATGCGCTACCTATCACAACGATTACTTCAAACAACAGTTGTGATATTCTTTAATGCCTAACATTTAACAAAGGTTGTTCTAAACAATATTTGTGATATATACATTGAGTTTATTATAAATTATGTGGAATGATTATTTCACCAATGCTCATTAAATATATAACCAATCTGATCTAGAACATTATAATATGACAAATTTAGTTATATTAGAAGAACAAGTTACACATTCAATGCTAGATAAGAATGCTTCAGCTCATCATCTGCATTTCACTTTTAAACCGTTAGAACTTGGTTTAATGCTCATAATTCTTTAAACTCCCCTTCCTTCAGCTCTAGTTCATTTTGAAAAATGTTATTTACTTTGCAAACAAAACTAGAGGTGGAGAAAGAGGTGGTTGAAGAACTAGAATCATTAAACCTAGTTCTAACGGTTAAACAGTGAAATGCAGATAACGGGTTGCAGAATTCTTGTCTAAAATTGAATGTGTAACTTGTTTTCTAATATAAATTTATCTTGTGAGTGCAACTTTTGTTAGATGTATTTTGCATGATGTCAAAACTAGGATATTTTAGCGTTAATGTATATTGGACGATATCCTCTGATTCTCTATATGCATCTTAGCATTATGAAGCATAAAAGCATTTGGAAAAGGTCTAATGCATGAAAAATATTTTTTGTGAAAAATTGCATTATAGGCAGCACATACGACTACAGGTCGACCTATAGATTTTTTTTTTGCTATAGGTTGACATTCATGCTGGATTATTAAAGCATGTAGGTTATGTTCTATGTGCCACCTCTTCAGGTCAACACATAGGCAACACATGACCTTCACAAATCGACGCATGACCTTATACAGGTCGGCCTATGCGTCAAACAGGTCGGCGCATGACTTTCATAGGTCGACCTATGCAACAAAAATTTCCAAAATTTCATAATTTTTTCAATTCTTTTACATTCCTTTTGCCTCCAAACATGCATGCATGTAAATACTTCATACATGCATCATTTACTAGTAAGGTTTCTAGTGAGTAAAACCTATACGAAATCAGGATTTTAAAGTATTTTCATCATCTTCACATAATCATTTTTTTGATTGGGTGCCATCTAGATTAGGGTTGATAACATCCAATTTAGGTTTGTTGTATCGTATATTGGGTTAAGAACTTTGAGGATTTCAAATCAGAAAACCAAGGTGGGGTTTTCCTTCAGGATTTAGGGTTTGAAGGTTTTGGACAAGATTACTCAATCTGAATCTAACCCACTGACGTCTTTAAAGAATGAGAGGTTCTTGGAAAAGGAGTAACGTTGGATGGTGGATCGTGTAACACCCCAAATAAAGTAAAAGAATTATTTAATTAAGTTAATAATATATTTAATAATTTAATTAAATAAATTGAATTATTGGATTATTATTATTATTTTGGAGTAATAATTATTTGGAAAATATATAAGTTGGAAATAAGAGAAAGAGTCTCATTTTTTGGAACAAAAGGTTTTTACGTGAAAACTGAGAAGCTGCAGAGAAGAGGAAAAGGGCAAAGAGCTGTAGAGCAAAGGTTGGAGAACGGAAAAGCTTGAAGCTCGAAGAGTTGCCGGATTGTTAAGGTAAGGGGGGTTTATCGTCGTTTAATGGGTATTATAGATTAACATGTCATGGGTAGTGAGAAACCGTTGAATTGACCCTAATTGGGATTGTTGAATACTGAGAAGTTGTGTTGGATATGTTGTGTATAAGTTGTAATTGAATCTGTATTTGAGTGTATTGTGAATTTCTGGACGTACAGCTTTTTACGGAAGTTGAATCGGAGGTCCGGAAGTCCTCCAACGGCGGAAAATGCGGAAACTCTGCATTCTGCCTTGTGTTAGCGCAGGAACTGCTGTTTCGCCTGCGTTAACCGGTTAACCCAGGGTGTTAACCGGTTAACACTGTTATAAATTGTGAAAAATGTTGAGTTTTGCCTGCGTTAACCGGTTAACCTATAGCGTTAACCGGTTAACACTGTTGCGTTTTGCCTGGAAGTGTAATTTTTCCTGCGTTAACCGGTTAACCTATAGCGTTAACCGGTTAACACTGTTGCAGTATGTAAAAATGGTTGATTTTTATGATGTAAGTGTAATTGGTGATTGGCCTATTGTATCCAATTGTGATAAATAAATTCGTGGAGTCTATGTTGTGAAATGTTGATGCAAATATGTTGATAAGTTGTTTTTGTGGAAAATATTAAGTTGTAGGCTGATGAGCCAAAGTTGAATACAAGTTGTTTTGTTGAAAATGCTGAGTTGTAGGTTGATGAGCCAAAGTTGATTTTTAAGTTGTTGTTGCTGAAAAAGCTGTTATGTTGTCGTTGTTATTATGTTGTTGAACTTTCAAGTCGTACATGCCATATACATTCATATGCATTAAGTCGGGGCTTTTGCTCACACCACGTTGGCCTGGATTGGCAAAATTATGGGGCTTTTGCTCACACCACGTTGGCCTGGATTGGCAAAATTATGGGGCTTTTGCTCACACCACGTTGGCCTGGATTGGCAAAAATATGGGGCTTTTGCTCACACCATGTTGGCCTGGATTGGCAAAATTTTAAGTTGAAAGTTGAAGGCTTATGCCTTGATGCCCACTAAACTGGCAATGATTTTAAGTTGGGAGTTTTACTCCAAATGGTACCACATGCATGAAGAGTCGAGTCTCATTGAGTTGCATTTTATGTTGTTATTGAGTTGCCTTTACGTTGTGTTTGAATATGATAATTGAGTTGACTGTGCCGTTGCCTAATGCATGATATAATTAGGGTGATTAACGTGTAGAATTACTTAACATAACATGATAAATTATAATATTTGTTATATCGATTGAGGAACTCACCCTTACAGTTATATTTTTCAGGTAACGAGCAGTGAGTCGAATAGAAGCTAGTGCTTGGAGTCTAGTGTGGTTAGAGGGTCATGCTCTGATAGATGTAACATCGGGACGGGATGTTTGAATTGTTGAATAAATGTTAATTTTGATGAATTACAGATGTTGAAATGTTTCTATCCGCTGCGAATTTTTAAAGAAGTGTTTATGTTGAATTAAATAATGAGCATGACTGATTTTTACGGTGAATTATGTGAAGTATTATGTGACACCCTTGGTGCATGATTACTCTGATATTGATTTATATGCTGTTGTTTTAATTAAATATTTGGGGTATTTAGAAGGGTGTTACATTAGTGGTATCAGAGCAGGTTGGTCCGTCCGGCCAGTTGTCGTGTCGTTTTGTCTAACAATTGTGTATTGTTACCAATCTAACTTTAAGTTGTGTTGTATTGATAAGTTGAAATGGCTGGAAGGAATGACGCTGCAATGGCTGCCGCAATGCAAGCAATGGCACAAGCTGTGCAGAACTTGCCAAATGCTGGTGGTGATGCTGGATCACGTAGCTTGGCGACTTTTCAGAGAGAGAATCCGCCGGTGTTTAAAGGGAAGCATGATCCTGATGCAGCCTTGGGATGGTTGAAAGAGATTGAGAGAATCTTCCGTGTTATGGATTGCACTCCAGCTCAGAAGGTTCGGTATGGTACTCACATGCTAGCAGTCGAAGCTGATGACTGGTGGCTAGAGACTCACGAGAGGTTGACCGTGGCAGGTGAAGTCATTACTTGGGATGTATTCCGTAGGGAATTTCTGAGAAAGTATTATCCGGAAGATGTCCGTGGTAAGAAGGAAATTGAATTCCTTGAGCTGAAGCAAGGAAACATGTCTGTCACCGATTATGCTGCGAAATTTGTGGAGTTGTCCAAATTTTATCCTCATTACACTGGTGCTGGTGCTGAATTTTCAAAGTGCATCAAGTTTGAAAATGGATTGCGCTCTGAGATTAAGAAGGCTGTTGGGTATCAGAAGATACGCATTTTCACTGAATTGGTTGATAGCTGCAGGATATTTGAAGAAGACAATAATGCTCATTACAAGATTGTCAGTGATCGCAGAGGCAAGCAACATCAAAACCGTGGCAAGCCGTATGATGTTCCAGCTGGAAAAGGGAGACAAAGAGCTGCTCCAGCTCAGAGAGCTAGTGGGGGAGGTGCTCCTGCTGGTATAGTTTGCTTCAAATGTGGTCAAGCTGGTCACAAGAGTAATGTATGCACTGCTGAAGTAAAGAGGTGTTTTCGCTGTGGTAAGATTGGTCATGCAGTAGCTGATTGCAAGCACAAAGAAGTGATTTGTTTTAATTGTGGCGAAGAAGGGCATATTGGAAGCCAGTGTCAGAAGCCGAAGAAAGGGAATCAGTCAGGAGGCAAGGTCTTTGCTTTATCGGGTTCTGAGACTTCTGCAGATGATCGTTTGATCCGAGGTACGTGTTATATTAATGGCTTTCCTCTTATAGCTATTATAGACACAGGTGCGACTCATTCCTTTATATCTTTGGATTGTGCTGTGAAACTTAAGTTAGAGATATCTGAGATGTTTGGTAGTATGGTAATTGATACTCCTGCGAAGGGTTCAGTGACTACTACTTCGGTTTGTTTAAATTGTCCTTTGAGCATTTTTGGTAGAGACTTTGGGATGGACCTAGTGTGTCTTCCACTAGTGCAGATTGATGTTATTCTGGGTATGAACTGGTTGGTGTTTAACCGAGTTTCTATCAATTGTTTTGATAAGACTGTGATCTTTCCTGAGATTGAGGAGGGAAAGAGTTTGTTTCTATCAGCAAGGCAAGTGAATGAGGCAGTAGCTGAGGGGGCAGAGTTGTTTATGCTGTTAGCGACTTTGGAGGCTAAGGATAAACTGATGATTTGCGATCTAGCCGTGGTGTGTGATTTTCCTGATGTGTTTCCAGAAGAAGTGAATGAATTACCACCAGAACGTGAAGTGGAGTTCTCGATTGATTTGGTACCTGGTACTAGACCGATATCGATGGCTCCGTATCGTATGTCTGCTGTTGAGTTAACTGAATTGAAGAGTCAGTTGGAAGATCTATTGGATAAGAAATTTATTCGTCCGAGTGTGTCACCGTGGGGTGCACCAGTGCTATTGGTTAAGAAGAAAGAAGGTACTATGAGGTTGTGTGTGGACTACAGGCAACTGAATAAAGTGACGATCAAGAATCGGTATCCTTTGCCGAGGATTGATGATTTGATGGATCAGTTGGTTGGTGCAAGTGTGTTCAGTAAAATAGATTTGAGATCTGGGTATCATCAGATCCGTGTGAAAACAGAGGATATTCAGAAGACTGCTTTCAGAACAAGGTATGGACATTATGAGTATTCTGTAATGCCTTTTGGTGTGACTAATGCGCCTGGAGTATTTATGGAGTATATGAATAGGATTTTCCATCCGTACCTAGACAAGTTTGTTGTGGTGTTTATTGATGACATTTTGGTGTATTCGAAATCTGAAGAAGAGCACGCTGAGCATTTGAAAGTGGTTTTAGAAGTTCTACGAGAAAAGAAGTTATTTGCTAAACTGTCTAAATGTGAATTTTGGTTAGAAGAGGTGAGTTTTCTTGGTCATGTGATTTCAAGAGGTGGCGTTGCTGTTGATCCTTCTAAGATAGAAGCGGTGTCTAAGTGGGAAGCTCCGAAGTCTGTTGCTGAGATTCGAAGTTTTCTTGGTTTGGCTGGTTATTATAGGAAGTTCATTGAGGGATTTTCTAAGTTGGCGTTACTGTTGACGATGTTGACTAGAAAGGGGCAAGCGTTTGTTTGGGACTCAAAATGTGAAGAAGGTTTCCAAGAGCTAAAGAGAAGGTTGACTACTGCTCCTATTCTGATATTACCGAGTTCGTCGGAATCATTTGAAGTTTATTGCGATGCTTCATTGTTGGGTTTGGGTGGCGTGTTGATGCAGAATAAGCAGGTTATAGCTTATGCTTCAAGACAGCTGAGGGTTCATGAGAGGAACTATCCGACGCACGATTTAGAGTTGGCAGCTGTGGTATTCGTTCTGAAGTTATGGAGACATTACTTGTACGGGTCAAGATTTGAGGTTTTCAGTGACCATAAAAGTTTAAAGTATTTGTTTGATCAGAAAGAGCTGAATATGAGGCAGAGAAGATGGTTAGAGTTTCTGAAGGATTATGACTTTGGTTTGAATTACCATCCGGGTAAAGCAAACGTAGTGGCTGATGCATTGAGTCGGAAATCATTACATATGTCTATGCTAATGGTTAAGGAATTGGATTTAATTGAGCAGTTTAGAGACTTGAGCTTGGTGTGTGAGAGTACTCACAACAGTGTTAAATTGGGAATGTTGAAGTTAACAAGTGGTATTCTGGAGGAGATCAGAGAGGGTCAGAAATCTGATATGCTTTTGGTTGATAAGTTGACTCTAGTGAATCAAGGTCAAGGTGGCGAATTCAGAATTGATGAGAATGGTATTTTGAAATTTGGTAGTCGGGTGTGTGTTCCGGATGTTACTGAACTTAAGAAGAGTATTCTTGAAGAAGGACATCGTAGTGGGTTGAGTATTCATCCTGGGGCTACGAAGATGTATCATGACTTAAAGAAGTTATTTTGGTGGCCGGGAATGAAGAGAGATATCGCGAGTTTCGTTTATTCTTGTTTGACTTGTCAGAAGTCAAAGATTGAGCATCAGAAGCCGTCTGGGCTAATGCAACCGTTGGCGATTCCAGAGTGGAAATGGGATAGTATCAGTATGGATTTTGTTTCTGGGTTACCGAGGACAAGTAAGAATTTTGAAGCCATTTGGGTGATTGTTGATAGATTGACGAAATCGGCTCATTTTATTCCGATTAGAATGGATTATCCGTTAGAAAAATTGGCTGAGTTGTATATTGAGAAGATTGTAAGTTTGCATGGTATTCCGTCTAATATTGTTTCGGACAGAGATCCTAGATTTACATCGAAGTTCTGGGAAGGTTTGCAGAGGGCGTTGGGAACTAAACTGAGATTGAGTTCTGCATATCATCCGCAGACTGATGGTCAGACGGAGAGGACGATTCAGTCACTAGAGGATCTTTTGAGAGCTTGTGTTTTGGAGAAGGGAGGTGCTTGGGATTGTTATTTACCTTTGATTGAGTTTACCTACAACAATAGTTTTCATTCGAGCATTGGTATGGCACCGTTTGAAGCTTTGTATGGTAGGAGATGTCGGACACCGTTATGTTGGTGTGAGTCCGGTGAGAGTGCTGTGATTGGACCGGAAATTGTTCAACAAACTACGGAAAAGATTAAGATGATTCAGGAGAAGATGAGAATTGCTCAGAGTCGTCAGAAGAGTTATCATGATAAGAGGAGGAAGTCACTTGAGTTCCAAGAGGGGGATCATGTGTTTCTTCGTGTCACTCCGATAACTGGTGTTGGTCGAGCTTTGAAGTCGAAGAAGTTGACACCGCGATTTATTGGTCCTTATCAGATTTTGGAGAGGATGGGAGAAGTAGCCTATCGTATCGCTTTACCGCCGTCACTTGCGAATTTGCATGAGGTTTTTCATGTGTCTCAGTTGAGGAGGTATATTCATGATCCGTCGCATGTGATCCAAGTAGATGATGTACAGGTGAGAGATAACCTGACTGTTGAAACATCGCCTATGAGGATTGAGGATCGAGAGTTGAAGCAGTTGCGGGGTAAAGAGATTGCCTTAGTGAAGGTAGCTTGGGGAGGACCAGCAGGTGGCAATGTGACTTGGGAGCTGGAGAGTCAGATGAAGGAGTCCTATCCAGAGTTATTTGTTTGAGGTATGTTTTCGAGGACGAAAACTCTTTTAGTGGGGGAGAGTTGTAACACCCCAAATAAAGTAAAAGAATTATTTAATTAAGTTAATAATATATTTAATAATTTAATTAAATAAATTGAATTATTGGATTATTATTATTATTTTGGAGTAATAATTATTTGGAAAATATATAAGTTGGAAATAAGAGAAAGAGTCTCATTTTTTGGAACAAAAGGTTTTTACGTGAAAACTGAGAAGCTGCAGAGAAGAGGAAAAGGGCAAAGAGCTGTAGAGCAAAGGTTGGAGAACGGAAAAGCTTGAAGCTCGAAGAGTTGCCGGATTGTTAAGGTAAGGGGGGTTTATCGTCGTTTAATGGGTATTATAGATTAACATGTCATGGGTAGTGAGAAACCGTTGAATTGACCCTAATTGGGATTGTTGAATACTGAGAAGTTGTGTTGGATATGTTGTGTATAAGTTGTAATTGAATCTGTATTTGAGTGTATTGTGAATTTCTGGACGTACAGCTTTTTACGGAAGTTGAATCGGAGGTCCGGAAGTCCTCCAACGGCGGAAAATGCGGAAACTCTGCATTCTGCCTTGTGTTAGCGCAGGAACTGCTGTTTCGCCTGCGTTAACCGGTTAACCCAGGGTGTTAACCGGTTAACACTGTTATAAATTGTGAAAAATGTTGAGTTTTGCCTGCGTTAACCGGTTAACCTATAGCGTTAACCGGTTAACACTGTTGCGTTTTGCCTGGAAGTGTAATTTTTCCTGCGTTAACCGGTTAACCTATAGCGTTAACCGGTTAACACTGTTGCAGTATGTAAAAATGGTTGATTTTTATGATGTAAGTGTAATTGGTGATTGGCCTATTGTATCCAATTGTGATAAATAAATTCGTGGAGTCTATGTTGTGAAATGTTGATGCAAATATGTTGATAAGTTGTTTTTGTGGAAAATATTAAGTTGTAGGCTGATGAGCCAAAGTTGAATACAAGTTGTTTTGTTGAAAATGCTGAGTTGTAGGTTGATGAGCCAAAGTTGATTTTTAAGTTGTTGTTGCTGAAAAAGCTGTTATGTTGTCGTTGTTATTATGTTGTTGAACTTTCAAGTCGTACATGCCATATACATTCATATGCATTAAGTCGGGGCTTTTGCTCACACCACGTTGGCCTGGATTGGCAAAATTATGGGGCTTTTGCTCACACCACGTTGGCCTGGATTGGCAAAATTATGGGGCTTTTGCTCACACCACGTTGGCCTGGATTGGCAAAAATATGGGGCTTTTGCTCACACCATGTTGGCCTGGATTGGCAAAATTTTAAGTTGAAAGTTGAAGGCTTATGCCTTGATGCCCACTAAACTGGCAATGATTTTAAGTTGGGAGTTTTACTCCAAATGGTACCACATGCATGAAGAGTCGAGTCTCATTGAGTTGCATTTTATGTTGTTATTGAGTTGCCTTTACGTTGTGTTTGAATATGATAATTGAGTTGACTGTGCCGTTGCCTAATGCATGATATAATTAGGGTGATTAACGTGTAGAATTACTTAACATAACATGATAAATTATAATATTTGTTATATCGATTGAGGAACTCACCCTTACAGTTATATTTTTCAGGTAACGAGCAGTGAGTCGAATAGAAGCTAGTGCTTGGAGTCTAGTGTGGTTAGAGGGTCATGCTCTGATAGATGTAACATCGGGACGGGATGTTTGAATTGTTGAATAAATGTTAATTTTGATGAATTACAGATGTTGAAATGTTTCTATCCGCTGCGAATTTTTAAAGAAGTGTTTATGTTGAATTAAATAATGAGCATGACTGATTTTTACGGTGAATTATGTGAAGTATTATGTGACACCCTTGGTGCATGATTACTCTGATATTGATTTATATGCTGTTGTTTTAATTAAATATTTGGGGTATTTAGAAGGGTGTTACAGATCGCATTGGTAAATCTTGGATTTTAACAAGTGTGCGTTTGGAATTAATTCGACTGCGTGAAAGCTTTGAAGAACAAGGGTTTTCGTTAAAAGACGTAGAAGTTCTTGCCATAGTTGTGGAGAATTTGGTCACTATAGACCGGGATGTCCTAATATTAAAAAAGAAAAATACAAAATCCATCACAAGAAATCTAGCAAGTCTAAAAGAGCCTATGTTGCTTGGGAGAGCGCAAGTGATTCCTTAAATGACAAAAGCTCTACTTCAAGTGTATAATCGACCCAGATTTGCCTCATGGGAAATAGAAAGAAGAAGAAATATTTAAGTTTTTCTAAGATTGAAACTATTAATGATTTATCTTATCTTCAATTACAAAAATCCTTTGAAGATCTTCGTAGAGAGACCTTAAATACCTTTAACAAATTAACTTCACATGAAAAAGTCTTTTTACACTTAGAAGCTAAGGTGTTAAAATCTGAAAGGAAATTGGAAGCTATTAAGAGATCTATGATAGATCTTCAAAATGACAAGAATGAGGATGAAAAATATTTAAGGTTTGGTTGTGAATTTTGTCATGATTGGAAAAAAGAGATAAATGTTCTTCAAGTCAAATTAGACAAAGACTTACAATCAAAGATTACATTTGCTACTGATCCATAAAAGTATGAAAGGTATTTAAACCATTCATATAAGAAGCATAAATTTTTCAAAAAGGAGTCTAATATTAAAAAGCACATATCATCAAAATTTATCTTGTCTCTATTGTTGCAAGAAATGTCATACTATTAAAAAATAAAAATTTAGGAAAACTTTTAGTTCTTAAAGGAGCTTTTTAATGGTTGACCAAATGTAATCTTGATTTTACTTACCCTCAAGGAAACAATGATGTGGGAAGACGAGTTTTTCCAACATTATATTTTGATGAAGACAACTTCGAATCTCTCAAGGCCATGTGCATATATCAAAGGATGGGCAAAAGTATCATAAATCAAAGCTATGGAATCAAGACTTGTATCTCAAGCAATTTTATCAAGATGAACTTGAAATTTTTTGGATCTTGATCATCATTTTTAGGTACAAGTTACAATTCCATTATATGATATACTATAGTGCTCAGAAAAGTCATGGCAAATTCGTTCACATACATAACCTATGTTTAACACTTAATGAAATTTGTATACAAATTGATTTTTAAGGTATTTTTCAATTTTATAGCAGGTGTAACCGGTTACACCATTTATGATAACAATTTATGCAAATCTAAAAATTATTTTTTTAGAAGATTGTTTCAAATATTCTGTTTTTGGGAAAGTGTGGCATTTGAAACCGTCGTAACAGAACTTTAAAACCGCCATAATTTTCACCTGTTACTCAAATCATTAAAATACCTTAGTTTTTGAAAATGTATCAAAAGTAAACGGTTATATCATATATGGGAACCGGTTACACATGCGACAAAATTCAATTTTTAGGCTTAGCTTCATCTGTAATCGGTTACGATAATGTGTTAACCGGTTACCACTGAAAGTAGTGACACTTTTTCATGAAAAAATATGATTCAAACGTATTTTGTTGTTATACCATCAAACATTGCATTTATTGATAATAATATACTGTTTCAAAATGGTGTGATAGACATATAAATACTGCATGTTTCAGATTTCAAAATTTCACCTCTTTCATGACAATTCAAACGTATTACTCTCTCATTTTTAAAACAAGTGTCTTGTGATACAAACTTTGTGTGAAACTTACTGCATACATTTTCATTGCGTTTCTTAAAGTTTCAACACTACAATCTTTGAGCACTTGTATAACATATTGTGAATTGCTTACTTGATATATAAGATCAATTCTAATAATTGATATGTTGTTATCAAACTTCAAACTCTTGTAAAAATTCAAATTATTGTGAATACATTACTGTCCAGGATTGTTGGAAGCAAGAGAGTGAAAAAGAGTTAATTGTTCTCTTATTTCACTTTGTAAAGGTCATAAGATTATTATCCTTATTGATTGAGTTAAGAACTTGTGTATAGTAGCTAGGATAGGCTTGTACAAAGTTCTAAACAGATAGTGAAATCTCTTACTGCTTAAGGGGATTAGAGTACTCTCGGATTGTGAGGGGAACCAGGATACATCACTGTGTTCTTTATTTTTCTACACTTTATCGCTTTTATCACTTAATATCAAACTATAAAAATAACCTCTCACTTGTGTCTAAAAACAAGAAAAATTAAAAGTACCTAATTCACCCCTCCTATTAGGTGTATTCCATACTTACATGAAGATTGAGTACCTAGCACTTGTTGATTTTATAGGATAAATGTCTTGGGTCTATGAAGATAGCATGGGATCTTGGTTGTAGATGCTCAAGACGTGTGACGTGTTACATCTCCTATTTCATTGACTTTGTGGCAAGGAAGAAGGGTTACGTGACCAAAAGGAATCAACATTTATTGTTCTTTAATTGGTAAAATTGTGTTGATTACTATTAACGTTTTATCCGAGAAACATCGGGATAGGTGTTTATTTTTAAGATATATGTGTCGCATCCGCGAAAATCAACCGGCGAAGCTCAAATAAAAACACAACACAGAGCCGCCACTGCACGTTATTTATCCCAAAATAGGGAAAGGAAACGCTCAGAGAAACCTGGAAAGGAAATGGTCTTGCGACCAAAGAGAAAAGGTAAGGGAGTCGGTTACGCAAGGGGAAGGTATTAGCACCCCTCACGTCCGTCGTACTCGACGGGATCCACGTTCTAAAATAAAGAATAGGTTGCTAAAACATCACACACAAGGGAACGCAGGTGGGGTTAAGAGAAGGGAGCTCGATAGGACATCGCATCCTATGCCTACATATCTCATCTGGACATGAGAATCAGAGCCACTGTAGTTCGGCTTACGCACGCCAAACAACACAAAACATACAAACAGATGGCAAACCTGGAGCCCGACAACCACTCGATGGAATTACGTCAGCATCCGAACCAAAACACGCACAAAACGGCAAACGTGGAGCCCGACAGCCAATCACTGGACTTACGTCGGCATCCGAACCAAACACACAATCAGAAGATAACAAGTAAACACACACAAAAAAGAAAAAGGTTGCCCGGAGAGACCTCGCACGGTCTCCTGCCTACATACCTCGTCTGGAACGAGGATCAGGGCGATGTAGTTCCCCTTAAAGGGAAAGAAAAACTAGCCAGAAACCGAGGGAAGACACACTACCAGGGAGCTGGACTCGAGCCTAGTGTTGTCATGCATCATTACCCTACGTTGAGGTTTCTACCTACTTGCACAACTGCAAGCTACTCCTATCCAGGAAGAAAGCAAGCATACAAGTATACAATCATCAAGCATTTCAAACAACCATGTCAAACAAATATTCACAAAGCACACACTATAACCAATCAAGTGGGCTCAAACAATGGGTTTGACTGCCGAAGCAAGTCATCTGTACATGGGTATTATTCGCTCTTAACCTTGCCATTACGAGGCTAAGGTGAAGTAGATGAAAAGGTGAAGTGAGGATGAGACCTCACAGCTCTCATCCCTGACCAGGGAGAGCTTCTGACAAAGGAGCGTGGGTCCAGAATGGAGAGACCCTTCTACGCTCAAAGACTCTGACTCGATTGTGCAACAGCACGAGATCTTGGGTTTGTGTCCCAATGCATCAACACACAGCCGTGTGAGCAGAGGGACGACTCACAGAATAGTGGGGGATAAATTGCATATCCCTTGGCTTCCACCAATTGCCTTGATTAAGGACTTTACCTGCTTAGGCACAATATTAAACAATCACAAACATCGCCTCTTAAGGAGGACTTCAGACATTTTGCCCGGCCAAATAACAAACCGGGTCTCCAGACTACATGAAGAATAGAAGTCCTACCTCAAGTGGTTTAAAAACCAAGCAGCAGCAAGCAAGTTCTTAAATAACTGTAAGCAACTAAAGGTACCTGAAAACAATCAAGTATCATCAGTACTCAGACAGACAACAATAAACAGCAAATGTTAATCAGTCAGACTATACAGATAACACACAACAAGGCAAGCTATGAGCTCAAGCTCAAGCTTCACAACCTACAAAACAAATTCATGTTAGTTCTCAACATCAAACACATCCAATTTAATCAACTTGGCTCAATCCCTTTAGGCATTATGCATTTCATCCTGAAAAATCAAGCAAATGTGAGAAACTGGACCTCTAGGCCAAGCCTAGGGTCCAAAAGGGAGAAAAAAGTCTAAACAGCAAAGGATTCTCAACCAAACTCAAATTAACACAAATAGAAAACCAAAGCAATTGATCCCATGATTATATCATTTACCATATTCATTTCATGACCAAAACAATCCAAACTAGGTCAAATGTAACACCAAACATCCAAACAGAATGACTTCAACCAAATCCATATCAAAACAATTCCAAAAATCCTCAAATAATTCACACCTAAACAGGACATATTCAAGGTACAGCATGTCAATTTTCAGCTCAATTGGACAAAAGGAACTATGTCAATGAAAATCAAGAAAAACAGACACAAATATATGAGCCAAACCATAACATCAACACATGCATTCACTTCAAAAAATCATAAGTCAATGAAAACAGTTAATAAATGAATGGGACCAAAACAGGGATGTCCTACAATGTGTCTACAACCAGCATACCAAATTTCATCATCATCCAATACCATATGAGCATTTCACAAAGATATTCCAAACATGTACCACATGAACTTGCACATTTGACCAACAGAGATGAAAAATATCAATCAAATTGAAAATGACACATAAAAATCCAGAAAAATTCACATAGCATCTTAACATGTTAATGATCACACATATAAAATTTCAAGTCATTTCAACAAGCCTAGGTCATGAAAATAAATCCAGAAAGTTAACCTAGCTAGGTGTGACACAAATTGTCACACCTAGATGCAAAACTTCATAACTCAATCACCAGGTATCCAAAATTCACACAATTTATATGTAAATCACCATCAGCATGTCTACAATCACCACAAAAATTTTCAAGAATTTCTTTTAAGGCATGAGAATTTCACAATAGAAATGGTAAAACATGTCAAAATATACCACAAGTCAAACATCCCTAAGTCAAACTAAATTTTTACCAAGCACAATTTCTAAAATTAGGTCCATAAAATTCTAGAGAGAAAATGGGAACTATAGAAAAAATCCTCCTATTTTTCTGATTAATAAAATATTTTTTATGAATTTTCTAAGGTTTATGTGATTTTTAAATAATTATTTAAGATGTTATTTTAATTAAGTGAATTTGAATTACAGCAATGGCAGTATCGTAATTAAAATGTTACAGACCAAAACGCACATCACAACTTAATGTGCTGGCGCTGTACGATTGGTTCCCCTCCCGCGGGAAACAGCATTCAAAAATCGCCTTGCAGATTATCGAATCAAACTGGAAAAAAATTCCAGAAAATTTCTTCTTCTTCGCGCGGCATTACCGTTCATCACCTTCCAACATGATTCCAATCATTTCTTCACCAAAACTCACAAATGAATATCCGTTGGAATCGTCTCAGTGCATAGATCATGAATATATAACCTAATCAACCTAAATCTAACTGTATAAACCGGATCGATCATTCAAAGTTTCGCATATCAAGCTTCGAATCAACATAACTTTCTCTACACTAATCCATTTCTAAAACTAATCACATCACGATGCTCTATGTTCTTCACTCTACCAAACGCACATAAGCAATTGAAGAATCATGACATTCGAAAAATTGATTACCTGGAAATGGCAGTGTCGAGATTGATGTTCTTCGCGCGTGTAATGTCAAAACAGATGGACTAGAAGCTCCAAGAAGTCGAAGGCAATGCTCAGGATCAATTGCTATGGCTTCTAGAAGAAGAAATCCGGATTCACCATGGAAGCACCTTGTATGAACAGTTGCGATTTGGTGTGCATTTGTTGTTGACTTACCAAAACAGATGGAGTATGAGAGGAATGAAGATCAACACAAAAAGAATCTTCGAATTTGATCAAGAATTGAGAGAGATTTTGTGACTTTTGCTTTGATGTGTTCTTGAAGAATTTTGGTGAATTTGGAGAATTTGAGATTGTGATTTTGGGAATTGTGATTTTCTGTTATGAATTGGTTATGATTAAGAATATATACTCTTGATTAACCAAGCCTTAATCACTCTAATTAATCAAATGGAAAGTGTTTAGCAAAAATGGTTATTTTCAAGCTAAGGGCAAAAATGTATTTTCATATGCCAGCTAATGACAGCTCACTGCCAACTCATACAAGCCCTAAACACCTGTCATGAACTGTTGCCACTTGTTTCATGTTGATTGGACAAGTATTTTGCATTTTCCACATGTGATGGCTATGTGTTCATTTGTTCAAGTTCATTTTAAAAGCCAATTTTCAAACCATGAAGCCTTGGCATGTTATGAGTATTCCAACAAGTTTCAAATGCCAATTGTGAAGTGTTGCAAAAATCCCCATCCAAAAATTCCCATTATTTCTCAAGTTGGACAATTTTGCCCCTGGTTCTTTTAACTGTACAGTTGAAATTTGACTTTTTGCATTGACCATTTTTGATAAAATCCAATTATGCACCATGAAAGTACATGTCAAATGGAGTTTGTGCATAAAAAGAACATCCAATTTGGACACTCCATGTGGAAGTTATGCCCTCCTGATTATGGGTCATTTCTGAAATTCACTGGACCATAACTTGACAACCATACATGGGATTTTCAAGTTCTTGGACTTTTTGGAAAGGTGAGAACAAGATCTACAACTTTCATGTTGAACAAATCTTCACTTGAAGCTTCCTTGGACATGTAATTTTGAGGTCAAAAACTTTCCATTTTTGGAAACTTCCATTACAAGTCACTTTCTATTTTTGGCAGTTTTTGTTCTGACTTTATTTTCTCCATTTTTGAGCTTTGAAATGTCAAACAACACTTGTTCCAACATGAATGAAGTGTATCCAACTCATTTCCACCTCCAAATCCATCAAATCATGTACAGTTGACCACAGTTGACTTTTCAACTGATAGATGAATTTGGCAATGCATAGATCAATCTGAGCCCCAATCCTCTGATGAAATGGCTTAAGGACGAAACCCTAGCCTCAATAATCTCCATACAACCAAATAATGATCCCCATATCCATCATAAACCCCATCTCCTGATCATGCCCTGATTGGCCCAATGCAACTGATTAGGGTTGACCAGTGGTCAAAACCCTAATCTCAAGGAATCCTGATCCAACACTTGATTCTGCTGATGATAACAAACCATGATGATGATGATGTATCACTTCAATCAAGATGAAGACCAATATCCTTTGAGAACCATGAAACCCTAATTCATAGCCCAATCCTCAGATGGCCAATGATCAATCAATAAAACCCTAGCTTGCATCTCCACCTCTTATCTTCTGACCAAGACTTGTGAGGATGACTTGCACAATGTAACCACATGATATGCAATATGCAATGCCTAATGACCTAAAAATGTATGTAATATGTTAATGCTAGTCCCAAGGGAGGAGGGCAAATTTTGAGGTGTTACAGCTGCCCCTATTCAATCCACTGTGAACCTGTCGATATGAATAGCCTCGGCTTTCAGATGATCAGGATGAAGAGTGATTGAATACCAAGAACAGACGAACAATTTGCACTCTGATGGGAAATAATTAACAACGCCTGTCAGAATCGGCGAAGAAACAAATTCTGAACAAAAATCCGTCTGGTACGGAGAAAGTCAACCTAATCACCGAAACAGTCGACCCGGATACCAAAAATAAATGGTAACACAGGGATAACCATGGCATGAACACCACTCATCCGCTCGGGATTATCATTTCTTTCTTCTTTTCTTTTTTTTCTGTTTCTCTTGAACCCCAAAATTTTCTCTTCTTTGCTTTTTTTCATTTTCTTGAACCCCAAGATTTTCTCTTGCGCAAATGATCCTCGGATCACCGCATTTGAACCCCGCTCTTCTGTTTGCCAAAATAATGAACCCCATTCTCCGATTTTAACCCCAGTCGCCTGACGATAACTCGCGATCGCCAATATGAACCCCGTTCTCCAGAAGATGCCGCAACATCTCCCTTTCTCCGTTTGAACCCCGTCTCCAGAAAATGCCTCGACATCTTCTTTTCTCCATTTGAACCCCGATCTCCAATCTCTCGTGATAATTCCGCTGGCAATGACGGAAATAACACCAAACCACTCTGAGGGCGACATGTCAGAGGGTATACCTTCACAAAAGGAAGGTAGCATGTGTATCTCTTCCTCGGAAGACACCTTATAACGACCTCCATCGGCCTCA
This sequence comes from Lathyrus oleraceus, assembly GCF_024323335.1. Taxonomy (NCBI): domain Eukaryota; kingdom Viridiplantae; phylum Streptophyta; class Magnoliopsida; order Fabales; family Fabaceae; genus Lathyrus; species Lathyrus oleraceus. The sequence goes on along the minus strand of NC_066585.1, from coordinate 171,348,286 downwards.
GCCAGAGTCTAAGGCGACACATGAACAGAAGATAATCCTAAGGACCTCATCCCGGATACAATCTTCAACTCCAATCTTCGTTTGAACCCCAGAAAATACCTCAGTATCTCCTTTTCTCCATTTGAACCCCGGAATCGCGCTGATCGCGTAACGTCTTCTGATTTCAATCCCATCTCCGTTCGACGAAAAAAACTCATCCAGTATCGCACTACTGGAGAACACTGCTGATCTGACATCACGATGCTAAACTCCTCAGAGTAACATCTTCACCATCCGGCAAAACCAAAATCTCAAGCGGTAACCACGGCTTGAATTGCGCTGGTCGCGTAATGCTTTCCACCTCTGTCCGACGGAAAAAAATTCCTCCAGTATCGCACTACTGGGGAATACCTCTGATTAAAACCACGATGCTAGACTCCTCGGAGTAACACCTTGCTCTGCGGATAAAACCACCTCTCAAACAGTAACCACGGCTTGAGACTAGCTTATGCCTGCAATATGATGCATGATCGATTTTTCTGCGTAATGCTCCATAATCATGGAAATGCTACGCGATTTATTATTTTTCTATGCAACATGCTATGCTACTTTTTTCCATGATGAATGTATAAAAACGTCCCCCTCAAGGGACTCTTTTGAGGAGCACGAGACACTCTGCTGAGGAACTCGTCATTGCTCCAACTCCACCCTGCTGGGGAATAGCACTGCTGTTGGGAAAAGGTAACCCTTGCTGGGGAAGAACCTCCTTTGCACCCAATCCACTCGGGAAACTGCTGGGGATAAGCACCACCAACGCTCTGTGGGGATACAACAGTCTTTGACTTGTTGGGGATATCAATCCCGACTCTGCTTGGAGAAACCCTCACAGATACCTGACGACTTCACTAGGGAAATGCTCACAGATACTCCGCTGGGAAAACAACCACCTCCAGGCTCACTGACTGGGGAAGCATCAATCTATCACCTGCTGGGGATAACCATCCTGACCCTGCTAGGGAAACGAATACTACTCCGCTGGGGACAACCCATGCAATCTATAGGTAGAATCAACTCAGCTGGGGATGCAAAAAATCCGTCTGATACGGAAACTTATCCAATCTACTGGTAGGATGAACACTGCTGGAGATATATTTCATTGAAACCCGCTCCACTCGGGGATAGCAACCTTCGGACCTGGCTGCTGAGGAAACACCGCTTAAACCTGCCGAGGATAACCATCTTGACTCGGCTGGGGATCCATAGACCTTGGATCTGCTGGGGAGTTGATCCTCCGATTCTGCTTGGGGATATAGCTAGGGAAATGAGAAAAGTTGGTACAGAACACCCGTCGACTCATCGAACCATGGTATCTACCTCCCAATCTCGTATCAGCTTTCCACTTTTGAGAATTCCCAGACTCGTCTGGACCTTTTCTGCTCCATCATCTTGTATTCCCAATCGCTCCGCGCTCGACAAAGAACGAACTCCTGGGACTTATACATACTTTTCAATCTTTCGACTTGGAAGAGTCTTCTTGATTAATTCCAAAGGTCGTCGGACGTCTCGACGTCTCTCCGTCGTCCCTCCATCCTCATTCGTTTCTGGTCAGACTCTGCGGGGAATTACATACTTTCCAATCTTCCGACTTTGAAGAGTCTTCTTGATTATCATCAAGGATCGTCGTACGTCTCAACGTCACTTCGTCGATTTTCATTCATTCGTCCCTGAGCGAACTCTCTGGGGATTTGTTTCATCAACAGCTTCCACATCACAACCTGCAAGTGAGTGAAAATATCTAACAGTTCCTGCAAAATAAATCGTTAGATAAAACCGTGCCCCAGGCGTACCAAGATTTCAACACTTGGATCACTCAACCTTCCAAATAAGATTTCAAGTTTTCAATCTTATAAACATGCATTGGAAGGAACCCATAGGTCTTAAAATGCAAAATTCTTTATCACAAATAATCAGATGTTTTTGCAATCAAAGCGGTAATGAAAAACAAAACAAAATTATTTGACTGAATATGCATTTTATTGATTGAAAAAGTGTGGCTCAAATTGAGCGATACAAAAGGAAGCAATTCCTGAAAAGAGGTAATTGCGCTCAAAAGGAAAAATCTATCCTAATGGCAATGTGAAACCCGTGATCTCATCGAGTTCCAACTCGGTTACACCCCATATGTCCTCAGACTCTCCATGCTTTCTACCTTCTGAACAAGACGTTTCTGACTGATCCCTACCGGGTATTATCCATGATGCCTTACCCAAAGCGCAAACGATCATGCTAGACGCAGTTGTTCGTTTCAATCCCTCTTTTGCCTGGACCGCCCTTTCGGGTTTTCAGTCCACCGGGATACCCTTTTTTGCCCAAGTCGCCTTTTCAGGTTTTCGACTTGCCGGGTGTACATTTTTTCATTTTTGTCCCTAATTTTTGCCCGAACCTTTCTTTCTGTTTTTGGTTCGCCGGGATGCCCATTTCTGCCTGGACTATTTTATTCTTTTTGTCCAGCGGGTCTCTTTATACGAAGTATTTTTTAACTGCGTCCGCATTCACAGGGGATGGAAAATCCTCGCCATCCATGGTTGTCAACAACAAGGCTCCGCCAGAGAAAACCTTCTTGACCACGAATGGACCTTCATAATTGGGTGTCCATTTGCCCCTTCGATCGTTTTGAGGAGGAAGGATCCTTTTCAGCACCATATCACCCACGTGATATACCCGGGGTCGTACCTTTTTGTCAAAAGCACGCTTCATCCTCTGTTGGTACAATTGCCCATGACAGATGGCTGTGAGCCTCTTTTCTTCTATCAGGCTCAACTCTTCATACCGGGTCCTTACCCATTCAGCCTCTTGCAACTTCACGTCCATCAGGACTCTCAAAGAGGGAATCTGAACTTCAACTGGTAACACAGCTTCCATTCCATATACCAATGAGAAAGGAGTTGCCCCAGTAGATGTACGCACCGACGTTCGATACCCATGCAATGCAAACGGCAACATCTCATGCCAGTCTTTGTAGGTTACCACCATTTTCTGCACAATCTTCTTTATGTTCTTGTTGGCTGCCTCAACCGCCCCATTCATCTTCGGACGATAGGGAGAAGAATTGTGATGCTCAATCTTGAATTCCCGGCACAGTTCTGCCATCATCTTATTGTTCAAATTAGAACCATTATCAGTAATGATTCTTTCAGGAACCCCATATCTGCAAATGATGTCTCTCTTGAGAAACCTGGCAACGACCTGCTTCGTCACGTTCGTATAAGAGGCTGCTTCCACCCACTTGGTGAAGTAATCGATGGCCACTAATATGAACCTGTGCCCATTCGAAGCCGTAGGCTCAATCTTTCCGATCATATCAATGCCCCACATAGCAAACGGCCATGGAGACGACATTAAACTCAACGGATTTGGAGGCACGTGCACCTTGTCAGCATAAATCTGGCATTTATGACACTTCCGCACGAAATTAAAACATTGGGCCTCCATTGTCATCCAGTAATAATCTGCTCTCAGCAGCTTCTTCACCATTGCATTCCCACTGGCACGGGTACCGAACGATCCCTCATGAACCTCTTTCATCAATTGGCTTGCCTCTCTATCATCAACACATCTGAGCAAGACCCAATCAAAATTCCGCTTATACAAAACCCCATCCTTATTAAGGTAAAACACCATGGCTAACCTCCGCAGAGTTTTTCGGTCCTTTTTCGATGCTCCCTCAGGATACTCTTGAGTCTCCAGATAGCGCTTGATATCGTAATACCACGGCTTCTCATCATCAGGCGTTGTATCAACAGCAAACACATAAGCCGGTCTATCCAGACGACCTACTTCCACACTGGGGAACTGATTCCACCACTGCACCTTAATCAAGGCGGCCAGAGTAGCCAAAGCATCTGCCAAAGGATTCTCCTCTCTGGGCACATGATGCAACTTCACCTTGGTGAAAAACGTCAACAATCTCCTCGTATAATCTCGATATGGAACCAAATGAGATTGATGCGTATACCATTTTCCGTTAACCTGATTTATCACCAGAGCTGAATCTCCATATATGACAAGGTTCTTGATCCTCAAATCAATCGCCTCCTCAATCCCCAATATACAAGCTTCATATTCAGCCACGTTGTTAGTGCACTCAAATGTTAGCCGAGCAGCAAAAGGAATGTGGGATCCTTTCGGCGTAACCAAAACAGCACCAACACCGCTTCCATTCACGTTAACGGCCCCATCAAACATCAGAATCCATTCGGATTCAGGGTCAGGCCCCTCCTCCGGGATTGGTTCCTCACAATCTTTCGATTTGAGAAACATGATGTCTTCATCAGGGAATTCAAACTTCATCGGTTGATAATCATCAATGGGTTGCTGAGCGAGGTAATCAGACAATACACTCCCCTTGATCGCCTTCTGAGAGGTATACTGTATATCATATTCTGTCAAAATCATTTGCCACCTCGCAACCCGTCCGGTCAATGCTGGCTTCTCAAAAATGTACTTGATTGGATCCATCTTGGAAATCAATAAAGTGGTATGAACCAGCATGTACTGCCTTAGTCGGCGAGCAGCCCAGACCAAAGCACATCAAGTTTTCTCGAGCAGTGAATATCTTGTTTCACAGTCGGTAAACTTTTTGCTAAGGTAGTATATGGCATGCTCTTTTCGACCAGACTCGTCATGCTGCCCCAATACACACCCCATAGACCCCTCGAGGACTGTCAGGTACAGAATTAACGGTCTTCCCTCCACAGGAGGCATCAAAATCGGAGGCTCCTGCAAATACTCTTTTATTCTTTCAAATGCCGCTTGGCAATCATCATTCCACCTGACCGTTTGATCTTTTCTCAACAATTTGAATATCGGTTCGCACGTGGCTGTTAGATGAGATATGAACCGTGAAATGTAGTTCAATCTACCTAAGAAACCACGAACCTCCTTCTCTGTTCTCGGTTCAGGCATTTCTTTTATTGCTTTTACTTTTGCAGGATCAACCTCGATTCCTTTCTCACTCACAATGAACCCCAGTAATTTACCGGACCGCACTCCGAATGTGCACTTATTCGGATTCAACCTCAGTCTGAACTGTCTCAACCGGTCGAACAACTTGGCCAGATCTACCAAATGCCCTTCTTCTGTTTGGGACTTTGCTATCATGTCATCAACATAGCATTCGATTTCATGATGAATCATATCATGAAACAAAGTCACCATGGCTCTCTGATAAGTAGCACCGGCGTTCTTGAGACCGAATGGCATCACCTTGTAACAAAAGGTGCCCCACGGTGTAATGAACGTTGTTTTCTCCATATCATCTGGCGACATTTTGATTTGATTATAGCCAGAAAAGCCATCCATGAAGGAAAACACCGAGAATTGAGCTGTATTATCTACCAACACGTCAATGTGAGGTAATGGAAAATCATCTTTCGGACTAGCTCTGTTCAGATCTCGGTAGTCCACACACATTCTCACTTTCCCATCCTTCTTCGGGACTGGCACAATGTTTGCAACCCATGGCGGATAATTAGTGACAGCAAGGAAACCAGCATCCCACTGCTTCTGCACTTCTTCCTTAATCTTCATTGCCATGTCAGGTCTAGTTCTACGCAACTTCTGCTTCACTGGAGGACAATCTGCTCTCAACGGTAGCTTGTGCACAACGATATCGGTATCCAACCCTGGCATATCTTGATAAGACCAGGCAAAGATGTCGACATACTCTTTCAACAATGCCACCATTCTGCTCTTGACACTTTCCTCCAAAGCAGCCCCGATTTTCACTTCTTTCTTAACCTCGTCGGTACCCAGGTTCACAACCTCAATCGGCTCTTCGTGCGGCTGAATCACCTTCTCCTCTTGTTTCAACAACCTGGCTAATTCCCCTGGCAGTTCACAATCTTCTTCGTCTTCTTCTTCAGCAAGATAGATCGGATTGTCAAAGTCATACAAGGGTGTAACAGGATTGTTATCAATGAGATCCGGAGCGGAATCGCATCTGCATGAATGTTGATTCATGCATTGCTTTAGAACCGGTGTGACAAATCAAAAAGAAAAATGAAAAACATTGCCATTTTTATTTTGTTTTTATTTTTAAACTGCAAAAATAAATGAAAAACAGGGAACACCGCTTTTGACTGAAAAACATCCTTTTATTAATGATGCAAAATCTTGCAAATTTAAACATGAGGTGGCCCTTACAATGGACCATTACGTGTCGGGCAACACGCATGGCTTTCATGCATATAAAATGAAAACAAGAAAATATTACTCTTCAAGGAGAGTGACCCGGATGATCTCTTCGGCCTTCCAGTTCTGGATTTCCACCCCTGGTGTGCACGGCTTTATCCATTGGTCCATGTCGCAGTCGCTATCAGTATCTTCACCCATCATGCAGACGTGATCCGGATCCAGCATTCCGGCGCTTGTGAAAGTTACCGACGTACGACGTCCTCTTCCTCGTCCAGACGAGCCTCTGCCAGGCTGATATCCAACCCCAAATCTGTCTTTCTTCTCAGGAACCTCCATCATTCTGCCCCAACCAGGAGCCTCTCCACTCTTAACCACCTCAGCAGCCTGCTTATATGAAGCAATGGACGGTTTCTCTTCTTCTTGCTTAGCAAACAGAGCATTCTCCACCTTAACGGTTTCGAAAGCCTGACTGGGTGTCTCCCAGATCTCACCATCCATCTCCACATATTTGAATGAGGACAGGTGGCTGACAAATATGTCCTCTTCCCCACAAACAGTGACGACTTGACCTTCCCAAATGTACTTTAATTTCTGGTGCAAAGTCGACGTTACTGCCCCCGCAGCATGAATCCATGGGCGACCCAATAGGCAACTGTATGCCGGCTGAATGTCCATGACGTAGAAAGTCGATTTGAACACCTCAGGTCCAATCTTCACTGGCAGCTCTACCTCTCCAAATACAGCCCTTTTTGACCCATCGAAAGCTCGCACAATCAAATCAGTCGGGGTCAAAATCAGCCCATCACAATTCAACTTTGCCAAGGCCTTCTTCGGCAACACATTCAAGGAGGAGCCGGTATCAACCAGCACATGCGAAAGCACAGCTCCTTTGCATTCCATAGCTATGTGTAGCGCCCTATTGTGGTTCCTTCCATCCACTGTTAGGTCCATATCCGTAAAGCCCAACCCGTGGCTGGCATGAACATTAGATACGACCGTCTCCAGTTGATTAATAGTGATCTCCTGAGGAACATACGCCTTCTTCAAAATTTTCAATAAGGCCTCCCTATGCCCCTCTGAGCTCAGCAGCAATGAAAGAATTGAGATCTTGGAAGGAGTCTGTTGCAAATGATCAACCAGTTTATACTCCGACTTCTTAATGATCCTCAAGAACTCTTCGGCATCATCATCAAATTTATTTTCCGACCCCGCAGGCGCCGGTGTCACCACAGGAGTATCACCATTATCCACCACAGCCTTTCCCTTTGCCCTGGCTAAAGCCTCGGCCTTTTCTTTTTTATCTTTTTCTTCCTCCCCTCTCCTCAACACATCAGGAGCAAATAGCCTACCGCTGCGAGTGAAACCGCTGGGACCGGCATTATCCACCTTTAGCACGGTGGTTTCACTTGCAGATTGCTCTTCCACCTTCTCGCCGTTGCAATACACCTCCCCACCATAATGCCATGGCACGGCATCATCTTTGTCGTAGGGAATTGGCCCAGGTACCGTGATGGTAACTGGAGCCTCCTCACTAAGGTTCGACAAATCCACCGGATCATAATAGATTGTTATGGTGGAGACTTCTTCTTTTCCTTTATCAGCCCTCTCAATCATGATAATCCCTTCGTCCATCAGACCCTGGACACACTTCCTCAGAAGCTCACACCCCTTCACGGAGATAGTGCACTCAGCACACTCGTGGCCGCAGCCCGGATAAACCCCATTCATCAGCAACTGATTTTTCAACTCAGCCAAAGGCGTCTTCAACCGATCCACATCAGACAGCCCAACCCTATTCTCCGTAGAAATGGCATTCACCCCCCTTTGACCATGCGCAGGCATGGGATTGGCATTGACATTGGGAGATGGTGCGAAATTGATTGCTTTTGAATCCACCAAATCTTGAACTGTGTGCTTAAAAGCTTTACAGTTCTCAATATTATGCCCAGGCGCACCTGAGTGGAACTCACATTTGGCATTCTCGTCATAGCTGGCTGGCCTTTGGTCAGGTCTCAAAGGTGCCAGAGTTCTGGTTTGCACAAGCCCCAAATCCTGCAATTTCTTAAACAAGAAAGCATAGGTCACCGGAGGCCTATCAAATTGACGATCCACAGCTCTGCCCCTGACCTGATAACCAGCCCTTTGCTGCCTCTGTTGAAACGGTTGTCTCTGGTGCTGTTGCTGCTGTTGTTGCGGTGCAGATTGAGGCTCAGCAGGAATAGTTACCGCAGCAGTGTGCTGGAAGTAACGGTCCCTACCGGGTCCTCGTTGCGTATAAACAACACTGGTGTCTCCTTCCTTTTTCCTCTGCCCACCATTATTACTGAATGGCTTCTTAGACCCTGAAGAAGACGCAGAAGCAGTACCCTGGATTTTGCCCAACTTCAACCAACTCTCTATCCTTTCCCCGGCTACCACGATATCAGAAAAGTTGGTCACCGGACAACCAACCATTCTCTCAGCAAACGGCCCCTGCAGGGTCCCCATAAAGAGATCTGACATCTCACGATCAACGAGCGGAGGTTGCACCCTTGCAGCCAATTCCCTCCACCGCTGAGCATACTCCTTGAATCCTTCATTATGTTTCTGAGACATACCCTGCAGCTGGGTACGACTCGGAGCCATGTCAGCGTTGAACTGGTACTGCTTGAAGAAAGCGTCCCCAAGATCCTGCCAGTTCTTTACGTCAGAAGATTTGAGCTTGGTATACCACTCCAGGGAACCTCCGGACAGGCTGTCCTGGAAAAAGTACATCCACAGCTTCTGGTCCATGGTATATGCAGATATCTTGCGGACGAAGGCTTGTAAATGGGTCTCAGGGCAAGAACTCCCATTATATCTGTCAAAAGTGGGCGCCTTGAACTTCTGCGGGATCACAATCCCCTCGACCAGCCCCATGTTAGACATATTCACCACCCCAGGCGTGGCATAACTCTCCAAGACCTTGATCTTCTCAGCCAGCAGCTGGATCTCCTTGTTCGGAGGTGGAGCACTATAAGGCACGAAAGGTTCATTCTGCATTGAGAACTGGTCAGCCTCCCTGTCTTCCTCCTGGTCTTCATCAAACCCATAAAACGGAGGCACAAAATTATCTTTCTGATTCTGCCCCGGTTGGCCACCAGCACCACCGAACCCACCAGCATTATTCACAATACCAACAGTGGTCCTCTTTCCACCATCTCGAGACCCCTGCCCCTGGTTGGAGACTCCATCCAAGTTAACTCCGCTGTTTGCTGCAGAAGCCCGCTCGAGCTTTTCAACCTTGTCTGCCAAGGCTTTCTGACCAACTGCAAAGCCTTGCATGATGTTGATCAGCTCAGTCATTTTGTCCTTCAGCTCGAGAAGATCTGTATTGGGAAGCTCCATGAGTCTGGGAGTATTGCGTCTGGTATAATATCTGTGAGGGCGTGTTGAGTGCAAAGGTACAGTTCTACGAGCACGAGCAATGATTCCTGAAACAATCAAGCACGTTAGCAACAGGTACCTGCAAAACAAAACACAAGTTATTATGATCAATGCATGAATGCAGTGTCTATCCATATGAAGGACACTTTGTCTCTCGATCCTGGCATCATTAAGACAAACAATAATCCGGCATCAATATTCTGATATACAGTGTTTAACTTTATCGTGCAGATCGGAGATATGTGATTTAGCATGATACCCCCAACCATGTGTGTGCTTATGTGAGTGCATACGGTAAAGCAAATAAAGCTTGAAGATCAATCACTGAATGAAAAATCACCATCACATGGCAAAATGCACAATAAGTGCCATAGTCATACATCAAATCAGATACAAATCTCCAGAATCGGGAGAAGAAATACAAGCAAAATGAATTCCGTCAACAAGCCTGACGGTAATCCAACACAAATAAGAAAAGTCTACACTGAAGGAGGTCCCGCAGACGGCTCTGCATCGTCAACCATCTGGGTAAACTTCACCGCGAACCTAAGCTTAGTGTTCTCTTGCTGCAATCTCCCTATCTCCTTCTGGTGCATCTTCATCTGTCTGAAGTAATGATCCCTCTCAGCAAGATAATGATCTCTCTCGGCAATAATCTTTGCTTTCTCAGCTTCCCATTTTGTAGCAAGGACTTTGGCTCTGGCATCTCTCTGATCCCTCACAAGGATTTGCCTCCTCTTCTCTTCTTCAATAACCCTCAAGGCCCTAGCTAGTTTCTCCTTGGTAAGGTCATGCTCCTTTATGGATGACTCTAGTGCTTGGCTGACCTTGCCATAATACGCGGTGTCTATCTCAAAGCGCTCCACCACAAGAGCATGTCTCTTATCCTGGTCTTCCATTTTCCCTTTGATTTCCTGATTAGTCATTTGGATTCTAGCGACCCTCATTTCCAACTCGGTCTTCTCTACCTGCAACTGATCCCTCTCCCTCTTCATCTCCAAGAACTCTTCTATACTGATAGAAGAACGAGACTTCTCAATCACCGGATACCAAAGATCACCCACAGGAAAAGGTAGACGAGTAAACTCCACTCTCCTTCTGAGCCATTCATCAAACAAAGGGAAAGACCTACTATTAGCCCTGCCAAAAGGAATCTTGCCTTTCCTTTGAATATTACGCCATGCCTCAGACACTTTCTCCAATGCTGACCGGTTACTCTCGACAGGGAAGTAACAAGAGTCCTGAATCTCATACTCGAGAGGAGGAGCCTCCATAGCAAATCCCCTTTGTCTCTTAAGAAGTGTCGGGTTATAACTGATACACCCTTGAACTCCTATAAGAGGCACATTAGGAAAACTCCCGCAGCTACAAATGAAATCTCGTCCCGCCTCATCGATATGAGTCCAAGTTATGTCCTTGGCACGCAAACCCATCAACTTGGTCGCCCAACTGACAGTATGGTCAAGAAGAACAAAAGCACCCTTGGTAGGCAAATATCCCATGAACCATTTGTATAGCAACTGAGCGCAACATCGAATCAATCCCCCACGCCTCTTCTCGTTCCGATTATGGACCGAGTAATAGACATCTCCGATCAAGGTGGGAATAGGATTCCTCTGAACAAACAAGCGGATGGCATTAATATCCACAAAATTCTTCTGATTAGGGAACAAGATGATTCCATAGGCGCTCACAGCAATCAAAGCACATACAGCCCTCCAATTGCCCAAAACAACATACTCCTTGGCCTTAGCTTCCAAGAGACTTAGATGAAAACCGGGCAAATTCCCCTTCTCCTTCAAACCTCCTCTAATCACTTCCTGGCTCAAATAAAGAGCACGAGAGATCTCCCCAACATCAGGCTCCTCCTTAGTGGCAAGGAAAGGTACCTGGTTTTTGATCTGAATACCCAGGATACCTGCATAGTCTTCCATCAAAGGCCCCAGCAAGTAGTCCGGAAAAACGAAACACCTCAAACCAGGATCATAAAACTGGAGAAAAGTGTGGATGGCGTCCCTATTACTGTCAGTGAGTCTGAAAACCATCTTCAGAATACCACCGTATGCCTCTCTGAACATCCCCACATGGTCAGGCGCAATCAATGCTATCATATTCTTCAGCACACTGATCTCTGGGTCAAAGAAACTGTAAGCCACATCGTCCTTCAAACCGGGTCTTCTCATATCTGGGCAGAAAGTCTCTCAACCAGGATCTCGATCAAAAGGGTCCCTGCATATGGATAAACATGTGTTAGATGCAGATAAATGCAAAATGGGATGATGCTGATGAATGAATGCAATGCGTTGCCCTCCTCCAAGTCATCTGATCATCTGGTGCACTGAAGCCTGATCTCTGGACTGCTCACAATCATCTGAAGGAATATGCAACCACAAATCCCACTCAAGGGTTCCGAAATAAACGGAACTGCAAGATACACCATCATCATCATCAACCTCTGAGATCCACTGAACAAATAACCACAACCTCTGAATCGGCCCGGGGAATCCTGAAATAAACGGATCCCCACTGATAAATAACTCGGACAGCACTCCGGCGTCTCGGCAAGAAATGCCCATAAATCCGACTTATAAATATGACTCTGATCAACGGAACCATTAGTCACCATCTGAGTCACCAACAGAACATGCATCTGTAAGAATCAACCCTCCCCTCACAGGTAAATTCTAATCAGGTCATCCTAAGGCGGATAATAGCCTCGACAATCGGGCGGGGATACTCAATGGGTTTGCCCTTTCGGGTGTGCCATTGTAGCTCCCTTAAGATCGTCTAAACCAAAGATCTGGGAAATGATCGGTCACCGAAGTCAACAACTCAAAAGAGATGAAACTCAACCATAGTGGAAACTCCACAAGGAAGAGCCCTCTCAGAAGAACCTCGTCCGGCTTGTGGTATGTCACGTCACAACAATCATGTCAACCCAACATGTGAAGAACGTGAGACCACACTAATCCTAGGTGTATACTCGAGCCTGAGTTTTAGCCCCACTCAGAACACCCACCCCATAACAGAGGAACCACCTGCACAGAGGACGGCAATAATGATAGTATGATGCATGCAAATATATACACAGGTTAGAATAATAAATGCAATAAATCAAGCAAAACAAGCAACCTAAACTATCCTAAAACGCTAGGAAGGACTCGCTTAGGGAAGATGGACCAGCACAGGTCTACATCCGAAGTCCCCAGCAGAGTCGCCAGCTGTCGCATCCGCGAAAATCAACCGGCGAAGCTCAAATAAAAACACAACACAGAGCCGCCACTGCGCGTTATTTATCCCAAAATAGGGAAAGGAAACGCTCAGAGAAACCTGGAAAGGAAATGGTCTTGCGACCAAAGAGAAAGGGTAAGGGAGTCGGTTACGCAAGGGGAAGGTATTAGCACCCCTCACGTCCGTCGTACTCGACGGGATCCACGTTCTAAAATAAAGAATAGGTTGCTAAAACATCACACACAAGGGAACGCAGGTGGGGTTAAGAGAAGGGAGCTCGATAGGACATCGCATCCTATGCCTACATATCTCATCTGGACATGAGAATCAGAGCCACTGTAGTTCGGCTTACGCACGCCAAACAACACAAAACATACAAACAGATGGCAAACCTGGAGCCCGACAACCACTCGATGGAATTACGTCAGCATCCGAACCAAAACACGCACAAAACGGCAAACGTGGAGCCCGACAGCCAATCACTGGACTTACGTCGGCATCCGAACCAAACACACAATCAGAAGATAACAAGTAAACACACACAAAAAAGAAAAAGGTTGCCCGGAGAGACCTCGCACGGTCTCCTGCCTACATACCTCGTCTGGAACGAGGATCAGGGCGATGTAGTTCCCCTTAAAGGGAAAGAAAAACTAGCCAGAAACCGAGGGAAGACACACTACCAGGGAGCTGGACTCGAGCCTAGTGTTGTCATGCATCATTACCCTACGTTGAGGTTTCTACCTACTTGCACAACTGCAAGCTACTCCTATCCAGGAAGAAAGCAAGCATACAAGCATACAATCATCAAGCATTTCAAACAACCATGTCAAACAAATATTCACAAAGCACACACTATAACCAATCAAGTGGGCTCAAACAATGGGTTTGACTGCCGAAGCAAGTCATCTGTACATGGGTATTATTCGCTCTTAACCTTGCCATTACGAGGCTAAGGTGAAGCAGATGAAAAGGTGAAGTGAGGATGAGACCTCACAGCTCTCATCCCTGACCAGGGAGAGCTTCTGACAAAGGAGCGTGGGTCCAGAATGGAGAGACCCTTCTACGCTCAAAGACTCTGACTCGATTGTGCAACAGCACGAGATCTTGGGTTTGTGTCCCAATGCATCAACACACAGCCGTGTGAGCAGAGGGACGACTCACAGAATAGTGGGGGATAGATTGCATATCCCTTGGCTTCCACCAATTGCCTTGATTAAGGACTTTACCTGCTTAGGCACAATATTAAACAATCACAAACATCGCCTCTTAAGGAGGACTTCAGACATTTTGCCCGGCCAAATAACAAACCGGGTCTCCAGACTACATGAAGAATAGAAGTCCTACCTCAAGTGGTTTAAAAACCAAGCAGCAGCAAGCAAGTTCTTAAAGAACTGTAAGCAACTAAAGGTACCTGAAAACAATCAAGTATCATCAGTACTCAGACAGACAACAATAAACAGCAAATGTTAATCAGTCAGACTATACAGATAACACACAACAAGGCAAGCTATGAGCTCAAGCTCAAGCTTCACAACCTACAAAACAAATTCATGTTAGTTCTCAACATCAAACACATCCAATTTAATCAACTTGGCTCAATCCCTTTAGGCATTATGCATTTCATCCTGAAAAATCAAGCAAATGTGAGAAACTGGACCTCTAGGCCAAGCCTAGGGTCCAAAAGGGAGAAAAAAAGTCTAAACAGCAAAGGATTCTCAACCAAACTCAAATTAACACAAATAGAAAACCAAAGCAATTGATCCCATGATTATATCATTTACCATATTCATTTCATGACCAAAACAATCCAAACTAGGTCAAATGTAACACCAAACATCCAAACAGAATGACTTCAACCAAATCCATATCAAAACAATTCCAAAAATCCTCAAATAATTCACACCTAAACAGGACATATTCAAGGTACAGCATGTCAATTTTCAGCTCAATTGGACAAAAGGAACTATGTCAATGAAAATCAATAAAAACAGACACAAATATATGAGCCAAACCATAACATCAACACATGCATTCACTTCAAAAAATCATAAGTCAATGAAAACAGTTAATAAATGAATGGGACCAAAACAGGGATGTCCTACAATGTGTCTACAACTAGCATACCAAATTTCATCATCATCCAATACCATATGAGCATTTCACAAAGATATTCCAAACATGTACCACATGAACTTGCACATTTGACCAACAGAGATGAAAAATATCAATCAAATTGAAAATGACACATAAAAATCCAGAAAAATTCACATAGCATCTTAACATGTTAATGATCACACATATAAAATTTCAAGTCATTTCAACAAGCCTAGGTCATGAAAATAAATCCAGAAAGTTAACCTAGCTAGGTGTGACACAAATTGTCACACCTAGATGCAAAAATTCATAACTCAATCACCAGGTATCCAAAATTCACACAATTTATATGTAAATCACGATCAGCATGTCTACAATCACCACAAAAATTTTCAAGAATTTCTTTTAAGGCATGAGAATTTCACAATAGAAATGGTAAAACATGTCAAAATATACCACAAGTCAAACATCCCTAAGTCAAACTAAATTTTTACCAAGCACAATTTCTAAAATTAGGTCCATAAAATTCTAGAGAGAAAATGGGAACTATAGAAAAAATCCTCCTATTTTTCTGATTAATAAAATATTTTTTATGAATTTTCTAAGGTTTATGTGATTTTTAAATAATTATTTAAGATGTTATTTTAATTAAGTGAATTTGAATTACAGCAATGGCAGTATCGTAATTAAAATGTTACAGACCAAAACGCACAGCACAACTTAATGTGCTGGCGCTGTACGATTGGTTCCCCTCCCGCGGGAAACAGCATTCAAAAATCGCCTTGCAGATTATCGAATCAAACTGGAAAAAAATTCCAGAAAATTTCTTCTTCTTCGCGCGGCATTACCGTTCATCACCTTCCAACATGATTCCAATCATTTCTTCACCAAAACTCACAAATGAATATCCGTTGGAATCGTCTCAGTGCATAGATCATGAATATATAACCTAATCAACCTAAATCTAACTGTATAAACCGGATCGATCATTCAAAGTTTCGCATATCAAGCTTCGAATCAACATAACTTTCTCTACACTAATCCATTTCTAAAACTAATCACATCACGATGCTCTATGTTCTTCACTCTACCAAACGCACATAAGCAATTGAAGAATCATGACATTCGAAAAATTGATTACCTGGAAATGGCAGTGTCGAGATTGATGTTCTTCGCGCGTGTAATGTCAAAACAGATGGACTAGAAGCTCCAAGAAGTCGAAGGCAATGCTCAGGATCAATTGCTATGGCTTCTAGAAGAAGAAATCCGGATTCACCATGGAAGCACCTTGTATGAACAGTTGCGATTTGGTGTGCATTTGTTGTTGACTTACCAAAACAGATGGAGTATGAGAGGAATGAAGATCAACACAAAAAGAATCTTCGAATTTGATCAAGAATTGAGAGAGATTTTGTGACTTTTGCTTTGATGTGTTCTTGAAGAATTTTGGTGAATTTGGAGAATTTGAGATTGTGATTTTGGGAATTGTGATTTTCTGTTATGAATTGGTTATGATTAAGAATATATACTCTTGATTAACCAAGCCTTAATCACTCTAATTAATCAAATGGAAAGTGTTTAGCAAAAATGGTTATTTTCAAGCTAAGGGCAAAAATGTATTTTCATATGCCAGCTAATGACAGCTCACTGCCAACTCATACAAGCCCTAAACACCTGTCATGAACTGTTGCCACTTGTTTCATGTTGATTGGACAAGTATTTTGCATTTTCCACATGTGATGGCTATGTGTTCATTTGTTCAAGTTCATTTTAAAAGCCAATTTTCAAACCATGAAGCCTTGGCATGTTATGAGTATTCCAACAAGTTTCAAATGCCAATTGTGAAGTGTTGCAAAAATCCCCATCCAAAAATTCCCATTATTTCTCAAGTTGGACAATTTTGCCCCTGGTTCTTTTAACTGTACAGTTGAAATTTGACTTTTTGCATTGACCATTTTTGATAAAATCCAATTATGCACCATGAAAGTACATGTCAAATGGAGTTTGTGCATAAAAAGAACATCCAATTTGGACACTCCATGTGGAAGTTATGCCCTCCTGATTATGGGTCATTTCTGAAATTCACTGGACCATAACTTGACAACCATACATGGGATTTTCAAGTTCTTGGACTTTTTGGAAAGGTGAGAACAAGATCTACAACTTTCATGTTGAACAAATCTTCACTTGAAGCTTCCTTGGACATGTAATTTTGAGGTCAAAAACTTTCCATTTTTGGAAACTTCCATTACAAGTCACTTTCTATTTTTGGCAGTTTTTGTTCTGACTTTATTTTCTCCATTCTTGAGCTTTGAAATGTCAAAAAACACTTGTTCCAACATGAATGAAGTGTATCCAACTCATTTCCACCTCCAAATCCATCAAATCATGTACAGTTGACCACAGTTGACTTTTCAACTGATAGATGAATTTGGCAATGCATAGATCAATCTGAGCCCCAATCCTCTGATGAAATGGCTTAAGGACGAAACCCTAGCCTCAATAATCTCCATACAACCAAATAATGATCCCCATATCCATCATAAACCCCATCTCCTGATCATGCCCTGATTGGCCCAATGCAACTGATTAGGGTTGACCAGTGGTCAAAACCCTAATCTCAAGGAATCCTGATCCAACACTTGATTCTGTTAATGATAACAAACCATGATGATGATGATGTATCACTTCAATCAAGATGAAGACCAATATCCTTTGAGAACCATGAAACCCTAATTCATAGCCCAATCCTCAGATGACCAATGATCAATCAATAAAACCCTAGCTTGCATCTCCACCTCTTATCTTCTGACCAAGACTTGTGAGGATGACTTGCACAATGTAACCACATGATATGCAATATGCAATGCCTAATGACCTAAAAATGTATGTAATATGTTAATGCTAGTCCCAAGGGAGGAGGGCAAATTTTGAGGTGTTACAATATGTATATCTTCACAAGACATTCTCAATGAAACCGAAAAAGAATTGATCAGTCTAAAGCGATGGAACGTGAGAAAAAAAGAAGATAATGATTGTGAAAAGGAGAAGGTTGAAAGTCCGCTTGCAGTGGACAATTTATATTTGACTTGGAAAATATCCAATGATCATAAAATCAATTATATTCTTGGATACATTATTAATCACTCTCAAGTACTTTGAAACAAATAAAAGTGGTAAGACCATTGTTGTCTAAAGAGTTTGTGGCACGTTTTTCATTTATTCTAACTTTCGTTCGAAAGTTCCTTGTGGAATGCATGTGCATCATCTGTCATTCATACGGTGAGGTAATATCTTTTTAACTTTCGCTTTATATGGAAGTTCTTTCTTTTACCTATTTATTTTTTAAAGGTATATAATTTACTTTGTGTATTATATACGTCATGAGTGCTCACTTCTGAAAATTTGAAGTGATAACTAATGTGTGTTTCATTTAAAATGATTGTAGTGACCTTATCTAAATATATTCACATGTATTCTATACTATTTCTTTCTTATGCTTGCTTCAAAAAGTTCAAATTTATGTCAATGATATCATTTTTGGATCCACTAACATGCAACTTGTGAAGGAGTTTTCTAAGCTTATGCAGGGTGACTTTGAGATAAGTCTTATGGGGGGAGTTGAATTACTTCCTTGGGCTTAAAATTAAGCAAATCAATAAAGGCACATTTGTGTGTCAAACCAAATATTGTAACGACTTACTAAAGAGATTTGGTATGGAAGATGCAAAGTCAACTAACACTTCAATGCCTACAAATGGAAACTTGGAAAGGAATGAAAATGGTAAGGATGTTGATGTGAAGAAGTATATAGGTATGATTGATTCTCTTTTATATCCCATTGCATCTAGGTCAGATATTATGTTTGGCGTGTGTATGGGCACTCGTTATCAATCGGATCCTAAGGAATCTCATTTAAAAGGCGTAAAACACATTCTTAGGTATCTTCATGGTACTTCTAAGTATGGGCTTTGGTATTCTAAGGGAAGCGATTGTAATTTGGTTGGTTATACCGATTCCAATTTTGATGGTTACAAATCGAATATGAAGAGTACTAGTGGAACTTTCCATATGTTTTCAAATTCCTTAGTAAGTTGGCATAGCAATAAACAAATTTTTGTTGCTTTGTAAACTGCCGAGGAGGAATATGTAGCGACCGATAATTGTTGTGCTCAAATTTTGTGGCTCAAACAACAACTACTTGATTTTGATATTAAACTACAACGTATTCCTATTATGTGCGACAACACTAGTGCTATTAATCTAACCAAAAATATGGTGCTACACTCTCGCACTAAGAATATCGAGATCCGCCACCACTTCCTACGTGACCATGTTGATAAAGAACACGTCGTATTTGAGCATGTTGATAGCAAAAATCAACTTGCAGATATTTTTACAAAACCTCTTGCGACCGAACCGATTTTCAACATTCTAAGGGAATTAGGGATATTTGATATCTCAAATCTTGCCTAAATATGATTTTGTTGGATTCCCTTTATATACTTTTGCTCTAACTATCCTTGGAAGTTACATTACGTAAGAGTGCATCCATCAATTTATTATCGAGGTAATATTATTCTATTTTCCTTTTTTCCTTTTTGTTAGTAAGCTTTTACTTTTGCATGTTGCTTAATGTTCCAAATTATTGATATTCTTGATGTATGAATAGTTCATAAATGTTCACTTCCAAAAATTTCTATTGATGTATGTCAACTTGTATGGTTATAGTGCCTTTGTGATATTCTTTCTATATGCTTGAAATATGCTCTTGGTGCATTGACTTGTTATCTATAACGAATGTATGTGGGCATAACCTATAAAACCTTAAGATTATTCTTAAATCTCCCAAGAACATCTCTTGGGGATAGAAGTAGGTCAACATTCAGCTGAACCTGTATAAATCTTGATATCATCTTACTAACCATATCTCTTTAATTTATGTCATTTAATTTATTATTTTATTTCTTTTCGCATCTTATCTCTCTCATTTTTCAATACTAACACAAATTGTTGTTTTAAGTAAGAAAACTTTTAAATTAATCACAAATTTTAAAGACCACAATTCACTTTCCCCTCTTGTACTTGAAGTCACTCGTTCAATAATGGGTGTGTTGTTCTCCAGGAGATCACATCAAAAGAAGGGTGACCTCATAAGCATGGCTAATGAGCTTACAATATTGACCTTGGTTTTCTTGTTGCTTTTCCTTAAGAAGCTTTTGTAACCATGCCCTTTGGGGCGTTTATGTAATTACTAATCATGCCCTTAGGGCTTTTATATAATGACGTCATTTGGGGCTTTTGCTTTCTACTCCCGCCCTTTGAGGCTTTATTAATGAAATGTTGGTACTTAAGATACATTTACCATCTTTGTATCAGGCTCATTTTTTCTTGAATATATTGTTTTAGAAAACCCTCTCAAGTAGAGCTTCCCAATACTATATTGCACCTTGGAATGCTGATGGTTCCTCATTAAGGATCCCACATATTAATAGCATCATGGGCGGTAAGGATTCCTCCATGAGGATCCATCATTTTAATAGTATCGTGGGTGACAAGCACTCATCCCCAAGGATCCATCATTTTAATAGTTGATCGCAACTTAGTAACTCTATGGGAATCACGACTGCAAGTGCACAGTCCTATCGCGTAGTTTTAAAGATTATCGAACCCATAAGGACTAATAATTGAACGTATTGTTATCTAATATTACTATGTAAATCTAAGGCTGATGATCGTTCTAAGATTGGAGGGATGAAGAGAAATAGCTATAACGCAAATAGAATATTAATAAAGATATGAGATAGAGGGATATCGGTATGTAACGCATCAAACTTCGGGGATTCTATAGATAGTTGGTGTAATCTCATTAGTCAAAATATTCTTCAGTAGAAATTATTTATAGAAAGGACTTAGTCTCACACTCTCATTTTTATTGACTTTGACCATACTCCTAAACCAGAATGCTTGGCTCTCGCGGTCTCATTTTGAATTTAAAAGTAATTTTTGAATATGAATAAAGTCTAATTAATCCTAAAGCGCTCTCGTTGTGTTTAGGATTAATGCCTAGTTTCACCTATCTGGTTAAAATCTCAAACTCTCGTTCTTGTTGACCGTAACCTTAGTTTATTTTATACTCTCGTACGAAAAAAAGTTTGATTAAAACAAGAAACTAAAAACCGGAAAAATAAGTTTTATAAAAACTAACACCAATTATTTACGAATCCTGTCGTTTCAACGGTCTTTACATACTGATACCTAAGGGTTTGGCCGGACATGGATCCAATAACAGACATGGTATTTGGAAAATCAAACATGCAATAAGGCATAAATAAATAAAATAGCAATCAAAATAAAAGCTGGATTACAAATTGAGAATTGGAACTGAATCTTGATTCTTCGATTAAAATAATGTCGACATGCTTTGGCATTGAGTAACCGTTACAATTGAATTCAAATGCATAAACCAAATTGCAATAGTCCCCGATGTGGAGAAACTATTACTGTTACAAAGTAGGAAAAACTGCCTAGGAAACTAAAAGAAAATAATTCTGACTAAAAATAATCCGTAGATTGAAAAACTGGAAGAAGAGAGAGAGCTGGCGTGTAGAAACTACCCTCCTTATATATTTTCCACATCCTTAATTTGTAGCCAAAGGTGAGTGGATTCGTGGCTAGAATCATGGAGAAAAAGTAGGGAAGACTAGGTTGTGGCGGTTGCTACATCCCTAGTCCTTTACTCCGTGGAGAGTGCCACACTTGTAGGGCTGAGCGCCACATCTCCTCATGCTTGGTGGCGGGGGCCACCACCTCATTTGGTTCATGTGGCGGGCGCCACACATCTAGGTGATGGGCACCACAAGCCCATTTGGTGTGGTGGCCCATTACCTCTATTTTTCTCCATTTTCTTCTCTTTTTCTTTCCTTTTTGCTATTTTTAACTTTCCATATTGTAAACCTTTTATTCGATAAATACCTACAATAAACATAAAATACTGCGTAATAATAAGTGTTAATCAAGTAAAAAGAAATGCATGTGAAGCCAAAAATATGATACGTTTTCGCGTTATCAAACTCCCTCATACTTAAACCTTTGCTTGTCCTCAAGCAAATGCCGCGTATATGAAAAAAGTTTTGTAAAATCTTTGCAACATACAGTATCAAGACTCGTAGAAGACACAGTTGCATTTGGATACTCATTCTAGTCTATAAACTTTACTTTGGTTCAAAATTGTATTAACAGATACTCACTTCCACACTAAGGGTATCATTGGAACACCTAGTCACAATATTGCAACCATAAGTCTCCCTCCTATACAAACCAATCCGAATCATGTTGTCATGCCTAAACCTACCTTACTAAACCTTCTTTTATCCTTTTTCATTATGGTGCAATCACATTAAGCCCGCTATCCTTTCACATTCATAGAAAGATAATCTGTTAGTGACTATGATCTCATCATTATTTCTTTCTTTCTTTTTCGCACTTTGGCTCAAATAACAGTTAAAGATGGTTATACCATTGGGCTAAATGATCGGGTGAGGATCACCTAACTTAGAGGGAACAACATTTATCATACATTTTGTAATCTTTTCTTCTTTTAAGCCTGAAATCATACACTTATTTGCATCAACTTCTTGCGTAGTGTGTGCTTAGGATGGTGCTGACTGCTAGATAAACTACTTAAGGAATATTAAAGGATAGAATTTAAGGCTATGGCATGACAAGTACTCAAATCTATCTTATACTTTGGAGATTTAAGGTGTTAAAACGATACCGATCTTATAAAGTTTTTCCAAATCTCTACAATTCAACCTCAGTTTTATTTATATGTTAGAATTTTCAAAAGATGCACTGTATCTCTAAGTCTAGATTTTTGCGTAAAATTTTGTATGGCTTAAGCAAATGGGTGAATTAGTAAATAACGGAAAACACACATAAAGACTCGACAGCACATTGATATTTAACTCGACTGACACTTTAACAAAAATAACAAAAGGAAATAATAATAACAATAATTTAAATCTACCTAGAAAGCAATAAATAAAAGCAGTAAAGCTTCCTCCCCCATACTTAAACCTTGCATTGTCCTCAATGCAACGACATAAGATAGGAAAGAAAGGTAGAACCTGGGTATCCTGCTACTGGCGCCTTCTGCCACGTGTATGTGCACGTCCACCGTTTCCTGGCTGTTGAGGTGGCGTGTAGTTTTGGAGATCTTCCACACGCATTGTCAATGTTGCCATTTCATCGATCAAGTCAAACATGTTCTGTTCGGTTCTGAAAGCGTAGTCGTGCTGATCATGCTGCCTTTGGTGAAGAATTTGCATCATTTCAGTTTGCTGAGCTTCCGTGTTTTGGATTTTTAGGTCGCGTTGAGCGTCTAATTCACTACGCCGCAGCAGTTCAGCATAGATCTCATCAAAAGGGGCTGGTGCCATATTTCTTCTTCTGGGTCTTTGACTAAAGGATGTACCTGCAACATTTTCAAAGGACATGTGTGTGGTGTGTGGGTCAGTAGCGGGAGCAGTTTGCTCTGAAATGTGATCCTCATCGGTGTCCCCGCCAGAAGCTACATTCTCAAGAATGTGTGCGGGGAGTTGGTTATGCACCAGATCATTAGTATAACAATAATTATTCGGGTTACGCACATCTGTGCGATTTGGATTTGGAAGGATGAAATCTTGTAAGAAATTATTTTCAATTATTAAATTAAATTTTCCGTTTGGCCTTCGTTTTATTAATTTCATGCTCCTTGCCATGTCTATGCCAATGGCATGATGCGGGAGCGGGGTTAGCCTGGAGAATTTTTCTTCGAGTCCTAGGACTCTGGCTATGGAGGTTATTAAACCTCCAAAAATAATCGGTCCTCGCTTCGCATTGACGATGGCCTGCATGTGAGATAGCATAAAAGGGACAGTATTCACCTTTTGTGACAAAAATGTGGCGAACAAATAAAAGAGTTCTTTTTCGTTCACCTTGTTAGAATTTGCTTGGCCAAAAATGGTGGACGCCAATATTTGGCGGAAATATCGAATAGCCAGGATGTGAATTAAAGTGGCTCTGTTTCCCTCAAAACTATGGGTGATTGTACCGGTGATTGCCCTCCAAAATGGTTGGAAGGCGTGTTGCCAACCCTTAGTATCTGGGACCTCACTTACTACGCCATCCCCATGGGGGAGATGTAGCAGGTCCACTAGTTGGGAAAATGTAAGGGCATATTCGACGTTGAATAAAGGAAACTGGACAGTCCCACTGGAGCAGTTTGTGTTGGGTGTGGTACTAAAAATTAACGAGCTTAGGAATTCTAGTGTTAATTGAGCATAGACAAGGTCCTTAAGAGATAGAAAATAATTTAAATTTAAAGTGTCTAGCATATAGTTAACATTATCTATAATTCCTAAGGCAAATAAACAGGGTTCATCGGCGTACCTTGTTGATTCGATCTTTCTTGCGCTTAGAGACGTGTACGTCTCTTCTTGTAATTCACCTAGCTCGCCGTTTCTGAACACTATTTCGTATTCCCTCTTCTGCGCCATGATGAATTTTACACTTCTTGTGTAATATGGTAAGAATAGAGCAAGAGAGAGGAGAATTATGCTTATGAGAGGTCTGATTTATTGAGGTTATAATGGTGGTTTATATAGAGTTGATGGTGGTTGGAAATTTATTGATGAAATAAATTTCATTTACGGTATTCAATGCCTTGGTCAAAGAATTTTTGAAAATGGTTGAAAAGGCTTTAAGGCATTGTCAAGCATGCAAGGGACAAAACCATTAAGTGATTTGATGTGACAATATTACAGCAGCGTGTACGTGAAAGGCTTGTGTAGTGGTTGGCGCCATTTTTAATGCTCGTGGCGGGCGCTACAACCCTCACATGGGCGCCACAGCTGTGTGTGGCAGGCGCCACATGCAATGTGGTCTTCCCCCATGTGTGTGCCTTTATAGTTGCTTTGACCATAATTTACAATTGAATTTTAGTTTACCGACATGGAATATGGCTTAATAACTAGTTATAAGAGAACCAACATAATATATAGGTAGGAATAATAAACATGATATAGTTAAATGAAATTAAATCGCAAAATTGATGAATAAAAGAATGGAGTAGACGGGAAAAGATGATATAATTCGTCTACTGGAATAAAAAGAAATGAAGTAATTAAATAAATTCCCAATGTGTAAAAACAAATAACAATAAAATTCCAAACAAGAAAATAAAATAAAAGTCAGTGAATCCGTAATATTCCAATGAATTAGCCATTACGGCGACTGCTGGTAGGAGGAACGAACGAGTAGAAGTGCTGGTAAATGTGATCCAGGTTCTCTGTCACTACATCCATAAAGCCGTGGAATTCCACGCGTAGGGTGCTCAACTCGCCTCTCAGGTTCGATGGCAGCAACATGATTGGTGAGAGGTGCATCAGGTATAACTAGGGTGTGTGATTCAGCGTCAGAGAGATAATTGTCATAGTGGTCGTAAATTTGGGGTGTCTCTGGAGGAGAAGGTGGTGCATCTGGTGGTCCATCCAAATCATAGAGCCAGTTGTTCCTATCATGTACACTCGTCCTAGGGTCTGGCAGGGTAAACAGGTGTACTACTTCGCAGTTAATTAGAAATTCAAACACATTCGGACCTAGATTCCTAATGATACCGGTGTTGAAGCAAAAGTCGACATTCATTGGTCGTATTCCACCTAAAGGGTTGAGCCTGATAAGTGGTTGTCTCAATCCGATGGCATTTGCTATCATGGTCACTAAGCCTCCCACTAAGATTGGTCCATCGTCTTCCTGTGCTATACGGTACAAATTAGCTATCATGAATGTAGCATCGTTAACAGGTAGAGCCTATGATGCACAGTACATTATAAAGAGTTCGTCTTTGGACACAAAGGTTTTGTTCTGTTCCTTTCCAAATAAGGTGTGAGTTAGGACCTTATGAAAGTAACGAGTGGCAGGGTTATGGATGTTCTCTGAATGCATAAGGTCTGGCTCAGGATGGTCGTTTCTTGTGATGCTACCCCAAAAAAGATCTAATTGATGGTCTACTAGCCTGTCTTCCTGGGTAATGGTAAAGGTATCAGGGCCATTAGGGCATCCTAGGAGTTCATCCATTTCTCTATGGGTGTAGCGGTAGTCATTATCAAACAACCTAAAGGTGATGAGGCCTTTGTTAAATCCCATACCATGGTTTGGCAGGTACACTAGGAAGCTTAGGAATTCTAAAGTCAACCTACTGAAGGAACTAAATTTTCTTTTGATAGAAAAGGTGTCCCAACCTAGTTGGTTAATTAGGAACATAACACTGTCTCTTATACCTAATTTGGTCATGGTGCATCCATCTGGGTATAAAGTTAGTGTCATTTCTCTCTGATCTAGAGCCTCAAAACGTCTCCTTTGAGATCTGCCTCTGAAGACTATAT
Organism: Lathyrus oleraceus; assembly: GCF_024323335.1. Classification (NCBI taxonomy): domain Eukaryota; kingdom Viridiplantae; phylum Streptophyta; class Magnoliopsida; order Fabales; family Fabaceae; genus Lathyrus; species Lathyrus oleraceus. The sequence goes on along the minus strand of NC_066585.1, from coordinate 171,321,956 downwards.
CCATGTAATCTACTTGTTGAATTATGATAGTCAGTAGCTAGATAAAATCAAGTAGATAATAACATTAAGTTAGTAATGGTCAATAATAAAGAAAGGTACCGATTAACTTTATGAGAAAGAAGAAAGAAAGAAGAAATGAAAAATAAGCAGTAGTAACAATTATAAATTTGGGTAATAAAATTAAATAGTTAAAGATAGAGTGTAGGTTGTCTCCCACCAAGCGCTTTGTTTATTGTCGTAAGCTCGACAGAAATAGGATAAGAGTTATTCTTTTGAATGAGCGTGAATCTCTGCAAGTTTAGATTTGCAATGAAATCATTGTTATCAATGTTGTGGTAATGTTTCAAATGTTGGCCGTTTACTATGAATGATTTGCTCGTTTTTCCCTTTATCTCTATTGCTCCATTTGGAAAGATATTGGTAATTTTGAAGGGACCGGACCATCTAGAACGAAGTTTTCTGGGAAAGAGTCTGAGGCGGGAGTTGAACAGAAGTACTTTGTCGTCTTCTATAAACTTTTTCCTTGATATGCGGTTGTCGTGCAATTTTTTAGTTCTTTCTTTATAGATTCGGGCATTCTCATACGCATCTAGTCTAAGTTCTTCTAGTTCGTGGTTATCTAATTTTTTTCCGCTTGCGGCAGTATAATTGAGATTAAGGGTCTTAATGGCCCAATATGCTTTATGTTCTAATTCTACCGGCAGATGACATGATTTTCCATAAACTAGCTTAAAAGGTGTGGTTCCTATTGGCGTCTTATAAGCTGTCTTATATGCCCACAAGGCTTCTGGTAATTTTGAGGACCAATCTTTCCTAGACGTGGCAACCATCTTTTCTAAGATTTGTTTAATTTCTCGGTTTGAGACTTCTACTTGCCCACTCGTCTGTGGGTGATAGGGTGTTGCTACGCGGTGTCGGACTCCATATTTCAGTAATAGCTTTTCAAAAATCCTTGAAATGAAATGGGAGCCACCATCACTGATGACAAGTCTCGGCACTCCGAATCCAGGGAAGATTATACGCTTAAAGATTATAATTACCACTCGTGTGTCATTCGTTAGAGAGGATATGGCCTCAATCCATTTTGGTACGTAATCAACCGCAACAAGGATATACTTGTTACCAAAAGAAGATGGGAAAGGTCCCATAAAATAGATTCCCCAAACATCGAAGACTTCTACTTCCAAAATGCCTTTAAGTGGCATTTCGTCGCGTCTAGATATATTTCCAGTGCATTGACACCGGTCGCAATTTGTGATCGCGATGTAGATATCTTTTCACAAGTGGGCCAAAAGAGGCCAACTTGCAAGATCTTAGCGCAAGTCTTTGATATGCTTGCATGTCCTCCATAGGGAGCAGAATGACAGTGGGAGATTACGTTTTCTACCTCATCTTCGGGGACACATCGACAGAAAATGTCGTCGGCGCCTCTCTTGAAAAGTAGAGGCTCATCTCAATAGTAATGTTTAAGATCGTGGAAGAATTTTTTTCTTTTGTTGGTAGGTCAAGTATGGTGGAAGCACCCCAGTTGCTAAGTAGTTGACAAAGTCAGTGTACCATGGTAGTGTGGTTTTGGTGTAAATTTCTTCCACTACCTCGTTTGTTTTGGTATCCTTATGGGTTAACGCATCTTTAGCTATATTTATTTCCAGTTGGGCTATGAGCCTGTTGTACGGGAAATCATCGTTTATAGGCACTCGTTAAGGTTCAATACCTTCCATTCTTGACAAGTGATCGGCCACGACGTTTTTAGTGCCCCTTTTATCCTTGATTTCTAGGTCAAACTCTTGTAATAGTAAGATCCACCTTAGGAGTCTTGGTTTGGCGTCCTTTTTGTTTAACAGGTACCTAATTGCAGCATGTTCGGTAGAGATAATTATCTTTGCTCCTACTAGGTAGGAACGGAATTTATCCAGAGCGAACACTACGGCTAAAAGTTCCTTTTCTGTGGTGGCATAGTTCATCTGTGTAGGGTCTAGGGTTCTACTTGCATAGTATATTGCATGAAGTTTCTTATCCCTTCTTTGTCCTAAGACTGCGCCTACAACATAGTCACTAGCGTCACACATGATTTCAAAGGGTAATCTCCAATCGGGCAGTTGCATGATAGGTGCGGTAATAAGAGCTGTTTTCAGTTGTTCAAACGCCGCTAGGCATTTGTCATCAAAGATGAATTCAGCGTCTTTCATCAATAAGCCAGTCAGTGGTTTGGTGATTTTTGAGAAATCTTTAATGAATCGCCAGTAGAAACTGGCATGTCCTAAGAAGCTTCGTATTTCTCTTATGGTTTTCGGAGGCTGGAGGTTTTCTATAACTTCTATTTTAGCCTTGTTGACTTCAATCCCCTTATCGGATACTATGTGTCCGAGTACGATTCCTTGTCGGACCATGAAATGGCATTTTTCCCAGTTTAACACGAGGTTCACTTTTACGCATCTTTTTAGTACCATTTCAAGGTTCGATAAGCAGCCTTCAAAGCTCTGTCCACATACAGAGAAATCTTCCATGAAGACTTCCATGATGTCATCTATGAAATCAACGAAAATTAACATCATGCATCTTTGGAATGTTGCGGGAGCGTTACACAGTCCGAATGGCATTCGTCGGTAGGCGAATGTACCATAGGGGCGTGTGAAGGTCGTTTTCTCTTGGTCGTCGGGATGAATAGGAATTTGGAAAAATCCTGAATAACCATCTAAGTAGCAGAAGTGAGAATGCTTAGCCAATCTTTCAAGCATTTGATCGATAAACGGTAAAGGAAAATGATCCTTCCGAGTGGCTTTATTTAATTTTCTATAATTAATACACATTCTACTTCTAGTAACCATTCTTTGTGCTATAGATTCTCCTTTTTCATTATTAACAACTGTGACGCCTCCCTTCTTCGGTATGACATGTACTGGGATGACCCATTGACTATTGGATATCGGGTAGATAATACCAGCTTCTAACAGTTTTTGCACTTCTTTCTTTACTAAATCACTCAGAATGAGATTTATCCTTCTTTAATGTTCTCTAGAGGTCTTACTATCTTCCTCTAGCATTATGCGATACATGCATATGGAAAGGCTTATTCCTTTTAGATCTGAGATATTGTAGCCTAAACTAGTTGGGTATTTTCTCAAATCGTGTAGAAGCTTTTCGATCTCTATCTGCCCTAAGTATGCATTTACTATTACAGGTCACTCAAGTCCAGTGTCTAGGAATTCGTACCTTATATTTTGGGGTAACGTATTAAGTTCTAGGACTGGTTTCTTTGGGCAAGGCATATGATTGGGCGTTAGTGTTAGGCATTCGCTTAGGCTGTCATCTTGGTATTCCTTACTTAAATTTTCATCTTCAAAAGTAGGAGGCCTTGGGATTTTCAGTATTTCAGAGTATGATGTTTGTTCATTCTCCATCTCTCTTATGCATTCGTCGATGACATCTAGTAGACAACAGGTATCGTCTATAGCTGGTGGCATTAGGAATTGCATCAAAATGAATTCGACTTTTTCCTTACCAACTTCAAAGGTTAGCTTGCCTTTCTTAACATCTATAATAGCTCCGGATGTAGCTAGGAATGGTCTTCCTAATATTATAGGGATGTTGGAATCCTCTTTTATATCCATGATTATAAAATTAGTAGGAATATATAATTTTCCTATGCGCACCGGAATGTTTTCTAGCATACCTACAGGAAATTTAACAGAACGATTCGGAAGTTGTACGGACATCCTCGTAGGTCTTAGTTTTCCCATTTTTAGCCTTTCGCATATGGACAAGGGCATTAAACTAATATTGGCTCCTAAGTCGCATAGTTCTTTGTCGATGACAAACTTCCCGATTACACAGGGTATGGAGAAATTAATCGGGTCTTTCAGCTTAGGAGGCATATTATTTTGTATTATGGCGCTACACTCAGCAGTAAGTGTAACAGTTTCATTATCCTCTATCTTCTTCTTGTTAGATAAGATTTCTTTGAGAAACTTAGCATATGAGGGCATTTGAGTGATGACTTCTGTAAAGGGTATTATGATATTCAATTGTTTTAGAAGCTCTACGAATTTTTTAAATTGCCCTACACTTTTAGATTTAACAAGTCTTTGAGGATAGGGGATAAGGGGTTTATACGGTGGTGGAGGCACATAAGGTTCTTCTTTGCTACGGCCTCCTCATTTTTATCTTCCTTTTGATCGTCTTTCTTCTCAGTTTCCTCACCAGGGTCTTGATGCATGGATGGGTTTTGGGTTATAGGATTCGTCGGTCCATCTAGTTCTGTCCCACTTCGTAGTATAATAGCATTTGCATGAACTTTGGGGTTTGGTTGCGGCTGTCCAGGAAATGTGCCTGCAGGAGCAGCAGTAGGTGTTCGTTGTTGAGCCACTTGTGAGATTTGTGTTTCCAACATTTTGTTGTGGGTGGCTAATGCGTCTACCTTGTTTGCTAACTGCTTGATTTGCTCACTAGTGTGTATGTTTTGATTTAGGAAATCCTTATTTTTTTGGGCTTGGGTAGCTATGAAGTTTTCCATCATTATTTCTAGGTTTGATTTCTTAGGAGCATTTTGAGTATTTGTGGCAGCTTTATGATATCCTGGTGGTACAGTAGGTGCTTGGTTAGGTGCATACAATACATTGTTGTTTTTGTACGAAAAGTTAGGATGGTTCTTCCAACCTGGGTTATAGGTGTTTGAGTACGGGTTTCCTTGAGCATAGTTCACCTGGTCTGTGGAGGTTCCTGTCAAGAGTTGACATTCTGGGGCAGTATGCCCTTGAACTCCGTATATCTCGCAGTTTGGTGCTACGGCAGCCACGGTGGCTGCTGGTGTTATGGTCAAGTTGTCTATATTTTGAGTAAGAGCATCTACCTTGGCGTTAACATGGTCAAGACTGCTTAATTCGTACATGTCGCCTTTCGTTGGAGGTTTCTCTACAGAGGTTCTTTCGCTTCCCCACTAGTAATGATTCTAGGCCATACTTTTGATGAGTTGATAGGTGTCATTGTAGGGTTTATCCATCAGTGCGCCACCTGCGGCGACGTCTATTGTCAATCTTGTGTTGTACAAGAGACCGTTGTAAAAGGTATGGATAATCAACCATTCTTCTAGACCGTGATATGGACAAAGCCTCATCATGTCTTTGTATCTCTCCCAAGCTTCAAAAAGTGATTCATTATCCTTTTGTTTAAACCCATTTATTTGGGCTCTTAGCATAGCCGTCTTACTAGGTGGGAAATATCAAGCTAAGAAAACTTTCTTCAACTCATTCCACGTAGTGACAGAGTTGGATGGTAGAGACTAGAGCCAAGCTCTAGCTCTATCTCTTAATGAGAATGGGAAAAGACATAGTCTTATAGCTTCTGGGATGACACCATTCACTTTCATTGTGTCTGCGTATTGCAAAAACACTAACAAATGTAGGTTCAGGTCCTCTGTGGGACTACCTGAAAATTGGTTTTGTTGTACGGCTAACAACATTGATGGTTTTAGCTCAAAATTATTGGCTTCGATGGCAGGGGCAGCGATGCTGTTATGTGGTTCATCCTGCGAAGGGATTACATAGTACTTAAGAGGAAGGTTTTGCACTCCTCCAGCCATCTCTGGTTGAATAACTGATTCAGAAGTAGGGATGTTAAGGTCAGGAAGATTTAGCTTGATACAGTGTTCTCGTATCAAGTCTCGTATCCGATATTCTAATATAAGATAACGCTCAGGTTCGTCGAACTGTAGCTTTAATTTCTCGCCTTGAGAGCGAGTACTTGGCATACACTTGACAAATGTAGAAAGGGAAAAAAGAATTGTTTGCTTTAGTCTATACTGGGCAACACTGGAGTTACGATATAGACTAAATTAGTCCCCGGCAACGGCGCCAAAAACTTGATCGCGACATAGTAAGTCTATGGGAATCGTGACTGCAAGTGCACAGTCCTATCGCGTAGTTTTAAAGATTATTGAGCCCACAAGGACTAATAATCGAACGTATCGTTATCTAATGTTACTATGTAAATCTAAGGTTGATGTTCGTACTAATATTGGAGGGATGAAGCGAAATAGCTATAACGTAAATAGAATATTAATAAAGATATGAGATAGAGGGATATCAGTATGTAACGCATCAAACTTCGGGGATTCGATAGATAGTTGGTGTAATCTCATTGGTCAAAATATTCTTCAGTAGAAATTATTTATAGAAAGGACTTAGTCTCACACTCTCGTTTTTATTGACTCTAACCATACTCCTAAACCAGAATGCTTGGCTCTCGCGATCTCATTTTGAATTTAAAAGTAATTTTTGAATATGAATAAAGTCTAATTAATCCTAAAGCGCTCTCGCTGTGTTTATGATTAACGCCTAGTTTCAGCTATCTGGTTAAAATCTCAAACTCTCGTTCTTGTTGACCGTAACCTTAATTTGTTTTGTACTCTCGTACGAAAAACAGTTTGATTAAAACAAGAAACTAAAAACCAAAAAAATAAGCTTTATAAAAACTAACACTAATTATTTACGAATCCCGTCGTTTCGACGGTCTTTACATACCGATACCTAAGGGCTTAGCCAGACATGGATCCGGTAGCAGACATGGTATTTGGAAAATCAAACATGGAATAAGGCATAAATAAATAAAATAGCGATCAAAATAAAACCTGGATTACGAATTGAGAACTGGAACTGAATTTTGATTCTTTAATTAAAATAATGTTGGCAGGCTTTGGCAATGAGTAACCGTTACAATTGAATTCAAATGCATAAACTAAATTGCAATAGTCCCCGATGTGGAGAAACTATTAATGTTACAAAGTAGGAAAAACTGCCTAGGAAACTAAAAGAAAATAATTCTGACTAAAAATAATTCGTAGTTTGAAAAACTGGAAGAAGAGAGAGAGCTGGCGTGTAGAAACTGCCCTCCTTATATATTTTCCACATCCCTCCTTATATATTTTCCACATCCCTAATTTGTAGCTGAAGGTGAGTGGATTCGTGGCTAGAATCATGGAGAAAAAGTAGGAAGACTAGGTGATAACGCGAAAATACATCATATATTTGTCTTGATTTACACTTAAAGATCATACCACTTTAGTTCATATTCTGATTATTCCGCAAGTATTCGAGTTATTTTTGCAGGTATTTCAATCTCCATGCATAAAGGAGCAAAATATAGAAAAGGAAGTAAAAGAAGAAGAAACAGATGAGAAAGCATCAGAAAAAAGAACACAGAAAATGCTGATGTGACGACCGTCACAAGGAGCATGACGATCGTCACGCACATCCTGTGACGAACGTCACAGGCCCATGACGAGCGTCACACGGCCAAAATTTGCGCTTGAAGCAGTCAGCAGAAGAAATCAAAACGTGCCTAAATTTTCTCCAACAGAACCACTTCCCGTGGATTCCTCACTCAACCAGTCACCCTTAATTATCTCAACTACCAAGACCTATGAGGAATATAAAAAGGACGAAGGTTAAAAAAAAAAGGGACGTCTACACTCTCTCTGCAATTTATTTTTTCTACAACATTCTAGCTTTTTAGTATTATTTTCCTTTAGCAACTTTGTTTTCCTTACCGTAATTCAGTTACCATTCCGTTTAGAATTCCCATTTTCCCTTTTCCTTTCCGTTTTTCAGTTAGCTAAAGTAGTAGTTTCCTACACTGGGGAACTACTACACTTTATTTAATTTAGTAAGCAATTGTAACGAAGAAGCAGAATCCTACCGACCTGTAGAGGACTGCTCAAGTACTCCAAGATTCGGCATACTCTGTTAATCAAATTTCCAGGTTTTTATTCAATTATTATTATTATTGCCCTGTTATTATTATAATTACGTTTGCTGCACTATTAATCGATTTATGCTCGTCTCTGTTTGCGCTATTTAACATGTCCGGCTAAACTACCGGTATCGGTACGTAACAATTTAATTAGATGGGATTTAATAATAACCGGTGAAAACTCCTTTTCTCAAACAATCTCTTCGGCTGTGGTTTTTAATTTGAATTTAATTAACTTTGTCACAAAAGTGAGAAGCTATTTAATACGATTTTGCCACGAGAGTGGGAAATTAACTAAGGTGAGAACCAACAATCGCGAGAGCGTGAGGCTCAAGCTGGATAGTAAAAACTAGGCATTGATTTTAAAAATAGCGAGAGCACTTTAAAAGCAATTAGAACTTATTTATTTTCAAAAAGTATTTTTAACTTCAAATGGGACAGCGAGAGCGTACATTCTGACTTGAAGTTATAGGATGAATCAACAACCACGAGAGTGTGAGATAAAGTCTTTTAAATAATTATTTTCTACTGAAAGATATTTGGTATTTGAACTATATACCGGTGACTTATCGAATCCATGAAGATTAATGTGTTGCATACTGATTCCTCCTATTAATACTTTCTTAAAACTCAATTTCTCTTAGATTTAATTCTCTGCATCCGAACTTCTATAAATCATTCCCTTAGCTAAACAAAGTGACGTTAGTAGCACTAGTTTGACCAACGGTCCCTGTAGGTTCGATATCTTTTAAAACTAAAACGATTGGACTGTGCACTTGCAGTCAAGTACCCGATAGACTATATTCTATATATAGTCATGATACGTATCAAGTTTTTGGCGCCGTTGCCGGGGACCTGATTTAGTCGAATAGTGTGATTCTTTCGTTGCACGGTATAGACTAAGGTAAAAATAAAAACTAATCTTCTTTCCCTTATTTCCCCCGATTGTATGCTAAGTACTCGCTCACAAGGCGATAACTTAGCACCACCAATCTCAGAATTAGAGCGTTTCTTATATATAAGACGCCGAATACTAGAGTACCAACAAAAGTACGATATTCCCGATATCTTCTTTCCTACTAAACCAGAAGAAAAACCCACCATGGCTGAAGAAGGACCACAGAATCGTCCTCCTAAATTCTACGCTACCCCGTCCCAACAAGAACCTCACAACAACATTGTTGCCCCTGCTATCAATCGAAATGACTTCGAGCTGAAACCCTCATTATTATCAGCCGTCCAACAACATCAATTTGCAGGAAATCCTACGGACGACCCTAATGAACACCTGACCAAGTTTGTGCAATACACAGACACTGTAAAGGCGAATGGTGTATCTCAAGATGCGATAAGATTGTGCCTCTTTCCTTTCTCACTAAGAGACAGAGCTTGGGCTTGGTTGCAATCCTTGCCCTCCAACTCCTTTACAACATGGGAAGAACTGAAGAACGTTTTCTTATCCCGATATTTTCCGCCGAGCAAAACTGCTATGCTGAGAGCTCAAATCAATGGATTTCGACAAAAAGATGTAGAATCTCTCTACAACGCGTGGGAGAGATACAAAGACATGATGAGGATATGTCCACATCACGGTGTCGAAGACTGGGTGATCATTCACACATTTTACAATGGGCTTATGTATAACACAAGACTGACAGTAGACGCTGCCATGGGCGGTGCACTTATGGATAAGCCATACAACGAAGCCTATCAACTCATTGAAAACATGGCCCAAAACCATTGCCAATGGGGAGGTGAAAGAACTCCAGTAGAAAAGTCCCAAACAAAGAGTGGAATGTACGAAATCAGTAGCCTTGACCATGTCCATGCCAAGGTAAATGCCCTTGTTCAAAAGTTAGATAACTTGACCATACCACCTGCAGCCACCGTGGCTGCTGTAACTCCAAACTGTGAGTTATGTGTAAACCCTGGACACACTGCACAAGAATGTCAAATATTAGCAGGAGTCCTAACCGATCAAGTGAATTACGCACAAGGAAATCCTTATTCGAATACCTACAACCCAGGATGGAAAAACCATCATAATTTTTCGTACAAGAATAACAACACGCTGTATGCACCTGGCCAAGCACCAGCTGTTCCACCTGGATATCAAAAGCCAGCTAATAATGCTTCTAACATGCCTAGGAAGTCAAATCTCGAATTAATGATGGAAAGCTTCATAGCTACCCAAGCTCAGACAATTAAAGACTTCTAGAACAAAAACATACATACTAGCGAGCAACTTAAACAACTAGCAAGCAAAGTAGACGCCTTAGCCATCCACAATAAAATGCTTGAAACACATATTTCACAAGTGGCTCAACATCAAGCATCTAAAGCCGCTCCAGCTGGAACATTTCCTGGACAGCCGTAACCTAATCCAAAAGGACATGCAAATGTCGTTATACTGAGGAGTGGAAAAGAAATAGACGGACCCGTAGATCCAAGACTCCAAAACCCTGCCATGTACCAAAAACCAGACAAAACCTCAACTGAGCAGGTAAGTGAACCAAAGGAAATAGAAGATAACACCCGAGAGGCCGAAGAGAAAGAAAAACCTTATGTGCCTCCACCTCCTTATAAACCACCCATTCCGTATCCTCAATGACTCACAAGTTCTAAAACTGCGAGTCAATTTAGGAAATTTGTTGAACTTATGAAGCAACTAAACATTACAATTCCCTTTACAGAAGCCATCACACAAATGCCTTCATATGCCAAATTTCTTAAGGAAATCCTATCCAATAAGAAAAAGATTGAGGATAACGAAACAATTACACTTACTGCAGAGTGTAGCGCAATAATCCAAAATAACATGCCTCCCAAACTAAAAGACCCAGGTAGTTTTTCCATACCCCGTGTCATTGGAAAATTCGTCATAGACAAAGCTCTATGCGATCTAGGAGCCAGCATTAGGGTAATGCCCTTAACCATCTGTAAAAGGCTCAGTATGGGAAAACTAAGACCAACCAAGATGTCTGTTCAATTAGCTGACCGCTCAATCAAATATCATGTCGGTATACTAGAGAATGTCCCCGTATGTGTAGGACAATTTTACATTCCTATAGACTTCATAATCACGGACATCAAAGAAGATACCTATTATCTACTTGATGTCATAGACGAGTGCGTAAGAGAGATGGAAATGCAAGAAACCACATACTCTGATATAATGAAAATCCAAATCCCTCCAATCTTTGAAGACGATAATTGGCATGAACCATACCAAAATGAAAGTCTAAGCAAATGCTTAGCACTTACACCCAACCACATGCCATGCCCAAAGAAACCTGACTTGAAATTAAAAGCACTACTAAAGAACCTAAGATATGAATTCCTAGACACTGAACTAAAAAGACCAGTAATAGTCAACGCTGACTTGGGATAGATGGAAACTGAAAAGTTACTAAATGTCTTAAGAAAATATCCAACTGCGTTAGGATACAACATCGCCGACCTAAAAGGAATAAGTCCTTCTATCTGTATGCATCGCATTATGCTGGAGGAAGATTGTAAAACATCTAGAGAACACCAAAGAAGGATCAACCCAATCCTAAGTACGGTAGTCAAGGATGAATTAAAGAAGCTACTAGATGCTGGAATCATATACCCGATCTCCGATAGTCAATGGGTTAGCCCCGTTCATGTAGTACCCAAAAAAGGGGGTGTTACAGTTGTTAAGAATGATAAGGGCGAATCTATAGCATAAAGATTTATGACCGGAAGTAGAATGTGCATCGATTATAGAAAACTAAACAAAGCCACTCGGAAAGATCATTTTCCTCTGCCCTTCATTGACCAAATGCTTGAACGATTGGCTAAGCATTCTCACTTCTGCTATCTAGACGGTTATTCAGGATTCTTTCAAATTCCAATCCATCCTGACGACCAAGAAAAGATAACCTTGACATGCCCTTATGGTACATTCGCTTACCGACGAATGCCATTTGGATTATGCAACGCTCCCGCAACATTTCAAAGATGCATGATGGTAATCTTCGCTGATTTTATAGACGACATCATGGAAGTCTTTATGGACGACTTTTCTGTTTGTGGGCAGAGTTTCGAAGGATGTCTATCAAACCTTGAAATGGTACTCGAAAGATGCGTAAAGGTAAATCTCATTTTGAACTGGGAGAAATGCCATTTCATGGTCCAACAAGGAATCCTGTTAGGTCACGTGGTATCTGTAAGACCCTAATTTTGACCCTAAGATCCATCATGGCATCACATCATTGCTCATTGCATTTTTGCCTCAAGGATCATAACATCTTGGCTCCTTACCCTAGGGTTGGGACTTGTGTGAGTGGTATGAGACCACCAAGCATGCTTGAATTGTATATTATTGCTTTTCTTATTTTTTTTACTAACCAAAAGCACAAAAATATGTCACTAACATCTTTTTGGTTTGAAGCTCAAGCAATCATGAGATCCAAGGCTCCTATGAGGCCCCTATGCTCAATGAAATGACCAGATGAAGATGAAAGCAAGCATGACAATGGTCCCCAAATCTCTCAACCATCATATATGTCTCCCAAGTATCTCAATTTGTCAATTTGATCAATATAAACCAAAGGGCTTGAGGATTGTTTCCCAAGGAAACCCTAATTCATCTGTGCATTGACTGTGCCTTGCTCATGAAGCAACCTCAACCTATGATCAAATTCAATCAAGGGAAGTTATTTAATTCATTATTTTATGCATATATGAGCCTATTTGAGTATCCTCAATCATTCATTCATCAAGATTTGAAGTTTGGACTTGAGAAGTTGATCAGTCAAGTCATCTGACTATTTTGAAATCCACTGAGACCTAACTTTTGATGTGTTTGTCAAATGGTGATGACCCCAAAAGAAAACATATTCTTAAGAACCATATTAACAACTTTAATGTTTATTAAAAATCCATTTGAAACTTGTAAGGTCATCATTTATTTCAAAACATTATAGGTCATTTTGGCTGAAACCCTAATTTTGGGTCAACTTCCCAAGGACCTAACTCCTTCATTTTTTATGATTTTGAGGTGGGACCAATTGAATTGGAAATATTAAGATGTCTTATTCAAATTTTATGTTGGAAAAAATTTCATAATCCTAAAAGGAACACATGTGATAATACAAAACATTATAGATCACTTTGGACCAAAGCCATTGAATCTTGAAAAAGTCCAACTTCAAGTGCCCATAAAGTTCTCATAAAGTATCCAAATGATTCAAAATTTAAGTCCAAATTGATCATCTTGAAAAGATATACAACTTTGATGTTGGAGGTTTTTTCATTTGAGGCTTGCATCATTGAAACAAAAGGGCTTGAAGTTGGTCACTTTTGGCAAAATTTTCAAAGACATGTTTTGTACATCAAACTTCATGGCCAGTTTTCACAATTTTTCAAACTCCAAATGGTTTTTTGTCCAACATATCTTGTGTTCCTTATGTCAAGACCTTTCTAACCATTACCCACATGCCTATGTTTGGAATTTCTATGTATGACTTTCGAATAGAGGAACATTTGTGACCATTTATGCATTTCATGATTAATCTTGATACACAAGCAAATGCCATTCAAATCACACGTCTAATTCAACTTGGTTTGTGTTCAGCATTCATTTGCATCAGCTTTTGGGCCTCACATGCGCCTGTACAGGCCCATGCATGGAGGACCCAAAGCTTCATGCACACGAGTTCCACTCACTCTCCTTGCAGCTTCAGCTATAAATAGATGCATTGCTTCATTCAATTCTGAACCTGAAGGCGCCTAAAACTCTGCTGGAATTGAATCGCAACCTCACACCAAAGGACTTTTGCATTTTCATTTCACTTTTCAAGTTTGATTTTCAACAACATCTGTTGATCTTCAATACTAATTCCTAAGCCTTGCACTCATACCATACCTCAAGATTCAGCTGCAAGCAAGAGATTAGTTGGACCGTGCTCATCAAAGCCGCACTTCAAAGGTTTCTATCTCAACTGTTTTGCTTCGAATATAACTATATATTGTGCTTTGCTTGAGTTTGCTTGGTTTTCTGAAGTCCTCGTGTGAGAGGCAAGCCAATGGTGGCTTTAATTTCATGAATTGATGCACTGCAGATCAAGTACCTGGATTTTCCATCTCAGATTTCTCCTTCCATAGAGATCTAGAGAACAATCCAAGTTACAGGAGTGATGTACATCACCCCAACTTTAATTTGATATAAAGATCATGTAGTTTGGTTGAGGTTGCAAAACCTGCAACTGGTGGCTGGAATCCGTTTGCTCACCGGAGAAGACGGTGGTTTCCACCACGGTCCCCACGTGGTTAATCCTGAACCCTTGGATGAGGCCCCCACGATCTAATCCTGGCCATGCTTTTGTTTGACTTCATTTAATTCGTGATACCACGCGTTTGACTAAGGTACATGATGAGCGTGCATCTCTGAGCCACATGATGGTCCACGTCAATTAATGAGGTTGGATCATGCGCTCCAGATTTTTTCTCTTTTTATAATTTCTGTTTTATTTTCTTTAAATCCATTTATTTTCAAAAATTCATAACTCCTTTAGGGTTAGATGCTCATTTATTTCTTTGTGGATTGAGTTTCTTTGTGGTCATGAAGAAAGGTTGTACCTTGGGAATGAATATATTACGTCATCCAATAGAGGCCAATAAGGTGGCTTATTGGGTCAAATTCATTTTACTTTTGTGTTACACCCTCTTATTCATAAGATCACAAACAATTGAAAGATTATTTTTTTATGTTTGGTATATTAATTATGAGAACATTTTAGGGTATTTAGAGGAGGTGGAAAAAGCCTTTGACATCATTCGGGAGAGAGGTCTTGATGCAGTCGTAAGTGCACAGTTGTGCGAAGTAATAAAATAGATATCGAACCACAGAGACCAATGTTTAAGTACCAAATTCTATCATATCGGTTTATATCTGGAGAAATCAAAAATAAGGATTTTGGTAAACAACATAGTGAGAAAAATAAATTAAATGAAAACAACTTATTTGAATAATCACTTAAATCTCAGTTGGGACAAACATGACTTGGGGTTACGGCTTATCATCTAACATAATTGCACTGTCCTTTTTACTTCTATTACGATAATTCCACATAAATTATAGAAGATAAATAAATATGGGTAATACCTGCTTTCGTCAGCGCATTGCCCCTATCAACGACGAATGATCCACTACTTTCACATGGCCTAATTATTCTTCAAAGAGTCGTTACTTTTTCTATGCTATATGTTTTCTAAAATTAGTCCAAGCACTTTCAGTGTTTTAGACTAGGTTGTTTTAAAATATGTGCTCTGGTATCGACAGATATCCTTTTAAAATACAGTCGATACCTGAGAAACACTTACATTTGTAATGAAGTTGGAATGCATGAACTCAGATTATAAAATAAGTTTAATTAAAATTATCATAATCAATAGTAACAGATCATACAATAGGTCATAAAATAATAATCCTTATAATCCCTAGTCCCTAATGAACTGCTCTCTCATGGTGAGGGAAAACAAAACCAAATCTATAATCATCATCAGACTCATATCAAACAATCACAATAGATGAATAATTGAAGGAAAAATAAACAATACAACCCAAATTATGATTAATCTTTGGTTCAAAATTTCTCCCTTGGAGACTTAAGTTACAGAGAAAAAGCAAATAGTAAATACATAGAAACTTGGAATAAAATCTGATCAAAAGTTGGGATCCCCAAAACTCATAACACGCTATGAGTTTTATAGAAAGAAGAAAAATTGCATAAAATCCTTAGCTTAAATTACTATTATTCAGACTTTTATCAGATCAAATATTGCTTAAGAGCCATAATAAAAGAGAATCAGTCTAAATATGGAAACATGACAATTTTCTCTCGCATCCTTGCTACGGCCCGTAAGAGCTTCTACGGATGGCCATAACAGGTCTCTCTACCTTTTGTACCAAGAGATTCTCATGGGAAACCCCTAATTTTCTCAGTGCAATGGGTGGTCATAGCAGCCCCTGGTTTTACTATGGAGAAAAATTGTCTTTTATCATTTTGCATTGTTTTGCTTGTCTTTGATCACTCTTTGTCTTTGATGCTCATTAGGCCATAGAAATAGATAGAACGCACAAACCAAAGCATAAAACGTGGTAATTGAAAGTAAAATGAACAAAATATGATAAAATACTAAGACAAAATGACTATAACTAATGATGCAAAGACCACTTATTAAACTCCCCCAAACTTAGACTGTTGCTTTTACTCAAGCAACAAAGCTTGCATTTACGAGTTTTTGGATCAAGCGATTAACATCTTGATAAAGCATACAAAAACAACGTCAATGGTACTCATACCCAATTCTTTGTTCTGATCTTCTAGGCCTAGTTCTCTTGGTAATCACTTGACAACAAAGGTATTAACAAGAACATTAACTGAGGTATAGCCACAAACCTAGATCTCCCTTTCAGTCACCTCTCCAACTATGCTTTGTGCTTATGTCTCTTTTTCCGATTTTCCCCTTCCCCTTTCATTTGGACAATCAATATCAAGGAAATTTACTTATTTTTGTCGTCGCATACACAAGATCGGTCAGGATTTTTTTTTGCTTTAGGCACCTTTTTATTCTTTTTCCTTTTTTTCTGATGAATTTACGCACTTTGGCATTTATTGGTTCACTTTTGGATGACACTTTGAGGATTCAACCACTGTTAGGCTAAATAATCAGGTGAGGATTATCCAACTTAGAAGGTAGTTGCCTTTTATTGTCTTTTTTATCATTTTGGTGCCCAAGATTACAGTTTCTTAACCAAACATACATCTATGTGAGTATAAATTATGCCAAACTATCACTTAGAATTAACTAGGGGGTACTTTTCAAAAGCCAAGTACTATGGCATAAATCTACACATTGGGCTCGCGCTCTACTCCAGGGGACCTAGGGTGTTCGAGTAATACCTAAGTTTTCAAACTTTCCCAATATCCCTAGTCCTATCCTTTCTTCCCTCAAACTCTATATATTTTCCCACTTTCCTCACAACCAAAGCTTATCATGAAAAAAATTTATACGGTCCTAGTTTGGGAAAATCTACGAAAAAACAGTCTTATCGAAACAAATAAAGTGAAACTAGCTTAAAATAAGAAAGAAACATGAACATAGAAATGCAACAAAAATAAAGAAAAGTTCGAGCACAAAAAAGCCTTGGTTAAAGGGGATAGGATTCCCTCTCAAAGAATTTTCATAACCCTTAGCTTGGGTATCAGCCTTCTCAACCTTAGTGCTAACAAGCAGACTCTCTTCCAACTTAGCGGTCGGAGGGGGCTTTGATGCATTCTCTTGAACACAATCGCTTAACATGTCAAAGGTCAATTTCCCTTAAAGAAGGATTCTTCAATAGTTTTGCTAAAATGAATTCAATTTTCTATTCTCCATTTTCAAAGGTCAATTTCCCTCTCTTGACATCTATGATGGCCCATAACATAACTAAGAAAGGGCTTCCTAAAATTATCGAGATTTGACAATGTTCAAAGTCAGTCGACAAATAATACTCTCCAATTCTCACCGGGACATCCTCTAACACACCTATAGGATACTTAACCTATCTATCGAAAAGTTGCAAAGACATATTGATAGGTTTCATGTCTCCTATATCCAACTTCTTACACACGGATAAAGGCATTAAGCTAACCCTAGCTCCTAGATCACGAAGCGCTCTCTCAAAGTCCATGGTACCTATATGACAAGGGATAGATAAACTTCCTGGATCTTTAAGCTTAGGGATTACCATGTTTTGAATTACAAAACTACTATCAAGGGTCATGGCCATAGTTTCATGGTCCTCTAGCTTTCTTTTATTATAAATAATCTCTTTTAAGAACTTGGCATATGAGGGCATTTGAGTAGCAGCCTTGGTGAAAGGCATATTGAGGTGGATCTTTTTTAGAAGTTCCACAAAATTTTTGAATTGTGCCTCCACTTTTGCTTTCATAGGCCTTTGTGGGAAACGAACAATAGGTTTGTAGGGAGGAGGAGAAATATAGGGTGCCTCCTTCTTAACCTCTTCAATGACCTCCTTTCCGTATGGTGTTGGCACACTCACTCCAACCTCTATCTATATCTCACTAGAACTACCCACTTTCTTACCACTATGTGTTGTCACGACATTCAAATGTCCCTTAGGATTTTGTTCTGGTTGCCTCGGGAATGATCTGGAGGGGATGGAAGAAGCAACTTGTTGTTGTTTTACTTGAGAGATTTGGGTCTCCAATATTTTGGCCTAAGTGACAATGTTATCAGTCTTAGTGTTTAATTGCCTAAGTGCCTCATCAGGGAGAAGGTCATGGTTTCTAAACTCATCATTTTTAAGGGTTTGTGTAAATACTAAATTTTCCATCAAAAGTTCAAGATTAGATTTCTTAGGCTTATGTGGTGTAGCTTTTTGGAAACCCGAAGGTCCCATGGCTTGTAGGTGTTTGTTCCTATAAGATAAGTTGGGGTGATCATGCCACTCTGGATTATAGGTTTTGGTTTTTCCTATAAGATAAGTTGGGGTGATCACGCCACCCTGGATTATAGGTTTTGGAGTACGAATTGTTCCTTTGGTTATTGTTCATAAAGTTTGCATTTTCTTGGGTGGATCCTCTAGTGAGGATATTTGATAATCTCTATCGGTATGCCCATTAACTCCACATATCTCACAGTAGAGAGTGACGGAGGCAACATAAGAGATAGGGGATGGAATAGTAGGTGTGAAATATGTGATTCTTAGACTATTTATTTTTGGTAAAGGGCATCCATCTTAGTGTTCATATGATCAAACACATAAACCTCATAAAGACCATTTGTCTTAGGGGTAGACTTAGCGACAAATTTTTGTATGCTTCCCCATGAGTGGTGGTTTTTGGCCATCTTTTCAATCAAATTATAGGCTACATATTATGGACTATTCATAAGCTCTCCTCCTGAAGCTGCATCTAAGGTCATCCTTGTGGATAAAAGGAGACCATTATAAAAGGTATGGATAATCATCCACTTCTCAAGCCCGTGGAAAGGGCATAGTCTTAACAAATATTTATAATGCTCTCATGCGTCAAACAAGGATTCCCCATCTTCTTGACTAAAGTTTTTTTTATCTCATTACTAACTTAGGCCGTTTTACTTGGTGGAAAGTACCATGCAAGAAAGGCTGCTTTCAACTGGGTCCAGGACGTGATAGAATTGGTGGGCAAGGATTGGAGTCAAGCCTGTGCATGGTCTATTAGAGAAAAGGGAAACAAATGAAGGCGGGTGGTATTTTGCTCAATGCCATTGGCCTTAATGGTACCACAATAATCAACAAAGATAGAAAGATTCAGATTCATATTCATATTTTCTGAAGGTAAAGCGACAAATTGGTTTTGTTGCACCATACCGATCAAGGAAGGTTTTAATTCAAAATTATTATCCGTAATCGGAGGACTCACAATACCACAATGTGGTTCCTCTTTGGTGGGAAAAGCATAATCCTTAAGGGGCTTAATATGAACCAGATTGGCCAAAGCTTGTAATCTAAGGTTACGACGCCTCTCGAGTAAGAAACGCTCGGTTTTGTTTACAGGCTAAACAAAGTTACCAACAAAACGAGTTCTCTGCATACAAGAGTATAGAGAACCACAACAAATAAACACAATAAAATAAACAGAAAAGTAAGCTCTAGTCTATATGATGATCAAACAAAATTTCAATATTAAACGCAATTGGTCCCCGACAACGGCTCCAAAAACTTGATGCAGCCACAAGTGCACGTTTGTGCGAAGTAATAAAATAGATATCGAACCACAGAGACTAACAATTTAAGTACCGGATTCTATCCTATTTGTGTATATCTAGAGAACTAAAAAATAAGGATTTTGGTAAACAACTTAACAAAAAAAGCAGTTAAATAAAAAACACTTATTTAAATAATCACTTAAATCTCAGTTGGGGAAAACAGGACATGGGGTTACGGTTCATACTCTAACAAAATTGCACGACCCTTGTTACTTATATTACGAGAATTCCGCATAAATTATAGAAAATAGATAAATATGGGTAATACCTGCTTTCGCCAGCGCATTGCCCCTATCGACGATGAATAATCCACTGCTTTTGCACAACCGAATTATTATTTGATGAGTCGTTAATTTTGCTCAGCTATATGTTTTCTCAAATTCTTCCAAGCACTTTCTTTGTTTTGGACTAGGTTATTTAAAAATATGTGCTCCGGTATCGACACATAGACTACAGTCGATACCTGAGAACCACTTACTTTCATAACGAAGTTGGAATGCATGAACTCAGATTATAAAATAAGTTTAATTAAAATTCTCCTAATCGATAGTAACAGATCATACAATAGGTCATAAAATATCCCCATAACCCCTAGTCCCTAATGAACTACTTACTCATGGTAAGGGCAAACAAAACTAAATCGGTAATCGTCATCAGACTCATATCAAACAATCACAATTGATGAATAATTAAAGAAAAATAAATAATAAAACCCAAATTATGATTAATCTTTGATTCAAAATTACTCCCCTGGAGACTTGAGTTACAGAGAAAAAGCAAATAGCAAATACGTATAAACTTGGAATAAAATCTGGTCAAAAGTTGGGATCCCCAAAACTCATAACAGACTATGAGTTTTATAGAAAAAAGTAAAATTTCATAAAATCCTTGGATTAAATGACTATTATTCAGATTTGTATCAGATCAAATATTTCCTAAGAGACACAATAAAAGAGAATCAGTCTAAATATGGAAACATGACAATTTTCTCCCGCCTCCCTGCTAAGGCCCGTAGCAGCTGTTACGGGTGGCCGTATAAGGTCTCTACCTCTTGTACCAAGAGATTATCATGGTAAACCCTATGGTGCTCTATTGCTATGGCCTGTAGTAACTCCCTGGTTTTACTATGGAGAAAAATTATCTTTTTTTCGTTTCACCTTGTTTTGCTTGTCTTTGATCCCTCTTTACGTTAGATGCTCATTATACCCTGGAAATAGCAAGAATGCACAAACCAAAGAATAAAACATGGTAATTGAAAGTAAAATTAACAAAATGAGATAAAATTCTAAGACAAAATAACTAGAAATAACGATGCAAAGTCCATTTATCAGGTTCTTGGACCGGTGCTCAAATTAAATATTCGTAAGACTGAGTCATTTTGGCCTTCATGTGATGACAATAAACTTCATGGGGTGTTTTTCCCTTTGGATATTAATGGGAAGATGTTAGGGATGAAATTACTTGGAGGGGATTTAAGTCGAGATAGAGATTTTATCGAGGGGTTGTTCATGAAGAAAGTTGGTCGGGTTGTTAAGTTAATGCATCTTCTTCCATAATGAAGATATTCACAATGTGAGCTTCTTCTACTTTAGTCTTACATTGTTATTGCCAAAGTATTTTTGGCCTAAGAACGTGTCAATCGACTCATATGGAAATGCATCTATTTGGTTTAACAAAGAGTTAGGAAAGATGGTTGACGAGATTGTGGTTGGTGGAGGTCCTTTCTTCGAGGTCCTTTAATAAATGTGGCTTATTTAACTATTAGATTTGGGGGATTGGTTTTGTACTCGATAGTAGAGGTTGGCTCGTACTCTTTTGTGGCTTCCAAGGCCAAATATTGACAGAGTTTTGGATGGTCTTAGTCCCACGATTTTCCAGATTTTTACCTTAACAATTTTACTAGCAAGGATATCATCTCCTTAAAGTCCAACATTTTTTGGTGAATTCCATTTTTAGTAAAAGTGTTCAAGACATGGAAGTAAATTTTGACATTATCACAAGTCAGAAAACATTTTTTGGTTGTTTGCAAGTAGCACATGTTAAAGATTTTCTCCTAGTTATTCCTATCAATGAGATAGGTTTGCATATGTCACTTGTAGAGTATCATGTTATCCTTAGATGTTGGCTTATGATTCCCTTATTTCCTATTGATGATGTTTTCCATGTTTTTCGTAAGTGTATGGAAAAAAAGGAATTTGTGAGTTTCTTGATTGACCTACAAAAGGAAAGATCGACACTTAAGCCAAAAGTTATTATGGTGTGCGGGTGCATAGAAGGGAAACATGCATGTGTTAACTTGGCTGAGGTTTCCCCACTTGTATGACTAGGGACTAGAGGTTTTTGAAATTCTGGTACGCAGATAACATATGTCGTATACGATGTCATGACACCGGGATCAGGACACTGTCACAACACAACAATTATAGTGTTAAAGTAAATAGCAGGAAGTAAATAACATAAGTCAATTGTTAACCCAGTTTGGTGCAATGTCACCTACATCTGGGGGCATTCAAGCCAGGAAGGAAATCAAATATAATAGTATTAGTTTGAAGTTCTAAACAACCTCTGGTTTTACAAACTTCTCACCTAATCACTACCCTTGGCATTTTTATCTAATACTTTCCTTGATATGAGACCCTTCTCACTTACCTTCAATCATACAACAATGATAATAACTTCCAATAATGAATAAAAGACACACTTCCAATGAAACATAATTCAGTCTTGCTTAAAAGCTCATGAGTGATTCACGATTACAACTCAAAAACTCAGTCAAATTCAAGCATCTAAGTGATACGAGAATGGCTCACAAATAACAATGAACAAACTAAACCCTAACAAAGATTATCACATACCCAGCTTAGTTGTTTTCTTAGGTTTAGAATCGTCCTTTAAATAGCCCTAGAATAGCATGGGCTTCGGGACAAATAATCAGCATATCCAAATTAGACTGCTACACAATCTTCTGCAGAATCAAATCAAGTCAAATCAAATATGATATCTCCTTAAATGTTTTTACACCCTTTCTTAGGAAACAAGGCAAATCTTAAACCTACATTTGCTTCTAAAACAAACGCTTCTTGGACAACAAAATACGTGAATCAAATCTTCAAATAATCTTCACTAATCTCATGCTAAAAAATAAATATTCCAAGAATGTAAAACCACAGCACGCCACGATGTCGTACAAGTATGTTAAGACATCTTGTCCAATATCTTGCTATTTCACTTGTTTTAACAAAATGTTGCCAATCACAATACAAACAACCTAACAATCTCCCTCTTTGGCAAATTTTATCTAAAACAACCTTTGCAAAACATATCTTGTAAAAACCAATAAACTCAAGAGAACTTCTTCAAAGAAAAAGCACAATAAACAAACTTTGAACTTCTCCAAGATACATCAGAGGCATACGCAACAGAACAAGATAAAACCAGTCTCACAGAGAATGTCACATTAGAGAGAAGTAACCTCTCACAACATAAACTTTCTACAGAGAAAAATAAATTCTCCCAGACAGGATGTTAAGACATCAGGTATGACATCAAGCACATAATCATCTCCAGTCAGGATGTCAAGACATCAGTTATTACCTCAAACATCTCACAATCATGACAACATCAAAACATCATGCTCCCCCTAAACACCAGATCAGAAGCAAAAACTACTACTCTCCCTCAAGTAGTACTTAAGGCATGCAAAAATAAATTATATATACTAATACTACTACTCCCCATTTTTAGCCAAAAATGGACAAAAACAGGAAAAACATTCATTAGGAGAAGAAAATATATCATATGTAGTAGATCATATTACAGACCAAAAAGGAACACACGGTGCACAGATTTTCCAGGGCATAGCCCATAAATGAAGCAAAAACATAAAGAAAAAACACAAAGAGAACATATCACATCAGTCATCATTACTGCTTGTTGTCTCTTCAACATCATCACCACTCGCATCAACATCTTCTTCAACCTCATTATACTCCTCCTTATCACCATCCAGGTTTCCCTCAGCATCTTCTTTAGACAAAACATTTATCAGGATCTCAAGCCTTCTCTTCTTTTCAGTACATGCTTTGATGGTTTCATCCAAAGTTTTACATGTGTCCTCTAATTCATTAATGATTCAGGTCCCAGAAGTAGAGCTGGTAGATTTTTTTCCAGATATCATGACAATGTTTGGGATATATTTCCCTGTAAATAGCCTATAATGAAAAGAAAGAGGAGATTCTCTCTTGCAGGCAGTATCTGAACTGATCAAAAAACTAGAGTGCTGACTCGGAATCACACCACAAATTAAGGAGGGAAATGCTATAGGCATCTTCTCAGCAAAAGAGGTAGCATACTTCATGGTTTGGTAAAAAAGATAGGACCCAAAGTCAAACTTTATTTTGGTCCCTACAATGTAAATGAACTTACCCAACCCTGTAGTAATGTTAGAAGTATGATTTGTTGGAACCAATTGGCAGCTCCAATTCTATGAAGTACATCATACTTCACACTCAAGCAACCAGCTGATATCTTCCCTTTTCTTGGCCATTCCTTTACCTGTTTTGCAGTGATTTCCCTGCAAATAATATTATTAGATACCTTCGCTTCAGCTTGTTCCTCTTCACTTCTACCCATGAACCTATTAATTATTTCAGGAGAAAATTCCACACACTTTCCTCTCACATACACCTTTCTGAACTCCTTACTCCTATTGTTATCACAATCCTTAGAAATATTCATAATGAACTCTTTTACAAGCATCTCATAACACTTGCGAAACCCAGCCACACTTTTCATCAGATCCATCACTTCTTTGCACTCAAAGGCTTCCTTGCCAAGTTCCCTTTCCAAAGTCAGTCTTCTTTGGTAAACAAATTTCCACTTCTCAACATTCTCCACATAGTTAAAAGAGATGTTGTCAATTGGAACTTCAGGTATATTTTCTGGAACCTTCTTCCCATAAGCTTTCTTCCTTGCTGAAGGTACGGTGTCTAGAATATCATGTTCGACATCAAAGTCAGAATCACTAGAACTATAGGGGACTTCCTTCCTCTTCAGAGATCTTTTCTTGGTGGCATGAGTTACAACCTTGCTCCACCCTTCAATAGGACTAACACTTGTACTTTTCTTGGGAGCCATGTGAAGCTTGCTTGTAGACTCAACAACTTTCCCTTTTCTACTCTTTAACCTCTTAGCTACCCCTGGAGCCAATCTCTTACCAATGGGCTCATCATCAGAGTCCAGATCATATACATTTACAATGTTTGTAGATTGATCCTTCTTCACAACATAATTTTCTTCTTTGACAGACATATCAATAGACATACTATCATAATCATCTTTCTCTTTAGATTTTTTTAGGGGACTTAATTGGAACATATTCACTATCAAACTTTCCATCAGATTTTTCAAGTGAGGTTTCAATAGAATGATCAATTTGGGCCAAGGATGTAGTGACATCTAACACAATAACAGAGTTAGGTTCAATACCCAAAATTTGAGAGATTAACACACAAATACTTTTATCAATAATGTCTTTATCAACAACATTCATACTAGATTGACCAAGGGTCTTATCAGATCTAGGGTTATCTAGACTTACAGTACCAAAGTTAGATTTTTCAGATGATTCAACACTACCCACTACTTTTGGAACAACAGAACCTTTGGTAGATGCAACAACATCAGGTTCGACATATGTGGTTTTAATAGGATCAAGATATAAGTTAGTCATAGAGTGAGGTTTCTTGACAGCAATAGAGGGCTCAATATTCCTAATCTCACTAGAAGGAATTTGAACCGACCTAGAGGGGTTAGAAGATTTACTTACATTTGAAGGATTAAACTTTTTCATAGTAGGTGTTCTAGCCCTCCTTTAAGTTGGAACATGTCCTAGAACAATGGAGAGAGAAATGACATCAGTTACAACACCTGAATGATCCATATTAGCATAAGCAATCCTAGGGGCCGATTGATCTTTGGTGCTTTTTCTTGGTGTTGAGCCAGAAGGTTTAGACATCTTAATGACAAACTTTGAGTTGAGATTGACTATAGAGAGATGAAAGTAAACGAGAACAATGATGAACAGTTTACTGAAGGTAGAGAGAATGGAATCGATAGAGTACGTGATAGAGAGAGATGATGGCGTGTTAGAAGAAAAATAAGGAAAGTTTGTAGTGATTTCCCTGGAGTTTTGTGCACCACTAAATGGAAGGAAGAGAAAATATTTTTTGCACGCCTCCACATCAGTAATTTCTATAACTCTTCAAACATGCAAATTCCTAATTCACCCCTTAACGTATCAAACTGATTTGCATCCAAAGCTTTAGTAAATATATCTTCCAATTGCTTATCAATGGTCGCATGCTCAAGAGTAACAATTTTGTCCTCAATAAGATCCCTAATAAAACGACGACGAATATCAATATGCTTTGTTCTGCTATATTGAATGATATTCTTGGATATATTGATTGCACTCAGATTACCACAATATAATGTCATGACATCCTGCTTGACATTATATTCGTTTAACATTTGTTTCATCCAAATCAATTGAGAGCAACTTCCTGCTGTAATATACTTAACCTTAGCAGTAGACAATGACACACAATTTTGCTTCTTGATGAACCAAGATATAATATTATTTCCCAAGAAGAAGCATCATCCATAAGTACTTTTTCTATCATTAGCATTACATGCCCAGTTTGCATCATAATACCCTACAAGCATGAAATTAGAACTATGAGAATACAACATGACATACTCACTAGTACCATTGATGTATTTCAAGATCCTATTCACTTGAGTAATGTGACTTGTTTTAGGCTTAGCCTGATATCTAGCACATACTCCTACAGTAAAAGTGATGTCTGGTCTGCTAGCTATAAGATACAAAATACTACCAATCATACTCCTGTACAAACTTTGATCCACATCAACACCTTTTTAATCCTTAGTTAATTTCAAGTGAGTTAGAACAAGTGTTCTTTTGTAACTAGAACTTTCTAAGCCATATTTCTTCACTATATTATTAGCATACTTGCTTTGAGAAATGAAGATAGTATCATCCATTTGTTTTACTTGAAGACCAAGAAAATAGGTTAATTCACCAACAAGACTCATCTCAAATTCAGATTGCATTTGCTTAACAAAATGTTGAACCATCTGGTTTGACATCCCTCAAAACACAATGTCATCAACATATATTTGGGCTATCATGAGTTTACCATGCTCTTCTATAACAAACAATGTCTTGTCTGTTCCCCCTTTCCGTAGCCATTATTGACAAGAAACTCAGTTAACCTATTATACCAAGCTCTAAGTGCTTACTTCAATCCATGAAGAGCATTCCTTAGTTTGTAAACATGATTTGGAAAACTAGGATATATGAACCCCTTGGGTTGTTCAACATACACTTCTTCATTCAAGTACCCATTCAAGAAGGAATTTTTCACATCCATCTGAAATAGCTTGAATTTTAGCATACATGTCACTCCTAAGAGAAATCTTATGGATTCAAGATGAGAAACAGGTGCAAAAGTCTTATCAAAATCAACCCCTTCAATTTGAGTGTATCCTTGAGCAACAAGCCTAGCCTTGTCTCTGGTTACAAATCCATTTTCATCAGATTTGTTCTTATAAATCTATTTTGTGTCAATAACATTCATCCCTTCAAGCTTAGGAACTAGGTCACACACTTCATTCTTTTGAACTACCCTAGTTCTTCTTGCATATCATTGATCCAAAATTCATCAGTCAAGGCATCCTTCACATTTTTAGGTTCAAACTTTGAGACAAAGCAAGCATTGGATATCACATCTTTGGATCTAGTGGTGATCCCTTAATTAATATTTCCAATTATAAGTTTCTATGGATGATCTTTCTGAATTATGATAGAGGTGACTTTGTTGGCTTTAGGGTTATCTCATTCAGGCCTTTCTGGCTCAATGTCCTCCACATTTTCTGAAGCATCAGTCTGCCGAGATGATGTTCTAACATATTTATCAACACTAGTCCCTTTCACAATAATTGAATCATCAACCACAACATTAATGTATTCCATCATGACCTTGGTTTTGGAGTTAAATACCTTATAAGCTTTGTTGTTTGTAGAGTAACCAAGAAATATCCCTTCATCACTTTTGGGATCCATCTTTCTCCTCTGTTCACGATCAACCAAAATGTAGCATTTACTCCCAAACACATGAAATTTTTTAACATTAGGTTTCCTTCCTTTCCACAATTCATAGAGAGTAGATGATGTACCAGCTCTCAGATTAACACGATTATGGATGTAACAAGCAGTGTTCATTGCTTTAGCCCAAAAATGATAAGGAAGATTTTTTACATGAAGCCTGACTCTAGTTGATTCTTGTAATGTTCTATTCTTGCATTCTACAACTCCATTTTGCTGAGGAGTGATGGGAGATGAGAACTCATAACCAATACCTTCAGAAGAACAAAATTCAGAAAATTTTGTATTTCCAAACTCCTTGCCATGGTCACTTCTGATTCTGACAATCACATTTTCCTTCTCTCTTTGAAGGCGTTGACAAAGGTCTTTGAATACCTCAAAAGTGTCTGATTCTTCTTTGATAAAATTCACCCAAGTAAGCCTTGAAAAAATCATCAACAACCACATAAATGTACCTCTTTCCACTAAGACTTTTCAACTCGCATAGGCCCCATTAAGTCCATATGAAGAAGTTCTAAAACTTTGGAAGTAGTCTGATATTGCAACCTCGGGTGTGAAATCTTGGTTTGCTTCCATATTTGACACTCACCACAAACTTTACCCTCCTCAATTTTGAGTTTTGGTATACCTATAATAGCTTCTTCAGACATAATCTTCTTCATACCTTTGAGACCCAGATGTCCAAGCTTCTGGTGCAACGACTTGACTTCATCTTCCCTAGACATTAAACATGTGAAATAATAAGTAGTTTCTTGTGGTACCCATAAATAGTAGTTGTCTTTAGACCTAACTCCCCTCATCAGAAATTATTTCTTCTCATTGGTAACCAAACATTCTGACTTGGTAAAATTGACTTTTAGACCTTGATCACTTAATTGACTAATGTTGACCAGATTAGCAATCAATCCTTTTACAAGAAGAACATCACCAAAGTAACAAAACGGGTGGAATAAGACTTATTATCCACTAAAAACTTCTTGACCCCTGTCATATGTCTAGAACATCCACTGTCAAAGTACCAGTCTTCTCTAGATGAACCTCTAAAAGAAGTATGGTCTATAAGATAAGTACCAACAACCTTAGTTTTCCACTCCTTTCTAGTTTTAATCATCACATGATTAGCCCTTTGATATGTTGAATGTTTTGGATAACCATACAGTATGTAGAAGAAAGGCTTTATATGTCCATATTTACCACAATAATGACATTTCCAAGGCAAAAATTTGACTTCAGTTTGAGTTTCCTGACGTATGGCAGGATGTTGTAACACTTGGTTGGACATCGTGGGCTCATACTTTCTTTCAGGAGAAATAAAATTTGTCCCATGGGTTTTTCCTTGTTCATTTAGAGATTGGTAATTAAAACTTATACCTGTTAAGTTTCCAGCCCCTTTCCCAATTTGAAGAATTTTGTCTAACATATCAGACCCATTGTTCAACGTTTTTATGGATTTGTTCATGTTTTCAAGTTTAGAAGTCAATAAGGTTACTTCATTTTGAAGGTCATAGATAGTAGATAACAGTTTCTCTTTTTCAACTTGCAATGGAGCTATGATTCTCTTCTGCTTTTCTCCTATCTTGTAAACTCCTTCACTTCTGGCACACAGTTCTCTGTAGGAGACAAATAATTCTTCATAAGATACGTCCTCATCACAAGAATCTTCATCAGATTCATATCTATCAGTGAAAGCTATAACATGCTTAGCAGTTTCATCATCAGGTTCACCTTCATCATCATCATCATCATCAGACCAAGAAACAGATAAGCCCTTCTTTTGTTTCGTGAGGTACGTGGGACATTTTGATCTAATGTGACCAAAACCCTCACATCCATGACACTGAATACATTTTCCTTTATTTTTCTTCTCCTCTGTTCTTGCTTTTCTCTGAAAGTCACCGTTCTTACTGATGTCGTATGACATGTTCTTGGCATTTGGTCTTGGCTTCCTATCCATTTTTTTCAGCACCTTATTGAATTGCCTCCCAAGAAGCACAATAGCATTAGAAATCCCTTATCAGTCTCCATGTCACAGTGATCTTCTTCATCATCAATGTTGGAGATAAAAGTTATACTTTTGTTCTTCTTTTCAGATCTATCACTAATAGCCAATTCAAAAGTTTGAAGTGACCCAATAAGCTCATCCACTTTCATGTTGCAGATGTCGTGTGCTTCTTTAATAACTATGAGCTTCATGTCAAACTTCTTAGGCAAAGAACTGAGAATTTTTATAACAAGCTTCTCCTCTAACATCTTCTCTGCCAAGGCAACAAATGAATTGGCAATATCAAGAATATTCATGTAAAAACCATGAATACACTCATCACCTTTCATCCTGAGATTCTCAAATTTGGTGGTGAGAAGTTGAAGTCTTGACATTTTTACTTTTGATTTGCCTTCATGAGTGGTTCTAAGGATTTTCCATGCATCTTTGGCCACATTACAAGTATTTATTAACCTGGATGTATTTTTTTCAACTCTATTGAACAAGGCATTCAAGGCTTTGGGGTTTCCAAGAGCAAGTTCATCTTCTTCCTTAGACTAGTCCTCTTCAGGCTTTAAATTAGTTGTGTCATTCACATCTTTGTCTTACACCATAGGATGTTCCCAACCATTGACAACTGGTTCCTAAGTTTTGTTATCCATAGATTTTAGAAAATCCATCATACGCGCTTTCCAGTAGTCATAGTTGGTGCCATCCATAATAGGTGCTCTATTGACAAATCATCCTTCCTTGTCCATAGTACCAGAAAATATCTCCACGGAGATCACCCAAAATAGAACACGGTGCCTTCTCTGATGCTAATTGATATTTTAGTACTTAGATAACAGATGTTGTATACGATGTCACGACACCAAGATTAGGACATTGTCATAACTCAAACAATTGCAGTGTTAAAGTAAATAGCAGGAAGTAAATAACACATGTCAATTGTTAACCCAGTTCGGTGCAACGTCACCTACATCTGGGGGCATCCAATCCAAGAAGGATATCCACTATAATAGTATTAGTTTGAAGTTCTAAATAACCTCTAGTTTTACAAACTTCTCACCTTATCACTACCCTTGGAATTTATATCTAAGACTCTCCTAGATATGAGACCCTTCTCACTTACCTTCAATCACACAATAGTGATAAAAACTTACAACAATAAACATAAGACATACTTCCAATGAAACAAAATCCTCTCTTGGTTAAAATCTCATGAGTGATTCACAATTACAACTCAAAAACTCAGTCTAATTCAAGTATCTAAGTTATACGAGAATGACTCACAAATAACAATGAACAAACTAAACCCTAATAGAGACTATCAAATACGCAACTTAGTTGTTTTCTTAGGTTTAGAATCATCCTTTAAGTAGCCCCATAATAGCATGGGCTTCAGGCTAAATAATCAGTAGATCCAAATTAGACTACTGCACAATCTTCTATAGAATCAAATCAAATTAAATCAGATCAAATCAAATATGATGTCTCCTTAAATTTTTTGACACCCTTTCTTAGGAAACAAGGCAAAGCTTAAACCTACATTTGCTTCTAAAGCAAACGCTTCTTGGACCACAAAATATATGAATCAAATATTCAAAGAATCTTCATTAATCTCATGCTAAAAAACAAATCTTCCAAGAATGTAAAACCACAACACGTCACGATGTCGTACAAACATGTCAAGACATCTTGTCCAACATCTTTCTATTTCACTTGTTTTAATAAAATGCTGCTAATCACAATACAAACAACCTAACAGTTTTGTTGTGAGAAAAGTAACCTTTAAAGTCACTTAAATTAAAGTGGTAAAACATGAGAAAAACATGTTCTGACAATCAACATGCTTTTTACATTTATATTTTACATATTTGACTTACTAGCACTAGAGACATATCTTTTATAGGGATTCACGAGGATCATATGCATATCTATGTTGTGGTCTCCTACGACTATAGACACAACTTGTTGTCTACTTGTCTTCCATTCTTTTAATACTTATTAATATTAATATTTAAAAAAAAACTATTTAGAATACAATGCATCATTTATTAATTTTTCCCATTAACATATCTTTATTTATTGAATTTTGAATCTTCAGCTACCTATTAGTACCACTACTAAAGATATTTTAATAAATAAAAGTTATTTTATTATTGAAATTAATATAAATAATTATTATATTAGAAAATATACAAAACTAAAAAAAATATTTTGAAATTGAAGAAATAGTAATATAAGAAATAATGATTGAATTCTCTCCTGTATAATTTTTATGGGGATGTGGAATAGTTAACATCCACATCCTTAAATCTCCATCATTTTATACTTTTTTTTTTATATTTTTTAATTTTAAGTGTAGGGTTGAAATTTCACTAAACTAAAATTTCATGGGAGATGATCTGCCTCCTAAGAAATGGCGAGTTACCAATTTGACGAGTTTAAAATATTCTTAATTAGAGCATACTTTTAAATATTTGTCTTGTTGGTATTGTGGAGAAAATTCCAATCTTGAACTTATCTGAACCAATCTTGATGAACAAGAATCAATCTTTCTGATTGATCACGCCTCTTGTTCTTCACCCTTTTACTTAGGTGAAACAACCACTCCTTGGTTGTAAGATGATTCTAAACTACACATAGAATTGAAAGAAGAAAATAATACAATTGAAAGTAAGAGAATAGACAAATTTTGGAGGAAGAAGAATAATTTATTGTTGTGCAAGTTGCACTTTAAGTGTTTGCTACAGTGTGTGTTAATCACAACTGTGATTTCTGAAACTACACAAATCTATTACAAAACTTGTCATTCTAGTATGATACAAATAAAATAGAGCTCCTTTCTATTTATAGATGAGATTATTTGCACTCCAAGTAATCACAAAATAACTAACTCAACTAAAACTAAGTTAAGTCGATCTTCTTCGACTCTGTCGACTCCTTTGACAGCTACATGCTTCGATTGCATGCTATTTTGACACACACACTAAAACACCTTTCCACATCCATCAAATACAAACACACGATTTTGACTTTGACACAAATGATTACATATTTAACACAACACCTAATTCATTGTGTCTAAGCTATCTATATTCATCATTATTCTTAATCTCTTGAATAATTCGACATGCACAACCGTCGTCATTATTTGTAATGTGATTCTCTGATATGCAATGCTTCAGGCTCAACTTTCCATTTTCTACCTACCCTCTCAAGTAACGGAACCTCATTTCGATGTGTTTATTTCTTTCGTGTGCTATCAGATTCTTTGCCAGATTGATAATTGACATGTTGTCGATCTTCAAGGTTATTACTCCATGATTCTTCCCTGTAATTTCTTCGACTAGATTCATAATTCATGTTTCTTGTCATGCACATAGAGAAATTTCTATGTATTCAGCCTCACGTGGTGATAACTCTACCACTGATTCCTTTCTCGAATTCCATGCGACTAGCGCACCACCTAACATGTGTTGGAACAAAATTGTTTATATCCCCTTGGTTTTTATGATAATAAATTACATAAAGAAAAATTGGGCATACTAACATATGTTCAGTGAGTATGATCAAAAGCAAAGAATTCATTCTAAATTAATCATGTTGAAAGGATATGTGGATAAGCAATATAACTATGATTTTGATTGATCAGAAACTGATGACTCTGAATGTGTTCATTAGCCTCTGAAGGTTCAGACTCTGGTCACGTGTCCTAGATTTTGGTGACAACTCATACTTTGAATGTTTGAAGAGCCTCTGATCCATACGCTGCACCAAAGCAAACTAGTCTTGTTAAATCCCCATAATTCTGGACAGAGTCAACTGGGATTTCATTTTGCAAGGCTCAAGGAATGGTGATGGGACCTCTTTAGCCTATTCTACCTTTTGGTAGATACTTGTACTTCAAAAGATGTTATGAAAAATGCCATTATTCAGTGAATAAAGCTTCTAACTAGATACATTCTCCAATGTCTCTCTTTGCATGATTCTTCACTAATTTTGCTCTTGTGTTCAAACCTTCCAACAAATATTTCTCTACCTCTATAAAAGGAATATGAATATTTGATGGAAGGTATAAACCAACAATGTAATACAATATATTGAGCATAACTCTAAGCTTTCATGTGTAACTATTATTGCATAAGATCTTAAGATTTATTATCTTTGTATATCTTAGAAACCTTAAGAGGTTAAGAACCTTTGTGGTTGTTACACAACTGATATACTTCTGATTGTGTATCTAAGTATAGTGGTTACTATTTCTACAAAACTATTTGTTTAAAGTAGATGAAGTCTTTTGCGTGTGTGCTTGAGCAAGGAAGTCTCTTGTCTGTGTACTTGAGCAGTGAAGTCTGTTTTTAAGTTGATTGAGAAAAATTATCTTGCAAGGTTGCTTGAGCAGAAATCTTTTTCTAGGTTGATTAAACAAGTGAGTTCTCTTGCAAGTGTTCTTGAGAAAAATGGAATATGTTGATTATAGTGAAAAGCTCTTGTCGACGCAAGGGTACTGGACTACTCTCAGTTGAGGAGAGGAACCAGGATAATCTTTGTGTGTTGCTTGCAGTTACTTCTAATCATTTTTATTTCGCTGTTGTTAATAAGATATGATATCAGACTCTAAACTTAGTTTAAATTTTGAAGTTTCTTATCAAAAGAAAAACGAGTTTTTGGAATACACATATGTGGAGAAGAAATATAACTATGATTCAGATTGATCAGAAACTGATGACTCTTAATGTGTTCATTAGCCTCTGAAGGTTCAAACTCTGGTCACATGTTCCAGCTTTTGGTGACAGCTCCTACTTTGAATATTTGAAGAGCCTCTGATCCATACAATGTACAAAAGCAAACTAGTCTTGTTAAAGCCCCAAAATTCTGGACAGAGTCAACTAGGGTTTCGTTTTGCAAGGCTCAAGGAATGGTGATATGACCACTTCAGTATGTTCTAGCTTTTGGTAGATACCTAATACTTTAAAAAGTGTTGTGAAAAATGCCATTATTTAGTGAACAAAGCTACTAACCAAATACATTCTCCAATGTATCTCTTTGCATGATTCTTCACTAAGTTTGCTCTTGTGTTCAAACCTTCCAACAAATATTTCTCTACCTCTATAAAAGGAAGATGAAGATTTGATGGAAGGTGTACACCAACAATGCAATACAATATCTTGAGCATAACTTTGAGCTTTCATTTGTAACTAGTATTGCATAAGATCTTAAGATTTCTTATCTTTGTATATCTTAGAAATCTTAAGAGGTTAAGAACCTTTGTGGTTGTTGCATAAATGATATACTTCTGATTGTGTATCTAAGTATAGTGGTTACTATTTCTACTAAACTATTTGTTTAAAGTAGAGGAAGTCTCTTGCGTGTGTGCTTGAGCAAGAAAGTCTCTTGTCCGTGTACTTGAGCAGTGAAGTCTCTTTTTAGGTTGATTGAGCAGAATTATCTTGCAAGGTTGCTTGAGCAGAAGTCTCCTTCTAGGTTGATTGAGCAAGTGACGTCTCTTGCAAGTATGCTTGAGAAAAGTGTAATTTGTTGATTATAGTGAAAAACTCTTGTTGACGCAAGGGTGCTAGACTACTCTCAGTTGAGGAGAGGAACTAGGATAACCTTTGTGTGTTGCTTACATTTACTTCTGATCATTTTTATTTTGCTATTGTTATTAAGATCTGATATCAAACTCTGGACGTAGTTGAAATTCTGAAGTTGCTTATCAAAAGAAAAATGAGTTTTTGGAATACACAATTGAACCCCCCTTCTTGTTTATTTTTCTAACCTTTAGTTGGCATCAGAGCACGGTCTGTACTAAACATTTAACCGTGGTGCAAAAAGATCTTGAGAAAAATACTCTTTTCATCATGGCTTATGGTTCCACAGTAACTAGTCCTATTGGAGGTTCTCCTCGTGGCAATAACAACCATGATCATAGTACATCTGGTTAAAACAACTATACTACTAAACCACCAACATTCAGTGGTGACTCTATTGAATTTGAATGGTGGAAGATCAAGATGTATACTCACATCATTAAGTTGGATGATGATTTGTTGGATATATTGGAAGATGGCATTGACTTTCAAGTTAATGGTGTTGGAATGGTTTCTAATAGAAAGTCTCTCACTCCGTATCAAATTTTTTTTTATATAAAGCATCATAAAGTGAGAGGAATTTTTGTTCGTGCTTTGCCTCATTCTTAGTATATAAATATTATTGATAAGTCTAATGCTAAGACTATCTTTGAATCTTTATGTGCTACCTATGAAGGTA
The DNA here is from genome assembly GCF_024323335.1 of Lathyrus oleraceus. Taxonomy (NCBI): domain Eukaryota; kingdom Viridiplantae; phylum Streptophyta; class Magnoliopsida; order Fabales; family Fabaceae; genus Lathyrus; species Lathyrus oleraceus. Next base: position 171,285,978 of record NC_066585.1, on the reverse strand, counting down.
ATCAACAAGTTCAAGAAGCTAAAGCAAACCTTCTGGTTCATAAATATGAGTTGTTCATAATGAAAGATGTTGAGAATATTGAATCAATGTTCTCAAGATTTCAAGTTCTTGTGTCTGGACTTTAGGTCCTGAACAAGAGTTATACCATTGTGGATCATATTAAGAAGATTCTTAGGAGTCTTCCTGTCAAATTCAGAGCCAAAGTAAATGCCATTCAAGAGGCTAAAAATTTAAACTCTTTAAGTCTTGAAGGTCTTGTTAGAAATCTCCAAATTCATAAAATGGAGTTAAATGGAGATTAGCCTAAAAATCAATTTAAAACTGTGGCTTTAAATTCTGTTGGGGGATCTGAGAAATCCTTTTAAACTAAAAATCTCAAAGAAGCCACTCATGATGAAGCTTGTGATGAAGAATCTGATGATGATGAATTAGCCTTTATCATCAAAAGATTTAAACACTTGACCAAGAAGAAGAACATATTCTCTAGTAAGAGACATGGCTTCAAAGGGTCCATTTTTGGGAGTAAAGATCAGGATGGTTGTTACAACTACAAGAAGCCTGATAATTTTGTTGTTGAATGTCCTAATCTCCAAAAAAATAAAGGCATAAAGGAAACCTTCTAGAAGAACAACTTCATAAGAAATTTCAAGAAAAGTCTCATGGAAACATGGGAAGAACTTGACAGTGAAGGAGAAGATGAAGAAGCCAATCTTGCTTTGATGGCCTCAACTTTTTTAGATTCAGAATCTAAATTTGGTTCTGACTCAGAGTCAGAAGACACGGAACATGTATTTTCTAAACTCTCTAAATCTGATTTGAGTACTCTGTGTCATGATCTTATGGAAAGATGCCAGCAGAAAGTCAAACATATAAAAACATTAAAGAAGTAATGTGATATTTTAAAAGATAAGCTAAATATTTCTAAAGAAAAAATTGAAAACCTTGAAAAAGAACAAATTTCTTCAATAAAAAGTATGTCTGACAAACCTCTCGATAAAAATGAATTAGATCTTCAAAATTTAATTTTATCTGGATGTGAAAGAACAAAACTTTCTACCATGATCTATAGAGTAAGTAAGAGCAAATGGGAAGGTCCTGGTTATCATCAGAAATGTAACAATCCAAGGACTAATATATTGATGAAACCATCAGACCCTTATGTTGGTGTAAGTCCTAGAGGCCAATACTTTTGGTACTTGTATCGAATTATTTATTAATAATAAAAGGTTTTTTCTTTATTATGTTTGTTTAATAAAGTCCCTAGAATAACTAGTCCGTTTAATGTATCAAGTGTGACTTAATCATGAGTTCCCATTAAACATTAGGACACTATTCTTAAAGTATTTGTAGTCGAGCTTTATTGTAAAGTGGGATAACATTAAAGCATTAAGACTATTATGTATATAGACTGATGATCACATCTCATGGATCATGGATAATGAGTTATTAAGTCTTAAACATAGGTATGAATATTAAGAGTAATATTTATACTAGATTGACCCGCTATGAGAATACTATATAGAATGTTATGCAAAGTGTCATAAGTTATTCTCATGGTGATAATGGTGTATACCACCCTTCGACCTGAAACCATTATGGACCCTAGATGTAAAGTCGAGTGCCTTATTGCTGATCAAACGTTGTCTATAACTGGATGATCATAAAGACAGTTGATGGATACTCCACGAAGCATGGTGAGGGACATGAGTGACCTAGATGGAATTTGCCCATCCTGCGTAACAGGATAAATGTCTAAGGGCCCAATATCGAACTGGACAAGGATGACATGGTCTATGCCTTGTGTTAAATATAGACATAAGGGCAAAAGGATAATTGTAGACATAAGTATTATCACAAAAGGATTTGTCAGATCACATGACATTTTCGTGTCTTGGATAGCAGTGATGTGTTGCTAGATACCGCTCACTATTTATTATATTAAATACGTGATTTAATATAATTACCAATGTCGCGAGAATCTACAGGGTCACACACAAAAGAACGGATTGATGAGAGATAGAGTAAATAAGGAACATCGTAAGGTACGGTGCACTTAAGTGAATTGTAGAACATCGTAAGGTACAGTGCACTTAAGTAAAATATGAAATATGGTAAGATACGATGTGCTTAAGTGATTTTAGTATATCATAAGATATGGGCCACATACACTTAAGTGTGCTTTTTAGCTTGCAACCCACACAAGTTGTTCTATAAATAGAACCCTTGTGCAGAAGCATTTGAGCAGTTGAAATTTCGTTTCTCTCTCTCTCTCTCTCTCACTCACTCACTCACTCAAAGCCTTCATTCGTAGCAGCTAGCACTGAAATTGAAGGAATTCGTTCATGTTGACTGAGTAGAGGCGTTGTTACCATTCAACGTTCGTGATCACTCCTTAGATCTGCATCAAAGGTTTCAATCGCCACAAGAGGTAACGATTCTATCACTGATCATGCCCATTTGTAAGGATCACTAAAGGAGAATTTTTTTTAATTTCCGCTGAGTTTTGGATCACTATTCTCCTTCACCTTATTCTTCAAGCACTTCTCAAAAGGGGTTGAATGCTTTCTTTATGCCTGCTATTGAAAATGGTAAAATTCTGGACCAATCAGAACCTGTGATAGATAACTCACAAGTTTTGGAGAATTCAAGATCTCAGACTCAAGGGTCGAATGTTCTAAGTAAATTAGAATCTAAGACTCTCAAGTCAAAGGTTTTAAAGAACTCATAACTCAAAGTTGTACATCTAAAGTTCCTAGAGGTTCAGAGGTCAAGGTCAAGACTTATCCTAGACAAAAAGTATGGAATGAGTCTGAACCTTACTATAAGGATAAGGTACAAAGAAAGAAGAAACCCTATAAAACTAACCTCAGAAGACCCATAAAAGTATGGGTACCAAAGAATGAGATTATTTTTGTTGCATATATGGTTAAAGGAAAGAACAAAGCAACGGTTGCTCCCGGACAGTGGTTACTTACAACCTTCAATAAGAAGAAGGATTACATCCCAAATCCTAACTTTGAAGGAGGAAAGAGACGTGGAGTCTGGAAGAAACCAATAAGAGAAGATTATTAGTACTGGGAAGACTAAAAGTCTCCTACAGTGAATTAGTGTTTCAGATTCTTGGTTATGTCTCTGAAGTTTATCCAGTTGTTTTGAGAAGTCTGAAGAGACTTATGGTGTTTTGAAGATGAGCATTCTTGGAACTATATTGTTCCTCTTAGACAATATCAATAGCTGATCCTGCAAAGAGAGGTACAATTATGATTTTATGTAACCGTCTCTAATCCTAACATTTTTAATGTTTGTCAGAAAAACTTCATATTTATGAAAGAAGAATAACATTTTATTATGATAATTCTACCTTTATCAATTTGGCAAAGAATCTTTCTCTCTATCACAATATGAAGATATTCAGAAGCTACCTTGATCATAATCTCCTTATCAGTTTCTGATGAATAAATAGCCTATGAAGCGTCACAACTTCTGATACTATGAAAAAGACTAACTACCTTTGATGTGCACACAAATGGATGCCTTGTGGTAACTACTCCTAGCATATGTCATGCTATGTCTCATAAATATGAAACGTCTCTTGACACATGGAATGAAACTGTTGAGTAAAAACTCCTATGTTCTTGGTTATTTCTTTATTATTTTATTTTTTGGTTCCTTATACATTTTTGTGATTTTGTGTATAAAATTTCTTTTCACTAAAAAAACACTCTATTTATATTAGAAACCCACACTTCACTGCCTACACTTTTTCTTTCTCTAAACTCCTCTTAAAAAAACCCTTTTCAAAAATATAACCCTAAAAATTCCTTTCAGTAATGACATCCTCTTCAAATGCTCGACATGCACGCATGATCATCAAAACTGGCAAAAGTATGACTATCAAGTCCAAAACCATGGATCTAAATCAAAGTGATCTGAAGCTTTTGGTAGAACATATTGTCGACTTTGACTCATTCAGTCAGAATGGGTATGATCTTTGGAGTTTCTTCAGAGTTCAAGAGTGGTCTCCAATATTTGATATGCTGAATGAACCTACTTATCCTCATCTAGTGAAAGATTTCTGGGTTAGCGCATAATTTTTTTATGAACTTGTTGCATGTGAGGAACTTAGACTTCTAGTGGGAAAGGACGGTTTCTTAAAGGGGAAGATCAGAAAAGAAGTAGGGTTGAAGAAATTTGATGAAGTTGAAATAAGATCTACTGTAATGGGTGTCGATGTGTTCATCACTCAGAAAAATATTGCTAACCTCCTTAGTACACCAAAGTCTAGTAGATTTGTTGTGGGCACCAAAGAAAATAGTTTTGAAGCAAATGCTATCAAGTGGTGTTTGTTTGATAATGCTAAAAATATATGTTCTTCTGAATTTGGAAAGGTCAAGAACTTGAAGAAAGTATTCAGGCTTGTAATCAAGATTTTAATTGGTTGTCTGATCCCCAGAGAAGGAAGTACTTATCAGATTTCATGGGATCACAAATACTTCATTTTCTACTTGAAAAATGAAGACAAGATAAATCTATCAACTTACATCTTCACAAGAAGCAATCAAGGACATCACAAAGCTTCACAAGAAGAATGTGCCTTATGCTAGATTGATGTCATAATTGTTTTACCAGGGTTGTCTAATGGATTCCCTTAAAAACATGTCTGGAAATAAGGATCTAGAGGACATTTATGGAAATATCTTATCTGCTTTTGTTCTGGCTAACATGAAGCCGATGAAGAAAAGTAATGTCGTTGCTTCAAAGATTCCTCTCTTTATTAGATGTACCAATTCTGATTATCTTAAGGACTATCCTATCATCACCAAGATGGATAACCCTGAAGTAATCAAGAATTTCATCATACAATCACTCAAGGAAGGAAAAAGCATCAGATTCAAAGATATTCCTGACAAGCCTACTGATGTTTTTAGTTCTTATAATAAGAGAAAGTAAGCGGCTTCAGTTGTTCTGAAGGACGATCAGAAACCGTCTAAGAAGAGAGCAGTTGAGAAGAAAATTGAAGAAGTAATTGCAACCACTGAACTAATGCCCTCCAAAACTTGAAGTGGAAAGTCTCCCAAGAAGGTTGCTTCTGTTTTTGTCATTTCACAAGCACCTTTAAAGAAGAAGAGATTGAGGAAGTTATGTGTGTTTGAGGAAGAAGAAAAAGAAGAAGAGGAAGCTGATATGTCTCTTATCAGGAAAAAGAAAGATTCAAATGACTCTACTCAGAAGGATGTAATTGATCTTACCCTAAAGTGTACTCAACTATTAACATATGTCACCTTAGATCAGTCAGAGAAGCATCAAGAAACTTTTGTTGCTGGGAATCAAGAGGCTGGTATTGTTGGTGAATTGGAACTGCTGAGGTTCAGACTGCTGAAGTAATAGTTGGCTTAAAGTCTATTGAAGCTTTTGATGTTCTTGAAGAACTTGTCCTAGAAATTGTTGTTGCTTCAGAAGCTCTGAATACTAGTGTAACATATATTAATCTGAACTTAGTCTCTGAAGATGATTTTGATTACACAACCCTTAACCATATTTCTCCAATACACTCACTAATTCCCTCACCAAATCAATCTCCTAAACACGCTCCACTCCCTATTAATGAACCCACTGATGTTAAGAATTAGTTAATTTAGTTCTCTGCTTCTGAACGACCATCACCCCCGATGAACATTGCTTGAAACCCTCATAGATGTTTCTAGTGGGAAAGCTACGTATTCTAGCTATGAGTCAGAGTATGATGCACATGGGTTTGAATCTCATCTTAACCTTAAATCTACAAAACTTTCACCTGAAATCATCAAACCTATCCCTGCAATTCCTATCCAAGTCTTCTCTCCTCTAGTCCAACCTTCTAAACAAACATGTTTTGCTTCTGAAGCTGAATGATCGTAAAAAATAGAAAGTGTACTATTTTGTCGATGTAGTAATAATAGGGATGTTCCCAAAGATCGATCTCGAGGATTGCGTAGCAATATATGTGTAAATTTTACTCAATTGAAAAAAACTAATAGTTAGGGTTTTGTAAAAAGTCATTGTAAGAGAAAGTAAAACAAAATAAATCTTTTCACAGTTTATAATAATATGCCAAGGATGGTGTATGAAAATCTCCAATAATGACCCTTGAGTGTATATCTCCATAATAATGAAAATTGTTTCAATTATTGGATCTTAAGATTGTTTCCCCCTAAGACCTTAGATGGAAACCTTTAGTCATTCAATCTAACCTCTAAGTCCTTAGGCGATTATGATGAAACCAAGCAATTACAATTTAACAAGAATAAACCGGTAACCATAGGGTATCCCCAATCCTAGGTGATATCTACTATGGTTTCACTGTATAAAAACCTTAACAATTGCAATCCGATTAATTATTAACCATACAACAATCTTAATTTTTCTGATAAAGAAAGTATTACGCACATTGCACAGTGAAATTAACAACAAACATCATATATTAAGGAAATTATAAATTCAGAGTCAATTACACGATCAATTCAGGGAAACCCCCAGGCATTGGGGGGTTTATCCTCTCATATTATTCAAATAAGATACAAAATAAAAATGAGACATTGCAAAAGGATGGGAATTCCGTTGATCTTCAATCGCACCCGCTCTTGAAGGATCTCCGTTCTTCGCCGCTTTTCACCGCCTCAATCTTTATCGTCTCCAATCTGTAATCATGAAAAAGTCCCTCTCTCCATATTCAAAAATCCCCTAAATAGTTCCTGATCACTAATTTGATGTAGCAAAGGTCCAAAATGCCCTCCGGGATTAGCCGTGCCAAAATACAACAAAAACTGGAAAATGAGGCATCCAAGCCAACACTAGTCGTGTCAGGTAACACGACAGGCCGTGTTGGCTGTCTGACATTCATGGCTTGACACGCCCCTTCAGGGACCCGTGTCAGCCTCCTGTTTTCTGCTCTTGGTTCTCCTCTCCTGACACGGGTCGCGTTGGACAACACGAGTGACCGTGTCAGGACCATTGTGTTGTCCAATTTCCTCTTCCGACGGGCCCGAAACGTCCAATTCCCTTGGCGATTCCTCCGGTATTCTTGCTTACACCTGAAACCAGTAAAACTACCACAAAGAGACATAAAATGGAGTATAACGATGTAAACCAAACATAGTCAACAAATTGAAATAACAATGCAAAACATCAAATTAACTAAACAGAACGATAAAACAAGTATACTAATGTGTTACCGACTTCGTGAAATTGTGCCGAATGAGTGTCAGAAAACAAGTAGAGTTGGGGACTGATCACAACCCCAAACTTATCCCATTGCTTGTCCTCAAGTGATGCTCGAGACATCAGGCCGTTCACCCCCAAATTCTGCATCCACAATGTTACTGTGATCTTTCGCGATTCCCTGTTCACTTTTCATTCCCTGTTTTACTCTTTCCCGACTTCTGATTTCCGCTACACTTTCACCTTGATGCGTATTTTGGCCTGTAGCTTTTCACACTCTCACCAAATCTCTCGGGATCAAAGTTTTTGCACTCAACAAAACAGAGCATGCAAAGTCAACTCTTAGGTTTGAAACACAGATACCTTCATAACAAAAACACACAACACACATTATTCGAGGGCTTTTTGGGTTGTAGCGGGGCTAAGGTGTAGGGTGGGGAAACTTAATAAGACAAAAAGGGAAATACTAGGGGCTCAGGCTCAGAGTTCGTGTTGCTACCCTCGTAACTGTGTTCAATCTTTTAATCAGGTGGTATTTCTTTTGGGCGCCGTTCTTGTTGGGATTCATTGGCTCTTATTTTATTTTATTTTATTGCTCTTTTGAGCATGCTTTTTCCCAACCTCAATTCTTCTAGATAAGTGCTTCATGATACTTCTCATCATTTTTTTTCATTTCTTTTTTTCTTTCTTTGAAGTTTCGTACTTTTCTCATTTTTCTGCACTTATCTGCTTTTCCTCGGTGTCCTAAAATTTTGATGAAACCCCAAATTTAGGATTTTCCACGGATCTGGGGTAAACAACACTTATATAAGCAAGGTGTGGTAGTGTTTGGGCTTACGGTTATTTACAGTGGTTAAACAACAAGCAAAAGGAAATATGGCTCAAATTGGATGAACGAAGGGTAATAATGGCGGGTTGGCTGGAAAGGCTCAGGGTTAAAATAAAAAAAAGTTTCCTCAGTGTGTACATGTGTGTTAGGAAATTTCAGTATCTCTTATGCAAACCCATAGAGACAAAGACATACCTGGAAAGCTCTCATGATGACAAGTGTTTGGCTTTTTGTAGTCCTCACCATGTTTGGTAAAGCTTGCAGGCTTCCAAGATACCTCTCAGTGTGATGTAGCTTCGTCTTCGCTTCGGTTACAGAGTATTCCTGAGAAGTCCAATGACAGAGAGTTGCGTCCGATTATTTAGGTCAACAACATCAACTTTTGGGGGTTTCCAGAAGAGCAAGTAGAGGAGTGTGTCTTTCATCTAATCGCTTCAAGCCTCATTATTCATTCGGCACGAATGTCCTCTATCTGTAACACATAGAATACCACACAACTAGTTATTTTAAACACACATAATAAAATGCTGATAATACTAAGAACAAAAGTAACAACTAATAATGAACCCCCCCCCCTCCCCCCCACACACACACTTGAACCAAACATTGGTCGCAATGTTTAATCCAAGATATAGAGGGACTCACACAGGCTCACTACGATGGCGGAAATTGCAACATCAGTTGTTGCATTATCGCGTGCATCTCCTCCATAAGAGTCCCTTGACGGGCTTTCTCTAAGCCTTGGCATATTTGCTCCGCTCGGAGATCGTCGATTTCGGTCTGCATCCACGACCATTGGTCCGGTGTCACATATGACAACCCGGCACCTAGGTGCATGGTGTCCTCTGGAGGAGAAACAAACTGCTCCTATTCCTTCACCTCTTCCTCTTGTGGGTCACCTACAGCAAATGGGTCAGCATTGTGCTCGTCCATATCATCTTGGACGACACTTTCATATAGCCAATTGGCCGTGTTGGAAATGCTAATTCATGCAGGGTCAGGAAGAGCCATAATAAACTGACCAGAACTCATTAAAGCATAATAATCAGAAATTTGTGCTTACCTGCCACTGGCGTCTCATTTAGTGCAGCAGGGTCATATCCGAAATGGTGGGCAATCTATGTGATTACGCCCCATATGGAAATTCCCCCTTGGGCTGCTCTCCCCACTCGACCCAAGTAATCTGCTGTAAATGTTGCAACGCTCGTAGCAACTCGATTTGTCATGGCAAACAGAAAGAAGAGCTCCCTCTGGGTAGCCACACTTGTGCTATCACCCCTACCAAAAAGTGTGAAAGCCAACACCTTTTGGGCATGCCTGAAACAAGGGTTCTGAATGCTAGATGCTTTCGCCCCTTTAGCAACATAATCTTATTGTCCCGTGATGGCCAACCAGAAAGTCTTAGCATCAAAACTACTCCCTCCGTTCCTTTTTAAGTGTCATTTTTTGACTTTTTACACATACCAAGGAAGCTAATCATTATTGTTACTTTTCAAACAATAATTCTTCTTTTACCTATAATACCCTTAATTATTTATTACATTCACTTTACTTTTTCTCTCTCTGCAATCATTATATAGGGGTAATTTTGACAAAATTGCAATTAATACTACCTTAAACTTTGCAAGTGACAATTAAAAAGAAACAAATTTTTTGCAAGAAAGTGACACCTATAAAGGAACGGAGGGAGTATCTGGTATGACTTTGGGGCCATATAGGGGTAGGCGGAGAATTTCACCCTGCTGCTCCACTGTCAACTTGTGATCGACATTGTATAACCTGAAAGTCATCGTTCCTCCAAACTACATCATTGTACCTGTCCAACCTTTTTCTAACTTGAACTCAATAGTGCTAAAGAATTCTAAAGTGATGCGCTCATAGGTAGGCGCTTCACAATGCACAAACTCAAGCATGCCGAGGACATGGAACATCCTATCTAATTCTTCTGACAGACCCAATTGAAATAAAGCATCAGAGCATAGGTACCTTGTCGGTGTTATCTTCCATTTAACGTGAGAAGAGTACCTTCGTTCATGCTCCGGGTTATCGAAGATTATATCGTGCGAATTCGGATGACGGATGGTCCGTTTCTGAGGCCTTGATGATTCAACTTCAGTTTGCTTCCCTTTTGAAATTCGCTTCGGCGATATGATTAATTCCTACAATGACCCACAAATAAATTATGGAAAAAGGAAAAATGATTACAGTAGCCTTGTAGAGTGTGGAGAGTAGAACAACTTTTGTGAAGGGTGTCGGCGATTTGGACGGAGTAAAGTGGCAAAGTTGTGAGCTTTTTGGTGATGAGGTTATGGGGAAAGTTGAAGAACAATGGAGGAAGGAGAAAGATTTGGTAAAAGTGGGAGAGAGAAGGTGAGAAAATCAGATTTAATGGGTTAATTTAGGGTAGAATGAGTTTAAGTGGTGGAAAATCCGGGTGGGGTCCACAAGATCCAAAAATCCAAAATTTGAAAAAATATGGTCGTTGGGCCTGACACGGGCGACCGTGTCAGGTCACTGTTTTTAGGCTTCCCTTCCAGTAGAGCTGACACGGGTTGTGTCAGCTGACACGGGCTGCCGTGTCAGCCTATTGGAAAACTCCTCTTCCTCAGCTCCTTGCCTGACGCGGGCCGTGTCAGGTGACACAGGCACCCGTGTTAGGGCCCTGTTTTTTCCAAAAAGAACTGATTTTTTTTTTCTGTTTTACCGTGCTCTATTATCCAACTGTCTTCTATGAGTTTAGCTCAAAACCTTTCTTCTGCACTAAGCGATTTACCAGCGAACCTACAAATAAAATTGGAAACACACCAAATACTGAAATGATTAGAATAAAACTGCATGGGTTGCCTCCCATGAAGCGCTGCGTTTAACGTCTCATGGCTCAACGGTCGTCTCTCTTATCCTCTGAGATGAACATTATCGATCAAACCACTTTCCTTCCCCTTGTAGTAGTGTTTCAACCTTTGTCCGTTCACCTTAAATGTATCCCCATTACTTGGATTTTTAAGTTCTATTGCTCCATGGGGAAACACTCTGTGAACCAAAAACAGACCCGACCACCTGGATTTTAACTTTCCTGGAAAGAGCTTTAATCTGGAGTTGAACAAGAGCACCAGTTGTCCCTCGACAAACTCCTTTCTCTGTAGTTTCTAATCATGCCATTTCTTTGTCTTCTCCTTGTAGAGTTTGGCATTCTCATATGCTTGATTCTGAAACTCCTCTAACTCGTGGAGCTGAAGGATTCGGGATTCACCCGCTTTAGCCAGATCATAATTTAAGAATTTGGATGCCCAAAATGCTTTGTGCTCCAACTCTAGTGGCAAGTGACAAGCTTTACCATAAACTAACCGATAAAGAGACATACCTATGAGCATTTTGAAAGCCGTTTTGTACGCCTATAGTGCATCTTCTAACTTTACTGCCCAGTCTTTCCTAGATGTGCATACCGTCTTTTCCAGTATTTGCTTTATCTTCCTGTTGGACACTTTGACCTGGCCACTCGTTTGAGGGTGATACGGAGTGGCGATCTTGTGTTTAACATTATATTTCTTCAGCAGATTCTCCATCAGTTTGTTAAAAAAGTGAGTACCTTCATCGCTAATAAGTGCTCTCGGCACCCTAAATCTTGAAAAGATATTGTTCTTCAAAAATGTCACAACCACTTTAGAGTCATTGGTGGGCAATGCCACCTCTTCCATCCACTTTGATACGTAGTCTACTGCTACCAAGATGTAATTCTTCCCAAAGGACAGTGGAAATGGCCCCATGAAGTCTATTCCCCATACATCAAACAATTCAACCTCCAGCATTAGATTTCTCTTAGAAATATTCCCCGTTCTTTGACATCTGTCGCATTCTTTGACGATGTCTTGGGCATCTTTGAACAATGTGGGCCAATATATACTTGACTGAAGAACTTTGGCCGTTGTTCTGTCACCACTGAAGTTTCCTCCATAACCCGAGTCATGACACGCTCTAAGTACATCCCTTTGTTCCTCCTCCAGTACGCATCTTCTGACCAGCCCATCCACTCCTCTCTTGTATAGGAATGGGTCATCCCACAAGTAGAACATGCAATCATAAATAAACTTTTTCTTTTTGTTAGAGTCAAAATCCCTAGGGATTACACCCCCACCAAATAATTCACGTAGTCTGTGAACCAAGGGATGTCGATAACAGCGAGGATGTGTTCATCAGCGAACTCATCCTTTATCGGTCTCTTTTCTTCTATTTCTTCAATTGGTGACATTCGGGATAAATGATCCGCCACTGTGTTTTCACACCCCCTTTTGTCCCGGATCTCTACATCAAATTCTTGGAGGAGTAAGATCCACCTGAGAAGCCTCGGCTTAGAGTCTTGTTTAGCAAATAAATATTTCAAAGTTGCATGGTCAGTATACACGACAACCTTCGATCCTAACAAGTATTGCCTGAATTTGTTAAATGCATAAACCACGACCAACAACTCTTTCTCAGTAGTTGCATAGTTCATCTGTGTAGGGTTCAACATATGACGAGCATAGTAAATGACATGTAATAACTTCTCTCTTCGTTGTCCTAGGACTGCCCCTACAGCAATATCATTAGCATCACACATGATCTCAAACGGAAGAGACCAATCTGGGGCAATAAAAATGGGTGCTGAAATCAATTTTCTCTTCAATGTCTCAAAGGCCATGGTGCATTCTTTGTCGAACATAAACGCCTTATCCTTAACCAATAGAGTGGTCAGTGGTTTTGTGATTTTTGAGAAATCTCTTATGAACCTGCGGTAAAAACCTACGTGTCCTAAGAAACTCCTGACACCCTTCTCATTAACATGAGGTGGGAGTTTAGATATCACGTCCGCTTTTGCTTGGTCAACTTCAATTCCCTTGTAGGAAATTTTGTGACCCAATACTATCCCTTCTCGCACCATGAAGTGACATTTCTCCCAGTTCGGAATTAAATTTGTTTTCTGGCACCTGTCTATGACAAGAGAGAGATTAGTTAAACAATTATCAAATGAGGATCCAAAGACCGAGAAGTCATCCATGAAGACTTCCATATGCTTTTCGAGCATGTCGGCGAAAATGGAAGTCATGCATCGTGGGAAGGTGGCTGGAGCATTACACAACCCGAATGGCATTCTTCGGTATGCAAATACACCATATGGGCATGTGAATGCTGTCTTTTCTTGGTCTTCCGGAGCGACTGCAATCTGATTATACCCGGAGTATCCATCTAGAAAACAATAGTAATCATGTCCGGCTAACCTTTCTAGCATCTGGTCAATAAATGGAAATGGGAAGTGGTCCTTCCTAGTTGTTGTGTTCAACCTTCTGTAGTCAATGCAAACGCGCCACCCGATAATTGTCTGAGTAGGATTTAACTCATTTTTTTCATTCCTTATTACGGTGGTCCCCCCTTTCTTAGCGACAACATGCATTGGGCTCACCCAAGGGATGTCAGAAATAGGATATATAAGACCCACATCTAACAATTTCACCACCTCTTTCTGAACTACCTCCTTCATTGTTGGGTTGAGTCTTCTCTGCGGTTGGACTACCGGTTTGTGGTCTTCTTCCATGAGAATTTTATGCATGCACACAGTAGGGCTAATACCTTTCAAATCTTCAATTGCCCATCCAATATTATTTTTTGTATTTTTTTAGGACTTGGATGAGCTTTTCTTTTTGGATATTCTTTAGGCTCGAGTTTATGATAACATGATATTTTCCTTCAGAATCGAGAAAGACATATTTAAGATTCTCAGGAAGTTGTTTCAACTCCGTTCCCTTCTTTGACTCTTCATCCTCCTCACTAGATTGAAGTTGGCATAAATCCTCCCACCGGTGTGGTCGAGATCCTTTCCACAGAGGTTGTGCGTCTAACAAGGCTGGCACTTCATATTCCCCGTTGTCCACTTCTTTATCACTATCAAAAATGGACAAACTCAACACTCTTTCCAAAGGTGACTATGATGCATTCATAGGATTATCATATGTCATCACCTGATCCAGAATCTCTATCGTATGACTGGTACAAATATCATCCTTGTAGCTCATGGTGTTTCGAACATCGATCTTCAATTCCTCATCATAAACCTTCAACGTCATGGTCCCTTCTTCTATGTTGATCAAGCACCTTCTCGTTTCTAAAAAAGATCTCCCAAGAATGAGAGGGATCTCTTCATCTTCCGGCATTTCTATAATTACAAAATCCACCGAAAATACAAATTTGTCAATTTTCACCAGAACATCTTCAATAATACCATACAGTTTCTTGACCGAATGATCGAAGAATTGGAGTGTCATCCTGGTATCTTGCACATCCCCTATACCAAGCTTCTTGTAAATGGATAACAGCATGAGACTCACACTAGCTCCCAGATCAATAAGAGCTTTGTTGAATGGCCTATCTCCAATAGTACAAGGGATGGTGACAACTCCTCGATCTTTCTTCTTTATCGGAATCTTCATACCCTACAAAATAGCACTACAAGTTTCGGTTAGAATAATCAGATTGGTGTCGGTGGTACGCCTCTTTGAGATGATGTCATTCATGAACTTGGCATAAGTAGGCATTTGTTCAAGTGCCTCCAACAGTGGAATGTTAATCTCAAGCTTCTTGAACAACTCTAAGAATTTTTCAAAGTTTTTCTCATGTTGTCCCTTTTTCTTGTTCCTGGTGGGAAAGGGAAGCTTAACAACCGGCTTAGGCTCAATGACTATTTCTTTTACAACTGGTTTTGGTGTTATTACTTCTTCCCTCACAGCTTCATTTTCTTTGATCTCAAGATCCACTTCGATCAATTGATCTTCCTCTTCATCCACCTCCTTGACTACTTCATCAGGTTTACCACTTCTTGTTGTCACAACGCTCACATTATTATGCTCTCTAGGATTTGTCACAGTTGCACTAGGTAGAGCACATTGTGCTTGAGAACTCGAAGCTAATTGCTGAGCGATTTGACCCATTTGGACTTCAAGATTCTTTATGGATGCTGTGGTGTTTTTCTGATTGTTTCGGGTTTCTTCTTGAATTGAACATTATGAGCTGCCATTCTTTCAAATGCAATTTCCCAATCAGCTTTCTTAGGGGCTTGTTGTTGCTGCTATTGTTGATATTGAGTTTGGTATTGACCGTGTTGAGGAGCAATTCCTTTTTGGTCTTTGCATGAGAAGTTGGGATGATTCTTCCAACCCAAATTGTACGTTTTGGAATAAGGATTATTCTGCTTCAAAAATTTGATTTCCTCCACTTGTTGAGGAGTTGCAAAACAATATACAGTTTGGTGCGGACCATTACAAATTTCACAATAAACTGTAGGAGCCGGTTGGACCTGTGCCACCTGTTGGGTACCTATATTCATCGCCTTCAGCTTCTTCTCAACTTCAACAGCTATAGTATCTTCAATACAGATTTTATTAGTTTCCAGTTGTAAATCCATAACCCCTTCTGGTTTTCTTTGACATCTATCGTACAACTCCAAGTGCTTATTAGCAGCAATAGCTTCAATGGTCTTCTTGATACTGGTGGCTGTTGAAAAATTGGTGGAGCCATCGGCTGCGGTATCAATCAATTGTTTGGTCTTTATTTTGAGACCATTCACAAACATCTGCATCTGTTCGGTTGGATCCATATTATGAGTTGGGCAGGCGATCAGGACTCTCTTGAATCTCTTGTAAGCGTCTCATAAAGTTTTCCCGTCCTTCTGCTTAAAATTCAGAATTTCATACCTCTTCCGCAGAAATACCGATGATGGAAAATACTCATTCAGGAAGGCTTTTTCCATTTCTTCCCAAGATGTGATGCTACCGGCAGGTAAAGAATAGAACCATTCTTCGGCCTCTTCCGCTAAGGTGAACGGGAACATTCTCAATTTCTTAGCTTCTTCGATGTGACCTTTAATTTTTAAAGTGTTGCTCATGGTCAAAAACCTCTACAAATGCTTGTTTGCATCTTCATTTACCCCTCCAATGAAATGCTTCCTTTCGAGTTGATTAATAGTACTCGGATGTAATTGGAAATTATCCACGTTCACTGGTTGGTTGACAATAGTTAATCTGCCGGTTGGTGCATTTGCACCTCCGTAGCCACCCAACAGTCTTTCTGGTGGCGGTGGAACATCAGCCATTGTTTCGATCTCTCTTTCAGAACTTGAATCTGAACCTGAATGAATGGAAGGTTGTTCTTCGTCTGATTCCAATCTAGCCAATCAAGCTTATCTGAGTCTTGCCCGTAAGGTTCTCTCGATTTCTGCGTCAAAAAGAAAATCAGCTGAGGCCTTACCTCGCATACAAATATCAGACATAGATTAGTTGATGTAATCGAAATAAATTATTAAAATAATGGAAAATAAATGTTAGTTGCAGAGCAACAAAATTTCAATTGAGATAATTTAAACTTTATATTTGGCAATCCCCGACAACAGCGCCAAAAACTTGATCGGAAAAAATAGCAAGTGTACTATTTTGCCGATGTAGTAATAATAGGGATGTTCCCAAAGATCGATCTCGAGGATTGTGCAACAATATACGTGTAAATTTTACTCAATTGAACAAAACTAATAGTTGGGGTTTTGTAAAAAGTCACTGTAAGAGAAAGTAAAACAAAATAAATCTTTTCACAGTTTATAATAATATGTCAAGGATGGTGTATGAAAATCTCCTATAATGACCCTTAAGTGTATATCTCCTTAATAATGAAAATCGTTTCAATTACCGGATCTTAAGATTGTTTCTCCCTAAGGCCTCAGGGGGAAACCTCTGGTCATTCAATCTAACCTCTAAGTCCTTAGGCGATTATGATGAAACCAAGCAATTACAATTTAACAAGAATAAACCGGTAATCCTAGGGTATCCCCAGTCCTAGGTGATATCTACTATTGTTTGACTGTATAAAAACCTTAACAATTGCAATCCTACTAATTGTTAACCATACAACAATCTTAATTTCTCTGATAAAGAAAGCATTACACACATTGCACAGTGGAATTAACAACAAACATCATATATTAAGGAAATTATAAATTCAGAGTCATTACACGATCAATTCAGGGACACCCCCCTGGCATTGGGGGGTTTAGCCTCTCATATTATTCAAATTAGATACAAAATAAAAATGAGACATTACAAAAGGATGGGAATTCCGTTGATCTTCAATCGCATCCGCTCTTGAAGGATCTTCGTTCTTCGTCGCTTTTCACCACCTCAATCTTTATTGTCTCCAATCTGTAATCATGAAAAAGTCTTTCTCTCCATATTCAAAAATCCCCTAAATAGTTCCTGATCACTAATTTGATGTAGCAAAAGTCCAAAATGCCCTCCTGGATCAGCTGTGCCATAAAATACAGCAAAAATTGGAAAATGAGGCGTCTAAGCTAACACTAGCCGTGTCAGGCAACACGACAGGCCGTGTCGGCTGTCTGACATTCATGGCTTGACACGCCCCTTCAGGAAGGCTGACACGGGCCATGTCAGCCCCTTGTTTTCTGCTCTTGGTTCTCCTCTCCTGACACGGGCCGTGTTGGGCAACATGGTTGGCCGTGTCAAGACCATTATGTTGTCCAATTTCCTCTTCCGACGGGCCCGGAACGGTTGATTCCCTTGGCGATCCCTCTGGTATTCTTGCTTACACCTGAAACCAGTAAAACTACCACAAAGAGACATAAAATGTAGTATAACAATGTAAACCAAAGATAATTAACAAATTGAAATAACAATGCAAAACATCAATTTAACTAAACATAACGACAAAATAGGTATACTAATGTGTTACCGACTTCGTGAAATTGTGCCGAATGAGTGTCATAAAACAAGTAGAACTGGAGACTGATCACTGAACATGTAATCCCTGTCCAACCTGAAATTACCTTTCCATCAAAAACTCAACCACCATCCTAGTCTTCATCCCTATCATCTCCTCGTAGAGAACCTAGCCTTGTTTAGAGTCAACCTTTAGATCAAGTTGTATCTGAACTTTAGAATGAAGCTGAATAAGTTGTTCAAGATTTATATCTAGTTCAATTTTCTTTTGAACCTAGAGTTGAGTCTGAACAGATCTCCTTTGAACTCTTTCATTATGAAATCTCTCTAAAACTACCTGACCTTGCAAACCAATCTTCTGAACCTGGACCCTCTCATTCAAACACTTCATCCTTTTCATAAACTGTCCAAACCAACATGGGTGTAATAAAAAATATCCTCTTAGATAAAGTACAGAGTTTGGTTAATGAGAGACATTTTGCATCTAACCCATAGCATATTCTGCTAGCTGGGATTCTCTCCAAACCTCAGTTGCATCAATTATTCAGAATCTGAAGGATGTCACTTCAGAGTTTGTTGCATCCTCGTGTTCTATGCAAGATCTTATGGAGAAGAACCTGGCTTTTATTGTTGCTACTCAACAAGCCATGACGATCAAGAAGCTTGAAATCAATGATAAAATGAAGTATATGGATTCCAGGCAAGACATCATGGGTGCAGATCTTAGAGCTATCATGAATCTTATGAAGAAACTTTAGTCTTAGGATCTAGAACCCATTTTTTTATGTTTTCTTTTATTTTTTCGACTGGTTTCTTTTTATAAGATTTTATCTTTACCTTCTTTATCTGTTTTGCATGTCATATTTTTTTGCTTATGTGATTCTCTCTAAGCTATATTTTCTAGGAAACATCACTTCTTATCTGATAATTGTTAGAAATAATCTGTGCTTTCTTTGTGTTATTCTTCGGATGAATTATTTCTGAATATCTCTTGGGCGATTAACACATTAAAATGAAATAAATTATCAGAAAAATCAATGCAAAAAGGATTTTTTTTTCTCTTCAAAATGGAAGGAGTACAATATTTTTGGGATTACATAAGTTTTTCCAGATCAGAACAATAACACCTAGCTGCAACAGAATCCTCTCATTCATGCACTCGCTCCTCACTTCCTTCATCAGAGTCTTAGAAGAACATCCTTGTTGGAACTCTTTTCTTCTTATTATTATTCTTCTTATTCTTCTTGCTCTTCCTTATGCTCAGGGCATCATTAACAGTAGCTGACCTAGATGGCTAGGCCTTCTCAATGGACTGTTGAAGGTGTTGTTATTGAGTAATGGGTTTGTCCTCAACATCGAGCTATATTAGGATAATGCTCTTAGTTTTTTTTATTGATAACACATATTTTTATGAACATAAGAATAGTCTGGTTGAAAGATGAGAAGTATGTCTATGAAGGTATGCTTTTATAGAGGAGGTTGAATTACTTGTATGTTGCAATTATAAGATGGAACTTTTGATGATTTAATGCCTTCAATGATTACTTCTGATGGTTTATATTCTTGAATAATGTGTGGTCTTCTTGAGAAATTTAGAATAATTTCAACCACTATAGACATTTCTCTTTATTGGGAAGAGAAAAAGGTTGTTTTTTGCCATGTGTTATCAGAATTTAATTTTTCCCAAATATTTTTCCGTCTATGCTGACTTGTCCAAATCTCACTTTTTATTGATGGAAAAGGGGGGAGAAATTTATGAGAATAGTTAACAGGATTAAAATTATTTTCTAAATTCTTTTAATTTACCTGAACCCTAATTATTTTGATATTTCTTTCATAGAAACATTATTTTATCAAAATAAGTTTAAACTAACTTGGATAAAACTTAGGGGGAGCTTATAAAACTCAACCTATGGACTATTAAACTCAGAGGGAGTTTACAAATCTCAGACTCTGATGTTGTCAAGTTAGTTAAACTAACCAACCATTGGTCTTAAATACATTTGTTTGTCATCATCAAAAAGGGGAAGATTGTTGGAACAAGACTGTTCATATCCCTTGGATTTCGATGATAACAAATTACTTAAATAACAAATGGGTATACTAACATATGTTCAAGTGTGCAGGATCACAAGAAAATAATTCATTCTAAATTAATCTTATTGAAAGCATATGTGTAGAAGCAATATAACTCTGATTATGATTGATCAGAAACTAATGACTCTGAATGTGTTCATCAGCCTCTGAAAGTTCAAACTCTAGTCACATGTCCCAACTTCTAGTGACATATCAAACTTTGAATGTTTAAAGAGCCTATGATCCATACATTGTACCAAAGAAGACTAGTCTTGTCAAACCCCCAGAATTCTGGGCAGAGTCAACTAGGGTTCATTTTGTAAGGCTCAAGGAATGGTGATGTGACCTCTTCAGACTGTTCTACCTTTTGGTAGATACCTAGTACTTCAAAAGGTATTGTGAACAATGTCACTATTCAGTAAACAAAGCTTCTAACAAGATACATTCTCCAACATCTCTCTTGGCATGCTTCTTCACTAAGTTTGCTCTTGTGTTCAAACCCTCCAACGACTCTTTCTTTACCTCTATAAAAGGAAGATGAAGATTTGACGGAAGGTGTACAACAACAACGCAATATAATATCTTGACCATAACTCTGAGCTTTCATTTATAAATGTTATTGCATAAGATATTAAGATTTATTATCTTTGTATATCTTAGAAATCTTAAGAGGTTAAGAACCTTTGTGGTTGTTGCACAACTGCTATACTTTTGATTGTGTATATAGGTATAATGGTTATCATTTCTACTAAACTATTTATTTAAAGTAGAGAAAGTCTCTTGACTGCTTGTTTGAGCAATGAAGTCTCTTGTCTATGTACTTGAGCCGTGAAGTATCTTTCTAGATTGATTGAGCAAAAGTCTCTTGCAAGGTTGGTTGAGCAGAAGTCTCTTTCTAGGTTGATTAAGCATGTGAAGTGTCTTGAAAGTGTGCTTGAGCAAATTGTAATATGTTTACTATAGTGAAAAGTTATTGTCGACGCAAGGGTACTGGACTACTCTCAGTTGAGGAGAGGAACCAGGATAATCTTTGTGTGTTACTTGCATTTACTTCTGATTATTTTTATTCCGTAGTTGTCACTAAGATCTGATATCATACTCTGAATGTAGTTCAGATTCTGAAGTTGCTTATTAGAAGCAAAATGAGTTTTTATCATACAAATTTCAATCCCCCTTCTTGTGTATTTTTCTCACCTTCAACATGTACACACATCCTGCTGTCAATTTTCTATCTTCAACATCACCACACCAACTAGAGTTAGTGTAGTCCACAAGTTTGCATTCTTTTCCTTCATCAACTAAAGGAAATAAAATACCATAGTCTTGTGTTCTTTTGAGATACCTTATCCTCTTGGTGGCCACAAGATGGGATACCTTTGGCTTCTACTTGTATATGTTGACAATGCCTAGACTATATGCTAAATCCGACATTCTGTGACATAGGTATCTAAGTGATCCAATGATTCTTCTGTACTTTGTTAGGTCAATATCATCTTTAGTCGAATCTTTTATCAGTTGCAATATGGGCTTAGCTGGAGTTAAAGTTGGGTTTTAATCTTGCATTTCAAATCTCTTGAGTATTTCACCTTCATATCTTCTTTGGTGTATCTTCAGGCCTCCACTACATTTGTAGAGTTCGATACCAAGGAAGTATGAGAGATTTCCCAAGTCTAAAATTTTAAACTCCTTACTTAAGTCATGTTTGAAATCTTCTATCTCCTTCTTGCAACTGCCTATTATCAACAGGTTATCGACATAGAGACATAGTATAAGTAGCTCACTCTCGCTTCTCCTGACATACACAACATGCTCGTTCGTGCATTTCTCAAACTTTTTCTCTCTTATAAATTTGTATCTTTTATTTTTCTAAGCTATTGGAGCTTATTTTAGTCTATACATGGCTTTACGCAACCTGTATACTTTCCTTTCTTGGTCCTGTTTCAGAAAGCCAACTAGTTGTGTCACATACACCTCTTCGTCTATAGGGCCATTCAGGAATGCACATTTCACGTTCATCTAACATATCGATCAATTATGTATATTGGCTAGACAAACAACTAACCTAATTTTTTCAATTCTAGCTACTAGTGTAAAGACTTCATCATAGTCGATTCCTTCTTTATAAAGAAACCCATTTTCTACAAGTCTTGCCTTGTTTCAAATTACTTCACCTCTTGGATTTAACTTGAATTTGTATACCTGTTTCACATCAATTGCCTTCTTCCCTTTTGGAAATTCGACTAGTGACCATGTATCATTGTCTTCTATGGATTTTATCTCATCCACCATAGCTTCCATCCACCTTGAATCTTTCAATGCTTCAACTGCATCAACTGGCTTAATATCTGCATAGAAGGCATAATGAACCAACTCACCTTCACCATCAACCACATTATCTGATGTGATTACACATTCATGTAGTATTGCAGGCATGTTTCTGGTTCTCTGAGATCTGGTTGTGCTAGCTTGACCTTCGACAACTTCTTGTCGAACTTATCTAATAGCTTCACTAGCTTGTTCATCACACAAGATTCTCACTGAATCCTTCTTGATGTTCTTAGTTTAATCTCATTCCTTAAGCTCATCTATGATCACATCCCTATTGATCAAGAATTTCTTGCTCACTTGGTCGAACAGTTTATATCCACCAGTTGAATGATATCCCACTAGGATCGTCTGACTCGACATATCATCCAGCTTTCTTATCATATGATCTGGTACATGCATATGTTCTATAGATCCAAACACCTTCAAGTGGCTTAAACTAGGTTTGACACCAGACCAACATTCTTCTGGTGTGACACCTTCAAGCCTCTTCGTCAGACATTTGTTTAGTATGTATATTGCAGTCAACACAGCCTCACCTCATAGCTCATTTGGGATATGCTTGCCTTTTAACACACTTCTCACCATATTCATAGTGGTTATGTTATTTCTTTCAATAGTACCATTTTGTTTAAGAGTGTATTATGGCACCATCTTATGCACAATTCCTTCTTTTGTACATAGTGTGTCAAAATATTTTGACACATACTATCCACCTCCATTTGTCTTAGAACCTTAATCTTGTGACCACTATGTCATTCCACCATTGCTTTGAACTTGGTGAAACCATCAATCACATCACTTTTCTTCTTGATTAAGTAAGCCCACAACTTTATGTTGTAATCATGAATAAATGTAACAAAATACTTATTACCTCCAAGTGAATCTACTTGGAGAGGACCACAAACGTCTGAGTAGATTGTCTTGAGATTGGCTTTCAACTTGCTTCTTGCATCCTTGCTGAAATTATTCTTGTGTTACTTTTCTTGAACACATTCTTGACATACTTCTTATATAATATGGATTTCTAGTAGGCCTAAACCCATATTCTTCCTCTTCAGATTACTAATGTCATTGAAAATTAAGTGACCAAGTATGTAATGTAATAACGACTCGTCTCTTCTAGTTGCAATCGCCAAACACTTGTGTTCCAACACATCAAGTTCAATTCTAAAGGTTCTATTATGAGACATATGAGCCTTCAATATTAACATGTTACTCGAGTCGATCACTCTCATCATTCTATCTTCGATCTAGACTTTGTAATTTCTTTCGATCAGCTGACCTATATTTATCAGATTGCTCTTCATGCCAGATATGTACAACACATTGGAATTACTGATTGTTTATCATCCTTTCTCCTGATTAGACCATCACTAATACCTTCAATAGATATGGTATTGTAGTTTGCAAATTTTACCTTGTTCTTCGATGAGGGACTGATGTTGATAAACCAAACTTTTCTTTCAATTATGTGTGAAGAACATCCCGAGTCGAGATACCGTTGATCTTTAAGTCTTTCTTTTTCTTTTTTTGTGACCATTAGCATCACTCTGTATTCTGTAATATTTGTGTCGCTTTCTTGATCTTTCTTTCCTCCTCGATATTGACTTGCATAATGACAATACTTTTGAAAATTGTAGCACTGAATATGACTTTTATCAGGTTTTCTTCCATCACCTCTTCTTGTATCTGCACCACAACCTCTGTGATTGCCTTGGTTAGAATATTGTTTATGATTTGATGAACTACTCCCTCTGTTTCTTTATAAGTGTCATTTTTTTACTTTTTACACATACCAAGAAAACTAATCATTATTGTTACTTTTCAAGAATAATTCTTCTTTTACCTATAATACCCTTAATTATTTATTACATTCATTTTACTTTTTCTCTCTCCGTAATAATTGCTTAAGGGTATTTTTGACAAAAGTGCAATTAATACTACCTTAAAATTTACAAGTGACAATTAAAAAGAAACAATTTTTTTTCAAGAAAAGGACACTTAAAAAGGAACGAAGGGAGTACCTTATTAATGGTTTCCTCTGCCTTTGCCTATATTCCATTTTCCTTTTCCTTTCTTTTCTTTAGTCGACAGAGCTTGCAAAGCCACGTCAGTCTTCAACTTGCTTGCAGTTCTTTCATCCATTCTTTGTTCGTGAGATTCAAGTATCCCTTGAAACTCTTCTTTTGTCATACTTGAAAAATCCTTCGATTCTTTTATGGCTACTATCATATGATCTAACTTTGGATGTAACGACCTCAAAATCTTTGACACTATAGATTTTGATGTCAACACTTCTCCACGTATTTTGATTTGATTCACCAGCTTTGTTACTCTGGTGAAGGAATCAGTCACATTTTCATTATCTTCCATTTGAAGCAATTCATACATTCTTTTGCGAGTTTATAACCTCACCTCCTTCACTTCCTCAGCACCTCCAAATGAATTTTCCAGGATGTCTCATGCTTCCTTTGTTGAATCTACATCAAAAACTTTCTCTAAGTTGTTTGAATCAACACATTGATGGATTAAAAAGAGGGTCTTATAATCCTTATTTTTCAAATCTTTATGTATAACCTTTTGTTCATCTATAACATTCTCTCCAATTGGTGTTACTCAATTCTTCACAAGATCCCAAAGATCTTGATAACAAAAAACAACCTTCATCTGCTTGCACCAATTTTCATAATTCTTACTATTCAAGATTTGAAGATTTACTGGAAAGTGCCTGTTCAAATGATTCATCGTGATTCAATGCGTCCCAAAGATCACACAACCAAGGCTCTAGATATCAAATGTTGCGAAAATTCCAATCTTGAAGTTATTTGAATCAATTTTAATGAACAAGAGTCATTCTTTCTGATTGATCATGCCTCTTGTTCTTCACCCTTTTATTTAGATAAAACAACCACTCTTTCGTTGTAAGATCATTTTACACTACACAGATAATTGAAAGAAGAAAACAATAGAATTGAAAGTAAGAGAAAAGATAAAATCTGGAGAAAGAAAAAAATGTATTGTTGTGCAAATTGCACTCTAAGTGTTTGCTACAATGTGTGTCAATCACAACTATAATTTCTGAAACTACACAAAGCTATTACAAAATTTATTATTCTCGTATGATACAAATGAAATAGAGTTCCTCTTTATTTATAGATGAGACGATTTACACTCAAAGTAATCACAAAATAATTAACTCAACTAAAACTAAGCTAAATCAATCATCTTCGACTCCATCGACTCTTTCGACAACTACATGCTTCAACTGCATGCTATTTCGACACACACTAAAACACATTTCCATACCCGTTGAATACAAACACACTGCTTCGACTTCGACACAAATAATTACATATTTAACCGTTCTTAATTGTGATTCAAATTCTTCAAAATTAATTATTGAAGACTAATGATATCCAAAATAATTGAAGATTAAATTATTCCACATCAAGTAAAAACGTCCTCATCATCCTGAGTGCATACACATGATCATGTACAACTTCTTATGTCAGTTCCAAAGAATTTTCAGCCAGAAGAGCCACCAGATTGCATTATCTTGTTTTTTACTGGTCCCAACCAATAGTATAACCTTTCTGTCCAACATTTAGAAAAGAAAAACTAACATAGTAAATGTGGAGTTGAAAAACCAAAATGCACAAACACATAGGGCTCTTAAATGTTGGTATAAACAGTAGTTGAAGTTGGTCGAGTCCAAAATAATGGATGTAGAGACAGATTTTGAATACTCTAGAAGAAACAATAAAATGTTCTCTTATTATAACATCTATTTTATATATTTATATTCTTTTTAGTAAGATATTTTACTAATTTTATATACATTAGTAGTTTATTTATAATAATATCTATATTATATTTATATAATTAGAAAACACAAATTTATTTTCCTTCTTATTAATTAATAATTGATTATAAGATTAGTTAAGTAATAATAACACACATTTTACAAATTTACTATTCTTACAATATTTTCATAAAACACAGTGACACCCTTTGGATCTTGTATCAATCCATAAAGAAACGTGATAGGCAGGTTACCAAAAATCATTCATTTTCCGACCACTTGAATTATTAGTAATTACACCTTCTTCCATTACTCAAAATTAAAAAAAAAATTAAGGTTGATACACTTACATTTCGAAAAAGTAATGAATGAAGGAAAATTTTATATAGTGCTAAATCTCTTTGGATGCTAATTAAATCCTATAAAGGTTCTTGGGTGTTAAATTTTATAGGATCTTTGAGGTAGTTTCGGCTATGTTTTTTCTTTCTTTTAATTTAAGTTGAGTATCTCTTTTATGGGAAATGTTCTCTCCACTATTATATGTGTTTCCACGTCACTCTGAAAAGTTATAATTGTCTCTAACGTTCGAAGATGCATCTCTCTAACTTCCTTAGTTCAATATTCAATAAATTTTTTGGAGATGTATCTCTGAAATATGTTCTGTTAGTTCAAACTAAAAACAACCATGAACAAATGCAAAATAATGGAACAACAACATAAATTAACTTCAAAATAAACATTACATATATAAAAGTTAACGTTAACATAAATTTAACACTATATTTAATTATAAACTTATGGTTCAAGACATTGCAACATCCTTAGAATATCTTCAGTCGATATTGCAATCGTTGCGTCCACTTCAATCGGACCATTTGTTGAGTAACTGTAAAAGGTACTCCACATAATCTTTAAATCATCATATGTCTTCAGTTCAAGCATGGTAAAGTGTATCTTTCCTTCATTGTCAATAGATGGTGAAAGGTATTCGAGCTTGACAACTCTTCGATTTTCTGGATATCGCGGGAGAGTATTCAATTTGGATTTCAGATTAATAAGAAGTATGTCCTCGGAGATCCGAAATTGAAGTGGGGGATTTTGCGCCATTGAAATAAACAAATGTAAGATGGGGATACATATTCATTCTGATTTGTGTAAAGAAAATGGAATGATAGACCCTATTTATAGAAGTTGTAGGTCAATAAGGACCTTACAAATCCTATAATATCATCAGGGAGCTTTGAAGATGTACATCCATATAGTCCCCTGTTTCGTTTTTGTTTTATAATTTAAAGGTGCATTCGGAGATGCATATTCAGATACGCCCTATTTTTCAGAAATAAGTGGATTTAAGGAGATGTATATTCGTAAAGTCCCATGTATTATTTTTCATAAGTAAAAGGTGTGTCCAGAGATGTATCTCCGGGCCCATCCAACCCACACAGAACCAGTGTATTATGTAGTACAAAAATGCTAGAAGCACAAAATTTTTTCCAAGAATTAGCATCAAATTTATAACATTATACGGTGTGTTACATACAAAAAACGAGTTACATTGTTAGATTAAAACTAGAACGCATTAAAAGATATGTCACCACCTAAATCTATTGGTGGTTCCTTATTTGACCTAATTATTTTTAAAGCTTTCGCTCTCTTTTCCTCTTTTCAGACAAACTTCTAAATAAAGTCCTAGTAAATCAAATTTTTTATTGTGTAATTAGAGATAAATGATATTGTGTCCATTTATCACATTTCATACTAAAATGGATGATTCTGGTTTGGGTAAAAAGTTGAATAGCTACTCTTGAATTTAAACATTGTCGCAAAAAATTAGGTAATCTGGTGTTAATGTTTTAAAATTTTGAAATTATATTTAAATAATTATGTTTCGTATTGGAATCAGAATTGATCAATGAACGATTGATGTGGATTGCAACGATAGACTTGAGCTTTCGATATGACGGAGTAAGGTTAGCACTCAAACGAGATTTGAATTCGAATTACCTGACAAATGACATGTTATCCCTTTTATATAGTAGGGCAGTTATAACATGTTGTTGATCTATCGACGTGAGATGCGTGAATCTGTATGATTGGTCTTGAGTTGAGATTACCTGCTTCCTGGTCTAGGATAGTGCACTTATTCTGCACGCGATATGGTGAGCCATTTTCTTTTGGGCTATATTGGACCCTTTGGGCGGCCTATAACAGTTGCCCCTCAAGCCCTTGTCCATGCTCTAAAGGGTGGGACTTTTGTTACGCTTCTTCTTCTATCGGCCATTGCTCAGTTTAAGTTAAAGGTTGTGATATGACGTTATTTTCATGGGGAACTTGCACCTTCAATACGCCTGTACCCTAGATGTCTTTTCACTTGCTTCGTCATGATACCTTTCGGGACTTGAGTACTTAAGTACTTTTTGGGAAAATCCAGACCATTGGTAGTGCTTATTTCTTTTCTTTTTGTAATATATCGTACAATTTTTTGAAATAGCTATCCTTAACCATTACCTTTGTTCTTTTGTCATATGTATTTTTTGCAACACGCTATCTTGAATAATGGAGGTGGTACCCACCATGCGTCAAACAACAAAGAAGACACTTCAGATGTTTGGATAGATCCTAAAATTTCAACGGCCACTCTATTTTTGCCCTCAAAGGTAACCTTGATAAGGTTTTCCTCAAAGTGGGTCCCTCATCTAACTGGGGTGTACTGATCCTAGACAAAGACAAAAAATATATGCAACGAATATTGCAGTTGTGTCATCCCTTTTTGAGAGTGGATATTTTCGATTATATGTATCTGATTTCCTTTCAACAATTTCGATGATGACGTTCTAAACCATCTGATGATTGTTCCCTCAAAATTGAATCACGTGAGTTGGGCTTTCATTAAATTCTTTCAATACTAGTGTGAGTTCCGAGGAGGAAAGTCATCTTTGTCACTCTTCTTCCAACTTTTCAAGGTTTAACATTTTACAGTGAATCATGCGCATGATCAAGGTTTAATTACATTGATGCAGGTTACCCACTACTTCGAAGTGTACTTCAATAGTGTGAAGCATTTCAAATATCGGTTCTTTTTAGTTACTCCTCACAACTAAGAGGCTCATAAAGACCTATGCCATAGAGACTGAACCGGAGTACCGATGTACAAATTTATTTTGTAAGTTCTAGAGCATATGCCACTTCTTAACGTGGAATTTGTCATATGTTTGATTGATCTCCTGTCGCACACGGGTCAAAAACGAGTTAATAAAATGTAGTATACAAAAGCCACACTTAAGTCGTATCGCAAGGACTCTTTGTTAAATTAACCATCTAAATTGAAAGAAGGGGTTTCGGTTTTTGATTAAGTTAATGATTAAAAGAAATGAATATGATTAACGAGTTAATCTACCGGTTCAGTTTCCTACTTATCCTCGATTACTATTTTACCAATTCCCTATGCAGACTCGATTCCTTTTTTATTACAATATCGATCAAACAAGTGCAATTGATACTATATGAATTACGTTCATATTTATCGAATTAAACAAATAGTTAAGATAGACCGAATAAACAAAAAAGTTAAGTTTAATCGCGATTAAAGTTGGGAACATGTTGTGAATGAACTTTCCTTTTAGAAATGTTTTGAATGATGTCAAAACTATGACACTTAGTATTTGTGTATATTTGATCTTATCCTCTTTGTCTAGATGTCCATTTTTATCTTAGGATACTTAAAATCAGTTTAGAAATGTTTTTACAAGTGAAAATTATGTTTTTATGTGAAAAATTAGTCTATAGGTCGACACATTATAGCTTGAGGTCAACACATACTGAAGTTTTTGTAAGAGTCAAAGTTATTGATCGCGACTTTATGAGTCTATTGGGGTATTAACTGCAAGTGCACAGTCTAATCGCGTAGTTTTAAAAGATATCGATCCCACAGGGACTTAATGAATCGATATACCGTTTTTCTAAGGTTACTTCGTAAAGCTAAGGCGGATGATACTTTGATGATTAGGGGGAAAAGTAAAACTAAAATAGGATCTAGATTAAATATCAAATAACGCGGATATCGGTATGTAGTTCGTCGTAATTAGGGAATCAAATCTTCGTTGGTTTCTTAGTTTTAAAATAAGTCCTTTCATTAGACACTATTGATTAAAAGCCTTTTCTCAAACTCTCGCTCTGTTGAATAGACTATGATTTTACCTTAACGTACACTCTCACTATTTAGTCAAAACTAAAATCACTTTTTGAAAACAATAGAATCTATAGAAACTCTTTTTAAGAAAATACTAACCATTTAAACACCCTCGTCTCAAACTCTCGCTCTGTTGACTTAGATTATATGATTAAACTTAAATGCTTAACTCTCGCCCTCACATTTAACCTTTAAAAATACTTTTTGAAAATGATTAGAATTTAATTAACTCTAAAAATTGCTTTCGCCCTGATTTAAAGTTAGTGTCCAATTTACACTGTCCAGTTAAAAGCTCAAACCGTCGTTCTATTGATTTTAACTTCTTTATGCTTTTTACTCTCGTACAAAAACTTTGGTGTTAACTCTGTAAATTGAGACCATAAAAAGAGTGACTATATTTTTAAATAAATTTAAACCAACTTAGTTTTGATTCCTTTATTCCGCTTACTTTACATACCGATATCTAAGTTTATTTAGCCGGACATGCTAAACAAGCCTAAACAATAATTATGCTTAAATACAGCCATGTCAGACAAACAATATAGATAAACAGCAGTACGGAGCATATATAAATTAAAACAATAAATTAATGAACCTGTAAAATTAATAGAAATCTTGATTGTTCCCTAGCTTCGATGCTTGAACACTCCACCACAAACCGGTTGGATTTGTTCTTCACAATCTTCGATCAGACAGTAAAATAAAGGCGAAGGAATAAAATACTATGATCTAACGTAAGGTTAGATCCAGTAAAAACTACACAATAGTTTCCGGTGTAGAAACTAGTGTGTAAGAAAATAAATTCAATGCTTTGGAAATTAACTAGAAAATAAAAGGAAATAAAAATTGCTAAGAAAGTAGAGTGCTGGAAAATTAAAAAGCAAGGAAAAAATAAAGCACGGTGCCGAAAACTGGAAAATTGAGAGAGAGCTGCAGGGTTCCATTATTGGTCCTATTTATATCCATCATTAAAATAACTGTTTCTTCCAAAGTCCCTTCAGTAGGTTTCCTCACGTTTCAACGAGTCAAGTGGGAGAATAGGTGAATGTGCTTCTGTTACGCGTCAAAGCCAAAAATATAGGAATGGGGTGTGACGCTCGTCACACCATGTGTTACGCTCGTAACACTTAGCAGGGGGGCGTGACGCTCGTCACACCTTGTGTGGCGATCGTCACAGCATCACAGCGCCTCTCCTTGTAGTTGTGGGCTGGGCTTTAGTGGATTGTTTTTCATCCTCTTTTTGCACCTCATTTTCTTTCTTTTTTCATGTATGCTTCAAATAGTGTTACCTGAAATAAATAGAAGGAAAATACCAAGTAATATCGAATAATATGAAATAAATCAAATCAAATAATAATATAATTTAATTAAATCGAGTCCAAAAATGTGATATTATTTCATGTTATCAAACTCCCCCATACTTAGACTTTTGCTTGTCCTCAAGCAAGATTCAATGTAGAAATCGGTTTAAAATACTAGCCAGTTGAAATTTCCAAACACACATCAATTCGTAGTAGGTTGCAAGTAAATCTCGTTTAAAAATAACCTGAGTTTAGTCTTAACATCAACAACTACCGTTACAACCTCAGATAACCCCACCTCATGCAAACCAGTTCGAGTCACGCTATTATAGCTATCCTAGTTCTTTTACTCTTGTTTCACCCGTTTTCATTCTAGCGAAATCACATTAAGCCCTTTATCGTTTCGCGCACATAGTGGAGTAACCGGTTAGCGATTCTGATTCCCTTTTTAGCTGGAAGTTCTGGTACATAAGTTGGATAACTTCGTTATTTAGTCCATTGCAAATTGCGGGGGATCGGACCGTAGTCCGCCCTACCAAGTTCAGCACCAGAAACCGCTGAACCAACTCGCAATGGATCGTTCATACAATGTTTTTGTAGGGTTCGCAACCTTTGGATTAAATGATCTGGTAAGGATCACCTAACTTTATTAGTGCATTTCCTTATATATATATATATATATATATATATATATATATATATATATATATATATATATATATATATATATATATATATATATATATATATATATATATATATATATATATATTTATGTTGTTTTGGGAATCATTCACTTATATTCATCGGCTCTCCACGTAGTTTGCTATTAAGATGGTGCCGACTTCTCGTATAAACTACTCGGGGTTACTATAAGACTAAAAGTACAAGGAATTGATATAATAGGTACTTATCCCGATCTAACATGTTGAGGTTTTTAGAGCGTTGAGGTGGTAATAATTTTGTCTTGATTTCACTCAAGTTTTATAAAATGAGCAACCTTTATACTTATCGAGTGTGTTAAGTGTTAAAAAAAATATTTTTTTGTTATGGCTCAAGAAAATTTAGGGGAATAGATAATGCAAAATTTTCACACTAGGGACTCGACTTAAAATAAATATATTTTATTTACTTTTTTTTTTTTTGTAAAAGGGAAATAACAATGAAATGGAAAATAACATACTTGAAAGAGGAATGTTCGAAGAGAAATAATCATAACGGAAACAAAGTTCCCCCCCCCCCCACACACTTAAGTGAAACATTGTCCCCAATGTTTTAAAGAAAAGCGAAAAGAAAGGAAAATTAAATAAATATGCTCAATTCTGCCTGCGTCCTCTTGTTCTCGGACCCGGTGAGCGTTGACGTACTTCCAAGTCATCAAACCTGTTGAGCAAGTCAGTGAACCGTTGGTCTGTTATTGCATTCCTCACTTCCTGTTGATGTTGCATCTGGCGCATCAGTTGCATCACTTTGTCATTCTGCGCATGCATAGCATCAATAGCATCCATGATGTCATCATTAGTTACTGGCCTTCTTCTTCGACGACGTCGGGAGGATTGACCAGTTGCATTATCAGAAGGGTTAAGCGGGGTTGACTGTTGTTCAGGACCGTGATCACCTTGCTCCATTTCCTCAAACTCGTCTGGGGGCGGGTTTGCTTGTGTAGGCTCGGTAGCTTCGGGAGCATTCAGATCGTAGATGAATCGGTCGGGGTTGGTGACATCTGTGAGGATAATGTTGGGCAAAACAACGCTTGGGACTTCTTGGTTATTCACCATAAGATAATACCTTCTGCCTACCCTATTTTTGATTATGCGGCTGGAGCGACAATAGCTTATATCCATAAATAGGGGTGGCAGAGATTGTAAATTTTGAAGTCGGTCCCCTAGATTCAGAGCAAGTGCTATGGTGGTTATTAATCCTCCGATCACAAAAGGTTGGCGGCCTCTAGCACATAGGGTGCGGATATGGTGAAATAAGAAAGAGGCGGCGTTTACCTTTGTATTCATTTCAAAGACGCAGTGGAGGAAGAATAATTCCTTCGCGTTGACTTTGCTGTTGTTGGGTCGATTAAAAATGGTGTTTTGCAGGATGCGGATAAAATACCGGATGGTTGGGTTATGTATGTGTGAAGCAAGTAGTACATCCCAGTTGTTTGTTTCCACACCGGATATTTTTCTAAAGAGGTCGAAGGCGTTTATGTGCCACTGTGAGTTCGGAGGGATTCTTGGGTGGACTTGGCCTTCTACAGGGAAGTGTAGCATGGCACTCAATTGGTTCTGGGATAGTGAGTACTCGGTGTTGAACATGCGGAAATTTGCGGTACCGGTTAAGTACTCGTCTTCACCGGTTGGAGTGGTGTAGGAATAAGAACTTAAAAATTCTAAGGTGAGTGATGGGTAGGTAGGTTGATTGTGTGTGCAAAGAAAGGTTAAATCAGCAAGCTAAAGCATCCATTGCACACCTTGAAGTAATCCTAATTCTTGTAAACAATTTAAATCAGGATACCTGGTAGAGACGACACCTCGTTGTTGAAACCGATCGAACTGCTCCCGTTGATAATTATCATCTTCGGATCGGAAGATAATATTTCCGAATTGTTGGTTTTCCGCCATATTGATAGGTGGGTTGAAAGAAGGAAAGAGGATGCAAATGTATTTGTATAGAGTGGTTTGTTGGAATGATGTGGTTTAGGGAGAAATGGAGTGTAGGTATTTATAGGAAAAGTTTTTGGAAGTTGGAAGAGGAGTGGGTGAGAGAAAAATAAATGTGGAGGAATGTGAGTGGGATGGAGTAAAGAGGTTAATGAAGGGGGAAAATGAAAAGGTGGGGGTAATGGTCGTGTCCCCAACGGTCACCAACGTTCAGCTATTTTGAAGCTGTCACGCTCGTGACGGAAGGTGTTACGGGCGTCACATGCACTTGCGTGACGACCGTGATGGCTTGTGTGACGCTCGTCACACCAGTCAGCTTGCAACGGTCACTTACGTGGGTGCTTCATAATTTGTTTTTATTATTTTATTGTTTTTATTTTGTTTTGTTTATGTTTATTATATTTTGCTATTGTTATATTTTTGAACTGCCATGCATGTTACTCTACTACACACCATAGTGTATATATATTTTTCTCTAATAGACTATGTAAGTAGCATACAGTAAATATCATTATTGATAATTGTAGATATTGCATAAATCAAAATAAAATAAAATTTAACCAATAATGCAATAGCTTCATAAAATAAACATAATGTAACATTTGAAGGTAAAAGAAAACATGGAAAAACAAATACTAAGATTAAAACAATGTTAAACGAAACTATAGATTCCCTAAAACTAAAACTAATTAACTAAAAACTTCTAGCCACTTGCAAGATATCTGGCCGAAGGAGCAAAGGAATTGACACGGTGTAGCAACTCATGAAATTGATTTGTCATACTACTCATGTATCCCAGAAATTCATGTCCCATATTAGTTAACTCTTTTCTGATGGCATCTTGTTCTGACATCAAGGCTTGAATGGCAGTTTTATAATCAGTTCCGGGCATATGATGTCTAAGATCAGGTATTGCCGATTCTGCGGTCGGGATAGGATGAGGTGGAGAGGCAACATCATGGTAACTAGTAGGTGTCTGTGGATCAGACTCAGCATAAGGAATCTGGTCGTCACAAATCTCATAGTCTTAGATGGATTCAATAGATCTAACAGGGGAAGGTATTCCATTCAGGTTGTAGAGCCAATTGTTTCGGTTATGGATACTAGTCATTGGACTAGGCATGGTGAATAGGTAGAAAGCTTGGTTATTAGTTATTAGTTCAAACTCTTCAGGTCCAAGGTTTCCTATAAACATAGTGTTGAAGAGGAAAGGTATATTCATAGGCTCAATGCCACAGAAAGGGTTCAAGTCAAGCATGAGTTGGCGCAATCCAATAGCATTGGCAATCATGGTTATCAATCCTCCTATTTGAATCGGTGCACGGTCATCTTGAATAAGGCGGTCAAAACTCGCCAACATATAAGTGGCACCATTCACTGGACGGTTCTGGGAAGCACAAAATATTATGAAGAGTTCATCACGTGAGACTGTGGTAATGTTGGATCTTTTCCCAAAGAGAGTGTGTGCTAGGATCTTGTGGAAATAACGAAAAGTTGGGTTATGTATGTTTCCAGAAAGAAACTCATGTTCCTCAGGGTCGTCATTACCCGTCAAACTTCCCCAAAAATGTTCAAGCTCTCTATATTCAAACAGGTCTTCTTAGCTCATGGTGAATGTATCAAAAGAGGTAGGGAACCCTAAAAGGTTAGTAAAGTCTTGAATGTTAAATTGATACTCCATATTGAACATCCTGAACTGAATGAAACCTCGGCTTATTCATTTTCCATGGTTTGGTAGATAGATCAAGGAGCTAAGGAATTCTAGAGTTAGCCTCCGGTAAGTAACAAATTGTCTTCGAATAGGTGTGGTTTCCCACCCTATTTGACTCAGCAGATACAGGACACTCTCTCTTAGTCCAAGGGCAGTCATTGCCCAATCATCAGCATAGAAACTTGGGTGTATCTCTCTCTCTGCTAGTTCTTCGAATTTTTGTCTCTGAGCTTTCCCTCTGAATTTGATACCCATACGATCAATTTGTCCCATCA
The DNA here is from genome assembly GCF_024323335.1 of Lathyrus oleraceus. Lineage (NCBI taxonomy): Eukaryota > Viridiplantae > Streptophyta > Magnoliopsida > Fabales > Fabaceae > Lathyrus > Lathyrus oleraceus. The sequence continues at coordinate 171,249,870 of NC_066585.1, read as the reverse complement.
GGTTAGTGTTAACTAAAGAAAAGAAAAACAAGAATTTAGTCAGGATTTGGCCAGATGCCGAAAGAAGAAAAGAAGAAAAGTTTTATAAAATAAAATAAATGAAGAATGAATACTAAATAAAATCAAAAGAATAATCAAAGAAAAGATAGTAAAAGTTTGTGGGTTGTCTCCCACGAAGCGCTTTGTTTAATGTCGCAAGCTCGACATAAAACTAGTAAATGTTAATCTATAGATTTAGGAGACAATGCGTCTAATTTCAGGACTTGTGAGTCTTCATTGTTTTCATCATAGTGATAATGTTTCAGACGCTGCCCATTTACGATAAATGTTTCCATAGATTTCCCCTTAATTTCCACAGCTCCACTAGTGAAAACATTAGTGACTTGGAAAGGGCCTGACCATCTAGAGCGTAGTTTTCCTGGGAATAACTTAAGTCTAGAGTTAAACAATAGGACTACATCGCCTTGTTTGAAAGTTTTCCTTGATATGCGCTTATCATGCCATTTTTTCGTTCTTTCCTTGTAGATTCTGGCATTTTCGTATGCGTCTTGTCTAAGTTCTTCTAATTCGTTTATATCAAGGATTCGCTTTTCACCGGCGGCCTTATAGTTTAAATTTAAATTTTTAATAGCCCAATAGGCCTTATGTTCTAACTCTACCGGGAGGTGGCAAGATTTACCATAAATAAGCCTAAATGGGGTTGTTCCTATGGGAGTTTTGTAAGCGGTTCGATATGCCCATAAAGCTTCAGGTAATTTTGATGACCAGTCTTTTCTTGACGTAGCGACTGTTTTTTCTAATATCTATTTAATTTCTCTATTAGACACTTCCACTTGTCCACTAGTTTGAGGATGGTAAGGTGTTGCTACTCGATGTTTTACACCATACTTAAACAATAGTTTTTCGAGTATCCTAGATATGAAATGCGATCCACCATCACTGACTACTATTCTTGGGACACCAAATCTTGGAAAGATTATATTCTTAAAGAGTCTAGTTACTACTCGTGTGTCGTTTGTTGGAGAAGTTATAGCTTCAATCCATTTTGATACGTAGTCAACCGCTATGAGTATGTACTTGTTACCGAAAGAAGGTGGAAAAGGTCCCATGAAATCTATTCCCCACACGTCGAAAATCTCTACTTCCAAAATGCCCTTTTGTGGCATCTCGTCACGTCTAGATATGTTTCCTGTGCGTTGACATCTATCACATTTCTTGACAGCAGCATGCACATCTTTCCATATGTTTGGCCAATAAAGACCGGCTTGTAGGATTTTAGAGCAGGTCTTGGATGTACTTGCGTGTCCACCATAAGGAGCGGAATGACAATGTTGGATTATACTTTCTATCTCTTCTTCAGGTATACACCGACGGAAAATACCATCGGGGCCTCTTTTGAAAAGTAAAGGGTCGTCCCAATAATAATGTTTCATGTCATGGAAGAATCGTTTCTTTTGCTGGTAGGATAAATCAAGTGGAACTATTCCGGCGGCTAAATAATTGACAAACTCGGCGTACCATGGTGTAACACATACAGCCAAGGTGGTCTCTACCTATTCATCAGCTCTATTTTCTTCCAAATTAGCTATAAGCTTATCGTACGAGAAGTCATCATTGATCGATGTTCTTTCCGGTTCCAGATTTTCAAGTCTAGAAAGGTGATCTGCTACTACGTTTTCAGTTCCTTTTTTATCTTTGATTTCCAAATCAAATTCTTGTAACAACAAGATCCACCTTAGGAGTCTAGGTTTAGCGTCCTTTTTTGTTAAGAGGTACTTAATGGCAGCGTGGTCAGTGTAAACGATTATTTTTGCTCCGACCAAGTAAGAACGAAATTTATCTAGTGCAAACACTACTGCTAAAAGTTCTTTCTCGGTCGTGGTGTAATTCATCTATGCTTCATCTAGAGTTCTACTTGCATAATGTATGACGTGAAGTTTTTTATCCTTTCGTTGTCCTAAAACAGCGCCTACGGCGTAGTCACTTGCGTCACACATTATTTCGAATGGTTCATTCCAATCCGGAGTCTGCATTATGGGCGCGGAGATCAATGCTTGTTTAAGTGTTTGAAATGCTTCTAAACATTTATTGTCGAAGATGAATTCAGCGTCTTTCATTAATAATCCGGTTAGAGGCTTAGTTATTTTAGAGAAATCTTTAATAAATTGTCGATAAAAACTGGCATGTCCTAAGAAGCTTCGTACTTCTCTCACAGTTTTCGGAGGTTGAAGGTTTTCGATTACTTCTATTTTGGCTTTGTCTACTTCAATTCCTCTATTTGATATGATGTGTCCTAAAACAATTCCTTCTTGTACCATAAAGTGACATTTTTCCCAATTAAGTACTAGGTTTACTTTTACACATCGTTCTAGAACTCTTTCTAGGTTTTCAAGACATTCTTCGAAACTTTGCCCGCATACGGAAAAGTCATCCATAAAGACTTCCATGATGTTTTCGAGAAAATCGGTGAATATTGCCATCATGCACCTTTGGAAGGTTGCAGGAGCATTGCACAAGCCAAACGGCATTCGTCGATAAGCGAAGGTACCAAAAGGACATGTGAACGTTGTCTTCTTGGTCATCAGGATGAATTGGTATTTGAAAGAAGCCTGAGTAACCGTCCAGATAGCAGAAATGAGAATGCTTTGCTAATCGTTCTAACATCTGGTCTATGAATGGTAAAGGAAAATGATCTTTTCGGGTTGCTTTGTTTAGTTTCCTATAGTCAATGCACATTCTCCATCCCGATTCGATTCGTTTGGTTATAGTTTCTCCTTTTTCATTTTCGATAACTGTTATACCTCCTTTCTTTGGTACTACGTGTACAGGACTAACCCATTTGCTATCAGATATAGGATATATGATACCTGCCTCTAATAACTTCGTTACCTGCTTCTTCACTACCTCACTCAGGATCGGGTTTAATCTCCTCTGATGTTCCCTAGAAGTTTTACATTCTTCTTCTAGCATGATGCGATGCATACAAATAGAAGGACTTATCCCTTTAAGATCGATGATGTTGTATCCTAGTGCGGTTGGATATTTTCTTAAGATATGTAGGAGTTTTTCGGTTTCAAGTTTTCCTAGGTCTGCATTAACTATCACTGGTCGTTCAAGTTCTAAGTCTAGGAATTCATATCTCAGATTTTTGGGAAGTGTTTTCAGGTCGAGGGTTGGTTTCTTAAGGCATTGCGTAGTATCCGGTGTTATTGCTAAACATTGGTTTAGTCTGTCTTCTACACGATAGTCAGACAATTTGTCATTTTCTAATTCTGTTTTTTTTATGCATTCGTCGATGATATCCATGAAGTAACATGTGTCATCTATTGCAGGTGCTTTCAAAAATTTGGAAAGAATGAACTCAATTTTCTCTTCTCCTACTTCGAAAGTGAGTCGTCCTCGTTTTACGTCTATGATAGCACCGACGGTTGCTAAGAATGGTCTTCCCAGTATAATGGGTGTAACTTCATCCTCTCTTATGTCCATAAGTATAAAATCGGTTGGGATGTAGAATTGACCTATGCGCACGAGAACGTTTTCAAGAATTCCTACGGGATATCTAACGGAACGATCTGCTAATTGCACAGACATTTTAGTTGGTTTTAATTCTCCCATTTCAAGTCTCTTGCATATGGACAAGGGCATAACACTGATACCAGCTCCTAAATCGCATAGAGCTTTGTCTATGACAAATTTTCCTATGTGACAGGGTATAGAGAAACTACCAGGATCTTTAAGTTTAGGAGGCATATTCTGGATTATAGCGTTACATTCAGCAGTGAGTGTAACGGTTTCGCTATCTTCAAGTTTCCTTTTATTAGAAAGAATTTCTTTTAAGAACTTAGCATATGAGGGCATCTGTGTAATAGCTTCTGTGAAAGGAATTGTGACGTTTAATTGTTTCAGTAGGTTAACAAATTTTTTAAATTGGCCCGCGTCTTTGGTTTTAATAAGCCTTTGAGGATAAGGGATAAGTGGTTTATAAGGCGGTGGAGGTACATAAGGTTCTTTCTTTTCTACGGTTTCCTTATTACTCTCTTCCTTTTCCTTAGGTTTATTTTCTTCCTCAGTTGACTTTTTAGAGTTTTGGTTTTCAATTCTTGGATCAGATGGTCCTTCTACCTCTGTTCCACTTCTCAATATAATTGCTTGAGCGTGGCTTTTCGGGTTAGGTTGGGGTTGTCCAGGAAATGTACCAGTTGGGGCAGCAGTAGGCACTTGTTGTTGAGCTACTTGTGAGATTTGTGTTTCCAGCATTTTGTTATGGGTAGCCAGGGCATCTACTTTACTTGCTAGTTGTTTAATCTGTTCGTTAGTGTGTACATTCTGGTTTAAGAACTCTTTATTGGTTTGCTGTTGAGAAGCTATGAAGTTCTCCATCATGATTTCCAAGTTGGATTTCCTAGGAATGTTATTGTTAGGTGTAGATGGGGTCGACTTTTGATATCCAGGAGGTATAGCTGGGGCTTGATTGGGAGCTTGACCTGGTGCGTATAAAGCATTATTACTCTTATATGAAAAATTAGGATGGTTCTTCCAGTTTGAGTTATAGGTATGCGAGTAGGGATTTCCTTGAGCATAGTTCACTTGCTCTGCTTGGATTCCTGTTAGGAGTTGACAATCTGTAGGAGTGTGACCTTGGATTCCACAGACTTCGCAATTTTGAGTCACGGCAACCACGGTGGCTGGAGGTGATACATTTAAACTTTCAATTTTCTAGGCAAGAGCATCCACTTTTGCATTAACATGATCAAGGCTACTTATCTCGTACATGCTAGTTTTCGTTTGAGGTTTTTCTACCATTGTTCGGTCGCTTCCCCACTGATAATGATTTTGGGCCATGCTTTCGATAAGTTGATAAGCATCAGCGTAAGGTTTATCCATAAGCGCACCACCTGCGGCGGCGTCTATTGTTAATCTTGTGTTGTATAAGAGACCATTATAGAAGGTATGAATTACTAACCAGTCCTCTAAACCATGGTGTGGACAAAGTCTCATCATTTCTTTGTATCTTTCCCATGCTTCGAAAAGAGACTCGTTATCTTTCTGTTTAAATCCATTTATCTGGGCTCTTAACATAGTTGTTTTGCTTGGAGGAAAATATCGGGCAAGAAAGACTTTCTTCAACTCATTCCATGTGGTGGCTGAGTTGGAAGGAAGAGACTGAAGCCATCTTCTAGCTTTATCTCTTAACGAGAAAGGAAAGAGACGAAGTCGAATTGCCTCTAAAGTGACACCATTAGCTTTAACAGTATCAGCGTATTGGACAAATACGGATAAATGAAGGTTTGGATCCTCGGTAGGATTTCCAGAGAATTGATTCTGTTGCATTGCCTGTAACAGCGAAGGTTTAAGTTCGAAGTTGTTTGCTTCGATTGCGGATGGAGCAATACTCGAATGCGGCTCATCTTGCGATGGAGCAGCGTAATCTCGAAGAGCACGAGCTGGTTCTGCCATCTCGGGTATCGGCGAAGGAAGAAGATTTTTGAGATCAAGAATTTCGATTGGAGGAAGATTGTTTGCAGCACGATACTCCCGAATTCGTCGTAAGACTCGGAGATATCGTTCAACGTCGTTGATTCGTAAGTAGTACGGTTCGCCTTGTGAGCGAGTGTGTGGCATACAAATCAACGAAAAACAAGGAAAAAAATTGCCTTAGTCTCTACAGCCTAACAGAAGAGTTACGATATCGACTAAATAAAAGTCACCGGCAACGGCGCCAAAAACTTGATCGCGACTTTATGAGTCTATTGGGGTATTAACTACAAGTGCACAGTCTAATCACGTAGTTTTAAAAGATATCGATCCCACAGGGACTTAATGAATCGATATACCGTTTTTATAAGGTTACTTCGTAAAGCTAAGGCAGATGATACTTTGATGATTAGGGGGAAAAGTAAAACTAAAATAGGATCTAGATTAAATATCAAATAACGCGGATATCGGTATGTAGTTCGTCGTAATTAGGGAATCAAATCTTCGTTGGTTTCTTAGTTTTAACATAAGTCCTTTCATTAGACACTATTGATTAAAAGCCTTTTCTCAAACTCTC